>NC_030421.2:14291550-14902800 GCF_001660625.3 Ictalurus punctatus
TTAGCACTAAAGTTCATTGAGACTGCTCCACAGAAATCCTTTTTAATGATAACTGATACCGAATTACATCTGGAAGCATTGGAGTCTATAAAAAATGATCACCCAACAATCGTGAAGATTTTAAACAGATTCTCATCTCTGGAATCAAAGAATGTTAGTATTATTGTCTGTTGGGTATCTGGCCACTCAGGAATCTCTGGTAATGAACAAGCAGATAGAGCTGCCAAAGAAGCATTATCCTGAGAAACAGCAAAATACTCTATTCCGTTCAAAGACCCAAAACCAACATTAAACGTATAAAAACTAAAAACAAATGGCAGTCGTAACGGGATCAATGTTTAAATAACATATATTATAGGAAATAAATACTGCTGTTGGGACAAGACACATATTCCCTTTTAATAATCGCTGGGATCAAGTCACTTACACTCGATGCCGGATAGGACACGCACCAATTTCTACTATCTGGAGGAAAGTGCCCATCCTGTCAGAACCCACTATCCATTAAACATGTAGGGCTTACACCGCTTGAAATGAGATTTGTTGGCGATTTGCTCTAATCATAGCTCGCCTCTTGCGCATGTAGGCAGCTGCAGTTTTATAAAATACAGAATTTAACTGCACAATTGCTGCTAAGAATGACGACAAAGCCAGCAAAGCTTGCGGTTCAGTCTCTGTGTTGTTGTGTATATGATCAAGGTAGTGTAATGGTCATATGGTAGGGGCTTGATGAATCAGGGAAGGATACACAATGATCCAGAAGACCCAATCAGAGAGCGAATGTGGGCAAAGCCACGCCTTCACTTTGGTCTGTTTACACTGAAACGTGAGCCCGGAGTTTTCAAACTAAAACGTGGTCTTCGGCGTTTCCAAAAGTCTCAGAGTAGTGTAGACGCCAGGCGTAACTGTAGCAAAAGTTATGCGTTTTAAAATGAAAACACACTCGTGTAAACAGGGCCTTTTTTTTTTTTTTACCTCCGTGTCCGCATTCCTGCAAGAGTTAACCATGTGTTTGTGTGAATTTACAGTGCTGTGCATCATCTGGCCTTCAGGCAAACACTGAGTGATTGGTAATGAGACATGCCTGGTTGTGTACCTGGAAATATCTCCCTTTCTTCCACGGGTTTTATCAAAGTTTTTATTTTTTAAAATTATATATATATATATATCAGAGTAATATTGTTCTAACTAACAAACTACTCCCCAGACACTATTTGAAAGTGCATTCTGTGAAAAATCTCATACATAACAGCTCATGACTGAAACGCTTTCTAGAAACATCAGTTTAGACATTTGTGCTGTTGCTTTCTCAGACTGGTGTCTTTTAACAAATTTTGTTCTCTGTGATAAAACTCCTGCATGGACAGCTATACTATCCTCCTGAGACCCCGCCCACTCACTTGTGTCCTATGTAGGGGATATTTTGCTTTCATGCATGTCATTTTTTTGTTTTGTTTTTTTAAAAAAACAAAACCAACAAAAAAAGCATTTCCTGCTGTACTATACAGAGGACATCCTGAGCTTCCTAGTGATATGTCATGTTATAGGTTGGGATGCTAGGAACAACTGCTTACACTGCATCCAAAATGGCCAGCATAGGAACAAGCACATTTTCCCTTAGCTATTCATCACAGTGGATGAAACTAAGGAATATATCTGTGATGTGCTGCAAAAGGTTGTTGAGCTTCACAAAATAGGAAGTGGCTATAAGAAAATAGCACAAGCATTGAAAATGCCCGTTTCCACCATCAGGGCAATAATTAAGAAGTTCCAGTCAACTGGAAATATTATGAATCAACCTGGAATTGGACGTGTGTCTATATTGTAACACACTGTGAAGAGGATGGTTCGAGTGGCCAAAAAACCTCCAAGGATCACAGCTGGAGAATTGCAGAAGTTAGATGTGTCTTGGGGTCAGAAAGTCTCCAAAAATACAATCTGAAGTCATCTACATCACCACAAGTTGTTTGGAAGGGTTTCAAGAAAAAATCCTCCACTCTCATCCAAAAACAAACTCAAGCGTCTTCAGTTTGCCAGACACTACTGGAACTTCAAATGGGGTCGGGTTCTATGGTCAGATGAAACCAAAATAGAGCTTTTTGGCAATAAACACCAGAGGTGGTTTTGGCACACAGAGAGGTAGCCATATGGGAAAAGTACCTCATGTACACGGTTAAATATGGCGGTGGCTCTTTAATGTTTTGGGGCTGTTTTTCTGCAAGAGGACCTGGACATTTTGTTAGGGATACATGGCATCATGGACTCTCTCAAATATCAACAGATATTAAATGAAAACCTGACTGCCTCTGTCAGAAAGCTTAAAATGGGTCGTGGTCGGATCTTCCAGCAGGACAATGATCCAAAACATACATCAAAATCAACACAAAAATGGTTTACTGACCACAAAATCAAGGTCCTACCATGGTCATCCCAGACTCCAGACTTGAAACCCATAGAAAACCTGTGGGGTGAACTGAAGAGGAGAGTCCACCAGTATGGACCTTGAAATTTGAAGGCTCTGGAGAGATTCTGTATGGAGGAATGGTCTCAGATCTCTTGCAATGTATTCTCCAACCTCATCAGGCATTATAGGAGAAGACTCAGAGCTGTTATCTTGGCAAAGGGAGGTAGCAAAAAGTATTGACTAAAAAGGTGCCAAGAATTGTTGCACATATTTAACAAAGATATAGTTTTTATAAACCTGTTTTGTTTGCAATTTGTTTATCCATGAGAGCAGAGTATTTTTTGTGAATTTTAACAAAAGATCAAAAGGTTAAACAATAAAGACAATTTTTCACAGCCTTCTTTGCTCATATTCACCAAGGGTGCCAATATTTGTGGAGGGCACTGTATAATAACTATACGTTCAATTTTATTAGAAAAAATGCTATCATCCTTGCAATAACAAGCAAGAGAAACAAACCAGAATGATAATTTGTTTTTGTTTTGTTTTTTAAGTTAAATTAATTCTTGGACCAATATCACTCTACAGCCATAATCTTTTTGGCTGTCTTTTCAAACTAAAATGGTCCCTTGGTCCACAGTGAACATGCTGTAAAATTATTATTATTATTATTATTATTATTATTATTATTATTATTATTATTTTAGGAAGGAAATCAAACAAAACAAAACAAAAAAAAAGATGACATTTTTCTTTTCTTGGGTCTCAGGAAGATAAGGGAACAGTTCAAGCGAGTAGATAACGCCCTTTATGTACTTTATGTACTGGGTGTATTTACAGACAAAAACATCCTCATTGGAGAAGAATAAAGTCTTTACTGAAGACTTTTCTTGAGGTTTAAGTATTTGGACTTTCAGAACACAAACCACAATGCAATAAACTTTCAACAACGTTTTCCAACTCCAATTTACTGGAAACGGGTTTATCAATAGCCCAGTGCAGATATAGACAGACGAAATCAATGACTCTGTTGATTAATATCAAATCTTTTTATTGGACTGACTGAAAGAACAGGGGTAAAGGGTACGAGGAGTCAGTAAAATTGAATTTATTAACTTGGCAGAGGCTTTTGTGCTTGTGAGTGAGACAGAATCCAAATCAAGTACAAAGCTGTTAAAGTGCACCTAAATGGCACACTTATATTGCACTTTTATTCAAAGCACTTTACACTGTGTCTCATTCACCCATTCACACACCAATGGTAGCAGAACTGCCATGCAAGGTGCTAACTTGCCATCAGGAGCAACTTGGGGTTCAGTGTCTTGCCCAAGGACACTTCGGTATGTGGAATCACATGGGCCGGGAATCAAACCTCCAACCCTACGATTAGTGGTCAACCCGCTCTACCACCTGAGCCATGGCCGACAATTGCACGAGGAACGCTGAACAGCTGAAACGAGTCGTTAATAATTCCAGACTTTACTTCCTGTACTAACCTATGAAGGTTTGGGGTGGGGGTGTTAATGCTGCAATTTAAATTATGAGCACATTAAAGTTCTTTTTGACTTTGGATGCATGTAAATTTATTGTATGAGACCTTTAAAACAAAAGTAGGCACGTTTCAAAACCATAATAGGTTCACTTTAAATAAGTCAAGTAAGTGTTTGCTTCGAGATTGACTTTAAACTTGCAGGATAGTTGTAGATGATGAGAGAAAGAGACACATCTGAATGCTAAGTGCTAATACAGAGAGGTGTTACGCACATTGGTTATTCAAACAGTCGAAAGATGACTGATAGTCTGATATGTTTCGAAGATCTTGAATTTCTTCCATTTGTACACAATCTGTCTGACTGTGGATTGGTGGAGTCCAAACTCTTTAGCGATGGTTTTGTAACCTTTTCCAGCCTGATGAGCATCAACAACTCTTTTTCTGAGGTCTTCAGTAATCTCCTTTGTGCCTTCCATAATACACTTCCACAAACATGTCTTGTAAAGATCAGACTCTGATAGATCGCTGTTCTTTAAATAAAACGGAGCACTCACTCACACTTGATTGTCATCCCGTTGAATGAAAACACCTGACAATTTTCTCACCTACAAATTAACTGGTGATCCTAGAGGTTCACATACTTTTATCACTCACAGATATGTAACACTGGATCATTTTCCTCTGTAAATAAATGACCATGGGACCATGACCATTTGTCTCATTTGTTTAATTCCTGTCTATTCCTGTCTACTGTCTATTGCGGTCTACTTTTAGGACTTTAGTGGGAAATTCTGATGATGTTTTAGCAGAAATATTGAAAATTCTAATCACTGTAGAGCTGCAAAGCAATATGAGACGCCAGTGGCATGGACAAAGAGAAGGATAGAAATACTGTATATGCACACAAACATTGAGAAGAACAGCACTTAGATTTCTTTTATGCTAATTTGGTGGCGATTCCTTAATCTGCCAAATTTGAATGTTAAAGTAATATTTCACCCAAGTGTGCTTAATGAATGACTGCTTGCAGAAGAAAAGTAATAGAGGAAATCGAAAAAAAACAAAAAAAAAACACGTTCTCCAACAGCTTAATTGAAATTTTGTATTGTGATTGTTTGTGGCAGTTCTTGCTGTGTCAATAATGTCTGTGTTTTGCTGTTTGCTTAAGGGGGAAAAATCTTGTTAATGTGTTCACGCCTTTTTTCCCCCACTCTTAGAGATGGAAGAAGTCAACTATAAACAAGCTTTGCAGGGACTGGACCAAAACATTGCGACTCCACCAACCCCCGCCCCCCCTGGCTGTAGATGGCTATTGCTTTGGAGGTACAAGGTTTTTAAACACTTCTTTTTCAACTCAGCTCTGGAACAGTAGACACGATGGCACTGTGAGAGCGGGTTTAAACCTCATCTTGGGGTAAATATCAATACCAGAGGTGCTTCACCATACGAAATTGTTGTCGTCTAGGCTAATGGTTAAAGCATGTGCTGGCTCAAGCAGACGAAAGATCCAAGAAGCCAAGAATAAAGACTACACAACTTTTATTGGGCCATAAAAGCAGGTCAAGTAAACAAAACTAAATGAAGTTGGAACTTCTTATATCTTGAACCTTACAGAACAAATGACCTACAAAATGACGAATTGGGAACACTTATATAGAGTGATTCAGTCAGCAGGGAAAAAAAACTAAAGAAATTCAATACCCTAACATCCAACATAACAGTCTGCACATCAGTTCAGAAATAGTCAAATGACATTTGAAAAGAACAATAATGCATGAGTCTTGTTTTTTTTTTCCCTCTCTTTTTTTTTTTTTTCTTAATTATTAAAGTTCTCTGCTTCATAACATGACAACTCTTAGTTTGTGCTTGTGGGAAATATTTTGTCCTTTTGTTACTCAGACCCATAACCACAGCCCAACCACCCCTCTAATCACACCACAATCCAACACTGCCAGAAACTGACCTCTCATGCTCTCTTGGGCAGTAGCAGCATTCCCCCAGCTTGGAAACTTTAAGTAGCATAACTTTAAACTTTTGATTGATCTGAGGTGTTGAATTTTCTATAACAGCAGCTCTGATGATAGTCAAGTCAAGTGGGGTTTTTATTGTCATTCCTCTATATAGCTTGTATACATTGGAACGAAATGGTCGGGGGTTCAAATCCTGCCTCGACCCTGTGTGTGCAAAGTCTGCAGGTTTCAGTAGTCACTCTGATAGGCATTGCTAAATTGTCTGTAGTGTGTGAATGCGTGATTGCGATCGTGCCATTTGATTGGTTGGCGCCCCATCCAGGGTGTCCCCCATCTTGTGTCCTGAGTTCCTTGGGATAGGCTCCAGTATGATGCATCATTATTTATGAAATAAATAAAAAGTTGTAATCATTGGAAAATAAGCCAGTGATTATTGTTTGATGTAGTAAGCCCATCACACAACCCCATCATTGATTATTTTCCTGTAGCAGCATGCATTATTAAGTTTCCTTAGCATTAATTCTTCCCATGTCCACATGGTTTTCCGTTGGGTTCTCCAGTTTCTTCCTACCACCCAAAGCTTTGTCTCATTTAAAAGCCCAGGTTGAACTTCTTCCACTTTCAGATTGCTGCTTAACCCAGCTGATAGTCTTAACTCTGGCAAATCTTCTCAACCATCGACATTTCTACGACTGATGGTTAGATTGATAGTGCAAAGGGGAAAGCTGTCATGACTTGTAGGTTGACATGAATCCATTCCGGTTGTCTCTAGACAAAAATGTTAATACCTACATAATGTCCATAATGTAGATATCACACTGATAATCACATTTCGATCACTCACTAATCCCTTGTCTCGTTAAAGGCTCATTATTGTCTTATTAGGGTCTTATTATTGTCTCACCAGAGGGAAGTCTCATATACACTGTCACGTCGCAATATGGCAGGTTCCCCACTGCACGAGGCTGCAACTGTGACTAAACTCAGAGGCGGGCGTGTGTGTGTGTATGTGTGTGTGTGTTCAGCATTGCTCCCCTCTCCTTTAAGCAGTGCCATCCTTTACCCCAATTACCCCAGACACCCAGTGACGTGAAGATGGAGAGTTTGAAGGAGTGAGAAAATAAAAGAGCGTGTCCCTGAGGCTTTGGAGAGAAATGAAAAGGACCAGGGAAGCATGGGCGAGGAACAGATGCTCATCCTTGCTTTGGAGTTAACGGATCTCAGCTGTTTGTGTGTGTGTGTGTGTGTGTGTGTGTGTGTGTGTGTGTGTGTGTGTGTGTGTGTGTGTGTGTGTGTGTGTGTGTGTGTGTGTGTGTGTGTGTGGGAGGGGGTAATATAGGTGTGTGAGAAGATGTGACTTGGATGCATCCAACAGTGTAGTCAGTCACAAAATCACTTTTAGGAGACAGAAAGATGTTTTTTGCTCTGTACCTCATCATTTTTTCCCCTTCATGCTCTATTTCCATCTATTTTTATTTGCATCTACTGCACTGGTTACCCTCCATTAAATACAACTGTAGTAGAGTTGCAAAATTGTACCAATAAAGCTTCATTGGCCTTGATTTCCCAGTCTTTTGCCCAGAACAGCACTGAGAAGCTCCAACACAGTCGAAACACATCATGATTGTGAGAGAGATGCAGATGACTGGCTGAAAAACACTTTCGTCATTCAGAGCAGAAAAATGTGTGTATCCATCATTCCTTAATGACCGTTTTCTCACAGCCTCCCTCTGCTTTAAGCAGGCGAACATTCACGCTGCCTTGTTCATCCACAAAAGTGATGCATCAAACTGATTAGCATGAAATGTGTTGCTACATTTTCCCCCGAGGGGGGTTGCTTTTAATGGTCACACGCTGACTCATACTAAAGAGTGTACAGTCATAACCAGAGAGAAGAAAATGATCGGTCTTTAGAAGTAGTGTACATGACCTTGATTGGTCCCTTTCTCGGGAAGGCTGGACCTGTAATTATTTACTGTAAAATAAAGGCGTAGGGAGTCATTTCATTTGCTTTGGATAATATTTGGCAAGACAAGCTATGAGCACTAGCTCCACCCTAATTCCTTAAAGTTACACTCAGTGGGGGTATGGCTACTTTATAACCACACCGTCCAAGCACATGGCTAGGCTAGAACATGTCAAAGTAAGTGCAACCCTGGAACATGGCTGACATCAGCCGCTTCTTTGTGCTGATTGGTTGGATCCTGGCGGTTCATATAATTTGTATTGCAAACAAAAACGTGTGTTTTTCTTTTGAGGAGATCATTTATTGAGAGCTGAGTCAATGTCAGTAGAACTTACAACCTTGTTCAGACCCTTTTAGACTCTAGTAGTAACTTGATGCGACTTGGTTCAAATCTGACTTAAGAAGATCGACGTTAGTTAAAACATTTATCCACTAAAAGATAGGGAGCGCTGTTCGGCCAAACTAACAATTTCAAGTGATGTAGCTCTAGAAGATATCTATGACTTCTTATATCTAGATATCTATGGCTTCCTGTCGGTGGCTAGAGAGAAATTGAAGGCATACGAGGCATCTCTTTATGTTTACAACTTTGTTATTTGTGGGCATGTTCAAGATGGAACATTGTACTATGACGACATCGAGGACATCGTGGCAGAGAAAGCCAAGGTGCTGCCCAGACAGATGCTTTAAACTCATTCGTTAGCTGAACAAGGTTAACTAGATAAATGTGTCCATTATTGGCAACACTGATCTTACATCAGTAATCTAATACAAAAATCAAACTCTTCACCCTGCCAGACCCTGCTAGACCCTGCTCCAACAATCCCACTTAAAAGCTGTCTCTCTGCCATATGTGCTCCTATCCTGCATCTTGTAAATGCTTCTTTCACCTTTGCTACTGTCCCCGATAACCTTAAAATTGCTGCTGTAACCCCAGTGCTCAAGAAACACAACCTTTACCCATCTATCCTACTAAGTTACCACACAATTTTAAAACCTGCCGTTTGTATCAAAGCTACTGGAAAAAGTTGTAACCTCCAAGTTACAGTCTCATTTAGTGGCAAATAACCTTTTTTACCCTTTTCAGACCGGCTTTCGAAAGTTTCATAGCACTGAAACAGCTCTTGTGCGGGTCATAAATGACCTCCTCATCTCTTTTGACTCTGGGGGTCTCAGTGTTCTAATACTGCTTGACCCGAATACTGCGTTCGACACTATCTGCTACAAAACACTCCTCTCCCATCTCACAGACACTTGTATCGCAGGCGATGCTCAAGCTTGGCTTCTATCATATCTCACAGATCGTAAATATTTTGTTTCTATTCAAGGCTTCAAAACCCCCACTGGCCCCCCTCACCCGAGGTGTTCCCCAGGGCTCCATTCCTGGCCCTCTCCTTTTCATAATTTATTTGCTTCCCCTCGGTCACATCGTTCGTCATCGCGATCATCAATACCGCTGACGACACGCAGATCTATGCAACCGCCCGGTCTGACATATCAGTCTCAACTAGTGCACTAACAGCCTGGATTCATGAAATAAAACAGTGGCTAAACAATAACTTTCTCAAATTCAGTGTTCAAAAAACTGAAATAATTATTTTTGACTCACAAGCGTGCAGACAAAATGTTGAAATAAGCATGGATATTGATGGCTTCCTCACAAAACCCTCTTGAAAAAAAATATCTTGGTATTGCTTTTGAAGCGCACATCAAACCTGTCAGAAAAAATTCCCTTTTTTCACCTCGGACAAATCGCCAGATTGCGTCCCATTCTTGGCATGAAGGATGCTGAGTCACTGGTTCATGCATTCATAACATCACGACTTGATTACTGCAATTGTCTGTTTTTTGGCCTCCCATCCAAGTTGATTACCAAATTACAATACATTCAAAATTCTGCAGCACCGCGTTATTACCTGTACAAAATGCTTCGAACATATTACTCCCACTTTGGCTGGTTTACACTGGTCTCCTGTCGCATTCAATTCAAACTTCTGCTCCTCACCTTTAAAGCCTTAAATGGTCTAGCACGAAAATACCTTTGGGGCTTATTGTGCATTTACACACCCACACACTCCCTTCACTCATCAAACCCAGGACTTCTCTGCGTTATGGAACTTACTCCCCCAAAATCTCCAGAACATATCCTCCATTTCCTTGTTTAAATCACGGTTAAAATATTTTCTTTTTTCCCAACGTTACCTTTCTACTTCATCCTGATTTTCTGGAATTAGTTTTTTCTTTGTCTGCATGTGCTATGTAAAGGTAGTATATAAATATTATTAACATCCCAATAAGAATGTGACCAAGCTATCTCGTGTTCGCTAGCTAGTTCCTTGATATAAATTTTAGGCAAATGAAATAGAGCTCCTCTAACCAGTTATCCCTCTAGTTAACCGTCTGTAACTGAAACTTTCTTCTGTTGGCTTGGAAAGGTGTCCGATTTGATAGCATGCGGTAAAAACGAACGTGTTTACGAAGCCTTCCAATTTTCACACTTGACAACACAAGACGATATTTTTAGAAAATGAATTCTGCCTGCTGTTTTTGCAGTTAGGACGTGGAGCTGACGTCGCAGTGACGTGCATCACTCAGGGGTCTATACGCGCTATAATTTCGTATTGGCTACTGTGTACGAGTGTACTAGTACTGTAGGTGGCGCTGCTCAAATTTCCAGGCAGTCACTCCTCCAGCTTGAATTGGGTTGGGCACTACTCGTTTTAAATGACCAGTCACAAGCTCGGTCACGAGCGTGTTCATCTCACGAGTTCTTTAAAGGTTCTTAGCTTCCCTCTTTGAAAGGGAAGCCCTTGATTGTACTGTCGGACCTGTAGAAGCTTCTCCAGATGGACAACCTGAGAAATGTACAGTATTACGGAAAGCATGACCGTCTTTATAACTTGGTTTGACAGAATTGCAACTGTTTAGATTGTCAAAACGAAGCCGAACATTGACCAGCAGGAAAAGAAACAACGGTACGGAGTGACAGGGAAGAATGTCCCCTTGTGCGCGGTGGCGGTAGCTCAAAGCCAAATGGAATGCCGCTCTCAGTTTAGCATTTGATCTGATGGAGAGATTAGCTGAAATCAAAGGCTCTGCTAACCTCTCCTTAACCTCGGCCGTGAATCTAATTCTCTCTGCCCTTACCCTTCAAGCCTCCGCAATATTAGATTTATTCATATTCCATCTGGCTTTGATATTGCACTTGCTGCACAGGGGTCCTTGAATTAAGAAACAGGAGACAGACACCAGACAAACCCAGTCTCTGTCTCTACACTCTCTCTCTCTCTCTTTGTCTCTCTTTATCAGGCACATAGACAAAGTTTCCTCATATTTCCACACTCGCACAAACTGATCGATGTGCATGAGGGTATCTCAGTGTCGATGTGCATGCGGTTGTGAACGTTTCACTGCAATGGTTTCACATTTATTTCCGACCAAAAGGGACTCTTTGTCCGATAACTCCAGGACAAGATCAGCACTAGATGAAAGTCTTAATCTTTATATCTGCAGCTTGTAGGGTTTGTGCAGCTTTCTGAAACATTGTCTCAAAGTGAGAGTTTAAGTCTCCTGCCTTGATGGGCTGTGTATACATACACACACACACACACACACACACACACACACACACACACACACACACACACACACACACACACACACACACACACACACACACACACGCACACACACACACACGCACACACACACAAAACAAACAGCCACTGACATCACTGCACTGATGCACAAAAGGCCTGCTGGCACTGACCTATGCAGGCAGCATGCTAATGCTAGCCAGGGTTTGTGTGTGTGTGTGTGTGTGTGTGTGTGTGTGTGTGTGTGTGTGTGTGTGTGTCTGTCCAGGACCTGCACCATGCTGGGACCTAACACAGAATTCATCCATAGGACAGAAAGCCACCCAGCGGACATGTTTGAGTTTGGTCATTCAAGCGTGTGTGTGTGTGTGTGTACACATTGCTGTATATTAATCATCACAGCTCAACTCCGTGTCAGTTAACTCATCGCTCTTAATTTACTTGTTTTATATGACAATAACACAGGTCACGACAGGATGCGTAATAGTTGCTGATTTATTATATCGCCTCCGAAAGCACCTTGTTATTCTTTCATTTACGTTCCGCTGATAAAATCTAGCGCAGAGATAAAATCAGTGTAAGTGAACATTGCCACACAGTTCTGCCCGGGCGTGTCGGTCTGTCTGCTCTATCAGGAGCGGTATGCGTTACTGTGTCGGCTTGCCGTTTATTTGTGCCCCTATGTGTCTGTTTTTAAAAAGCTTCCCCAGCTGGTGTACTTTTTTATTTATCCTCCCTGTTGATATGCTGGTGGGAACTATAGCAGGGGGGCATCTCTGAACTACTGACGTTCCTAATGTCCACCCATCTGCCAAAACACTCAACCACCGAGTGTTTGTTTGTCGGGGGATGCTCTGTGTGTGTGTGTGTGTGTGTAGGCTCTAAGATGAGTCGGGATGTGTGTGTAAACCGAGGAGGTCATTAAGGGTTATGAGCGCCGTTACATGAGGAAAAGACGTCTTTATATGTCCCAGTAGGACAATCGTTTCACTGTCTTAATATGTTAAACACATGTTTGTCTCTGTTGCTATACATCTGTCCCCGCTTGTGTTCACCTTTGAAGATGTTTCACTTAAACTTTGTCCATTACCGATGAGGAACTCTTTGCTTTAACACTCGTAAATCCTCCTCTGGACTTCCCCCCAACTATACATTAGACCAGTGGTTTTCAAAGTGGGGGCCGCCAGGGGCGCCTTGGGGGACCTCAACAATTTGGTGTGAAAAATAAATAAATTCATGATTTTCTCTTTCTCACTCTCAGACAACCACACACACACACAATCAATTCCTAATCTAATGTAATGTAAAGATGTAAGATGTAATTATTAATAAATAAAAAAAAGGGGGATATATTCAGAAGTCTGTATTTTTAATGTTTTAAAGACATCTTGCAAAAGGGGGGCCTCGGTCAAATGTTAATGCCATTTGGGGGGCCTTGCCCTGGAAAAGTTTGGGAACCCCTGCATTAGACAAGAAGGAGTCGGGTTAATTTAAGTTCATTTTTCACCAGGAACAGTCACTGTGTCAAAATTGCCTGCATCATCATTTTCTGTGAACAACGTCTCCATTGTTCAGTTCGACATGAAAGGTGTGCTCAGATTAACATTAATCCTTCGTCTGATCAGATGTTCGGGTTCAACAGACTTTAAGAACTGTTTTGTCAACGACAGTGACGGCGAAATCTGCTCTGTGGTGAAATTAAAATGAAACCAGCCCATTCTTCTGAAGGATTTGCACAGAATTTTAATTATATTTCAAGCAAGTGTGTGTACAAAATATGAGGAAAAAATGTAAATCACGTCGTGAGGTTTATTATTAGTTCCGTAAAACGTTGCGTTCGTTCATCTTTCTTTCAGAAACAAAAAAATTGCTTGTTTTATTTCATTTTTTAAAAAATTTTCTTGGCAAGTATTAAAATAAGAAATCAATTTTTATTTAAAAACAAACACTGATTAAAATCCGTGCATCATCCGCTCAATCCAGATCAGTTTTGAAACCAATAAACGGAAAATGAAAGGGACAGAGTTAGCATATATATATATATATATATATATATATATATATATATATATATATATATATATATATATACACACACACTCACACTACCGGTCAAAGGTTTGTGGACACTTGACTGAAATGTTTCAATCCAATAAGTGTCCAGCGTAGGTGGGAACTCCTTTAATACTGTTTAAAAAGCATCTCAGGGAAATTCCTCAAGAAATTTGTTGAGAAAATGCAAGAATACATTTCTTGAAGATCTAGGCAAAAAGGGAGTCCACATTGAAGATGCTAAAATACTAAATTATTTAGATTTATTTTTTAATTTATTTTTATCACAACATAATTCCCATAGTTCCATTTGTGTTATTTCAGAGTTTTGATGACTTTATTGTTATTCTACAATTTATGTTATAGCTGATTGGTGTGTGTGTATTTATATGTATGTGAGTGTATATATGTATGTAAATGTGTATATGTGTATATATATATGTGTATATGTGTATATATATGTGTATATATATATATATATATATATATATATATATATATATATATATATATATATATATATATATATATATATATATATATGTAGGTGTTACATATCAAAGAAACATCCACATGTTTCCAAGCAGAACACTGCCATGCCTTCCTCCCATAGTGCCATCTCTTCTCCAGGTAATCGATGCTCATGCACCCGACTGTCCACATGATGTAAAAGGAAACATGATTCATCAGACCAGGCCACCTTCTTCCATTGCTCCATGGTCCAGTTCTGATACTCACCTGCCCCTCGTAGGTATACCTTTTGAACAGTTTGTCTGTTTTGACCTGGAGTAAAGGAAAAGTGGTTGAGAGTGAGGCCAGGTCGATAAATGAATTAATATATGATATGATATGAAAAATCCTCCAGGTCCTGCACATTCCTTGCTTTTCCAGCATCCTCTGCATATTTGAGCCCTTTCCAACAGCAGCTATATGATGTTGAGATCCATCTTTTCACACTGAGGACAACTGAGGGAATCGTACACGACTATTACAAAAGGTGCAAACATTCACTGATGCTCAAGAAGGCAACACGATACATTAATAACCAAGGAGGTGTAAACTTCTGAACAGGATGATCGGTGTAAATTGTGAATCCAAATACGATTAAAAATGCCCACTGCAGTACAGTTTAGCGAGTCGTCCTGGAAGTACCGGAAGCTGCCTATTCTACAAGCTATCCTCTGGTTATGATGTGTACTCTGGAATCTTCTTCTGTTTTAAATACAGAAATATATTTTGAGCGATGCTAAACAGTCTGCACCACCCGGAGAATCCTGCCGAGTGTTTCCGCCTTCGTGTTGTCCGTCACCCTCTTGCAATGTCTAGCGACCCTTTTTAGAAGCGCATCACTAATGGCACTCGGGGGAATCTTTAATCTAGCTAGTAATTTCTGGTACACATCCGGGTCATGAATGTGATGAATCGTTCGTTTTGGCCTTAGAATGAAAAGCAAAGAAGAAATACGAGCGCTTTTTATTATTTAAAAAAAAAAAAATTATATATATATATATTTTTTCGGGTAATGTTTATTGTTTTAAAGCCTGTTTTGTCCGTTTGAAATGAAAGCCATTTTTTTTTTTTTTTGGTAAAATTTAGCACCCGGAGTGTTTCAGAAACAAAAGCATGTGTGTTTTCATGCTGTTTTTTTTGGCATTCGAACACTGCTGGTGTTGGTGTAGTGTTTGAGAAATGAAACATGTTTGACAAATAAATTAGCACGACGTTTTTGTTGTTTGGCAGCGCTAACGACCGATTTCTTTTCTCCCCTGGTACAATTCCACCTTCAGGACGATTACTTGCACCACACGCTTTTAGTACTGGACCAGCAAGCTGGTGGTGCTAAAACTTGTGGAAAAGGTCGCTTTGATGTGATGTGATGCGATGTGGTGTGACAGGTAAGTGAGTGATTGTGCCTGATGTGACGCGGCGAGTGTGTGTGTTCATGCGCTTTCCCAGACTCCTGCTGAGTTTGGGGACAGGGGAGTGACTTCAGTCAGCTGCTGAACAGACAGTAAACAAAGGTTTTAAGGAGCCGCAAGACACACACACACACACACAAACACACACACACACACACACACACACACACACATAGACACATTCAGGTAAACAAAACCGATCCTGCTTGACCGCTGCTCCTGTGAGAGTATGCCCACCCACTCATCTAACACACACATACGGTCTGATGAATTAGTTTACATGCACACATGACAGACCTCACAAACAACACATTAAAAACCACACATACACACGTTCTAAGAACTGCACAATCTAAACACACTCACCGAACACTTGGTAGTAGACGTGGAACACACCACACTCATTTTTAACATTAACCTATTGCTGAGATTCAGTGTCTCGCATATCAGCTCAAGGATCCTTACACACTGACACACAAGCTGAGAGAGTGATGACGAATGAGGACACTTAGATGGACCCGTCCCCCCCCACACACAAACCCCTTACCACCGATGCAATGTTAACAGTGGGTAAGGGGAGAGAATAGGAAGTTAAAGAGCTGTGGTGATGGATGTGCTGATAGAGAAGCGTGTGTGTGTGTGTGTGTGTGTGTGTATGTATGTGTGTGTTCTCACTTCAGGGTGGAACATGGAAGGAATAAATAATTCAAGGCAGAATCTGAAGGCGCTTAAAGAAATCTTGCTCTGCTGCTGCTTCTCTGTGTGTGTGTGTGTGTGAGAGAGAGAGAGATCTAGAGAGAGATGTTCATGCTTGGTAGGATTGGAGATGTTGATTTCTTATTCGAAAAATGTGGTTCTTTGTATCATTTGCCAGCGGACACACACACACACACACACACACACACACACACACACACACACACACACACACACACACACACACACTGCATCTCTGATGGACAGCCAGCTCGGTGTAAACACTTAGTTAGTATTTGCCAAGCTCAATGGAAGTGGAAGAAAGGGATTAACAACAACAACAACTACAGCACTTAAAAATGAAGTGACACACACACACACACACACACACATATATATACACACACAGGAAGAGGAAATCTAAGGGCAGGATGGGGGTCGGCAGTGACATGGCTCCGAATGACAGCCAAGAAAGCGACAGAGGTAAAATAAGAACAGAAAGGAGCAGGAAGGGAAAAAGCAAACAAAACCAAACAAAAACGCAGCCAAGGCAGGACATGGAATCGGGACGTCCTCAGGGACGAGTTGGAAAAATGGTTGCCGAGCTTGCTGGTTTGACCCGAGCGCTCTCTGCGTTGACTTGCGTTCTTTTTGTGCTAACACTCGTTTAACCCAACGCTGCCCGAAGTTACTGCTAATGGCTTCGCACCAAAACACACACAGCTTTCTTTCTGCTTCTTGAGCTCCCAACAATAATTGTCCCAACCCATAGCTTACCCCCTCCCACCTTTTTCTTCAATTACAGCATTTTTCTTTTCTTTTTTTTTCTTCCAATTTCCCACAACTATGCCAAGAAAGCAGCAATCGAGATAATTTCATTTTTTTATTGGACCACAAAGAGAAGCATGCAGTCCCCGGTTTCTACTAAATAAACTGTCGAGATATATCATTCCACAGAGCTTTTTTTGTGATTGATGCGGCCAAAAAAATGCTTGGTTTTGCTTGAGATTAATTAATTTATTAATTTTGTGGAAAATTACTTGAACTGGCAGAAGTGCAATCGCATGGAATTGTTTTGCACGGACTTTCACATTGATGGTCGTTGGTAAATGAGAGCTTTTAGCTGTACTCTTGTTCAACGCACGTGAATGGAAGAGGGTTTTGGCTGAATGCGCGTTGCGATGACGTCACACGACACATCTCGGCCCAAATCTGCGGCAATTCAACCTTCCGCCGAGTATTGCGGAGTTTGCTTGATTTTGTGTTAAGTTCTGTGGTCGTAAAATCCTGGAGGGTCCGACATAGAGCTTGCCAAGGGTAACGCATTCTTCTGGGTGGAATTTGATCGGACCTGCAAGTGGAGCTACAAATCCTCACTACTTCCTGTTGGCTTTTCATATTTACTGTATATTCAATATCAGTCGGAAGATTGCAATACATATTTAAGGCGCTTCGTTTGTAATGCTTATGCAGAATGCTCAGCGTGAACAAGGATCGATGACTTGGAGCCAAGTAGTGCTGTGAGAACTTCATCATCAAGGCTGTTTGAAAGCAAAAAGCAGCCCAAGTGGTTTAGTCATGCAGCTGGACAGTAAAGGACGCCAAGATTATACAAATTGTTTTTTTTTTTTTTTTTTTTAAATCATTGCACAATTTCATGTGTCTTAATGCCTTTATGTTTTTCAAAACATTTTGAAAAATATTCAAACTGAGTTAAACATAAAAAGACATCAATATAAAGTTTCGTTATTTTTGGCGTCCACATCACACTACTTTCTGTTAAGAAATGTTAAAGCAGATTATTTTGGACTTTTATGAGGCTTAGTGTTTAGCACATTTTGTCCCACTTAGGTCCTGTTTACATGAGTGTGTTTTCATTTTAAAACGCATAACTTTTACGATTACGCCTGTCCTGTCGTCTACACTACTCAGAGACTTTTGGAAATGCAGAAGACCCCGTTTTAGTTTAAAAACTCCACGCTCATGTTTCAGGGTAAACAGACCAAAATGAAGACTTTTGAAAACGAAGGCGTGGCTTTGCCCACATTCGCTCTCTGATTGAGTCTTCTGGATCATTGCGTATGCTTCCCTGATTCGTCAAGCCCCTACCATATGACCATTAGACTACCTTGATCGTACACACAACAACACAGAGACCGAAGAAATAATGTTTTAATATGGGCATGTGTTTGTGTTACTGTGTGGGGTTATTTCGTTTGTGTAAACTGCAAGCTTGGCTGACTTTCTCATCATTCTTAGCAGTCATAGTGCAGTTAAATTCTGTATTTTATAAAACTGCAGCTGCCTACATGTTCAAGAGGCGAGCTTTGATTAGAGCAATCAGCA
The DNA here is from genome assembly GCF_001660625.3 of Ictalurus punctatus. Classification (NCBI taxonomy): domain Eukaryota; kingdom Metazoa; phylum Chordata; class Actinopteri; order Siluriformes; family Ictaluridae; genus Ictalurus; species Ictalurus punctatus. The sequence goes on from NC_030421.2 coordinate 14,309,992, forward strand.
ACAAATCTCATTTCAAGCAGCGTAAGCCCTACATGGAACGTCAGTTTGGACTAGCAACCAACTTCCTGTTTACACTTGTATGTGCATGCCCAGTGTGCATGAATGGTCATGTGACATGCGTTGTTGGTCGTGTGGTGTGGATGGAGATCGTTTCTGAAACACTGCAGAACCGCCAGTGTGGACGAGGATCGTTTTCATCTTAAAACGCTGTTTTAAAACAAACACAAACTAGTGTAAACAGGGGCTCAGTGACACTTAGTGTTTAGAACATTTGCCTCACACCTCCAGGGTTGGTGTTCAAATCCCGCTAACGCCCTGTGTGTGCAGAGTTTGCATGTTTTCCCTGTGCATCAGGGTTTCCTCCAGGTACTCTCGTTTCCTTCCCCAGTCCTAAAACATGCATTGTAGGTTGATTGGCAATTCCAGATTGTCAAGAATGGATGTGAGATTGTCCCCTGTGTTGGGTTGGAACCCCATCCAGGGTGCCCCCTGCTTTGTGCCTTGGGTTCCCTGGGATAAGCTCCCCGCGACTCTGTGTAGGATAAGCGGTACAGAAAAATGGATGGACGGATGGACTTTTTTGTGGAACCAGGTGCAGTTGAACGCACCACCAACAGTCGTAATTAATATACACAGTATATTGGTATGAATAAGGGAGGCTGGGGCTGATTTCCTTTTAGCCCAGACTGTACATTCAAGCAGTGCATTCGTATCATGTGATCACACAGAGGGAACGGCCACATAGATTTGACATCCATTGCGGTTGATTATTTTTTCAGCCCACTTTGCTCACACATCCATAACATGTCATCAGCAGTGATTGAAATGAAACGTAGGAAAAGTCATGAATAATTGATTATTGAAAAAGATTGATTACTTCATTAGGCTGTGGCTCAGGTGGTAGAGTGGGTTGTCCACTAATTGTAGGGTTGGCGGTTCGATTCCCGGCCCACATGACACCACATACCGAAGTGTCCTTGGGCAAGACACTGAACCGCAAGTTGCTCCCGATGGCAAGCTAGCACCTTGCATGACATCTCTGCTACCGCTGGTGTGTGAGTGTGAATGGGTGAATGAGACACAGTGTAAAGCACTTTGGAACCACTAAGGTTAAAAAAGTGCTATATAAGTGCAGAAAATATATTTTTTTTTCCACCCAAAAGTGCCTTTGGAGGAGAAATTAAAAGTAGATCGATTCACACACTGTCCAAGAACACACACTGCACACGTTGTCCAATCAATGTACAAACTACACAAAGATAAACCAGATAACAGAACTCTAATTGATTCGTTTTTTTTTGTTTTGTTTTGTTTTGTTTTTTCTTATTCTTGAATGAAAGCATTACATCATTTCTGTTTTGTGTGTTTGGTGTTCGGAGGAAACGCTTCTTGAACCCAGTAGTAGACATTGCTCTGCTTCCTAAAATTAACCATTTTCCAATTACTTATTAAACCTGCCTCTATTTCCATAAACAAGGTATAAATTTGTATAATTCCTCTTGTACTCACTCTCTGGAGTAAGCTTTGTAAGTGTGCATGCTAATAAATGATAACAGGATGTGTTCTACCTGAACTGAGCTAAAAGCACTCTATTTAGCCCTTAGGCTAAGGTGGAGGAAGCTAGTAGAGCAGGTGTATGTACTGTATCTTGCAAATGAACAGTGGGGGTGTGTTATGGTGTTTAGAAGTGAAACATGATTCATGGGAAAATTCATGGAGGATGACTAAGAGATCAACCTAAAAGAGTGTTAGAGTCTGGAAGCTTTCTATTTTAATGTCAGTATTTATTATGTCTTTACTACTGTTGATACTTGACCTGACACAAACTGCTATAACTGCTATTTGTCAATTTATAATATTTCAATGGGCAATACATACACTGTATGCAAATGGATACACGTACCCAAGGGGTGTAAAGCAATGCCACTATGCGCATCAGTTTCTGTATCTGTTTAGAGCTCTCAGTATCTGTATTAAGACTTCAATTGGGCGTGGTCTAACCCGGAAGTAGTATGTTCGTTTGTTTGTTTTGAATTTTTTTTTTGATGTCAACCCTGCCACTATGTTCATGGAAACCGTCAAATGTCCAGAGCTGCTGGAAAAAATACAAACAGCAAATAGCAAGAACATACAGTTGTGGTCATTAGGTTACATACACCTTGCAGAATCAGCAGAATGTAAATAATGAAATAAAAAATAAGGAGAATAATAAAAATTGCATGTTGTTGTTTATTTAGTTCTGCTGTGAATAAGCTATTCCACATAACAGATGTTTATATATAGTCCACAATACACAATAATAACTGAATTTACACAAATGAACTAGTTCAAAAGTTTACATACCCTTGATTCTTAATACTGTATGTTGTTCCCTGGATGATCCACGACTTTTTTTTTTGTGTTGTGATAGTTGTTCATGAGTCTCTTGTTTGTCCTGTGCAGTTAAACCGCCCACTGTTCTTCAGAAAAATCCTCCAGGTCCTGCACATTCTTTACTTTTCCAGCATCTTTGGCATTTTTGACCTCTTTCCAACAGCGACTATATGATTTTGAGATCCATTTTTTCACACTGAGGATGACTGAGGGAATCGTACACGACTATTACATAAAGGTGCAAACATTCACTGATGCTCAAGAAGGCAACACGATACATTAAGAGCCAGGGGGGTGTAAACTTTTGAACAGGATGATTGGTGTAAATTCTTATTTTGTTTAAAGATGTTTTTTTTTTTTTTTTCCATTTAGGACTGCCCTTCAGTTGCCAGAAAATGAAATAATAACAATTTGCTTTCCTAAATTAAATTCCTGAATTTTGACAGTTCTTGAACCTCAGCTACTTCGCTCGAGTCCCGAACTGATCTTAGATGCCCTGTGGAACATTCTGGAAAGCTTTCTTTATAATGTGACTGGCTTTGCTAGATTTAGTCTGACTTAGAGAACTATCTTTCAAAACAATGTCATTCCCAAAATAGGGAATTGTTATTTTATAGTTAGTCACCTAATGATGCACTATTTGAACAGACTTTACTCCAGTTTTCGGTTTTGTTACATTCCAGAAAGATCAGAAAGGTTTTGTTGGACATGCTTTTAGAATCTACTACGAATCTGGGACGCAGTGCTGCTGCGAGTCAAAAGCGGCATTTCATTATAGTTCTGGGAAGAAAATAACGATGAAGAGCGATGAAAATACTTGCACAATGAATGTTTTTAAATAAATTAAGTGATTTTTTACACCCTGCACACAGCGTGATCTGCGTGGGCTATGTGGAGCGTCCGCTCTATAAATAAAAACATATTTCTTATATTTTTTGTATTTTTATATAGAAATATCTGTATTTGCACCTGTTTATAACACATTATCTGTTAATCCTGATTAAAGTATTCATAATGTTTTCATAGTTACAGCCCTAACATGTCCAATAGGCACCTTTGATATTACAGGAAATTCATCATTTGCCCTATATTCTTGTCACATTACCATGTTTGTTCTCGCTGCCTATTCCTGATTCATATCTTCCAATTTTTGCATTTAAATATGCTACTGTTTTTTTTTTTTTTTTGCATATGCATGATGGGTATGTAGTGGGCGTAGTGCAAGTTTGTCTTGTTTGAACTGCAAGGATGTAAATTAACTGACCAGTATTTGTAGCACTCTTGTCTATTAGCACTTACTGACGTGTGGCTAGAGCTGGCGTCAAAAATGCCATTGTTGAGTCCAAGACCACTTCAAGATCCGGACAAGTCGAGATCCAGTCAAGACAGAGTCATAAGTGAGGCAAGATCCGACCAAGACCGAAAACTATCAAATCCTTTTTTCGAGGCCAAGCTTTAAATCAATTAATTGGCTTAAATCGGGCTGAGTGTTCTAGAAGTAGGAATAACGTCTTCTCAAATGTTGTGCTTGCAAAAAGAAACGATAATACAAACAATATTTTTTACAAACTCTTCACTGAGACCAACACAATATTAATATATATATATATATATATATATATATATATATATATATATATATATATATATATATATATATATATATATGTGTGTGTGTGTGTGTGTGTGTCTGTGTGTGTGTGTGTGTGTGCGTGTATGTATCTCTCTCTCTCTCTCTCTCTCTCTCTCTCTCTCTCTCTCTCTCTATATATATATATATATATATATATATATATATATATATATATATATATATATGTACGTGTGTGTGTGTGTGTGTGTGTGTATGTGATGACAAGCCTTTGCTGCGCTTTCTTTTTTAACAGCTCTGAGTTTAGATTATGTTCTGCCTTACTTGGAAACTTATTAAAATAAAATAAGTGTCTGCCAAATGAAAACATATAAATGTACAGATTTAAAAAGCCAACATCAGCACTTTGTATTTGCTTTATTTTGGCTTTTGTCCAATTAATCCTTGTTTACTCTTTCTCTCTGCCTTGTTTTCATTATTAAATGACCTTTTGCTGCTAATTAACACCAGATCAGACCATGGACAAGTTTGTGAAGTTTAACAAGTTAAACTCCTTTCCTTTCTTTAAATTGGGATGAAACGCTATGAAGAAATTATAACCACAGTTTTGTTGGTACAATCGTAGTATCTTTTATAAGTTCCAGTTCACAAGGTCCCTACTCAAGATGAGTCTAAAAACACTGAAAGAAAGCATTATGACAGGTTCTTTGGGTTGTCCCTTAACGATTCCATGTAGACCCCAGATGATTTCCTTTCAGTAGAGCCGTTTTAGAGAGCTAGAACTGACACCATGCACACACACATTGAACAAGTTTGTTAGATACAAATGGGTTGACAATTAGGTGTGAGTGAGTGCCCTGTTTTACTTAAAAAAAATAAAAACAGGATTTATCAGTCTGATCTTCACAACACATGTTTGGGGAAATGTATTATGGCATGAACAAATTATGTTTCTGAGGATCTCAGAAAAAGAGTTGATACTCATCAAGCTAGAAGTTTTTACAAAACTATTCACCAAATCCACAGTCAAACAGATTGTGTACAAATGAAGGAAAGTTCAAGAGCATTGTTACCCTCCACAGGAGCGGTCGACCAACAAAGATCACTACAAGAACAAGATGTGTGATAGTCTGGTGAGGTCACAAAGGAACCCAGGGTAACTTCTAAGCAACTAAAGGCGTCTCTCACATCGGATAATGTTAATGTTCATGACTCCACCATCAGGAGAACACTGAACAACAATGGTGTTAATTGTAAGGAGAAAGCTACTGTTCTCCAAAAAGAGCATTGCTGCTCTTTTGCTAAATACCACATGGACAAGCCAGAAGGCTACTGGAAAAAAAAAAAAAAAAATTGATGGACGGATGAGACTAAAATATAACTTTTTGTTTTAAATGAGAAGCGTTATGTTTGGAGAAAGGAAAACACTGCATTTCAGCACAAGAACCTTATCCCATCTGTGAAACATGGTGGTTGTAGTATCATGGTTTGGGCCTATTTTGCTGCATCTGGGCCATCATTGATGGAGCAATGAATTCTGAAGGAAAATATCAGGACATCTGTCCGTGAACTGAATCTCAAGAGAAAGTGGGTCATGCAGCAAGACAACGACACTAAGCACACAAGCTGTTCTACCAAAGAATGGTTAAAGAAGAATAAAGTTAATGTTTTGGAATGACCAAGTCATAGTCCTGCCCTTAATCCAGTAGAAGTGTTGTGGAAGAACCTGAAGCAAGCAGTTCATGTGAGGAAACCCACCAACACCCCAGAGTTGAAGCTGTTCTGTACTGAGGAACGGGCTGAAATTCCTCCAAGACGATGTGCAGGGCCGATCGACAGTTACCGGAAACGTTTAGTTGCAGTTATTGCTGAACAAGGGGGTCAAACCAGGTACTGAAAGCAAAGGTTCACTGACTTTTGCCACTTACAGATCTGTAATATCGGATCATTTTCCTCAATAAATAAATGACCAGGTATAATATTTTAGTCTCCTTTTAATTAATTGGGTTCCCATTATCAACTTTTAGGTCTAGTGTGAAAATCTGATGATGTTTTAGGTCATATTTATACAGAAATATAGAACATTCTAATTCTGTGTATATTCACACCCTACGTTTTAGCAGTTTGCAGTACAGTAGCATTCCATTCTGTCGGCGGAATTTAAATTGACCTTTTCAATCGGTGTAAACGAATGAATTATTTAATCACCACAAGCCTGTTATAAGATTATTCAGTTGGGTTGGGTTTCTGTGTGGAGAGTATCATGACTCTGTGTTTATCTGCTGGTGAGCAGGGCGACGGGAAAGAGGAGTACTTTTAAATTCTTAAAATCCCGAATATCTAGTTTCATATGAGCCATTAAGCACTATTGTGGAGTGTGACATCACAAATAAATTCAATGCTGAACATGAATACACTCTAAACAGGCAGAAATTCCATTTTTTGGCTACAAAGACTTAATTCGGTGAGTGATGAATATTGTTATTTAGCCTTTTATAGCTTCTACAGCAGTGACATTTTTCCACATGACTCCTAGCAGAAGCATGACCATAATTCCTGTATGGGTTGATTCTTCCTCCTCTGCTTATGATAAGCTCCTTCAGCCCATAACTCCCTTTTTGTGTGTCAGTTACTCCTACTAACCTCTCATCCCCCTCACACTATTTTTCCTTCTCCAGATCATGTTTTATCCTGGTGAGGAATAAGGGCAGTGACATAAACACAACAGGGTTGATGTTTGTATTGGTCAACAGATTAGAAACAGAGCAAACATCTCATATTTTCTGATCTACCTAGAAGCGTTTCTCTGATCTATAAAATAGACTTCCTGCTAAAACTATAATGAACTTCCTGGTTACACAATTCCATTTTTTGACCATGTAGCATACAATTATGAAAGGGAATTATTTGTAATTGCACTATTCGGTGCCAGTCTTTTAAGTCTGGTTCCTCTCAAGGTTTCTTCCTCATGTCATCTCATGGAGTGTTTCCTTGCCACGGTCACCTTTGGCTTTTATTTATATAGTTAAAACTTATCGCCTACATTTATATACTTCTGTGAAGCTGCTTTGTGACAATTTCCATTATTTAAAAGTGCTACATATGTAAAAATTGAATTGAATTAAAATGTTCTTCCTGTTACTTAGTCTATCGCTCTGGTCTTTGATCCCTCGCCCTTGCTGGAGTTCAAACGAGAACTTGGAGGAGCACGGGGGAAGTTATCTTCCAGTCTGGAATTAGCTATGACAGGTTGTTAAATCAACTCTTCCGTGCGTGGAATATTGCCTGAATGGAAAAAAAAAAAAAAGGTTTGTCAGAAATCCGATAATTCAAGCTGCACATCTGATTTTCATACTTCGCTCTACGTGACCATGTCTGACATGGAAAGCGCTTCTGAGGTAAATTGGAGTTTGGTAATGGAATGAAAATACATACTTCCGTCAGCTTTTGCGTGTTCTGATGTGATGACGTGACTGTAACATGCTTTTCATACTCCATCCCTGTCTTTGTATTTTCCTTTGTGAGATCATGTGTGTCTCTCCTTAGCAGTATGACACTGTACATGCCGACAGGCTGTTGTTTGGTTTTCCTGTCTTCCTGCTTTCTGTCCTCGCCGCACCTCATTAGTCCATGACCCTCGGGTGCAAAGGTTAAAGCGCTCAACGTTTCCTTTCAGCATTGCATGAGATGTCACAATCAACGATTCAGTCCAGACATGACAGAGACAGGGAGGGAGACTGAAAGGGAGATAGACGGGTAGAAGTAGAGACATGATGAGAAAAAGGAAGAAGAAGAGAACACCAGAATAAGACGGAGTGAAGGTTAGATCGAAAGAGAATAAGAGAGGGGGAAAAACATGACAAAGTTAGAGTGAGAGGGAGACAGATGGAGAGGACGACGGAGAGACAGGAGAGAAAGACAGAGAGAAAAGGGAAGCGTTTAGGACGTAGTGAAGCCTTGAAGGGTCTCAGCAGGGTAGTTCAGATGGCACTGTTGGCATCGGCATGGCAACCACCGCGGCAACAGAATGTGGGCGGAGCTGGGGGAGGGTGGTGGAGGGATGGGAAGAGGCATGCGCGTGCATTTGGCTTCATAACTAATGAACAACCCTCTCTGCATGACACCCTCCTGGCAGTGAAGAGACTTCAGACTCTTTCAGAGGCAATAATAAGATAACAAAGGTTCCTGGGGCCATGTGTGTGTTCTGGAACGTGTTGAGACAGGGGCCCCGACTACACACAGGCACACACACACACACACACTCATCATCTCTGTACAGGAACATGTGGCTGTGAGCACTGCCTATGCTTCAGAAAGTGTAATTAATCTGAACATAACAATAATCCATAATAATAATCTGTGTGAGATCTGGCAGACGAGTGCAAAATGCTCTCTCTCTCTCACTCTCTCTCTATCCATTCCCATGCAGTTCAGTGTCTCTCACCCGATCTGTCGCACACCCACTCGCGGACTCGGAACGTTTCTCCTTCACGTATATTTTCCACTCGTTTTTGGCTCGCTCCCTGTCTCCTCACACGGGGGCAACCTGACGATCTCGTGTGTGCCAAGAAAGGAAAGATTGGGGGTGGGTAGTCGAGTTGCTGCAGCTACATTCATTCATGTTAATTAAAAAGCATAAATCTCTGATGGTTTTGGCTTCGCAAGCATCGAAGCCTGAATAATGTTTTTTGGAAGAAAAAAAAACAAAAAAACGGGTGACCTTGAGGCTCTTTCTCACACCCTCATCACAAAACCAACTAACTATACTGAGCGTCAGAGTGCTGTCACTTCCCGAGCCCCCTTGTCTCAGGAGACAGAAAGCAAGTATATTTTTATGCTTTCGGAGGGGGAGAAGATGTCACACTCTGAGGAGGAGAGACGGAGACGAGAGATGCGTGCAATGGAAAAAATGGAGCCTCATTGTTTACATGGGTGCATTGAGGTTGAACTGACACGTGCATTCATCTTTAATGTCGCACGTTTAAAATATGAACCTGCAAGCGATGCACTGGCAAAAAGAAACACATACACACACGCATGCCCATAGAGTGATGGAGAGTGTAACGAGCAAGACATGGTGAGAGAGGAAAGAAGGAAAGAGACTGTCAGATGTGATTAAGGGGCATGCTGCTTTCACTCGCCGTACGTTTTTTGTTGAAAGTTGTGCTTAAACACAGTGCATCAAATGATGCTTGTCATATACATACTTCCTGTTCTGTGTGAGAGGATATAACTCGACATGTCAGTAATCAAATGAAACAAAAAAACATTTTTGCAATGTAGCCACGCCCACAAGTATTTACCACCTACCATTTTGCGCTTCTGTGATTTCATCAAAGTCGCTTTGCTAGCCACAGCAAATGAACAGAAGTTTGTGACCTCATTATTATAATGGACAAACCTGCTATTATAAGTCTGAATCTAAAGCAAGCCATCGTCCGGGATGAATGTGAAACATGAGCAGCCATGGAGAATGAGAGAAATGGAGAAAATACTCAGAGTTTAATAAAACTTGCTTCCTTCTCCAGCACTATATGGCCAAAAGTTTGTGGACACCTGCCCATCTTGCCCAAATGTAGTTCTTCCACAAACTGTTGCCACGAAATTGGAAGCACACAATTGTACAGAATGTCTTTGAATGCCGTAGCATTATACTTTCCATTCACAGAGGCCCAAACATGATCCAGAATGATGATGCCCCCATGCACAAAGCGATCTCCATGAAGACATGGTAGGTTACGGTTGGCGTGGAAAAACTCGAGTGTCCTGCACAGAGCCCTTTCCTCAACCCCACTGAACACCTTTGGGATGAACTGGAACACCGACTGCACAATACAAGTTTAGCCTTATTAAATAACATGCCAAGTCTGATAGCGTTTCATTGGATTTGAGTGTAACCACAAACTTTTTTTTTTGCGCATTTATTATTTGCATGATGAGACATTCATAGTCTTCACAATTTTACGGTGAGGAACATTATTCTGAAATTGTTCCACAAATTGTAGATGCAGTTTTTCTTCTTTACTTCTGAAAGACTCTCTAAAGCCAGGTGCACACTGTGTGGTTTTTAATAGTTCTTTGCGACTGTTGCTTGTCAGACTGTACGGACACAATCCCTGTTGTAAGCCATGTCACTCTGTAGGATCTCATTTGTCTTTAATGTCTGACAATCAAGACAATCAAGACTCATATGGAGTAGGAGAAGCCACACTACAGGACTGTGCCTCAAATCTTCTGACACCGCCAGAACTTAATCGGAGGAAAAATCTGATCTCAAGGCTATTAATCGGCTGTTGGGGAACATGTAAAACTAGCCATCAAAGACTACAGATTTTGGCCTAGGATTATAGGAACTTTTTAGGATTCACAAAATTTGTCTCAGACGACCAAATCATGGCTAAAATCGTACACTGTGAAACCGGATTAAGATACTCTTTTTATATATCATGTTACTGAGCTGTTGCCAATTAACATAAGTAGTTGCAAAATGCTCCTCCAGCGGTTTCTTTTTAATAACACTTACTTATCCAGCCTTTTGTAGCCCCGTCCCAACTTTTTTGAGATGTGTTGTGGCAATGAAATTCAACATTACCTTATTTTATTTTCTTAAAGTGGTACATTTACTCAGTTTAAACATATGATACGTCTTCTAGGTTCTATTGTGAATAACACATGGGTTTGTGAGCTTTGCAAATCGTTGCATTCTGTTTTTATTTACATTTTACACAGCGAGCGTTACAAATTTTTTGGAATTGGGGTTGTATAATCAACTGCGGGCACAACATGTTTCTAAGTGGTTGGATGCAGTGAGCTTAGAGTCATGAGACACAGGAGAGGAGTTTAGTGCTGTCCAAATTTAGTTCTGTCACAATGTTGTGCCTTACTTTAATTAGGAGAGTGGGGAAGAGCTGAAAGCCTGAAGCATATAAAATATGCTGGACAGGAACATGAAGCAAAGAATAAAGTGAACAATGGACTTCCACCTATCCACTTCTACACTGACAAGAATATTTTCCAGATAATGACCTTAACTACCTGTACCCACCAACAGGCTTCATAATGAGAATACAGGTCAAGAGTTTCGGTTAACATTCACATCAAATATCAGGAAACATTGGGAGGATATGTGATCCCAGATTCCAGTCTTCAACTGTCCAGTTTTGGTGAGCTTGTGCAGAGCGTAGATCATATCCTTGTAGCCGCTCTGCCTCAAGATTGGATGTATTGCGTCATCCGGAGATGCTTTTCTGATCGCCGTGGTTGTAAAGCGTGGTTATTTGAGTTAACGTAGCCTTCCTGTTACCTCCGACCAGTCTGACTATTCTCCTCTGACCTCTCTCATCAACAAGGCATGGTTCCACCCACACTGCTGCTGCACAGAGAGATGGGAAAGGAGTGGAGGAACAAATATTTAGGCTAATTTGAACAGTTATGAATAAATTAGCTGTTTAACCTAGTTTTTCCACCATTATCGTTTCAATTCCCAAAATAATTCTGAGCTCTGGCCAATACTGAATTATGTAGAAAACCACACCCTACTGATTATTATTATTATTACCTTGCTCCAAATCAGGTACAGAAACGTCCTACTTGATATTTTTGACATTGGATCTCCGAGAGTTCCTGTGGAAGAAATTAAAAAAGCAACGAACAAAGAGAATAGTTGAACTTGTGAAGCTGGTTGAACAGCTACGCTTGCTAATCAAGTGATTGCTAAGTTGTTTTTTTGTAACTATCCCATGTGGTTTCACACCTGCCCCTACACGCCTAAAAGGCAAGAAAACACACCACAAAACAAATTTGACTCACCCATGTATTTTAATGGTTCAAACCTGTTGTAATAATGGTTCGCATCGTACGGTGTTCACTTCATGCCATATTGGCTCCAACATTGAGTGCACTTTTCCTTGCAGGAGCTTGGAAATTCTGGCTTGAAGTTGTCGTGAATGCAGAAATAGTATAATATTAGTATATAGTATAATAGAAATAATACTTTGGACGTCCTCCATTTTGGAGCCATGACTGAAACGATAATGTAGAATATTCCATAGTGCAGACTAATAATCCTACACTGTAATATGAATGCTTATGTGTGATGGGCTGCTTGAATTAGACTGACGTTGGAGATTTCAGTGGGCGTGTCTACATTGTTACAGAATGATGAAAGCGGTAGTTTACATACGTCAAGAATTTTGTAGCCTTTTCAGACAACAGAAGACTTTTCCAATTTGATGGTTGGGGATGTTTATCACTGACCCGTTTTGAGTTGGGATAATACTTGGGTATTTAAGATATTGTGGTCTAGACTTCACTCTCACCAGCTACCATTAATACAAACATGTTGTCATAAAGAGTGAGGAAAAATGCAGAATCGCTTAAAGGTTAGATCACTTTATGGCTTCAATCATCTGCGTAATTTACTTGAACAAACAGACATTATTTTCCATCTGTGCTTGAGTGCACCTTCATACCGAGGTATGCGCTGGTGTGTATTCATCTCTCCCCTTTCAACTTTGTTAGGAAAGTCCCAGTGTTTACCTTAATGCCTCGTTGCTGTGCCATGATTCTGTGTTAAACATGATATAATTAGTTTCTATAATACAAGCTAAGAGGCCTCGACATTTTCCTCTGAAAATATAAATACAAGCTTCCAGTTCATCACCTTTCACCCACAGCTGACTCTGGATTTCAAATGTCATGTACTTCTTAAGAAGAGCGGAAATTTATGTGTGGGGAAATCTGTAAAGGTTTTCGACTAGAGTATATGCATATATTTTAAGATCTCATGAAGGTAATTTCCCACCTGCCTTATAAAACTCTCAGGCTTTGATAATAGCTTTCATTTATTGATCCGAACTTTAAGCTGCACCACAGAGTGAGCACTCCTCTTCTCTCTTCTGACAGGAATATATCCAGTGTTTGTAAGTGTGACGGAAGGCTGTCAGGAATGTGCCATGGTGTTTGCGTCTGCGCCCTGTTGTTGTTCACGTGTTACTCCTCAGCATAAACCAGGAACTGGACTAAAAAAAAAAAAAAATCTTTCCACTTTGTGTTTTGAAAACTTATTTTATATATAACGTGTGTAACTCTATATCTTATCTACAACTGTGTATGAGTGTGTGTATAAGTGTGTAACTCCTATATATTATCTATAACTATGCATGAGCGTGTATAAGTGTGTAACTCTATATATTATCTATAACTGTGTATGAGTGTGTATAAGTGTGTAACTCCTATATATTATCTAAAACTGTGTATGAGTGTGTGTATAACCCTATATATTATCTATAACTGTGTATGAGTGTGTATAAATGTGCAACTCCTATATATTATCTATAACTGTGTATGCGTGTGTAACTGTTTCTGTATCTCTTTAGGGTTCAAAATATCTATATCTGAATTCGGATTTAAATCTGGATTTGGTGTGACCTAAATTAGTGTTAAATTTTGTAATTACGTGTTGTTGTTGTTATTATTATTATTATTATTATTATTATTATTATTATTATTATTGTTATTAACTTTTATTTGTCTAATTAAATAAATAAACTCTGACACACTGCTATTTGGAAACCCCAAATGTAGAAACACCATGAGATAATTAATTTGTATAAATACACACTAATGCATGGTGTGTGGATTCTGGCTCTAATAGTTCCACAACCTCAGCTACTTCACTTAAGTTCATGATTGGTCTCAAGTGGAGATATGTGCAGGTTATTTAATTTCATTCATTATTAGTTTTGTTTATCCCTGCTTGTTTTTTTGTAACAAATTTAATTGATTTCAATTCCCAAAATATAAACAAAGTAGTATCTTAATTTAAACCACCATGACCCTGACCAGGCAGTTTCTAAGGATGCGTGAATGACCGTGGTATATTCATGTTCATGTTAAAACCTCCCGTCTACGCGACTTATGTATATTTATTTTCTGCAAGAAATACTGGAAACTTTGACACTTCTAAGAAAACTAAATAAATAGGCTCATTTCTTAACTTTGCCTTGGATTTTTAGCTGCAAGGATCACAGCCAAGTGAGCTTTTCTTAAAGTTTGATACATTTTTGGATAGCTACAGTACATGTAATAATGAAATAGACATAAACCTTATCTTATTCAGATTCTAATCAGATGTTGAAATGCTTGTGATGCCCCAGTGCCTTCACATCATCAAAACGGAGATTATTTCCAGACTAACTTTAACGTGAACACAAAACAGTCGATGAGGAGATGACGACGAGGCTTGTGTTCAACAAGCCGTGAGTGACTTTTACCTCAGGTGATGAGCCACAGACTGGTTTGGATGACACTCATGATCAGAGTGAGAACTCTGTTTCCCTTGTAAACTTGTCATTCTTTACAATTTGCCAGATTTTTTTTTTTTTTTTTTTTTTTTTTTTTTTTCCAGGAGCAGAGGTACATGAGGTCTTTAAATGCAATTTTATCCCTTATGGCTTTTGGGCAGACTTGCTAGAAAATACTAGAAATTGACCTCTAGTGAAGATATGTGCAAATAAGATACCATTTCAGGGAAAGTCTATAACTCGAAACTATGAATTGAAAAACATAGTAAAAATGCTTATGCTTACTTTGTTTGCTGTCTGTACAAAATTGTAGGAATTACAAAGAAATCTAACACTAAAATTTACTGTTAGTAACATTAAAGAAATGTCTCTTATAAATACTTAAAAATGAGCAACTGAAAGACCTGCAAGTTTTCCCTCTTGCCTACATTAACACCTTTCACCTTTTCTGAGTTGCTCTGGTTTATCTATATACGTTTATTATATGCGCACCACCTTATTTTGAGGTTGCACTGTACAAACACATAAATTCCCCTCCAGTAAGTTTAGATCTGTATCTGTACCGTGTCAATCATTTTTCATGGTGAACAATGGAGACCTGACAGCAGTGTGTTCTTTCCAACCTCAGCAGTTGGCCCAACTCTATCTGGCTCACGTCTTTCACTGAACGTACACGAAAAGGGATGTTTTCACAAGCCTGAATCAGCACAGTCCACCGTTTCCTTTCCACGTCGACCTGTGTGTGTTTGTTTTCCTGCTAGGGTGCTTAAAAGTAAGCTCGAGAACATTTAAATGCAGCTTCACACTTATCCTGTTCCCTGAACCACAGTAAACAATTGCTAAGCCAGTATGTGCAGTAGCTTGTTTAGCTCCTCACCTGTTGACGTTGGTATTTTGCGGTGGTAACGTTGCTTGCCACACACATTTACAGAGGAATGCGGCTGTGTGTGAGGGAGTGCAATGAGGACAATGTGGTGCCAGTGTAGTCATCAGGGCAATATGCTGCCACCCATTGAAACCTGTGGGGTTTAAATATGCAAGTATGTTGTTCTTAAGAACATGTTTAGGTAACTCATTCTTTTGCTTGTTTATTTCTTTAGTATGAACCATTTAGCATAAGGCACTCATGAACAATGCAGTGAATAGGTGCACATCCGGAAACACATGAAACATTATCAATAATTATCCGTTGCTACAAACAGTATGAAATTTCATTATTTATACTTAAACACAGTTGATTTTTTACTTGACTCTTTCGTGTATAAAGACTCTTTATGTGTATACACATATCCAGATTCTTTAGATCATCTCCTTTTTAACTCAGAATGGCATTATTTAAGAATTTGGATTCTGTTAATATCAAACAATAAAAGGCAAATGGATTTGTCCATGAGTTAAAATAGGCTAAAAGAGTATTCCTGAAATAATATTAAAAATAATAAATCTTCTATGTCCATAATTTTACACTATTTTATTGTTTATTAATTAATTAATTAATTAATTAATTTATTTATTTATTTATTTAAGAAAATTAAAAAAATAGTTACACAGTTTGGGATGTGTGCATAATGCAAAAAGGTATTATATATATTTATATATATATATATATATATATATATATATATATATATATATATATATATATATATATATATATATATATATATAAGTCTTATAGGTCAATAAACCAAAAATAAATAAATTAAAATACTTGCATGAAACACTATGCATGAAAGGTTTAAGGTCTACTACTATTAAAAAAAAAAAAAAAAGAATATTATGTTTAAGACACATATTTAAACAGAAATGTATAAATAATAATAATAATAATAATAATAATAATAATACATTTAATTAATTTATTATTGAATCATTTAATTTTTTTGTATCAAATTTGATGCGCATTATTTCACTAGTATTATTGTATATTATTACTGTAAGTAAACATTTATTTACAGAAAATGCTAATAACTCTGTTTTAAAAACCTATGGTGAATTTCTAAAATTGCACTAACACGTTCAGGAAAATGAACACCCCCTTTTTTTAAATCACATCAGGAGACCATTTTAATGAACTGCTAAAAACACATAATGTACAACCTAACATGGCAAAAGCATGCTAAAGTGAGTGTACAACACGTTTTAGATGACGGAATGAGAGCCCAGCAAAATGTGTGCAGATTTATAGGGTTAATGAATGAACTTTGTGAAATAAATAATAATAAAAAAAAACAATAATTGTGAGAATTTTTAAAATAATCAATCTTCCATTATATGCCCGTGTTTTATTTATTTATTTATTCTTGACATTTTTGTCAGTTTTGGTAAACAGTTTTATGTTTGACTTGCATGTCAGACAGTAAATGGATGCAGAAGCTTTTAACATTGATTGAATGGGTCTCCATAAGGGATTGGGTCTGTTCACAGGCTTATTTTTATTTTTTTGGAAAGGACGTTAAAACCCCCCTTGGCTGCATTCTTAAATGCGAGAAATCTGCTTGTGTCTAAGTGAAAGCTCTATCTCCCCACAAAAGTGCCTAAATGTTTTTACGGCACGCCACTCCCGGCCCTATTTGCTGAAAACGTTGCCATTTTCCTTTCAGGATGCATCAGCAAAATTCGACTTTAAAAACTATCCTTTGCAAATCATAAAATTTTCATCTCCGAAGCGCCTCAGGTTGATTGATTTCATTCTACAACGTCGGAATTGGCGTAATTCTGGGAAGTACATTTGTCTGATTTCCACATCACCTTACCTTGATGTGCGTTTTATATTTTAGGACTGTCACTGTTTGTTTTCAGCCATAATACTCAAATCAATCACTCATAGCAGCTAATCGGTTTTAATGACCGTTGTGTTATTGCTCAATTCGTTTATCCGACGTCTTATTGTTGTCTTGTTGGCTTAAAAGGGTGCTTATTCATCAGCCTTGTGACTGACTGTTGACTCATCTCTTACTAAAGTGCTTGTACAAGTATATATATATTTTTTTTACTTTGAAACTGTGAGCTAAGCCTCGATTAATGTTCAGTTACACAGTGGCTTGGTCAAAAGATTACAGGAAATGCTTAAAAAGAACTGGAGTGATGGATTATGGGTGTTATGTTTAGGGAAGCATAAACTAGGTTAAGAAATTTGAGTGAATAATGAAAAGAAAAGAAAGAAAAGAAAAGAAAAGAAAACACCACCACCTATCTATATGTTCTTTTAATCCGGTATCGATTTTAGACTCTTGGGTTCGCCA
Organism: Ictalurus punctatus; assembly: GCF_001660625.3. Lineage (NCBI taxonomy): Eukaryota > Metazoa > Chordata > Actinopteri > Siluriformes > Ictaluridae > Ictalurus > Ictalurus punctatus. The sequence continues at coordinate 14,327,505 of NC_030421.2, forward strand.
AAGGCTTGAGACTGATCTTTGAGCGTCTGAGTGGGCTGTTAGTAGAAACTGCAGTGTCTGCACACCTCGTCTGTCAAACCAGACCATATTTCTGACTGATCATGCATTATAAATAACAGCCTGTCTGTTTGTGGATGGGTGGATTAAGCCTTTCTCTCAGGCTGAGGATGCGAGTTGAGGGAACATCTGACAAGATCGACTCTTCTTTGGGTTTTGGAATGAAAAAACCCCAAGGCTGTTTGTCCAAGTAAGAAAAAAATTTAAAAAGTTGCTGGTCAATCAATGATCCTGTTCTTAAAAAGCGGTTTGAGGTTCGGCTAAACAAATCCATATGGAGAATAGATCTTATCTTCCTCGATCGTCAGCTGTGTGTCTTCTTGCGAGCAGCCAGCCATTTTGTTTTCAAGATCACTATCTTGATCTGAGCTCCTGTAAGATTTTAGTCTCCTGTTTTGTAGTTTTCCTGATATCAGATCTACTTCAGGTTGTTTTATTTGCATTTGGGAGAGGCAATAAAAAATCCTAGCTTGTGAGATAAAAAGGCATGGGGAGAAATATAATCTAATCACATAGGAGCTCCCACTAATTATCTATTGAGGTTCAGCACAACAGTTTCACCTGGTTTGGTTTGATCTGTCTGAGTATGAGGGGTGTGTGTGTGTGTGCAAAGACAGAGTCAGTGGAGGCTGTACGTGATAATTGTGGAGAAATCGATGGGTGGAAATCCTTGGGGCCGTAGCACTCCTTCACTGAGCGATAAGAATAATTTTCCAGTTGTGATTTGAACAAATGGAGAAAGAAAGAGCATAAAAAAAATGCACACAGGCCTTGTACTGTTCAGCTCTGGCTTCGCAGGCAGGGGTATTGAACAACGGAAAAATGATTCACTAGTATTGTATGGTGCAATGAGAAGAAAGCTTTGCTTATTAAACGAAAAAAGGAGAATAGCAGATATATATTCTTTTATACAAAACTTTTAGGAGTCACAAAGAGCAAAGAGTGATTTCATTGGATTTAACACAAAGGAAGACAGAAGAAAGGTACAGTGGACAGTGGCTAACTCTACCTCCTCATGCTAAAATTAACCAGTGTATCGTTCTTATGAATTCCTTTGTATGACATCCAGCGAAACCACTCTTGCTCGTTTCAACTCCTGAACACTGGGGGCTCCACCATAGTGGCAGGTGTGGCACATGCATGCATGTATATATATATATATATATATATATATATATATCTCTGGGGCTGGATGTTCGAATCCAGTCTCCGCCCTATGTGCATGGAGTTCACATGTTATAAAAGGTAAATGGTTTGCACTTATATAGCGCTTTTACCCAAAGCGCTTTTCTGTGTCTCATTCACCCATTCACACACACACACACACCAATGGTAGCAGAGCTGCCATGCAAGGCGCTAACTTGCCATCGGGAGCAACTCAGGGTTCAGTGTTTTGCCCAAGGACACTTCGGTATGTGGTGTCACGTGGGCCGGGCATCGAACCCTACGATTAGTGGACAACCCGCTCTACCACTTGAGCGATAGCCGCCTTATGTTCGCTCCATACTTTGGGGGTTTCCTTCGGGTGCTCCGATTTCAAGTCCAAAACATGCATTGTAGGCTGATTTGGCATTTCCAAATTGTCTGTAGTGTGTGAATGTGCGTGCGATTGTTGGCACCCCATCCAGGGTGTCCCCCGCTTCATGCCCTAAGTTCCCAGATACAGGCTCCAGGCTTCTCATGACCCTGTGTAGGATAAGTGATATGAAAAATGGATGGATGGATGTCGCCATACACAACCCCGTACATCTGAAATTCCATTGAAACACTAATTACCACTTTTGAATGAGCGATGATTAAAAAAATTCCATTCCATTGATTTGCATGCCTTTCTAAATGTTGGCTCCATAGACTTAGTATTGCTAATATTGATCACAAATTAACAACAAGCATTAATACAGGCCTGTTGGGGCAGGACTCACTCTGCCCCTTGCTCATTCTCTGAATATGTTGTTTAGGAGAAGATTCTTCTAAACATATTGTCTTTAAATCTTGTTCAATTGGATTCAGGTCAGGTGATTGACTGGGCCATGCTAACACCTTGATTTTTTTTCTTTGAAACCAACTGAGATTTTTCTTTGCTGTATGCTTTGGATCGTGGTCATGCTGGAAGGTCCACCCACGTCTCATCTTCATCATCATGTTGGATGGCAGCAGATTCTTCTCAAGAATCTACTGGTAAAGGGCTCCATTCATAGTTCCTTCAATTATATGAAGTTTCTCAGTACCATGCAATGAAAAACAGCCCTACACCATGATGCTTCCACCTCCAAACTTTACTGTTGGTATAGAGTTTTAAGGGTGATGTGCAGTCTCATTTCTTCTCCAAACATGGTGTTTAGTATGACTGCCAAAAAGTAAAATTTTGCTCTCGTCTGACCAGACTACACTCTCGCAGTATTTCATAGGCTTCTCCAAATGAGTTGTAGCAAACTTAACTGAGCTTCGACATGCCTTTTCTTTAGTAATAGAGTCTTGCGGGGTGAGCGTGAGCAGTGGAGTGCATTGCCTATTGTTTTTTCTGTGACGATGGCACCTGCTGCTTCCAAGTGTTTCTGGAGCTCTTTCCGAGTGGTCCTTGGCTCTTGGGCTACTCTTCTGACTATTCTTCTGACTCCCTGGTCAGAAATCTTGCTAGGAGATCCTGTGCATGACCGGTTGATGACGGAGTAATGTTGCTTCCACTTGCGGATAATGGCCCAAATTGTGCTTACTGGAAGATTCAGAAATTTTGAAATGCGCCTGTATCCGATTCCATCGATAATTTTCGCAACAATAAGGTTGCGAAGTGTCATTCCACTTTATTACACATAACTTTATTTATGGACTTTAATGTTGTGAATTCTTTATATTTTCTGATTTCTTGAGTTAATACTGATGTCTGGTGAAAATTTCATGTGTATAATATATTGGAAATATATTTACTGAAAAAAATGTTTCAAGTATTGAAAAGCATTCAATACTTATTTCCCCCACTGTAGCTTGCTATGTCATTAGCTGGGTTGTTGATGTGACTTTGGAGCGCAATTATCAGCAACTAGAAACCATTTAATAAGTTTCAATAAAACTGATTAAAAAAATAAATAAATAAAAGTTCTGAGTTTCAAAGATTGAGCAGGTAAATTTGTTTACAAATGAGGCAAATTACTTAACTGTGATGTGGCAATGTCATGTTAGAGATCTTCTCTTTGATCAACTAAGGGAATTTTTTTTAGGCTACTCATCTGTGCTGGGGTGCTGGCTTTCTGTTCCTTCACATAAATTTGTGTGCATAGTTTGTTCAAGTTCATTAAAGTCTAGCCTACTCTCAACGTTTCTGAAGCAAACAAAAGTGCAAAGATAAAACACATATACAGCAAATACATGGGGAGGGGTGGGGGGGATGGCCCATAACGACAACAAAACTGACATCAGCTGTCTGTTTATAAAAAAGTTTTTGTATTTGAGGGGGCATGTAGGGACATGGGTCCTGATCTCTTCTTATTCTCTTAGTAATAATTAACATGTCATATCTTTCTCTCTCTCTCTCTCCCACCCCCAACCATATCTGTTTGTGGTGCAATCAGTGCTGAGTGAGCATGTATGAGTGGTAATTTGGATGTCAAGTGTCTGTGTGTATATAAAAATGTACACATCACTCTTTATGGCTTTTGTATGTTTAATCACAGTGTGTGTGTGTACATACCAAATGCAAGGATGCTCAATATTTTCCTCAATAAACATTTTGGGTACTTTTACTTGATTAGTAAACGGAGATAAAAATTTGATTAAAAAACAAGAGAGAGAATTTGTATGCATTCCATAAGAAAGGTAAAAATGGTCCTTTTTTATGCATGACCCTCTTAATATTTGTGACCAGGTATTTATTTATTTATTTGTTTGTTTGTTTGTTTGTTTGTTTTTGTATTTATTTATTTATTTATACAATGAAATACAGTATATGGAATGCCATATTATCGTGATGCTAATCTACTTTCTTTTGTCTCACTGATTGCATTTGGTGTAGTGGGACAGACAATTGGGTAAATCCAATTTTTGGCAATATTACGTTAAACAACGGGTTGCTAAACAGTAAACAATAAATGCTGTGATTTTACCACGTACCTCCACACACTCATCTGAACTGTTTGAGGTTGGTCAAATTGATCACAGCACATAGTATATTTATTGAACAGAAGTCAGCAGGCTGATATTGTGATATGGGTTTAAGACCAATATTGTGATATTGGATTAAGGTTCTTACATTATTTGTGGCAATTAATTAACGTGAACATTAGCACATGTTAAACATAGAATAAACCATTAGTAATCTTAACAAAGTGAAAAGTAAAGAATAAACCTGGGGGGTGTGGTGATGTTATAAAAATAATCAGTGAAGGGTTGGTGTGATGTGGTGTGACATGAAGCAGAGTTGCAGTTACTATGTCAAAGTCAAAGCATCTCACTACCTCCGCTGGCTTGCCTTCTTCTCATTGTACATCTTGGTGCCATCTCTTCCCCACGTAAGTGACACACACATGCACCCGGCTGTCCACATGATGTAAAAGAAAACGTGATCATCCTTTCATCAGACCAGGCCACCTTCTCCCATCGCTCCATGGTCCAGTTCTGATGATCAGCTGCACATTGTAGGAACTCTGGGTACTCTGACTGGTCTGCAGCTTCGCAGCATCATACACAGCAAGCTGCTATGTACTGTGTGTTCTGACACCTTTCTATCATAGTCAGCATCGACACTTTCAGCAATTTGTGCTAACTCTTCTGTGGGCTCGGACCAGACGGTCTAGCCTTTGCGCCCGACGCACATCAGTGATCCTTGGGCACCCATGATCCTGGTTCATCGGTTCTCCTTCCTTGGAGCACTTTTGGTAGCTACTAACCTCTACATACTGGGAACACCCCACAAGACCTGCCATTTTGGAGATGCTCTGACCCAGTCGTCTATCCATCACAGTTTGTCCCTTGTCAAAGTCGCTCAGATCCTTATGCTTGCCCCATTTTTCCTGCTTCCAACGCATCAACTTCGAGAACCGACTATTCACTTGCTGCCTAATATATCCCACCCCTTGACACGTGCCTCTGTAATGGGGTAATCAATGTTATTCACTTCACCAGTCAGTGATTCTAATGTTATGGCTGATTATATTGTGGAACATTTTATATTTATGTATTCTGATTATACTTATGTTGTGGAACCTCTGTTAAACACATTCATGTTATCGCTTACCTCATAGAAGCTATAAACAGTTGTTCCGTCACCAGCCTTAAATAAATAAATAAATAAATAAATAAATAAATAAATAAATAAATAAATAGGCAGTTAATCATGTTAACAAGATGCCAGAAAGAGTAGAATCCTCTGTCTTGACAACTTACCCCTAGTGGAAAGAAAGCTTCACCATAATTATATATCTTTGTCAAATAACAACACATTTAAAAAAATATGTTTATCATTAGGTTTTGATCATGTGGAGCGTTGTACTATACATCAACGTAAACCTGTGATTAACAGACGGCACTATAGTCAGATTTGCTGTTCTAGACAAATAATTCAAATGACAAACCGATCCGATTTGAGAATTCAACAGCGGTATAAATTAGGACGTGTTAATTGACGTTTCTTTAAATGTTAATCAAATACTCCTGTATCGGCAAATTTTTATTCGAATCTATGACTAAGTCGATATAGATTTGAAAATTTCAGTTATACTATGTTGATCACTTCCTTTGTTCTCGTCTCCAGGTGTAAATATTTGGAACGTGCTCTTTTAAACATGTTCATTAAGTTGTTTGCTCAATTTGCTCATTGTGAGAGGAACCTTAATGTAAAATGTCGATGTGGATATACTGTGAAACCTTTATCCAGTGCAGATATTGGAGAGGTAATTCTCTCTGTCCTCTTCGACATGATCGATCACTAAGCATCTACATCAAATACATCGCTGATGAAAGGGAGGGAACCGTGCCACTGCTACAAAGCATATGAATAGCCTTAGCACTTGGCTAATTGTTAGCGTTTGGGCTAATAACAGCCTGTCAGTGCCGGCCGCTCACTTTAGGTGATGCGTGGGTGTGAACCGGACACAAGTCCATTTCAGCACACTTATCTTGTCTTTATTGTGACTAACTAGACAGATCACTTTTAGCTAAGAGGAAGGACAGAGACTCCAGAGTTCATTTGGGGTAAATAAAAGTAGCTTTTTCTAGAGTGGATTTGGGTGTGGAATATTCAAACTGTCTATAAGATTTGTAGGTCTTAAAAGATTTATCTGTCAAATTGTCCATACACACACACACACACACGCACACACACACACACACACACACACACACACACACACACACACACACAGAGGAATGTCTGGAGGACCACTTGTCCACAATGAGCTAGTGTTTTTATCTCTGACCACACACATTGATGTCATGATGTCACACAGATCCGGAAAGTGAAGGAGGCTATAAAGACGGTCTCAGAGGGAAATCCTCTTTGTACATGTCTTTTAAATCTAGAAGAAAGCACAAAATAAACCTAAAACCGCTGTTTAACCACAGTGACATTCATGCACGCACCCACACGGTGTCTTGTGTCATTGCTGACCTCGGGCCCAGTTTTCTATGATCTGTCCATCATTAGCCTTGCACATGCAGCTCTCAGACACAGAAGTTGCTGTACCGGTGGTCCAATCTGTGTGGGTCCCGGTGTCCCATTGGTAACCGTGCTTCCGTACTGATCAGAGATCAGCATCCCTTACTCGATTTCAATCCTTTCCCATTATCAGAGGATGCACGGATCTGATCTCGGACCTGCCCGTGTGAAAACAGAGGCGCTTCCTCTGTTTCGGGCAAAACATGACTATAAAGCATTCAGCTAAGTGAGGCACAGGATGGAAAGCCTTTTTTGTTGTTGTTTTTTTTTGCTGCCCGCAGAGAACAATAGCATGGCAAGGGAGAGAGAGAAAGAAGTAGGAGGAAGAGCAAAAAGGTCAGCCTACCCTGAGAAAATCTAGATGATATGACAACTCATTTAAAGTTTGAAAAATAACACATGGTCCAATCTGGGAATTCCCCCCTGTCCTTAAAGTTGCAGATTTAAATAGACACGTTTAGGGGTGTATAGTTAGTGTGAGTTTAATTACAGAGGCTGTAGAGGTTAGTAGAGAAAAATATCTGGAATTAAGACATTTTCGTTAAAGCACACGCCCAACACTTGCAGCTCAATGAAAGCTTCAGACTGGCACGGCTTTACCAAGCTTTGTGTAGGGAGTGTGTGGGAATGTCATTTTTTTCCACGACTGCTAGTAAAAACAAAACGCTCTGCCGTATCATCATTAAAAGCTCATTCCAACAAGGCCGGTGACGATCCCTGCTTTGACATTTCGACCTTTCCCCAACCCTCCTGTCAGGAGATGGTTCCAAAGGAAAAGGACTCTTGGTCTCTGTGTTTCTTCGTGAACAGTGGGGGAAACCCGTCACGGTTGGTTGTCACTTTTTGCGGACAGAAGGGCCGACCTTTGACTCCCAAATAGCTTGCAGCTGTGTGTTTTGTGGAGGTTATCTGGTGGCTGTAAGAAGGTTATCACTAGCTTGGACGAGCTCGTAATGACAGAAGCTGGACACCATGTTAATCAGTAGTGACCATGTGAACACAATGCGGAGTGACATTACACAATGCACCAACGCACTTATTACTGCGTATACAATGACGAAAAGAAAGGAGCGGATAGAATTTTTATTAATTTTATCGATTTGAGACATTGGATAGCTTACAAAATGATTACTTATACTTATTTATTTAGTTAGTTATTTATCTTATTTAAAATTTTGCTTTAAATTAAACAATATTGTGGGGCAAGGGGGGGGGGGGGGGGTATTTTTTGCACATTCAGCCAAAGTTCCTCTTTGATTCACGTGTGTCGAACATGAGTACAGATAACAGGTCTCATTTACCAACAAACATCACTGCGAAAGACTTCTTTTTTTCTCGCAATTTTGTGCAATTACGATTTCACCCATTCAAATAGTTTTCCGCAAAATAAACTCTGCACAAGTCGTACCACTAAGTATGTTTTAAAAAGCCACAGCAAAATCAAGCATTTTTTGGCTGCAACAATCCCAAAAAAAATCTCTGCGAAATCCTGTACAAACTGATTTTGAATGATTCTTCATGTTTATTGAGAAATTGAGCACAGAAACCATGTTTATGTCATTTTGTTCTCAACACATACTGTTAGATCTTTTTAGCTTTTCAGCTACACAGTCAGTACGTTTACATGGACAACAATAATCCGATATTAAGACGATACTCTGATTAAGAAACTAGCATGTAAACAGCGATTATTGTTGACCTTAATCTGACTAAAGTCATACTCGAAGTAAACACAAATGGAATTAAGACATATGGAGTATTCCCAATTTATTCGCATTATCGAAATGTATTACAGACATGTAAACACCTTAATCACATTATTAATGTCGTGTGGAAGTTTTCACTGCATTTTGTGACAGGACACGTACACACATGGCAGTGCGCAACTGTTTGACGGCAAACAAGAGAGCACGGCAGCGTCCGAAATCACGTACTTACCTGCTATATAGAAGTACATATAAGTACATATATTTCGGCTGCTATACAGTAGGTAAGTATGTGGTTTCAGATGCGACCCACGGCATCAAGCAGTCGTCTATTTGCACATACAGCATGATAAATAATTAACTGCACTTGAAGCTTTCGTAAAATGAAAACCGAAACACCCGAAACGTATACGGTACCATAACAAAGACGAACTGTATGTCGATACGTGAAATTCTGGGGGGAACGTTGGACGGCGTGGTGCGGTGACGTAATGATGTGTGCTGTTAATCCATCTATGTTCTTTTACCTCGATCAACGGGAACATGAAAGGAGTATTCTAAAAGCAACTCATGTAAACACCTTAATCACAATATTGCTTATTCAGAATAAGCCCAATAATTAGATCACTGCTGTCCATATAAATGTACTGAATGTCAGAAGTGATTGACTAGAATTATGATCATTTGTTAAAATGATTTTTCTGTGACTTGACATTGGGTTCGGCTCTGTGGAATAAATTTATCAGGAACTTGAAAGTTAGGAAGTGAACACTGCAGTAATCTGAAACGCTGGTCCAGTGTAATAAATGTTACTGTCTGGATTTATTGAGACTTGCTCATATGTATTTGATCTGACCATTCTTTCTCTATACAAGAACAACTTCAGACCTCTGACTTCTTTCTTGCCTTTTTTTTGCTGACTGGAGGGAAAAAAAGATCTCTAGCTTTGTTCAGCAGACAGTTGAGAAATGCCTAAAACTGATTTGTATGCTTGACTTGATAAAACATGTGGTGGCAAAGGAACGATGATTAGTTTCTACTCGTACTTCTGTAAAACTGCAACGGCTGATTTACAAGTCCTGATCTGATGGTATGTGTCTAAGGGCGTCGAAGTCTTTTTACACGGTACAATAACACTCTTGTCCACCTTCCACAAAGGCACTCTGAATGTTCCCGCATCCAAACGCACGTACACACACTGAGCGAGAGTTGAAGTAGAACGAAGTGATGACAGCGGTGAAGAAATCTGGGAGCCCTAAATGGGAAAACCTGGTTGTGAATCTGAACACCTTCGGCAAGTTAACCTCGTATATGAATGTACATGTTAGAATAGAGGATAGCAAGCCAACCCTGAATGAGACCTGAATCAGATGTGATAGATGGTTCGCCTTCTGGCCCACCAGGACCCAGAGAAAACCATGAAACTACAAAAGAACCATTTTGTTGAGTTATTACTTACTCTGCCACCACTAGAGTTTTGCATCAATGACTATGTTTACATGGACAGCAATGATCTAATTATTGACCTTATTCTGAATAAGACAATATTGTGATTAAGGTGTTTACATGAGTCGCTTTTAGAATATTCCTTTCATGTTCCCGTTGTTCAAGGTAAAAGAACATAGATGGATTAACAGCACACATCATTACGTCACCGCACCACGCCGTCCAACGGTCCCTCCAGAATTTCACGTATCAACATACAGTTCGTCTTCGTTATGGTACCATATACAGTTTTGGTGTTTCTGTTTGAATTTTTACGAAAGCTTCAAGTGCCGTTAAGTATTTGTCATGCTATATGTGCAAATAGACGACTGCTTGAAGCCGTGGGCTGCGTCCCAAACCACATACTTAACTACTATATAGCAGCTGAAATGCATGCATTCGCCTACTATATTGCAGGCAATTACGTGGTTTTGGACGCAGACTCTCTTGTTTGCCGTCAGACGGTTGAGCACTGCCGTGTGTGTACGTGTCCTGTCGCAAAATGAAAACTCCCACATGACATTAATAGTGTGATTGAGGTGTTTACATGTCTGTAATGCACTTTGATAATGCGACTAAAACAGGAATACTCCAAGTCTTAATTCCATTTGTGTTTACTTCGAGTATGATTTTACTAAGATTAAGGTAATCAATAATCACTGTTTACATGCTAGTTTCTTAATCAGATTATCGTCTTAATCAGGTTAATATCGGATTATTGTTGTCCATGTAAACGTACTGAATCTGGGCTTGCTTGCCATTTCCTGGCATCAGGTATCAGATTAGATTGCTATTCACAAACCTACATTAACCCCAAGGAATACACTGATCATCTTTTCCCCCTCCTTTTTCCAATCTCAAGTACTTCAACTGCCTTCTTTTACATAGTGAATGTGGAATTATAAGGTAGATCTTTGGTGTGCCATACCAACACAGTTTTTCTCTTGTTCTTCTTTCTAATTACAGGGTACAGCACACAATACTAAGTAGAGACAGACACAAGTGTTGACTCCCCCTCTAATTTGTCTTGGCTGGGTGCCCTTTTTCTATTAACAATCCTCCGGGAAATTTTTCTGTCTGGAACATTCTGGTAATAATTTTTTATACCGTTATTACAGTCTTCCAGGTGAACAGTAGGTGGTTGGCATTTTTGTAGTCGACTGCCACACGCTGCCATGAACAATACTCAATTGAGAACAAATGCACAGACGCAGGTTGGGACCAAAGAATCTTTACAATCAGTTTGTTATTGTTCTGCTATTTCAGTTATGCGACTAAAGTAGCTTTAAATTATGTACTCTGACTTCCTTTCTGCAGCTTGGGCATGTATATTATGCTTCTTTCTCTACCTGCAAGAAATGAACTCTTGGTATGTTTACATAAATTATATAACTCTGAGTGTGATTTGCCCAAAACTCCAAATAAAAGAAATAGTAAGGGAATGTGGGATAATGAAATGGTCTTTTTTCCTGTCTTTTTCTTTTGAAATACAATGCTCTCCACTAAAATTGGCATCATTGGTAAATATGAGCAATATGATTCTTTATTGTTTAACCTTCTGATCTTTTGTTTAAAAAAATCACAAAATCTACTCTGCTCTCATGGATATCAAACAATTTCAAACACAACACAGGTTTATCCCAAAAAAATAAATGTAGGTGCGCAACAATTATTGGCACCCTTTTAATCAATACTTTGTGCTACCTCCCTTTGGCAAGATAAGAGCTCTGAGTCTTCTCCTATAATGCCTGATGAGGTACAGAATCTCTCCAGATCCTTTACATTTCAAGGTCCATGCTGGTGGACTTTCCTCCTCAGTTCACCCCACAGGTTTTCTATGGGTTTCAAGTCAGGGGACTGGAATGGCCATGGCAGGATCTTGATTTTGTGGTCAGTAAACCATTTTTGTGTTGATTTGGATTTATGTTTTGGATCATTGTCCAAACACGAAGAATACAAGAGATTGTAGTCACATGCAGAGAGTGACCTGCTGTGGCTCTCTTGGCAGCATCCAAGTTTTCTTGTCCTTTCATCAATTTTGGAGAGCTGTCCCATTTTCTCCACTTGTTGATAATGGCCTTCACAGGATTCCATGGTACATCTTTTGAAATGAGTTTTTTTTTTTTTGTCCCACTTTCCTAATTGATACCTCTCAACGTTGAGATCATATTGCGCATGCTTTGTAAATTCTTTGTAGACCATGGCTTTAGCAGTCGGACAAAACCAAGATATCATCAATAAAATCCTACAGAAATAATTGATCTTTATTTGCGGTTGTGATTTCACTTCAACACCAGTTAGAATGTAGGTTAATTCTGAGTCACGTTCTCCATTAGTAAAAAAAAAACAAAACAAACAAACAAAAAAAACATGTGCATACTTGTGCAACCAGGCCAGCCCCCCCCCCCCCCCCCCCCCCCCCCCCCAACATGACTTATCTTGGTTTCATTTTTTTATGTCACAAAACTCTGCCATTTCAACAGGGGTGTGTAGACTTTTAAATATCTGCTGTATAAGTATAAAACAGAGTCTCAACACACTGGTAAGTATGTGTAAAAAATACATGAATATTTTGGGAAATTTGGATGAACCAGTCTGTTAAGGGGGAAAGAGGTTTAGAAGGCAGACATTAGTGAATATAGATTGTATTAAGTTCCTTAAGCTCTTCCACTTCGTTGGAGAAAATCTCTCACCACTTGTGCTGGCAAATGGCTGAGTATCGATAGCACTAATTAAAGGATTAGGTGAGTCTTGATGAGTAACTGTCTGTACAGTTCATTCTACTGGCTGATTTGGGCTTGTTATTATGCATGGGCTTTATGCTAAATGATTTCTGATTAGCTTTGCTGAATCAATTCCACGCACATCTGGTGGAGAGATCTTCATGGGTCAGGCCTGGACGTCCAAATAGGAGTTATGCAGTACGAGGCAAAAATTAATTTTCTGGTTAGGGCTATGCCTACAAAGCCATACCGCAAACAATTGAGCTACAGGAAATCAGAAGAGCCAAAAAAGCTGGTGTAGAGATTGAGTGTCTCTAAAAAACCTGCCTTGTGCGGTTTTATAGTTGGAGTAGGCGGCAATAATGGTTCCTCAGCAGTGAAGAGGAAAAAAACAAAAAACAAAACGCACTAATTAGACGTCTATTAAAGTGTATGGGCGACAGGAGGAAAAAAAAGCTGAAAATGCAAGTACAACAACTCCTCTCGTGCGTCTGTTCATGTAAGATTGGGGCCTGTCAGTCTCTCAAAGGAGCATATTAATTTTCAGCGCTGCAGTGCAGCTTTCTGAAACAACCTGAACACCGCATCCGAGCATGAAGTGTTCGAGTGTGTGTGTATGTGTGTGTGAGAGAGAGAGTGTTACCATTGCAGGTCATGTCCTAATAAATTGGGATTGCTCTGCTCACTGACTGCAAAATGTAAAAAGTGATGGCAGCAAATGGATTTTTGCTATTTGTGGTTAAGCACCCGCAAGAAAAGGCAGTGCAGTAAACAAGTCTTATCCATCATTATTGATAAATTGCTCTAGAATGCAATCCGTTCGTTTGCTTGATGTATTGAGCCGAACTGCTGCCAATTCCACTAGTAGTATCAATTTGAAATGGTTAGAATTGAATCCCATCGTGTTTTCTATGCTGTGAAGACCATGATAAACTATTTCTCAGCAAAACACCATTGCGGTGCATTAAAAAACTACCATTCTGTCATCCATATGCCAGCCATTATCGTAGGAGTTTTGCTACATACACTCAACACTGCTGTTTTCAGAAGCTAAGCATGGCTGAATTGAGGACAGAAATTTGCTAAATAGCCTTGACTGTGAAGACAGAAGTCTGGCAGTATGAAAAATAGCACATGAAAAGAATATGTCTAATCGCTTCATGCACAGTCTCCTGATATTCTGGTATTTTCTACCTTTCCTTTTTTGGTAAGATATGGATACATTATTTTTGTAAAGAGAATATGTTCACTTTAATTGCCTCAATATACTTACTGTAATTCAGCAAACATGCAGTTCTCCTACACCAGACACTGGAGAAGCTTGCTCACCACCCACTCTGGTACATTACTGAGGATTATTACCACAAAATAAAGGATTAGCTCAGACTTGATGGGTCACTGTCTCTAGACTACTTTGTGGTATCTCTTTTCAGTCAAAAAAAATACCCGATTTTGTAATTATGATTGGCTCCATTTACCAGCAGAGAAACCACAATGTAGGATCTCCAGCCAGAAGGACTATTACTGCATTCCCAAGTTTCACATGGCATGGAAGTTGGAGCTGCATTCATCATCATCTCACGCCTGGTAGGTTTTGTGATGTCGTGGGTGTTGTTTAAGATGACACCCTGTTCCAGTGAAGATCTTTACTGCCATTACCACCCAGCTGGGTTTGGAAGAGTTGAGCGTACTAACTTTGTTCTGCAAACTGAAGTGATGAATGAAGCGCAGGCGTAGCAGTTACTTGCCCTTATTCTCTGAGGCCTGTTATAACTGAAACATCTCGATGGAGAAAAATCCTTCAGTATGGCAAGGATGAGCATTATGTCAGGACAAAGCCAACTTAAAGCTGGCTAAAGATAATGGCAACATGGCTTAGCTTTACTGAATGATTGATAAAAGGATCTGTGTTTTTTTTTTCTTCATTTCCTATGAAACTCCTTTAAGGAAATGACTTTTACGGACGGGATGGGGGAACAGTTCTTGTTCAATGAAACGGCTCTTGGATCAACACTAAAAGAAACCATTTAACACAGGGGTATCAAGCATATGGCCCATGGTTATAATGGTTCTAATCTGGCCCACCAAATGAAATATGAATTTGTGTCCTCTCTCCTTCTGTCGAGTCGCACAATGATCCCAACCCTTTCTGGTCTCTGGACCTGCCTGATCCATCCTGATGCCCTACCTCTGGATGGAGCTCTCATCAACTGGAGGCTACAGCCTGGAGATTGCTTAGGATGGTACCGCTTGAAGTACCATGGAAATGGTTTTGGACTTCAATTCCACATTGACGTTCTCGCTGTGGTTACTCGGACTACGGTTGCTGCTATGGCCTTGAGACTGCAATTATCACATACAATTTTGCACTCAGGTTTCCTTTAGTGAACAGTGGACTAGTTCAACAAACAGATTTCATATAAAAACCATAATGAACTTTCCTTTACTTTCACACTATCCGTTGTTACCCAGATGAGGACGGGTTCCCTTTGGTTCCTCTCAAGGTTTCTTCCTTATATCATTTTAGGGAGTTTGTCCTCGCCACCGGATTGCTCAATAGGGATAAATTCACACACTTAAAATCTGTATCCTGTGTTTATATGTTTCTGTAAAGCTGCTTTGAGACATTGTCCATGGTTAAAAGTGCTATGCAAATAAAACTGAATTGAATTGTTTTAAATTAAAATCATCTTGTGAACCATAACTGACTTGGGAAATTCACAAGCTGAACAAGTCTCTGTTATTCCATTAGGGGGCAAAATAGAGCAGTAAACTCAGATAATGATCAATATATATCAAGATATATATTAGCAAGTCCAAAATAACTAGAAGACACATCTGGTTGCATTCCTGTCAGCCAAGAACAGTAATGAGATGCTACAGTGGACTCACCAAAACTGCACAGCTGAAGATGGGCAAAACATCCCCTGATCTTTTTCAGATCTTCAACTGAGCCTGTATCCAGATTCTTATCTGACAGTAGCAAAACTGGATGTGTTCTTTTGCTGTTGTAGTCCATCCCCCTCAAGGTCTGATGTTTTGTGCATTCGTAGATGCTTTTCTGCTTCTGAGTGGTTAATTCAGTTACTGTAACCTTCCTGTCAGCTCAAAACAGTCTGGCCATTCTCCTCTTCCCTGTCTCATCAAGAAGGCATTTCTGACTGCAGAACTGCTGCTTGCTGGATTTTTTTTATTTTTTTTAATCTTTCTACATCCTAATGTGTAAATTTTCTGTGCAAAAATCCCATGAGATCAGCAGTTTCTGAAATGCTCAAACCAGCCCATCTGGCACCAACAACCATGCTACAATCAAAGGCCCTGAGATTAGAATTTTTCCCCTTTCTGATGGTTGATGTGAACATTAACTGGAATGTTCACTAAAATGAGTTTGATGCCAAATCTAAAGCCTTGCATTGTTGAGTACCTGAGAATCTATGGTAGGTATGCTGTTCTCCATTGAAATTTAAAAAAAGAAGTTACCTTAGTGTTAGCATGTATTTGGGTGATATTTGGTGCACGATGCTTGCAACACAGTGTTGAATGAACCCACAGTGGAGCAACATACCTTCGCAAACATATCCACTGTGACACATTCAGCAAACAAGAACCAAGTTAGTACTTAAACTGCCAAATATACAACTAGCAACATGGGTGATGCAACCCGTTACAACCCAGATGGAACACTCCCTTGGTACTACATTTTTAAAAATACAGACAAATGTTTTGAAATCTGTCTGCGTCCCAGTTAATTTGGACAAAACTTTCAAAAGTAGGCCAATTATAAAATAGTGACATTAAAAGATAATTTTATTGCTTGATCAGGAAAAAAAAAACAAAAAACAAAAAAAAGTTTGTGGAACTACTGTAACTTTATGTTGGCAGAATTTATACATTTCTATTTGAACATCAATATAACAATTTGAGTTAAGAGATATAAAAACGCAATGTAGGAGAAGTCCAGCAAGGTTATAGCATGCCTATTTTCTCCTCACAGTATGTCTACAGATACATTTTCCTTCCTCTGGAGATATTAAAGAAAACCATTTTCACCCACACGCAAGTAGAAGCAATAAACAGAAGTGGGTTTTAGTGTTGAACTTGGTCCTTGAGCACATAGAAACTAAAATAGGCATTATTTTTGATCTGGGCACTGGTGTAGTTGCTGAACAATGAAACAGAAAACTTGGCCTTTCTGAACCTTATGAACTGATGCACGGTGCACAGAAGCAAATTCATAGCCATTGCTGAATAATAAAAAAATAAAATAAAGGTCAAACCTTATGAATTGGCTGATGATTTTAAAAATGTAGGGTATGAGGACATCCGGGAAATGGGGACAGTTTAAATTGGCAGCAATTCTTTTCTGGCCTGATAAGTGACCGCCAAGGCTGACCTTGTAGTAGAGCTGCTCGATAGAGAACATATAATGGGGGTGTGGTAAACATCAAACAGGAAGTTGACATGAAAATATTGAGGCAGGAAAAATGGCATACACTTCGGCTGGTTCATAGGTTTATAAAACTGTCATGACTTATACATTCCAAGTATTTATGATGTATAAAGATATAACAAAATAAGCATAAAGGTAGTTCAGATCAGGTGTAACATTAAAACCTCTTGCCTAATATTGTGTATGTCAGCCTTGTGCCACCAAAACAGCTCTGACCTGTCGAGGCATGGACTCTAAAAGACCAATGAAGGTGTGCTGTGGTATCTGGCAATAAGACATTAGATTTAAGCAACAGATTATATAAATCCTGTATGTTGTGAGGTGGGGCCTCTATGGCTCGGACTTGTTTGTACAGCACATCACACATCACAACAGATGCGGATGTGAGATCATGACATGACAAAGAGACTTGAAGTCTTTGTCATGTTCCTCAGATCATTCCGTGATAGTGTGGCAGGGTGCTGAAAGAGACCACTGCTGTTAGGGAATACCCTTGCCATGAAGGGGGGTCTACAACAGTGTTTAGGTAGGCGGTATGTGTCATAATAGCATTCACATGAATGCCAGAACCCAAGGTTTCCCAGCAGAACATTGCTCATAGCATCACACCACTTCTCCCGGCTTGCCTTCTTCCCGTAGCGCATTCAGGTACCGTCTCTTCCCCATGTAAGCAACACACCTGCACCCTTTTGCCGGTTCACCGGTTGTCTTTCCTTCAACTACTTTTGGTAGGTACTACCCAATGCATATTGATTACACCCACAAGTCTAGCCATCACAATTTATCCCTTGTCAAAGTCACTCAGATCCTTACGCTTGCCCATTTTTCCGGTTCCAACACATCAACTTCGATAACTGACTGTTCACTTGCAGCCTGTTATATCCCACCCCTTGTCAGGTGCCACTGTAATGGGATAATCAATGTTATTCACTTCACCCATCAGTGGTTTTAATCTTATGGCTGATCAGGGTATGTTTATAATTGAATCATTTTTCATGTTAATTTTGGACAGCGTGGCAAATTTGTAAAATTAAAAATATATCAATGTCTTAATATGCAAAATGTGAGGAGAGGAAAAGTGACAGGATATAATAAATGCATGAATGGATGCATGAAATGCCCCACAGTTTTCTTCGGTGTCTCTTATTTAATCGGTTGATATTGATTGGTTATGAATTTGGAAAATATTTTTCGATTTTCTAAAACCTGTTATTGCTGCAACTTTAGTTAGTTACTGGCATGACTAAGTTTACTACAAATAAATAACATTTTAAACATGCAAGGATGAAAGCAATGCCTAAACCAATGAAAACCCAAACTGCCAAACTCAAATTGTCAAATATGTCTTTAAAAATGGCTATACGTCTGTTAGATAGAACTATGGATAAAATATATAATGTATGGCCAAACATTTGTACACACCTGACCGTTTGTTGAGCATCCTATTCCAGATTTTTAGTTTCTTTGCTGTTATAATAAAACTCCACTCTTCTGGGAAGGCTTTCCACTAGATTTTGGAGCGTGGCTGTGGGGATTCGTGTTCATTCAGCTACAAGAGTGTTAGTGAGGACAGGCACTGATGTTGGGATTCAGTCAGCGTTCCTGTTCATCCCAAAATTGTTCAGTGGGGTTGAGGTCAGAGTTCTGTACAGGACACTCAAGTTCTTCCACTCCAACCTTGTCAAACCATGTCTTCCTGGAGCTCGCTTTGTGCACGCGGGCATTGTCACATTGGTTCCAGTGAAGGGAAATTGTAATGCTACAGCTTAGGAAGACAATACTATACATCCAACTTTGTGGAAACAGTTAGGGGAAGAACCAAATATGCGTGTGATGGTCAAATGTCCACAAACTTTTAGGCATATAGTGTAGATAGTCAACACCTTGAAGATTTCAGAAATATATCATGTGTTCTGTTTTCTTAATGGCACGGACAGTTATACAGCCTGAATATTATACTAAAATACCTCCAATACATTCATCTGTCTATTCACTCTACCTAAACCACAGTACTGTAATTGTGCAAACCTCATGTGCAGTTAACATCGGTTTTCTGTGTGTCAGATCCGTTTCTTCATCCTTGATATGTAAAATACATAATTCTGTTCATTTTAGAATTTTCAAAGGCTCCTTCTAGGTTAGAAAATGTTCAGCCTTTGGAGGAGCTTTGAGTGTCGTGTTGTCATCTGATGAGCTGCATGAAGCCAACAAAAAGATATCCTAAGGCAAGTCTCAGCCGTATGGGCAGGAGTCTTTCATGAAATTGCATGTGTATAGAGTCATGATAATGCAGTTTGTGTATGTTAATCAGGATATTATCAACCTACAAAAAAAAAAAAAAAAAAAAAATGTCCTGACTGAAATGCTGTCCATATAAAGTGTCTGTAATATATCCTGATGATTAGTTGGTATCTGTTGTTTCACGTATCACGACGTCCCCTGTCCCTCCCTGTGTGTGTTTGTCTCAGATTTTCCTATCACTTCGCAGGGAGGGTCATATGGTCTGTTCCATATCCTTGGGCAGCATATGTTCCTACTGAGCAACTTATTTATTAGAAGAGGAACCTGACTCGTTCCCTGTTTCACTCTGACACACACAAAACCCACATGCATTCCCCGCAGCAACACACACAAACAGTCCCCGTGTCCCCATGCCTGCCATGTGTATTTGCTCTTTTGCCTGGATAAATAGTCACAAATGCATTATGCGGGACGTGTTTGATTATCCAGAGGGCAGTGCGCAGAAACAGACTTATAGAGTTACACCACAGTGTTGGTGGTTAGGGTTGCATTTCGGGGAGCGTCTTCACCTTTGACCTCTGAAGTGCTGCGTTCGGGTGGAGGTGGGATGCGGACGACGACTACGAGAACAGATTGAACTAGGGTCCGTTTTAGTTAACCGATAAAAGAAAGAGGAAGAGAGATATTCACGCGATGGTTGTTGCTTCGTGTTCTGCCCACAGCAGCGTATCTCCACCGAGAGAATCATAATCACGGGTTCAGGGTTAAGGGTCCTGTGGGGCAGTTCTGCAAGCTGAACTGGCAACATTAAAAATAAAGTTGCTCTGTGTTCAGGTGTCGAGCTCTGAAAAGCACTTGAATGCAAAGAAGGTGAGTAAATTATTGAGCATTTACTGAGAGGGGGGAAAAAAATGCACTTTAGTTAAACCGGTGAAAATATGTGCTTGGAGATAAAGTAGGTGTACACTTTTATTAAAACCTCACACCACTTCACTTCTTTCACGTCTCACTTTTGTTCTCTTATCTCTCCTCTCCTGTGCTCTATTTAGTTACAGGTTTGCGGAAAGCTCAGCTTTTCAAGAAGTTCCCAGGAAAGCCGTAATCCACAGAATACAATTCCAACTTGCAAAGTCCATATAGGAATGTGCGAAAAGTGTACTCTAAGTATTTTATTTATTTATTTATTTATTTATTAGTTTGGTTGTTTTTTTTTTTTTTTTTTTTCCACGCGAGTGTGAACGGTTAAAATGTGCCTGAGCCTTCACACTTCTGCACCTTCTGTCTCTCTGATGGAAATGTTGGCATAAGAAATGCAAAACTTGCACCTCTCTTCTGCCTTGTTTTTCACACCTCAGTCCTAACATCGTTCCATATATCTCCGCACACATCATGCGTCCCTGTTCCTCCCCCTCCATCCACCAGGTGGAAAATGTTATCGCAGGCTTTAATATTAATCAGTTCGCACCCTCGTTTTATGCAGGAGCGAATGGCGAGGAAAGAGAAATGCTTTCATTTCAAATTTAGAGATGGTGTCATCCTGCGTGATGTCTTTTCCAGTTTTCGGTCTAGGCGTCACTCGGTAAGCGCCATTCCCATGAACATCTGGGTCAGATAACATGCATTGTTTATCTGTCTGTCAGGAAGAGTGTTTTTCCTCTCTGTGTCTCCTCTCGCCATGTCGCTGTGACAAGCAGAGAGAAGTTTAGTGATGGACGGGTGATTATTTGAGTAGTTTGTGTCAATCCATAGAATCTCATGCTAAATATTTATGCGAGTCCTGGACCCTTTCTTCTCCTCCTCTCTTAACTGATTGCTGGCAGATTGGGGTCAAAAAGGCCAAAGGGGGCGGAAGTTTTTCCCAGAGTAGCGGTTGTGATTGACGTTTTGGGATCGTTGACGAGTTTTCCAAAAGTAATCTTAAGAAATTGCAGATTTTACTGCAGAAGTGTGCACTCTAGGTTATGTGTTAGGAGTGAAGGTCTAGGTGTTTATGCATGTACATGTTTGTGTTAAAATCTAGCATTTGAAAAAGCAACAACAAAAAAAACTTTATCTTTACCGTCTGCATTTAAACATATGTGGGTGATCTAGGATTGGGATCCCGTTTGTGTCTTATTGATATTTCAAATACGTATGTATCATAAATGAAGGTAAAAGACTATTTTTAGCATGCTAAATAAAGTATGTGCCCTATGTCCATGCTTCAGATTTAATACGATTTTTGTCCCAGTCCACTATAAGTACACGTTACTGTATAATTGTTACAGTGCTTCAGAAATCCTGTTATTCTTGCATTAATGATTGAATCTATTTAATTATCTCATGCTCGAAACATCCTTTTCCATGACTCATCCATTATAGATTATGGGATTTTTTATTTTTTTTTTACATTTTATTGTAGTTCCAAAAACATTTACTTAACATGATTTCTCTAATCTCTAATCTAATCATTTATTCTAAATGATTTTGTGATCTAGACAATGTTGTACGGCTTTTACCTAAATTGTAGATTAAAAAATCCATTAACGCATTAAAAAAAGAATCGGTAAATCATTACAATATCTGGTGTGTCCTCATGCCATTAGCGCCACATTAATTCTATCCGAAGCGCAATGCAATATGCAGCCATTGTCATCAAAGAAACCTTGTAAAAATTAGATGTTGTTGATGGAGATGATGGATAATCCACTTTTTCATAGATTCAGTGTTGAATCATTCATGGACTCACCCATGGGCAATTATCACTGACAGGAATTTTTACACAAAATTTCAGATAACTCACCGACAATCTAAGTTACGTCTTTGGGCACGGTTCTATCATTATTATTATTTTTTTTTTTTTATCAGGAAAATTATGTAATTCAAATTACAACCGTAACAATCTAACAAAATAGGTCTTAAATGAAAGATTTTTTCCACCCCATATCTATAAACAGTAGAGTAACAAGCAATTCTGGCTGCTCCTTGTAACCTACATACTTCTCCTAAGGTCTTGTAAGATTCATGCCTGAAAATGACACACCTTCATAGTTGAGTGTCTATGTACATAGGTCATAATCACAAATTCTCCTCTCTGAAAAAAAGTCAGGATGATTGATATAGTTTCAGAGCTTAAATTAGAAATTCATTGACGCAACTCGGATACACATCAAACAAAGAAAGAAAGAAACAAAAAAACACTTTATACTTGCCCAGACAAGTGCCCTTAGATTGTTTTGCGTAAAACTCAGTACGGGGAAATGTACTGAAGTTGTGATTTGTGAAGATGTGATAAATAGAGATTACAGTTAACCAGTATGACCTGGTTGTTTATGATGATGGCTGATGTGGATGTAACTGTATTACCAGTACACCATTACCAGTACAACTCCTTGTATTAGTTTTTTCTCAGTAATTGAGAGGTTGGTATCTTGGAGACAGCTATTTTATCCTTTTCCCCCACAATGTATTCCTTGGCAATTGTATGCAATGAGTTTGTTTTGCAGTTGTGTTTGTTTTTTGGGCAGCCATTTTTTTTGTACACTGTTATCTTTGTGTGTGACAGAAAGCAATGCCATTGCCTTAACCGTTCAAAACATATCATTTGAAGTCTTATCGTCTGCGGCAGAAAAATGTAGGTGTGGCCTAATGTTTCTGTAAAAGATATGTACAAGCATCCATTTTGGCAAAACAGTGGCTAAGAATAGAGCACGTCAGACCGGGTTACTGTTGAAGCCATGTGTGACTAAGTGTCGTGTTATCCCATGAGAGAACCTCACTCATCAACTCCCTAAACTGAGAAAATGGAAGCAGATGACTCTTTCCTTGAGAGGCTCCAGCGTCCTTGTCTTTAATCTCTAAATGTCAAGCAATAACAACCATTGGTGTTATTATTAAATGCACCTGGTGTGTGTGTGTGTGTGTGTGTGTGGGGGGGGTATGATTAAAAATAAAAATGCTGGGAAGTCAGAAGGCAGTCCTTCCAAGTGTGTGTTCCATCCCTCTAGGTGTTGTTTCTCTTGTAAAGTGGAGTGGCACAGCTTGGCTTAGCAAATGAACTGTGTTCTTGCATGTTCTTGCTATTTCCACCACCACATACATACTTACGTGCCCAAGTTTGGTTGCCGTTCTTGCCCAGGTACCTTGGGAGCCAAGTCGGGACGTATGAGAGAAGCTAAAAATAGTACAGACCTTTGATTAGTCACATCGCCGTCACACAAATGTCCTGATGATTGTCTCTGGCTGGAAGTACTTTTCTTCCACCACAGCGATCTTTAGTAGTGTTGTGTCTGCTCACATTTCTTTCTCTTCTCAAATGTCTTTTTTCTTCTTCTTCTTCTGGATATAACATTTTGTACCACAGTGCTGTTGACTTCTCAAATCTGATCAAATCACAGGTTTATATGAATACACTCAGTCTAATACATTATTGTTTCTATATACCACAGTGTTTTTGAATACTCAAATCTGATTGCTCAGAAGGTGTGCATTATTTTGGTGTAACTACAGGGCTCGGAAAGTACTTTCGGCTGTAACATGAACGCAGACACTATGCATAATCAATGATTAGTAATAAGCTGATTTAAAGATGCGGTTTATCAAAGTAAAATGTATAACCGTTGATGTGGATGTTTGTCTGGAATGTTTGTAAGCGCTTTGTAACAGTCACTGTGCTCTGCAAAGTTTATCAGGAAGGAAGAGTTTACACTTTACAGTTTCTCTTTATAAAATGAAATGAGGAAAGGGGGGGTTAGCTGATGAGAGGAATTAATATTTATTGTGGATGAAACCGAGATGTAAACAGGAACTGACTTGTCTCTCGGATGTTCCACAACGTTAAATCTAACTATAAAACGTTGAAATGTGTGACAATTCATATATTAATAAATTTAACATGTAATGCTTGGCACATTTGCTGTGCTATCAGCGGAATAACGTGGTAACAATTCATTCAGGGGGACTTACATGGTGATTGATCTACATTCAGTATGTTTACATGGACAACAATAATCCGATATTAACCCGATTAAGACGATACTCTGATTAAGAAACTAGCATGTAAACAGCGATTATTGTTGACCTTAAACTAGCTAAAGTCGTACTCGAAGTAAACACAAATCGAATTAAGACATGTGGAGTATTATTATTTTAGTCGCATTATTGAAGTGTATTACAGACATGTACATACCTTAATCACACTATTAACTTCGTGTGGGAGTTTTCACTGCATTTTGCGACAGGACACGTACACACACGCCAGTGCTCAACCGTTTGACCGCAAACAAGAGAGCACAGATGAGCCCGAAACTGTGTACTTACCTGCTATATAGAAGGCGAATACATGTGTTTCAGCTACTATACAGTAGGTAAGTACACGGTTTGGGACGCGGCCCATGGCTTCAAGCAGTCGTCTATTTGCATGTATAGCATGACAAATAATTAACTGCACTTGAAGCTTTCGTAAAATTTAATCTGAAACACCCGAAATGTATACGGTACCATAACAAAGACCAACTGCATGTTGATACGTGAAATTCTGGAGGGAACGTCGGATGGCGTGGCGTGGGGACGTAATGATGTGTGCCGTTAATCGATCTATGTTCTATAACATGTACAACGGGAACATGAAAGGAGTATTCTAAAAGCGACTCATGTAAACACCTTAATCACAATATTGCCTTATTCAGAATAAGGTCAATAATTAGATTATTGCTGTCCATGTAAACGTTGTGTGAGTTCTGTAATAATCGGCTTAAAATGTGTGTGGTTTTTTAACAAACAAAAATGAGAGGCTGGCACTTTCTGTAAGGAGACATTTATTTAAGATTTATGGAAGGAGTCTCCAGTATCAGTGCTTTGTAACAGTCAGTAAGTTTTCTACCAAGGGAGGAAACTGAGATAATGACTTGTAATAACAGGAACTGACTTGTCTCATGGACATTCAACAAAGATAAATGTAACTATAAATAGTGGGGGAAAAAACACAATGTTTTTAATGAAAACTTGAAATCATTGGAATATTGCTGTGATATAAGATGAATAAAACATGCCAGGCTGAGAAATATATATTCCTGTATTTCTGTAACAGCATGTCCAGTCATTAAGGGGTCTTTACTTATCACACAGCCTAAAAGTTCAAATTAAATTTTTATCCATTTAAAATGAAGTTATATGTTTAGCTCAAATATACTGTACATTTCCTAGCCTACAAAATCCTATATTTTGAAGTTATGTGAAATCCCAAATGGCTTCCTGTTCAGCTTGATGTTGCCTACATAGGGTATTACGTCAGAGGTGCACAACCTATTCAGCACCCTACATAGATGGAGTAGGATGTGATTTGACATTCAGCCACAGAACATGCACAACTCCTACTTTTGTTGTAAATGAACATCGCTGTTCAATAAAATGTGCGAGAAAGACATATCAGACGTATTACTTTTGAATTTTGAGTATTTTTACCCCTTCTGTCTGTCAGTACTCACCACCTGAAGGCTTTCAGAGACCTTCTTGAATAATAACGTCATTTGGTGGGAACGCTTGGCCAGCATATGAATAGTCCTGGGTTCTGTTATGTTATGTTAGCGGTTTGACCTGTACATAAATATATCGCTTTACTGCAACCTTGATTTGTAGCACTTACTCCAACCCTTGTTTTCATGTATAGGTCTCTGTCTTTCTCTGTGTTGGAGTGTGCCAACTATTTTTCTTCATAAGATTAAAAGTGAGAGGCACAAGAAATATATATTTTTTTTAATGTTAATTTTGTCCAGAGACAGAGAGGAGCAATAGACAGACTTAACCATCAATACTTTTTCTCATTTACTCCCTCATTCAAGGGAGCTCTAATCTCTTTATCCGTACATGGAGGGTGCTAACAGGCGCCGCCACTTATTTAAGGCATGACGTGGCTCGTTAGTGGGCCTCAGCTGACGAGAGCTCTCGGCAACATGTTGAAAGACTGGAGGAAGTGCAGCACTGCTGAAAGCTCGTGTCAAAGCATTCTTAGATCACGCACAGACTATTTTGTGCCAATACGTTTTTGTGTTTATTTATTTATTTATTTATTTTTTTTTTTAACATTGTTTTGGCTTACTTCTTTAATGCATAAGTTACCAATACAAATTCATTCATGGAGAGGAAACATTGCTGAGGACAGGCATCAGGTGAAATGTTTCTTTCTTGTTCTGGAAACGTCTTAAGGCAAACTTCCACGACAGAACTAAGGAATTCTTTATAAAAAAAAAAAAGAAAGAAAAGAAAAAAACAAACATTTCCAGCAATGTTCCCTTTAGAGTTTTTTTTTTTTTTTTTTTTTTTTAGTAAAACATCGGCATCTTTTCACCAAAGGACACAAGGCAGAGACGTCATTTCAGTTCTAGCTTCTGTAAACCAGTAACTATTAGGTGGAACAGGATGGCTAAACCTTTTAGATACATTTTTTTTTTAAACCTAAAGATTTTAGCAGTCAAGTGAATACTAAAGCTTGTTTTATTTCAGAGGCAATGTCAGTCATCTCTAACATGTCTTCTGTTAAACAGTAAGAATATCAAAACTCAGCAGGAAAAAAAAAAAAAATCACTGTACAGTGGTGCTTGAAAGTTTGTGAACCATTTAGATTTTTTTGCATTTATGCATAAATATGACCTAAAACATCATCAGATTTTCACGCAAGTTCTAAAATAGATAAAGAGAACACAGTTAAACAAATGAGACAAAAATATTATACTTGGTCGTTTATTGGTTGAGGAAGATGATCCAATATTACATATCTGTGAGTGGGAGAAGTATGTGAAACTTTGAAATATTTTGAAATATTGGCACCCTTGGTAAATATTGTCTTTATTGTTTAACCTTTTGATCTTTTGTTCATAAAATTCACAAAAATACTCTGCTCTCATGGATATCAAACAATAGCAAACACAAGTTTATCCAATTTTTGTTTTTATTTAATACAGGTGTGCAACAATTATTGGCACCCTTTTAGTCAATACTTTGTGCTACCTCCCTTTGCCAGGTTAACAGTCTTCTCCTATAATGCCTGATAAGTTTGGAGAATACATGGCAAGGGATCTGAGACCATTCCTCCATACAGAATCTCTCCAGATCCTTCACGTTTTGAGGTCCACGCTGGTGGACTCTCCTCTTCAGTTCACACCACAGGTTTTCTGTGGGTTTCAAGTCAGGAGTCTGGGATGACCATGATAGGACCTTGATTTTGTCAGTAAACCATTTTTGTGTTGATTTTGATGTATGTTTTGGATCATTGTCCTGCTGGAAGATCCAACCGCGGCCCATTTTAATTTTTCTGACAGAGGCAGTCAGGTTTTCATTTAATATCTGTTGATATTTGATAGAGTCCATGATGCCAGGTATCCTAACAAAATGTCCAGGTCCTCTGACAGAAAAACATCCCCAAAACATTAAAGAGTCACCACCATATTTAACCGTGGGCATTAGGTACTTTTCCATATGGCTGGTGACTTTCTGACCCCAAGACGCAACTAACTTCTGCAATTCTCCAGCTGTGATCCTTGGAGATATTTTGGCCTCTCAAACAATCCTCTTCACAGTGCGTTGAGACAATATAGACACACGTCCAATTCCAGGTTGATTCATAACATTTCCAGTTGACTAGAACTTCTTCATTATTGCCCTGATGGTGGAAATTGACATTTTCAATGCTTGGGCTATTTTCTTATAGACACTTCCCATTTTGTGAAGCTCAACAGCCTTTTGCGGCACATCACAGCTATATTCCTTGGTCTTACCCATTGTTATGAATGATTAAGGGAATTTGGCCTGTGTTACCTCAGATTTATACCCCGGTGAAACAGGAAGTCATGGTTGAACAATTTCCTGTTCCTAGTCACCCAGGTGCACTAAAAAATGTAAAATATGAAAGGGAATATACTTCAAAAAAATTTTCTCATATGAATTCAGAGGAGTGCCAATAACTGTTGCACACCTATATTTAACAAAGATATTTTGTTTGATAAACCTGTGTTGTGTTTCCAATTGTTTGATATCCATGAGAGCAGAGAAATTTTGTGATTTTTTTTTTTAACAAAAGATCAAAGGTTTAGACAATAAAGACCTTACTCATATTTACCTAGGGTGCCAATAATAGTGGAGGGCATTGTAACTTCAACTAAATGTTTCCGGTAACTGATTTCCGGTTGATCAGTCCTGCACAGTGGCTTGGAGGAATTTCCGCCCATTCCTCAGTAAAAAACAACTTCAACTCGGGGATGTTGGTGGGTTTCCTTACATGAACTGCTTAGTTTGGATCCTTCCAAAGCATTTCAATTAGATTAAGATCAGGACTTTGACTTGACCATTCCAAAACATTAACTTTATTCTTCTTTAACCATTCTTTGGTAGAATGACTTGTGTGCTTTGGGTTGTTGTCTTGCTCCACTTTCTCTTGAGATTCAGTTCATGGATAAAGCGCCTGATATTTTCCTTTAGAATTCGCTGGTATAATTCAAAATTCATTGTTCTATCAATGATGGCAAGCTGTCCCAGATGCAGCAAAACAGGCTTAAACCATGATACTACCACCACCATGTTTCACAGATGGGTTAATTTTCTTATGCTGCAGTGTAGTCTTTTCTTTAAGTGTAACACTTCTCATTTAGACCAAATGTTTCATCCATCCACAAAACATTTTTCCAGTAGCCTTCTGGCTTGTCCACTTGATCTTCAGCAAACTGCAGAAGGGTAGCAATGTTTTTTTGGAGAGCAGTTGTTTTCTCCTTGCAACCCTGCCATGCACACCATTGTTGTACAGTATTCTCCTGATGGTGGACTCATGAACATTGACATTAGTCAATGTGAGAAAGGCCATTAGTTGCTTAGAAGTTACCCTGGCTTCCTTTGTGACCTCACCGGACTATTACACGTCTTGTTCTTGGAGTGATCTTTGTTGGTCTCCACTCCTGGGGACGGTAACAATGGTCTTAAATTTCCTCCGTTTGTACACAATCTGTCTGACTGTGGATTGGTGGAGTCCAAACTCTTTAGAGATGGTTTTGTAAACTTTTCCAGCCTGATGAGCGTCAAAAACTCTTTTTCTGAGGTCCGCATAAATCTTCTTTGTTCATGCCATGATACACTTCCACATACTTGTTGTGAAGATTAGACTCTGATAGATCTCTGTACTTGAAATAAAACAGAATGCTCACTCAAACATAATTGTCATCCCATTGATTGAAAACACCTGACTCTAATGGTACCTTCAAATTAACTGCTAATCCTAGCGGTTCACATACTTTTGCCACTCAGAGATATGTAACACTGGATCATTTTCCTCTGTAAATAAATGACCATGTATAATTTTTTTTTCTTATTTGTTTTATTGGGTTCTCTTTGTCTACTTTTAGGACTTTTGTGAAAATCTGATAATCTTTTAGGTCATATTTAAACAGAAATATAGAAAATTCTAAAGTGTTCACAAACTTTCAAGCACCACTGTATTTGTCCGCTTGTGACCGCAGAAAGTTAAACTTAAGCTCTGCCTTATTTGGCACAATCATGTGACGTAATAACTCTTTGAGAAGCTTGCTTCCTGATGTATATGTCAATCTATGTGTTGTTATGTTATACATGTCAGTTTCTTTTACAAACTTCATAAACCACACAAACTACAGAGGAAATCACATTCATTTCTCAGAGTATGTTTTTCATTGTTCAGATCCAGAAATCTGTTTGAACATGACCTGCATTCATGAACTTGTACATGTCCTTTCCCATTCCTATTTAGAAGCTTATTACAGAGGAATTTCCTAATTGATGTTGATTGTTGGATTGATTTAGATTTATGTTGTGATTAATTTTTTTTTATTACAATTAATGGTATTTTCTTGGTAAAACAATAAAGAAATGATTAAACAAGTGTCTCGGTAAAAATGTTTGTCTTGAGAGAGTCTTTACTTTGAAATAGACATTTTAACATGAAAAGGCTAGATTTTTTTGCTTGTATTAGGTATACCACTGTCTGCATGTTTGATTAGATGTAGCCTCATTTGGATCAGTACATTTGAAAAGTTCCTAGACAAAAAACTGATAAATTTATAGTGACCCCCCCCCCCAAAAAAAAAAAAAAAAAAAAAAAAAATCTTTTCACGTAGTGTCTTGCCTTAATCAAGTTTGTTCCAGTGGAATGCACAGAGCATGAAATTATCTATTGTGCCACACGGTTGTAACAATATTATCATAATAGTAACATAATTTTCATGCAATAAAAAAAACAGCAACTCTTCAATCTCAACCTGGTTTGCTGTAATTTGGCCATGTGCTAAGATGATGAACTTGTATTACTCATTATTTTACATTATGATCACAGTCTCAGCATGGTTCTTGAAACCCAAACCAGGAACTGAGACATTTTCAGAACCATATAGTTCCTCAAAAGGCTCTGGATAAGTCATGATTTCATTTAATGATCTTGAAAACAATAGAAAAACAGCTATCATAGAAAACCTCTTGAGCTACGTCTGTACTTGACCCTTCTAACATGTCAGACTTGTGTTTCAAACCTGCTTTTCTCCCCTGAAAAATGCCTGACAGATACCCCGGAAGCATACATATGTCCTGTCAGTCAAGCACGTATGCACACCTGTTGCCCTTTACCTATGATCTTACCCAGGGGGCATAAAATAATCTATCTGCAAATAAGTCTGTCACTGGATTGACAGGGAGAAGGAAATAGGGGAAATACAAGGGAGGAAAAAGTTAAAGAGGAGATGTAAAGGACAGGATGAGTAGATGTCTGTATCCGGACTTTAACGACACAAATATATGCTTTAAAAATACATGATGTACATGCAAAAACGTGGCAATGTTTACATCAGCGATTGCAACTGTAGCATATTTACATTTGTTGTATAAGAAGGCACTGTACTGTAAGATTATTGTTACTATAATATATATGAGGGTAATGAGGGTAATTTTCTCTAGCATGACTATATATATATATATATATATATATATATATATATATATATATATATATATATATATATATATATATATAGTCATGCTAGAGAAAATTACCCTCATCGCTCTGGCAGTGATTGAGCAAAAACTAACTAAGTGAATTACAAGGTATTATTTAACATACTTAATAGAATTTTTATTTTATTTTAGAGACATAGTTACAAAGAGATAATATCCATGTCTGACAAAAGGAATAGAATGATGACTAGCAACTCTAGGCCTCAGCTTAGGGAATAATAAAACACAAAATAACATCAATATTGAGGCTTTATTTCCTCTGAGCAGACAGAAGTAAGGGAGGCACTATGGAATTAAATTTGTGTCAAAAGTATTGAACGTTACCTTTCAAGAAAATATACAATGAGAGAGAAGAAAAACATTCTTAAACTGAAAACAGTGAACTCATTGACAAAAATTCAACATGGTCTTCAATTAAACAGTGTTCTTTTCGCCAATCGTGGTTTATGAATACGCTGCCAGAGTTTTCGTTTACACTTTCAAAGTGTCCATTTACACTCCGCAAGCTTCCGTTCACCACTCTGGTACAAACCTTGTGTGTGGGCGGGGCTTAACAGCGATTTACTCTCGTTGCCTAGTGAGATTTGGTTCGAAAGCTCGAGTGTCCAACTGAGAAAGAGGAGGTTGATGTTGATGACAATGACGACGCCGCTCCTGAGAGCTCATCTCGAAAAACCCAAACCTTAGATATTAATTACAAACTAATTTACACTACACACACTATAACGATACAGAGAACCGCATCCAAAATTCACGCCGCTGAAGTCTCTGGAGCTTTTGATCCAAATCTCACTAGCCATTGAGAGAAAATTGCTGTTAAGCCCCACCCACATGAGAGGTTTGTGCCAGAATGCCAAACGTAAGTTTGCAGAGTGTAAATGAAAAGTTTGTAAGCGTAAATGAAAACTCATGGCAGCGCATTCATAAAGCACGATTAGCGAAAAGGAAGCTTAGACATCTGTCTAAGCTTAATTTTTTTTTTCTTCTTTTCTCATTGTATATTTTTTGTTTGTTTTTTGAAAAGTTACGTGCAATACTTTTGCCAAAAATGTAATCTCATAGGGTACGACCGTAAGAAAAAAGTGTCAAATAAATGTGAGGTGAAGAAAGAGAAAACATTTAATCCAATACTCAGAACAGTGTATATGTGAGGGCATGATGAAGTAGCTGAGTGTTAGGGAGGATGAAAGATTAAGTGGTTTGCTGGAATGTTAAGTGTAGTCTAAATGAGTGAACACATTCGGGATTTATGCACGTTGAATGCTCGGGGCAAAATAGTTTGGAAATTATTAAACGACTTCAATTAAAGCAATAAAATCAGCAAACGGGGGAATCCTGACAGTGATGATTTATAGCACCCATCTTCCCTTTCTTCTCCTCTGCTTCACCGTTTCTTTTTGAGTGTTTTTGCTTTATTTCGGCTCCACCTCGCATTTTAGCTTTATTGACTTTTACTCTGATTGCATGCGCCGACGTTTTATTCATTCGTGGCCCTTCATTGGTCTGGAAAATGCCGATATCTGGCCTTTTGGGTTGGTTTATTAGTGCAGCGTGGGGGATATCATGATTTTACTCAGCATTTTGGGATCTTTTAAAAATATTTGTGGGTGCATTTCATTAAGTTTGATGCAGGTAAACGTTTGCCCAAAAACTGATGCAATGCTAGTAAAAGTGCAGAAATAAACTGGCTATTCATGGAATTGGTTAGATAGATACAGTGCTGTGAAAAAAAGTATTTGAAATCATTTCAGAAATTAAAACAAAACATAAGATAAAAGAAAGGCACAAAATACAGTTTTTAAATGATAATGTTATTCATTGAAGCAAAAAAGTTATCCAATACCAACTGGGCATGTGTGAAAATGTATTTGCCCCCGTAGTTACTGATTCACCAATCTATGAAACTGCATTCATAATGGGGTTCAGCTGGATTAGACGCAACTGGACCTCATTACTGCAAACCCTGTTCAGTCAAATCGACACTTAAATAGAACTTTTTCAACAGCATGAAGTTGGTCAAAAGGTCTTACCCAGTAACACACTATGCCAAAATTGAAAGAAATTCAAGAAGGTGATTGAAATACATCAGTCTGGGAAGGGTTACAAAGCTATTTCAAATTCTCTGGGACTCCAAAGAACCACAGTGAGCGCCATTATCTCCAAATGGAAAACACTCGGGACAGTAGTGAACCTTGTTTTGGCCGACCTTCCAAAATTGATGAGTCAAAAGTGGAACTGTTTGGAAGACAGGGGTCCCGCTATATGTGGCGTAAATGAAACGTAGAAGTCCACAAAAAGAACATCATACCTTGGTCAAGCATGGTGGTGGTAGTGTGATGGTGTGAGGATGCTTTGCTGCTTCAGGGCCTGGACAACTTGCAATAATTGAGGGAAACATGAATTCTGCTCTCTACCAGAAAATCCTAAAGGAGAATGTCCAGTAAGTTGAGACTCAAGTGCAACTGGATTATGTTGCAAGACAATGATCCAAAGCATAGGAGTAAATCCGAGTCCTAGAAGTAAGAGAAAGTCTTTGATTTATGTTGTATTTCATTTGAAGATCTAATATGAGATACACAAAAACAGAAGAAATAAGGCAAATACTTTTTCTCGGCTGTGTGTGTGTGTACAACATGCTGATTTTTGTCAAATGTTCGTCTAAAGGAAAACTTTATAAAACAGATGTTGGGTACGCAGTTAAATTTAATTCATCAGAATTTATACTCCAATGCTATTAAATGCCCGATTCTGATTGGTCAAAAGGTATGGGTTATTATTACTGCATGCCCTGGGCAGTAATTCATCTGCAAAATGTATATGAATGTGTTCTAATACATTATCATCTCTATAGTAATAGTTAACACAGGGAGTTGTATGGCTGACACTTCATATAAACAAATTAAAACACAGAAATCATTGATGTGAAGTTTTCTGTTAGGAGCCTTTTCCAAAAGGCCTCAGAACAGAGAGCTTTGCAATTTTTCAGTTACAACTTCAAGAAATTGAAAGAGAAAGCCTGGTGAAGGAATGGACTGTTTATAGCTGCTGTAACATAAATAAACGATAACTTCCTGAGAACGAACCTGTTTCCTGGACGTTCCACGACATTAAACTATAATCGTATAAATTGTATCACGTGATGTTCTGTAAGAGAAATAAAACACTTCAGGATGTTCTCTTATTGGAAAATAATCAACTTCCTGCTGGTAAGAGCTACTCAGTATTGTGTCATGGTGCATTACACGACTCCATCATTGACTGTTTTACGCTAACACCATACCATGTCGTGGTTTTTATTATGAAGTAAAACATGTTTAATTTATTCATTTTATTAATAAAGTTCATTTAATTTTGTGAAATGTTGCTGAACAGGAGAAAAAAAAATCACTGAAAATCTTAGATATTTTAATATGCTGTCTCTGAATTCACTTTCTTTGAAATATAGGCTATAAAAAAATAACTGGCATAAAATTCACATGGTGAAAATTCATTCCGTTAAAATATTTAGGTTGCTCAGGATGAGGTCTATGAGATGAACTTCAACATTGTTGCCATAATACAAACTCATACCCTCTACATTATTGGTGTATATGTATTGCATGACATCGACAAAGAAATGTAGAGTTTATAAGTTATAGGTTAATAATTTGATAGGGTTATTTAGGTGCATTATGTAAGACAGCTTCATCTTTGACAGTGATGTATTTCGCCAGTTTAAGTGTCTGACAATGCTTAAAATATTGGCTGAATGACATCTTCTTAGTCTTTTTGATTTAATTTAAATCTTAATTTATTATATATATGCACGATATATATATATATATATATATATATATATATATATATATATATATATATATATATATATATATATATATATATATATATACATAGAACGTTCGCCTCACACCTCCAGGGTCAGTGGTTCGATTCCCGCCGGGGCCTTGTGTGTGCAGAGTTTGCATGTTCTCCCCGTGCTGCAGGGGTTTCCTCCGGGTACTCCGGTTTCCTCCCTCAGTCCAAAGACATGCATGGTAGGCTGATTGGTGTGCCTAAAGTGTCTGTAGTGGATGAATGGGAGTATGTATGTGAGTGTGCCCTGCGATGGATTGGCACCCAGGTTCCCCCACGACCCTGAAGAAGGAGTAAGTGGTAGAAGATGGATGGATGGATGGGTTTGGAAAACTGTTCTTACATAAGCAAGCTGAAAAATACGTCCTCTAAAGGTCAAAATAGGCCTTTTTTTTTTTTTTTTTTGCTGTCCAATAATTATGTAGCAACAAAATATACACTGACACACAAAAATGCTTATATTGTGGGTTTTGTAGCTCGGTTTTGAAGTGAGCTGCCTTTTCCAATGGTCGCCATAATAAACCCTAGTGGATGTGACTAAGTTGCGTAAATTATTCATAGAAAAATAATCTTCTTAATAGCATCTGCACATTAATAACAAGTAAAATACGAGGCCATCGAGCAACAGCAGCATTCGGCTAATAATCCGTAAGAGTGTGTTAGTGGCCTCAGTGCACATTTCTCAATGATTTAAAGTG
This sequence comes from Ictalurus punctatus, assembly GCF_001660625.3. NCBI lineage: Eukaryota > Metazoa > Chordata > Actinopteri > Siluriformes > Ictaluridae > Ictalurus > Ictalurus punctatus. The sequence goes on from NC_030421.2 coordinate 14,363,360, forward strand.
TGCTTTTGATTTGTTAGACAGAAATCTAATGCGGTTTAACAGAAAGTCATCACAAAACTTGAATTAATATTATATTATAACTGCGTTTAATATGATAATTAATTTGTATCACGTATGTAGACACTGCATGTTTTGAATGCCAAAACTTTAACATAAAACAGACACGAAAAGGAAGGGAAAAAAATATGCAAATATTCTGTGCTAACAGCTAGTTATTAAAGCACAAGATCTCTCATTTATCTCCACACTCAAGAGCGAGATATATTTATGAGCCCGTTTTTCCTTTTCATGTTGAAGGACTAAACTGTAGAGAATATAATAAATGAGCTCTCCGAAGCGATGCTCTGTGCCTGAACCTGCCTACAGACCCTGAAACACACACACATCATTTCACTTCAATGAGTATGTATCGATCACTCAGGCTCTGACAGCTTTTGATGTTTCTTTTTGTAAAGCAGATCAAGACAGGATATGACATCAGCATTGGCAATCATGTTAAACACACTCAAATTTATTAGCACACCTTGTGTTGAAACCATACAGAGATATCATGATATATGATCGCTCTGTCAGAACACATTAAGGGAGGCTGCCTGGGGCTTCGGAGCCAGTCTGCGAACAATATTACTATTGTTTATTAAAAAGTAGTTGCTGCGATTTTGTGAGAAAGCATATCGATTGATTTAATTAATTTCTTTGAATTGTTATGCTTCAAGGGGAAAAGGTTCACAAATGAAATTTAAGAGATCCAGGATGCATGCTGAAGCGAGAAAGGATGGAGGAAAAAAAAAAAAAAAACGCTCGGCAATTTACCAACATAATTGCTGTGATGAAATAATATTGAAGGTGATAGTCGAGGAGAAGTGTGAACTCGATGTTTTTCTGTGCGGCGTTACTGAACACAGGCCTCAGCGAAGGATTCTGAAAGACCGCAGAGTCTCAAGGCCTAGTGCTACACACTAATATTCATTCATATGTCCTCCAACTGAGTGCACTATTCAGGGCTACATGAACATCCACACTCATTCATCAGTGGCTTTATTTTTTTTTTTTAGTTTATTTTGGAGTGTTTACATTCATATGTATGGGTAGTTTCTTGGTTAGTAGTCAGGTGAAATAATTCAATTTAGGGACGGAAAAAGGAAGAACAGTGATTTATAGTAAGTGCTATAAGATAATACTGGATGCCCAGTGTGTGTACTGGAAGAAGTACGCGTTCAAGATAATGAACAAAGCACCATCAGTTATTAGAAGTGCTACTATAGCTCTGTGGATGATGAAACATTTAACTTAACTAGAGTTCAACTGCATACAACGAGCTTCCCAGTACACTTTTTGCATGAAACAGTATTTAAAACCAACACTGAGAAAGTTCATCAAAAATATGTACTTTTTATAGTACTGTGCAGAAGTCTGTTTATAAGTAAAGCGAAGATGCTTTCCGAAATAGTGACATGAAACATCTCTTAAAAGAAGTAAACAGAACAGATTTGGTATTTGGGGTGAGCACCATTTGCTTTTAAAGTTGCATCAAAATCCTTCTACCATTTTTTACCAGAAATTCCCTATGAGCCCCATAGATTCTGATTCTCTCAGCATTAGTCTGGGATGACAAGTCTGCAAATCTGCTGTGCTTACAAGATTTAACAGGTGGTTGTCATATGTGTTAACAATCAACATGGCTAGCAAGCTTTTTTTTTTTTTTGTGGATGGGACTGAATATGGATGGCTACAAGACGATTTTGATGTGCGTTCGTATTTGGGCTTCCAACATATAGAGTGAAGTGTACTGTACCTGTGGCTGGTCAGAACTACAATCATTTGTCAGGTACTCCACTTGACTAGCACGTTTTTGCATCAGCGTTCTGAACGGATTTAGATTTTTTCTGCATGGGAGCATCATCAGAAGTGCATGTGTACTTGGAGGGAATCAAAAGTGTTATATAATGCACTATATGGCCAGAAATATGTGCACAACTGACCAATCATACCCATACGTGCTTGTTGAATATCCCATTCCAGATATAAAAGTCCTCCCTTTTTTTTTTGTTGTATTACCCTCCACTCTTCTGGGAGGGCTTTCCGCTAGATTTTGGAATGCGGATGTGGGAATTTGCCCGTTCATTCACAAGAGCGTTAGTGAAGTTGGTGTTCCAGTTCATCCCAAAAAGTGTTCGGTGGCTCAGTGCAGACCACTCGAGTTCTTACACTCCAACTTTGGCAAACCATGTCTTCATGGAGCTCGCTTTGTGCACAGTGGCACTGTCATGCTGGAACAGGTTTGGGCGTGTTAGTTCTAGTAAAGCGAAATCATAATGCTACAGCATACAAAGACATTTTATACTTCCAAGTTTGCGGAAGGCACACATATGGGTGTGAAGGTCATGTGTCCACAAACGTTTTGTATATATACACAGTATAGTGTATATATAGTATATTATAACATTACATTGACTGATAAAATATGTAGTAATTAGTGGGTCTGGACACACAACACATGAGCTGAAAGTGTAAAGGGGGATATTACTCACTGATATTCTTGTCCTTTCTAACTCTTTTTTTGTCTTCTTTGTATAATTCTCTACACATGTAGCCTGATGTTTGATCACTAACACTAAGCATGATACTAGATGTTGTTTTTTTTAACCATAAGTGCATAGTATATTTAAATATTTAGTAGAGAGAAAGAGATCTTGCTTCTGTTTGTTCACTTAATCTGGAACAATGCCCAATATCACACACCCTAATTAAGCATAATTGCACCATCATGTTTTATACCTGTGCTTTTAATTACACTTCAAGAAAAGTCCTGTTGATGATGAATCTTGTTTTAACAAGCTCGTTCTCACAGACCTTCCTTGCTAAAGTGGGCATTTTCATTGTTGATATTTGGTTTATGTGCAGTCACCGAGCTTGCCGAGGGAAATATGAGCATATGCATGTCCTCGCTAGTGATAAAGCATGCCGAGAAGAACTATGATGACGAAGCGTTACAAAGCCACGCATGTATCGCGACCGATGTGAAGACGTACACAAACGAAAAACTAGAACTTTCTTCAGTGTATGTGATCTTTTTCATATTTACACGTGCTGCTTGACTTGACAAGGTGTAACAGTTTGTACATGAAAAATCTCATGACTTTAAAATTTGTACAATTCACACAAGCCAACTCAAAGCATTACAGATGGTTTGGGTGAGGAGCTTTTATGAATTTATTCCATTAGAATTCGAATTTTTTCACATGGAAAATGAACTATGCTTGGTGACTAAACACATTTTAATTACTATTGTCATTAATAACAGAATTACTATACATGACCATACATTTCAAATGAAATAAAATGCATTGAATTGTAAATCACATTTAGGATTTAGAGTTAACCTTTGCACTTAGACTTGGGTTTAACATTTAGATTTAAATAGAAGATTTGGTGTTGATATTTATTTTTAAATAATAAAATCGTCATGGAATAATGCTGATTTATGTAAATCTTGCTAAATGTATAAGTATTTGTAGTTAAAGCAGTTTTTGTTACACATTTTATTTTACAAGTGGCACGCCATCGTATTATGGTTTAATTTAATCTGCTTTAAAATGCCAGGTGGAAATACTCCAGTGTTAGCATTCTGCATAATGTGAACAAATGAATGATGAATATTAAACAATAGCCATTTAAATTATTATATTTTTAAAAAATGTACTGATGGGGTGCAAAGGGCTTCAGAGCTCGGTACAAATGAAGGCATGGAAGAAAGCCTTAATGAGCTCCTTCCTGTAATACACAGAGATAACTAGATTCAGCTCAATCTCGTCGAGTGTCTGGCCAAATCGCTCCTCTCTGTAAACGATGACTTAACTTTTACGCCGTGGTAATTGAAATCATGCCCCGTGGACGTGATCTGAATGTTCAGCCAAGGCCAGCGTTATTCCACTTTGTCTTGTAGCCACATAATTGGCCACACACGGAGACTAATTCTAGTGCATTAAGAACAGAATTGGGACTATCAGAGGGAAAGGAGTCCTCACTGAACAAGGAGACTGTGAATTAGTTCATGAATACATCATTAATACATCATACCATGTTTCCTGGGAAAGAAGATCTTTTCAGATAAGGTGGATAAGGACTGCAGCTTAAGATGGGAGTGATGGGAGCATTTATTTCAAATTTAAAGCACATGGAAGATGGAGGTTTCTGGATGCCGGAGCTTAATGATGTGCTGTAACTCTTGAAGAAGTGTTGAGCCTGGATATTAGCCTGAAGTGAAACAGATGTATATACAGTGTAATGAATTAATGTGTATGATTTTCTCCTTTTATTAAACTTGCAGTAAGAAATAAAAAATAAAAGGAAACACATTATGTAAGTACCACTTCAGTGAACATTTGAAAGGCAAGATGGAGTAATGTCAAAGTTTTATGCTGTAATTATTATAATCCTTTCATTAACTAAATTAGGTCATTACGTCTGCTTTCATAGGTTAAAACATGACATGATGGCACGATTGACATGGTTTGGCATGGAATATTATATGCAGGAATGCGATAACGCAATGCGGTCCCACAGACGCACTGCAGTAGAACAATAACACTACAAATGACCAAAGTGCACATTTTATTTTCCATTGTGACAGCATTTCAGATTGTTGTGCTTCACTTGGGGAAATGGGGGACAAAACTTTATCTTAGAATATTTCTAATCACACTTTCTTTTCCTTGCTCACATTATGCATGAATAAACAACGATAAACAAATTTTTGAGGTATCTGTGAATTCACATCTAATTTGTCAGTTGAGTAAATCTGTAGTGATCTGCTTTGAAATGAAACCAGAATGCCTCAACTGGAGCTGCCTATTGATGCACAGTGAACACTCTTGTTTGTTATATCTGAGTAAAAACTACATTTTAGTAGTCCTGTGTGCCCGTGGACTCGCTCTCTGTTTCTGAATAGAGAAATTCTCACCTCCGTCACTGTCGCTGCTTCGTGGTCGTCTGACTCCATTGTTTGCACGTCACTGTAGAAGATTACATTTTCCACATTGCGGAATGATTTAAATTGCTTCTGTAATCTTATCATCAGCCTCTGTTCTAGTATTGGATGCTTTGCGATGCGTAAATAACAGAACGGTGAGAGGAAACGAACTCATCTGTTAGATGTGAAATTCTTCTCTTATAGAAAGGCTACGTGGTCATTTTCTATATTGCTATATTGCTTATAGGTTTTGAAATACATGCTGTCGTTGAAGTCATTTTGATGTTCAGGGACAGAAGTTTGAGGTCTATTATGGTACAAATACAAATAGTTTGATGTAAAAGTAGTCTTATGTTTTCCGCCTGGTGTGCCGCATACACTTACCTCAGCTGAGTAATATACAGTACTGCAGATTCTCTTAGTATTTGATAGCGTGTTTGATTCATGTTGCTCACTAGAGTTGTCTGTGGAGGTTTTACGCACGGAAGCCATTTTGGATGGTCTTGTAGACAAGATGTTTACACATCACTTTTATGCAAGCTTGAATGAAATCTTGAGTATATACTGGTCCATAAGTGCAAAGCACACTAACAAAAATGAAACAGCAAATCGGAGAAGGACAACCGAATCAAAACCGCAAACCCCAAAATTGAGACATAGACATGACAAAAAAAAACAACCTTAACCCGCCCCCCCGCCCCCGGTTCAGATGCATGACATAACCAAAAACAAACAAACAAAGAAACAAACACAATAGCAAATCAGGAAACACACACAGACAAAAACAACAGGGAAAACCAAACACATAACAGCAAATCTAAACATACTACAGCAAAAACAAATACACAACATATTTCTTCAAATATATTCATATTTCATATTTATGATATTTCTGTAAAGCTGCTTTGAGACAATGTCTATTGTAAAAAGCGCTATACAAATAAAATTGAATTGAATTGAACAGCAAATCTAAACATACTACAGCAAAAACAAACACACAACAGCAAATCTAAACATACTACAGCAAAAACAAACACACAACAGCAAATCTAAACATACTACAGCAAAAACCAAACATACTGCAGCAAAACCAAACATGCTACAGCAAAACCAAACTCAGGACAGCAAATGTAAACATACTACAGCAAAACCAAACATACTAAAGCAAAACCAAACACATAACAGCAAAACCAAACATACTACAGCAAATCTAAACATACTACAGCAAATCTAAACATACTACAACAAAACCAAACATACTACAGCAAATCTAAACATACTACAGCAAAACCAAACACATAACAGCAAATCTAAACATACAACAGCAAATCCAACAATACAATCACAAAACCAACCACACGAAAACAAAACCCACCACACTAAAACAAAACAAACACAACAGCAAAAACAAACAACAACAGCAAATTCAGAAACAAAACAAAACCAAAAAACACAACAGCAAATCTGGAAACACAGTAGCAAAACCAAAAAACAGGACCGCGTTATCTCGAAAATAGACAGTGTAGCTCCTTATTGAACATCACATGTGGGTAACTGATTTGTTCCAGCATGCATCAGAGAAACCACAGAAAATAGAGAGGTGGAGGATGTTTGGCACAAATTTAATACGAATTTAATACGACAACATAAATGCTGAAAACCTGCATAAATGAAGCTGGATTATTCATCTTATTATTCCAGCAGATGGAAGAATTACTCCTCACTGTAACGACAAAAGTAACTTTGTATTAAATTGATTGTTTTTGCTAGGCTAGCTAGATAAAATAATGAAAACATTCAAATCGTTTCCTTGTGATAGTCATACGCCATGTACGCTCAGCAATGAGCAGCTTACCAACCTTATCGTTTTGAGTTAATACTATTGCCTTTTTATTTATTTATTTTTATTGTGTTTTGCTCAATACCACCATACAGTATGGGAGAAGTTGTTAACTGTGTGGGTGGGGGGGTGGGGGTGGGGGGGTGATACACCCTTTCGATTCATACTCTTAGTCTTACATAAACCATCCCCCTGCTTCTGATGCCAGTTCAGTGTTCTCAATTGACTCTGATGGGTGAGTCTGCTGGCTACTGGTACAGGACACAATCCGAAAACTACCCATCACTGATTTAATTGTTTTTTTTTTTTCCCCTACAAGTCCACTAGTTTTCACTCCATCGTTTCATTTTCTGGCATTCTTAGTGCTGTAACTGTGTCTTGAACATCATCAATCAACTAGATCATTGGATTGTCTAAGGCTGCGTTTGAATTCATGTACTGTGACAGTACCTACTCCATTCGATTCAGTAGCTACTGATCAGCCATTGATCCAGTACGTACTGCTCAGTATATGTGTGTAGTATGACTACAAACCAGACACACTACATCTGCCATGCTGACATTGTCATATGACCTACAACTTAAAAAGAACCGAGGCACTGCCTTCCGCCATTTTTGATTCTGACAGCTCTTCCGTGTCAGTCCCGTTGCCTTATGGTATAGTGCAGTATCCACTGGTTCCATACTGGAGAATCTCAGCGGAAGCAGTAAGTCATCTGGTTATTTCTCTCCTACTGTTTTGTGGATACTGAGAAATTGAACACACTACTCATTTGATGTACTGCTTTTCACCTTCTGTATAGTAGGGTAGTAGGGCTATTCGGATGCAGCCTAATAGTACCTAATGTTTTCTGTTTTTTTTTTTCCTTGTTTGATGAAACCAAAACCTTGCTATGAATTGCCTAAATGTACTACTACTTGATATAGACTGCATGTACATGGACAGCAGTAATCTAATTATTGACCTTACTCTGAGTAAGATAATAATGTGATTAAGGTGTTTACATGAGTCGCTTTTAGAATACTCCTGTCATGTTCCCATTTTACATGTTATAGAACATAATCAGATTAACGGCACACGTCATTACGTCACCGCGCCACGCCGTCCAACGTACCTCCAGAATTTCACGTATCAATTAATTTTTTTTACGAACGCTTTAAGTGCAGTTAATTATTTGTCATGCTGTACGTGCAAATAGACAACTGCTTGAAGCCATGGGCTGCGTCCCAAACCGCGTCTGTATAGTAACCGAGATACATGTATTTTTCCCCACTACAGGCCTATAGTAGGAGAGTAGGTGGTTTGGGACGTAGCCGTACTCACTTGTTTGCCGTAAAATGTTGAGCATTTCAACAAGTGAACTCTCACACGACGTTCATAATGTGATTAAGGTGTTTACATGTCTGTAATACACGTCCATAATGCGACTGAAACAGGAGTACTCCACATGTCTTAATTCGACGTGAGTTTACTTCGAGTATGACCTTAATTGAATAAGGTAATTAAAAATTGCTGTTTACATGGTAGTTTCTTAATCAAAGTATGGTCTTAATCGGGTTAATAGTGGATTATGGTTGTTCATGTAAACGCACTGATAGATAGAGCTAAAAGTCTTGAGTTAGCAGTTTTAAGCTAAATCCAACAGAAATTGCATAAATTGGTGACATTTTTCTTTGCTTACGTGCCGAATTTGCATTATTTCCAGGGTGTTCCTGTGAGTACACCTCATCTCAGGGAGTTTTAACCTGCCACTACCTCCTCTGGCTTGGTCATAAAAGGATCTAAATAAATATCTACATTTGGATTTCTGTAAATCTGCTTTGTGACAGTGTCTATTGTTCAAGTGCTGTAAAAGAAGCTTTGGAAAGCTCTAGAGCTTCTAGATTTCAAGACAAACATTATTGATTTCGTACATGAAATATTTATGCGATTGCTTTCCCCATTAGTTTTTATTTTATTTTATTCAGAGATGGAACTGGTTTGTGTGTGTGTGTGTGTGTGTGTGTGTGTGTGTGTGTGTGTGTGTGTGTGTGTGTGTGTGTGTGTGTGTGAGAGAGAGAGGGAGAGAACATGGTCTTCATTTCAACTCACTTTTATTGGCCTCAGATTTTCTGTCCTTCACATGCCCCTTTAAGTGCAATTCATCTTATTATTCCAAAATGCTTTTAGATAAAAGGTTGTTCCTTATTTCACTCATAGATATCTCTTTCCATAAATTGGTGCTTGCTGTCATGCTGGAAATTGCTATCTTGTGTGTCAATGATTAAGCAAATTGCCTAGAGCGCTCGTCTCTGACAGAGTCGTCATATCACCTTTCTGAAAAATTCCCAGCAGTTCGTTCACAGAGGTTCACGGACTGCTGCTGTGGCATGAGGAAATACCCCAGTAATCAAACACTGCCTTAAAACACTACATCGGCATGTTTGCATGTACACAATTGCTTCAATGTTCTTGTGCCTTGGGAGTTTTTTTTTAAGTTAAAAATAAATAAATAAATAATGGATGTGCTGACGTTGCGTCATACACACATTTAAGTAACCTAATATCAAAATATTGTGCAATCTCGCATTCTTTGGTGTATCAGTTTTTCAATCATTTGTCTGAAAATAAAACGTAAGGACTTTGCTATGGCAGCAACTGCGAGCGAAATCCAGTCAAAGGAGTGTAATCTGACGGCTCAGGTGAACGAACATGGTACATAAGCTGATCTGCTTTAACTTCAGGGATATTGCTGCGCCTCCTTGTCAAGATCTACATCTCGGGAATCGGAGAACATCGTGGCGTTTCAGGACTGACAGACCTTTGATGAACTTTTCCTTTAACCGAAGTCAGTGTCGAATGTGATGTGACGGGTTTTGACTTCACGCTCTGGTGTTTATTTAGGCTTTTTCAGCAGGTCCCCATTGAGCACAGTGTTGACAGTGGACTAATCATGCCCAGCAAGGCTTAAAGGCAATGAATGGTTGGCATCGTGCCCACCGGTGTTGCGTTGAAATCGAATCCACGCCACTCACTTCCTGCAACAGAAAAGTCACATCAGTTTATTTGCAGGAGACGCCAAAATGCTGGAAGGTTGCGGAGAAGGGGGTCAAGGAGGGGACGCTGAGAAGTTTGGTTTTGAATTTCACAATGGATTCTGGGTATTAAGATAAAGAAGGGGTGGGTGGCTGGGGGGGTGACATATTTAAAGTGCAATAAATATTATGACTCCTACTTTATTAGGAACACCTGCGCACCATTCATGGAACTATCCAATCAGTCAGTCTTGTGGAAGCAGCGCAAAGCATCAAACCACACAGATACAGGTAAAGAGCTTCAGTTAATGTTCATATCAAACTTGAGTATTTCAGAAGCTGCTGGTCTCCTGGGAAATTCACATACGACAGTCTGTAGAGTTTAAAAACAAAAGAAAGAAAGAAAGAAAGAAAGACATCCAAGAAGCAGCAGTTCTGCCTTGTTGATGAGACAGGTCAGTGGACACTGACCAGACTGATTCAAGCTGACAGGAAGGCTCCGGTAACTCGAATAACCACTTTTTACAACCGTGCTGAGCAGAAAAGCATCTCAAAATGCACAACATGTCGAACCTTGAGGCTGATCGGATGATTGCATGAATGAGCAGGTGTACAGGTGTTAATAGTCAAGTGGGTGTGGAGTGTAAAAGAGGCAGGGCAACATTCTGAAACGCTGTTTTCCAAATGATCTTTGAAACAATAGCATTGTTACGGGTCCGTAAAGACGGCACCTTTGACGTTCACGGATTTCAACTCTAATGACTATAATTATAATACAAGCTCTGCCTTAGAAGACAGTTACAGTCCCTTCTGAAACTATTGGAAAGGCAAGTCCAATTCATTTGTTTTATGCTGTGGACTGAAGACATTTGGGTTTGAGATCAAAAGATGGATATGAGAAGAGAGTTTGGAATTTCAGCTTTTATTTCCTGATATGGCTATACATATACATATATATATATATATACATATATATATATATATATATATATATATATATATATATATATATATATATATATATATGTATATATATGTATATATATACAGTGCATCCGGAAAGTATTCACAGCGCTTCAATTTTTCCACATTTTGTTATGTTGCAGCCTTATTCCGAAATGGATTTAATTTAATATTTTCCTCAAAATTCTACAATTTTCTACAAAACAATACCCCATAATGACAACGTGAAAGAAGTTTGTTTGAAATCTTTGCAAATTTATTAAAAATAAAAAACAAAAAAGTACATGTACATAAGTATTCACAGCCTTTGCTCAATACTTTGTTGAAGCACCTTTGGCACCAATTACAGCACACCTATTTTTGGCAGTTTCTCCCATTGTTCTTTGCAGGACTTCTCAAGCTCCATCAAGTTGGATGGGGAACGTCGATGCACAGCCGCTTTCAGATCGCTCCAGAGATGTTCAATTGGGTTCAAGTCTGGGCTCTGGCTGGGCCACTCAAGGACATTCACAGAGTTGTCCTGTAGCCACTCATTTGTTATCTTGGCTGTGTGCTTAGGGTCGTTGTCCTGTAGGAAGATGAACCTTCGCCCCAGTCTGAGGTCCAGAGCTCTCGAGCAGATTTTAATCAAAGATGTCTCTGTACATTGCTGCATTCATCTTTCCCTCGATCCTGACTAGTCTCCCAGTTCCTGCCGCTGAAAAACATCCCCACAGCATGATGCTGCCACCACCATGCTTCGCTGTAGGGATGGTATTGGCCAGGTGATGACTGGTGCCTGGTTTGTTCCAGATATGACGCTTGCCATTCAGGCCAAAGAGTTCAATCTTTGTTCAGTCTTTGGTCTGAGAGTCCTTCAGGTGCCTTTTGGCAAACTCCAGGCAGGCTGTTATGTGCCTTTTACTGAGGAGTGGTTTCCGTCTGGCCACTCTACCACACAGGTCTGATTGGCGGAGTGCTGCAGAGATGGTTGTTCTTCTGGAAGGTTCTCCTCTCTCCACAGAGACACGCTGGAGCTTGAGGGTTTTTGGTCACCTCCGTGACTAAGGCCCTTCTCCCCCAATCGCTCAGTTTGGCCGGGCGGCCAGCTCTAGGAAGAGTCCTGCTGGTTCAAAACTTCTTCCATTACGGATGATGGAGGACACTGTGCTCATTGGGACCTTCAATGCTGCAGAAATGCCCAGATCTGTGCCTCGATACAATCCTGTCTCGGCAGTCTACAGACAATTCCTTGGACTTCATGGACTGGTTTGTGCTCTGACATGCATTGTTAACTGTGGGACCTTATATAGACAGGTGTGTGCCTTTCCAAATCATGTCCAATCAACTGAATTTACCACAGATGGACTCCAATCAAGTTGTAGAAACATCTCAAGGATGATCAGTGGAAACAGGATGCACCTGAGCTCAATTTTGAGTGTCATGGCAAAGGCTGTGAATACTTATGAACATGTGCGTTTTTTGCTTTTTATTTTTAATAAATTTGCAAAGATTTCAAACAAACTTCTTTCACGTTGTCATTATGGGGTATTGTTTGTAGAATTTTGAGGAAAATAATGAATTTAATCCATTTTGGAATAAGACTGTAACATAACAAAATGTGGAAAAAGTGAAGCGCTGTGAATACTTTCCGGATGCACTGTATATATATTCATATATGTAGATTTGTTACTCCACATAGCTCATTTTGTGTCAGACCACCCAATTTGTAGGCAAGCAAAAATATTGGAACATGACTGACAGGTGTTTCTTGCTACTAAGGTGTGTCCTGTTTGAGTGATTGTTTAAACAATAAATAGCTCTGAACATCTACGCTTGGTTTGAGCCTTCAGTTTCACGTGTGAAGACTGCATTTGTTGTTAAACAAAGGATAAACCAACATGAAGACCAGAGCGCTGGCTATGGGAGAACAGCAAGCCATTGTGAAGCTGAGAAAAGAGGGAACTTCCTATAAGCAGTGCATTAGTTGAGATAAATGGTGACTGTCTCTATATAAGACACCTCCCTGTGTGTTTCTAGTGAAAAGTGTGTACATTGAGGTCACTGTGCAAGTGCGTAGGAAGAGATGGATGACTGCCTATTTATTTTATTTTTTTTTTTGTAAGAGTTTCAAAGAAAGGATAATCTTTCTAGAAGAACAGAACAAAGCCAAAGTTCTTTTTTGTTTGTTCTGATTAAATAATAGAAGGGGAAAATGTGATGCAGTAGACCTGTGGGATTCTTCTTCAACACTGGCTGTGTGTGTGTGTGTGTGAGAGAGAGAGAGTACGACTGTGTTTGGAATTTGATCACATTTAATTCATCCCAGCTCTATGGTTTTCCCTAATAGAGATTCATATTTTCCTCCCAAATTGGATTAGAGTCTATAGAACAGCGATATTCTCACGCAAAAATACACGTACGCAGAATAATAACTGCCAGCGTATTCTCCACAAATCAGGTCAGAGGGCTAATGTGGGAAAGGGATGCGTTTGTATGGTCTGCTCACAGTACATTTGAGTTACTCGAATCCATAAAAAATAAAATAACAAAAGATTTGTCTTGGAGGTCGAGCCCTCTGACTGAGCCAATGCACCGATCCCTACTGAAATCCTCCTACATAGGCATGTTTTAAATTAGCCCCAGGCTAAACACAAACACGAAACTGCAACTAACAACGATGCAATTGTTACACTGCACAAAGAAGTATTTTCTGTCTTTGTTAGGATACCCATCATCCATCCGTCCATGTTTAGCACAAGGATGTAAACCTGAGTCTTGCACAAATGCACTATGATGCTTATAATATTCAGCTAAAATGAGTCATCATAAAAAGACAAATTGGCAGCGTTTGTGTTTTTCTGGTTCGTAGTGGTTTGAGTATTGTTGGTGTGTGTCCAAAACAAGCCTGACACATCGATTAGCATGCTCCTAGTGTGCACTCCAGAGGGGATGAGTGTGTATGAGTGAACGGGGCCGTGTAATCATAAACTACCACGCTGAGATGTTTACTGACACAAAGACATCCGTCGGAGCGGTCAGAAAAAGTCAACTGTCAATTCGTTGTATATTTGTTTGTTTGCTTGGTGTGGTGCTGGAGCCAACGCCAGTGCTCAAGCTCTGGTCCGGTTCGGACCAGAATCGTATAGGGTCCGATGTTATTCAATTCAAGATTAAAACATTCAATTAAAATTAAACGTGTGTATATTTGCCCTTACAGAAAAGTGCTGGCGTTCACATGACTCAGTTTTAGACATTTCACATGTTATATTTCACACTTTTCACTTTTCAGATTGGACTTTTTATGTGATCATTATATTTTATGAGATTATTATATTATTATATATATATATTTTATTTATTTTTCCATGCGTGAGGTTTTCCCCCCACATGATTAATTTTTCACATGATCTTTTACATAATCTTTTTTTTTTCCACGACATATTTTCACATGATCTATACATGATTAATCTGTTTTCCTGTGTGATTTTTAAAAAAAATTTTGACCCTCACGTGGTTAATTTGTAACATTACCCCCCCCCCCCCCCCGCACTTGTGATTTTTACATGATTTATTTTCACATGATCTGTATACATTTTTAATCACACTTTCACATATGACTTTTCCCTTCACAATTAACTTATTTTCATAAGTGATTTATTATTATTATTATTGTTATTATTATTGTTATTATTATTATTATTTACATAATTAATTTTTCATGTTTTTACACAAGTTTCATTTGTTTTCATGTGGGGAAAAACATGATTCATTTGCTTTCACATGATTTTTTTTTTTTTTTTTTTACACATGACGTTTATTTTCCCACTTTATTTTAAGTTATTTTAACATCTGAGCGACTTTGACGAGGGCCAAATTGGGATGGCTAGACAATTGGGTCAGAACATCTCCAAAACGGTAGGTCTTGTGGGTTGTTTCTGGTATGCAGTTGTTAGTACATATTGTCCATGCTGACGCCTGTCCACCGCTGAAAGTGCCTTCAATGGGCACATGAGCATCAGAACTGGACCATGGAGCAATGGAAGAAGGTGGCCTGGTCTGATGAATCACGTTTTCTTTTGCATCATGCGTGTGTTTACATCACTTACCTGGGGAAGAGATGGCACCAGGATGCACTATGAGAGGAAGGTATAGCAATGTTCTGTTGGGAAACATGTGTCCTGGCATTCATGTGGATGTTACTTTGACACGTAACCCCTTCATGGCAACGGTATTCCCTAATGGCAGAAGCCTCTTTCAGCATGATAATGAGCCTGCAGAAATTGTTCAGAAATGGTTTGAGGAACATTACAAAGAGTTCAAGGTGTTGACTTGGTCTCTAAATTCCCCAGATCTCAATACGATCGAGTATCTGTGGGATGTGCTGGACAAACCAGCCTGATCCATGGAGGTCCAATCTCACAACTTACAGGACTTAAAGTATCTGCTGTTAACGTCTTGGTGCCAGATACCACAGCACACCTTCAGACGTCTTGTGGAGTCCACGCCTCGATGCGTCAGAGCTGTTTTGGTGGCACAAGGAGGACCTACAAAATATTCGGCATGTGGTTTTAATTTTATGGCTGATTGGTGTATATTCACATGAACTTTTTGCATGATTCATTTTTCATGTGCGAATATTTAACACCTGAATAATTTATGCTAATCGTTTTCCATTATTATGATGTTTTTATTTTCACATCATATTTCATATGATTTGTTTTCACATTCAATTTTTTTTTTCCACATGTTAAGGTGTAATTTAGTTGTTTTGATTGCGAGTAGAACAGATGTCTTTTAGCTCACACAAAAGTTAATTCATGTTCATTTCAAGAAGTTAATTTTAATATAAAGCAATTTCCTGCATTGTCGTGTTTGACTATACTATCCATATAGTGTGTATTTCATTTTGTATGGGCAAAAGTTCTTTGCAGTGAAAATCTATGGGTAAATTATATGGTCCTTTATGTAAAATGCAAGGATTTTATAGTATACACTCATTGAGCACTTTATTAGGAACACTGTACTAATACTGGGTAGGGCCTGCCTTTGCTCTCAAAACAGCCTCAGTTCTTCATGGCGTGGAGTTCCACAAGATGTTGGAAACATTCCTTTGAGATTCTAGTCCATGTTGTCATGATGATATGCATCATGCAATTCCTGCAGATTTTTCAGGTGCACTTTCATGCTGTGAATCTCCTGTTCTCCCACATCCCAAAGGTGTTATTGGATTCAGATCTGGTGACTGGGAAGTCCACTGAAGAATACTGAACTCATTGTCATGTTCATGAAACCAGTTTGAGAAGACTTTTGCTTTGTGACATGGTGCGTTATCATGCTGGATGTAGACATTAGAAGATGTTAAATTGTGGCCATGAAGGGATGCACATGATCAGCAATAATACTCAAATAATCTGTGGCATTCAAGCAATGATTGATTGGTATTAACGGACCCAAAGTGTGCCAAGAAAATATTCCCCACACCATTACACCACCTCCACCATCCTGGAGTGTTCACACAAGGCAGGTTGGGTTCATGGGTTCATGCTGTTGGTGCCAAATTCTGCCCTCTGTCTGACTCAGCAGAAACTGACATTCATCAGACCAGGCTACGTTTTTTCCTCTCTTCAGTGGTCCAGTTTTGGTGAACCTGTGCCCACTACAGCCTCAGCTTTCTGCTCTTGGCTGACAGAAGTGGAACCTGACATGGTCTTCTGCTATTGTAGTCCAGCCACCTCAAGGATTGACATGTGCATTCTGAGATGCTTTTCTGCTCACCACAGTTGTATAGGGTGGTTATTTAAGTTACTGTAGCCTTTCTGTCAGCTCGAACCATCTGGCAATTCTCCATTGACCCCTCTCATCAACAAGGTGTTTTTGTCCTCAGAACTGCTGCTCACTGGATGTTTTTTTTCCTTTATTGCACCATTAGAGACTGTTTTGCATGAAAATCCCAGGATATCAGCAGTTAGAGAATTTCTCAAACCAGCGCATCTAGCACCAGCAATCATGCCGCGGTCAAAATAGCTGAGATCATGTTTTTTTCTCCATTCTGATCGTGGATGTGAACATTATGGGCTGGTGTACTGGTGTTCCAAATAAAGTGATCCATGAGTGCATGTGCAAGAGCATGTTCAAAGCGTGAGCTTTATTTGAGCGAATGCAAGAATCATAGTCCATAGCAGGAGTTAAAACACAGGCTGACAGACTGACAGGATTAACACATGATCTGTTATCACAAATCAAATCAACACCAACAAAACAAAAACAACACATTTCTGTGAACTTCACACTGAAACCTCTACCTATAAATCACCGTTAAATCATTCAAATCGCCCTGTGCATGTGTGAAAGGCGCAGGGGACTGGCAAAATCAATGGTTAGCACCTCTGGATATGCAGAGGAACTAATTATTCTGCTTTCATACAATTAAAACAAAAAAAAAGTCTAGCTGGTCGTCCGAGCTAAAATTAAGCTCTAGCGTTAACGAGGTATCAGCAGAAAATGATTAGGATTATAAGGATATATTGTATTTCTTCTGTCATATAGTACAGTATACAGTATATAACTAATTTCAGCTGCATGGCCAGTTGAAATTGTTGCATGGGACACTAATGACTAAGGTCACTGTAAAAGAATTTGTGCTAAATTGCCATGCCCTGCAAATATCGATATGCCAATGAATTAGCATAACGGTTTGTTTGGGTGCAAACCAGGAAGTGCAGCAGAGGTTCACATCTGCATCTCAGTTCTACAATAAAGGGGGGATTTCCATACAAGACTCAAGTCTAAGCGCTGGCAAGCACAAGGTGACCTCATGTCTCTCCTGACGCACTTCAGCACGGATGTTGTAATGCACCCGTAGGCTACAGACCACGCATTAGCTTTTATATCTCTTGTGTCTATGATAAAAGTATTCTCGATCATGGGACCGAATCCTAATGTTCTATCGATCTGCTTGGGGGTGAAGCATTTAATCTGGCAAAGGCTATCATAATCAATATGCAATAACCATAACGGGTCCCTTGGCCTTGCTTTGAAGGCATAAAAGAACAATCATGCAAATTCCCTGACACCCGATTTTCTAGAACAGTGACATTGCTCGCGATTGAGACCTTCCACAACGTCCTTCCAGACTTTACACCCTTCAGATACATCAGCGTTGTTTTATTTCAGAGTGTCTGTTTAAAAAAAAATAAAAAATTTATAGCTGGAGATGACAAAGAAAGAGAAGAAGAAAAAGTGATTAGAGCCCTCATGGAATATCTTTAGCACCTTTTTAGAGTCAGGAAGAGACTGCTGGTGAAGCAACACGACACTCAACACGACTGTCACACCTCTCTAGAAAGCTGTAAATTGACGTTAGCACTTAATCTCTCACCTTAATTAAACAGACAGTGATCTCGCACATGAGTCTCTTTGTTCTTGTTGCTGTTGGAGACAAAGGAGTAGTTTGTGATTTTTTTTTCGTCTCGAAGACGAACAAACTTTTAGGTGCAAGGAGACTGGTTCGCATTCGGTGAGTGACGATCTGAATAGCGAGGCATGGTGGTGCAGTGAGTAGCATTTACTGAGGCCCTGTTTACTCTAGTGTGTTTTAAAATGAAAACAATCCTCATCCACACTACACAACCGGAAACACATGTCACATGACCATTCATGCACACTGGGCACGCGCATACAATTGTAGACAGGAAGTTGGTTGCTAGTCTAAACCGGCGCTCCATGTAGGGCTTATGCCGCTTGAAATGAGATTTGTTGAGATGAGATTAATCATAGCTCGCCTTTTGCACATGTAGGCAGCTGCAGTGTTATAACATACAGAATTTAACTGCACAATGGCTGCTAAGAATGACAACAAAGCCAGCAAAGCTTGCGGTTCAGTCTCCGTGTTGTTCTGTATACGATCAAGGTAGTGTAACAGTCATATGGTAGGGGCTTGACGAATCAGGGAAGGATACGCAATGATCCAGAAGACGAATCAGGAGGCGAATGTGGGCGAAGCCACGCCTTCATTTTCAAAAGTTTTCGTTTTGTTTCCGTTTACACTGAAACGCCAGCCCGGAGTTTTCAAAATAAAACGGGGTCTTCTGTGTTTCCAAAAGTCTCCGTTTTCGAGGATCGAAAATGCTGGAGTAGTGTAGACTACAGGCGTAACCATAGCAACAGTTCTGTATTTTAAAACGATAACACACTAGTGTAAAAAGAGCCTGAATGTGGAAAAGTAATAGCATTGGCTTTGTGTCATACAGGTAGAGATTTAGCCTGGATGCAAATAAAATATTTCTACATTGTTACTATAGATAGTCTTAAGTCTGGTTTCTATAAATCTTCTTCTGCTGTTATATAATAAAGTTGTAAGTTATTGACTGTTATGTTATGGTTATCATATTATTAATCAATGCTTATGTTACATCCCACATGGACTATTACAATTCCTTCCTGTCTGGCATCCCTAATAAACTACTTCACCGGCTCCAAATAATCCAAAACTCTGCAGCAAGGGTCATCACATGCTCCAAATCAACCAGCCATGTAACACCTCAGCTCATCCAGCCTCAATGGCTTCCTGTTGCCTATCGAATTAAATTCAAAATTCTGTGCCTCACATTTAAGGCCCTACATATTCATGCTCCGACTCACCTCACTAAATTGGCTAACTTGACTTGCTACACCCCTCCCCACTTACTGCGATCAGCATTTCCACTAGCAATACCAGACATGAACTTTACCACCATGGGTGAAAGAGCTTTTAGTCACATTGCCCCTAAGCTCTGGAATTCACTTCCCCATCACATCAGCAACTGTGAATCCATTTCAAGATTCAAAAGTTCTTTTGAATCTCTTCAGGCTTGCATATTCTCTGTGACATGGTTACATAATACTTTGTTATAATGTTTTTATGTATAATATTGTATAATGTATGTGTAACGCCTTTCATGACACCATATATATATATATATATATATATATATATATATATATATATATATATATATATATATATATATATATATATATAACCAAAAAAGTATTGTTATTATATTGCGAATCTTCCATAAAATTCCACTATTTCATGAAAACAGTGTGAGCTCACGGTACACATAAAAACAATTTTGGTCTGTCTTACTCTGTCTCTCAGTCATAGCTTTCTCTCCTTCCCTTCTCCGCCTAATCAAACCTGGCAAACACACTCGCGTCCTCTGTCTAGCCCACACACATCACCAACAGCTGCTCCAAAGTTATTCGTTTATCCAAAACCCAAACCGATCCTTCTCCAGGTTCACGACCATGCTATCTCTCTCCGTCCAGGAAATCATTCATCTCTGTAAGCCTCACTCCATCCATCCATCCATCTGTCCGTCCGCCTCAGTTCTATCGTTTCTATTTACTCTATCAATTTCACTGGCTTCATGCTCTCATATCAAAAGTCCCTGTGTGTAGGAGAGGAACGATTTCTAAGTATGTTCAGGATTTGTTCAGCAGGCTGGTGCAAATGCAAAATGGTGTATAGTGTAGTGTATCGTATAGTGCAAATTTGCCAAGTGTGTATTCGAAGTGTGTCATGTGCTTCAGTGCAGTGACATTTCAGTCGACATTTGTTTTTTGCTTGATTCACTGTCAAATAGCTTGGTGTCATCAAACATGGGTAAGAATTTGAATGTTCTGAAATGTACAAAAAGTGAGGATTGATTGAGGTGAGGGTGAATGGTGTGATTTAGCTTTTCTAATTTTCTCTCTTTTTATATATATATATTTTTTATAGAACAAAATGAAACCGATGTGTTCAGTAAATCTTTATTGAGCTCATCTGCTCGGTTCCAAGGCCTTGGTTCAATTCAGCTGGATCGAACACTGCTATAAAAGAAGATAATGAATCGCTTGGACAAATCTGGATTCAAAGCTGATTTGAATAACAGTTTCGAATGCACGTATGCCAGTTAGGTACGTTGTGGTAATCAGCGACACAGAATCATTGAATGATTATCACGTTATTGTGGATGGTTCAAAATAGAATTATTAAATAAATACTGTACATTTCAGTGTATTAGGTCAAGTACATTTGTGGCCTTATTATTTATAGAGATGGGTTTATAAATTAACACTATAAGCTACTTGCAAGTTGAAAAATGATGAATAATTATGCACGAATACCTGAATTATCCATCCATCCATCCATCTTCTACCGCTTACTCCTTTTCAGGGTCACGGGGAACCTGGAGCCTATCCCAGGAAGCATCGGGCACAAGGCGAATACCTGAATTAATACTTACTTAAACTTGAACTAATGATGAGTTAACAACAACATGAGTCTTATGAATTCATGCGTGAATAACGACCACGTGTTTGTACACGTTTGTAGGTTAAAGTGCACCTATTATGGTTATTCAGATATTATCTTTCATGTAATGTGTTATAGAGCTGTTTGTGAACGTAAAAACATCTGCAAAGTTTCAAAAATCAAAGCAGACAGCAAAGGGTTATCGACTCCTGAAAGAAGGAACCGATTATGAACAGCTGAAAAGAGTCGTTTAGTAATTCCAGACTTTACTTCCTGTGCTAAGCTACGTAGGTTTGTGACAAAAAAAAAAAACCCGCCTCTGGTCTTCATCGGCTGCTCACTGACAGCAGTAGACCAATCACAACAGACTGGGACATCTGACCAATCAGAGTATGCTCTCTGAAAGGAAGAGTTTAGAATGGATCTTTTAGAACGGATCATTGAACGAGTCATTTGTGACACTGGGGGGAAAAAAGGTAATGCTGCAGTTAATGAGCACAAAAGTGTTTTTTGACCATGGATGCATGTAAGTCTATTGTATGAGACCTTTAAAACGAAATTAAGCACGTTTCAAACTCATAATAGGTAAACGTTAATGTGTTAATTAAAACGTATCAAACATGCCCTCTAAACGAGAATATGTCTTAAACATGCATAATTTCAAATTGTTGATATAATTTGTCATATGCAACTGCGTACGTGAACATCATTACAAACGGATGGTGCTGGATTACTTTCATAATTTACACTAATCCACACTGACATCTAAGACTAAAACACCGGAAATTAATCTTATCAAACGCTGGTTTTAAACTTTAATAGATAATAGCTTCTGCTAAATGAATAAATGTTACTGTATTCATTTAGCCCCGGGTCCGAGCCAACCAGAGCACGTACAAGTACTATAGTGGGATTTGAAGAGAAATGGATGGAGAATGACGCAACATGGGTTGAGATGAAATCATATGTGTTTATTATTAGTACATGCCTTAACTCATCATTAGTTCACCTTTAAGTAAGTATTAATTCAGGTATTAGTGTATGATCATTCACGTACTGTTAGTGTAAAGTGTTACCCGTGTTTCAAACAAAAATCCAATATATTGTAGTGTTTGCCTAGATTTTGGCTAAACCGGCCTATTCCCACATTCTAACCTGTTGAACTTTTAAGATCCTTTTGTGTACACTGCAGCGTTTTGTGTAGAATGAGGACGCTTCACCTTCTACTGTATTGGGTCGGTGTCAAAATGCAGTGTTTCCAACTACAGGTCCCCCTCGAGGGCCACGCAACGCTGCTCCAGTAAACATAATATAATGTAGACTTTCATAATTAGTTCCATAGTGTATAATCAGATGAGGTGCTGTAGGGAACGTTGTGTCGGCCTCCAGCTCAGGGGTTTGGTAACATTGTCAAAATGAGCGATGTGTTTCATTTCAAAGCCGACGTACCTTCTTTAAAAAAAAAAAAAAAAAAAAAAAAAAAATAGTTGGATTTCCATTGTGCTTTAAGGAAGGATATGGTCTTTATTGAAAGCCTTTCAACACACATGCACACATACAGGTCAGAAACGTTTGGCAGTTTGTGTTGCACCAGGCTGCAAAGGCTTACAGGCATAACTAGACAAATTACAGTGGAACATGGGTGGAGTGAAATTTGCTTAAGTGGGGCATTGGGAAGGCAATTAGTTGCACCTGCATCAACTCAAAATGACTGTTATTAAAGCTATAATTAATCAGAAGTTAATTTCTGACACATCTGCTTTTGTACTCATTTGTAATATCAAAAATACAATTAATTTATTTATTTTTACAGATAAAGATGAATGCAGTAAAGCTTTATGACGTGTTTCCTTGTCGGAATTTGAAACGATTACTGAATACTTCAACTGAAGTGTTTTTAACATCTTATTATAGCTGATATCTCTGACAGGACATCCATCCATCCATTTTCCACACCACTTATCCTACACAAGGTCACGGGAACTCTGGAGCCTTTCCCAGGGGGCGTGTGGCACAAAGTGAGGGACACCCTGGACAGGGTGCCAACCAATCGCACACATTCACACACTACGAATTTGGAAATGCCAATCAGCCTACAACGCGTGTGTTTAGACTGAGGGAGGAAACCGGAGTACACGGAGGAAACCCCAGAAGCACGGGGAGAACATGCAAACTCCGCGCACACAGGGAGGAGGTGGGAATCGAAGCTCCAACCACGGAGGTGTGAGGCAAACGTACTAATGACTGAGCCACCAAGACCCCCTCTGACAGGACATGTGCAGATATTTTCAAATCACAGTAATGTATTCAGATTACATTTGCCATCATTCACTTCTGCATGTATTTTAAAGAAAAAAATGTGAGTTTTTTTCTTTAAACCCCCCCCCCCCCCCCCCCCCCCCCGCCCAATATACTTTTTAACAGTTTGAGGAATCCCGTAAACATGAACACAAATATAGAGTTGGCTTTGCTTGGAAAAACTGTGGAAGAGTATTATTTAAAAATACTGCCTATAGGTAGTCCCCTCCTACTCCTGAATTACTAACCCTGTCAGGATGTGTTTGTGAAAGTATCTTGTGCTAAGAATACTAGGGTTGTGCTAACTGGCACCACTTACAGGTCCCTCGGTCATTTTCATACCCCACAATCAGCACTTCTGAGGCCAGTGAAACTGACTGACACGAAAACGACTTACGGGAAAAGAAAATGGCCGTCTGTGTGGAGGAAGTGGGAAGGAAACGCAAGAAAGATGTGCAATTATCGCAAAACACTTGGTTTGGCAGATTTGTGATTGATGGAAGAAGATGGGCCTGGCAGAAACCTGAGGAGAAACATGAAAACCGGTGTGAGGGTGTGTGCCTTTTTAAAAAATTATATTTATTTATTTTTTTTCCGAGACATTTTTGCAACAGAGAGTCCGAGCGAGTGAGAGAGGAACGAATGTAGTGCTGCAGGGATTTGGTCAGGGAGAAATCTCCCCAGAAGTCTATGCATATTTAGAAGTTTTCAATCCAGCACTTGGCCCTTCAAGCCTTGACTGTGGTTTGTGTGTGTGTGTGTGTGTGTGTGTGTGTGTGTGTGTGTGTGTGTGTGTGTGTGCGTGTGCGCTAAAGCATTTAGTCTGTTTGAAAGTAAATCGAATTGTTAAATTCTTTGCCCTCTGACCTCTATAAGATGTATTTAAGGCAGGAGTTCACAGGTGGAGCTCATTTCTGCTTGCACACATCTATGAAGAGTTGTAGCTTTAAGAGAGGAAGAGAGTTGTTGCTTTATAGGCTTTAATGGCAGGTGGATGTGACTGTAATGTATTCGAGCCAAAATTCCTCCATAAAAATTTGGCTTGCACAGAAACCACGGAAATGCCTTGATGCATGCTTTAACATATGCAACTATATTTTCCTTGGGTCCAATCTGTCGTCATGGCACCTAACACACACACACACACACACGGTCAGCACATACCTTCATCCTTTTGTGTGTGTGTGTGTGAGAGAGAGAGAGCAAGAGAGGTCCTTGCCCCAGGGTGAGTTCTCCACTGCTGCATTAACATTTTAGAGGAAGGTCACACACACATCTGGTGCGAAGCAAGCAGACGGAGCGCAATCACACGAGAGGACGTGTCATAGTTCCAAATCACACAAATCAAACATCGAAATCCACTCTTCCTCCTCAGCACCAGTATTACACCTCTCCACTCGCCAGCTGTGGCTTTCATCACTGCATTAATAATGCATATTATTGTGTGTGTGTGTGTGTGTGTGTGTGTGTGTGTGTGTGTCTGTGTGTCTGTGTGTGTTCACTCACAAAACCTGCTTCGCTCATCATATCCTTCTGTTTTACTTCAGTCTGATTAAACGTGAGATTCCGCTACATCCGACGTGTATTCTGCGTTCACATGTGCTTCGTTTCACTAAAAAAAAAACTAAAAAAAAACACACACAAACGTGTTGGACTTTAGGATGATGGAATTCATCATGCAAATTTCAAGAAGTTAGACACAGAATAAATGGTTAAAACACTTATTGGAGCGTGTGTGAGGGATCAATTCTCACACATTTTCCACACATAATAAAATGAGGGACAATTCCTTAACCCCTTTTTCTCTCCAGTGCCAAGGCTCTTCCTGAATGACGAAAGAACTACGCATTTCAGGCTTCGTAGTTTTCCGAGGACTTTCAGTCGCTCTTTGTTCCTGGGTGTCATTCACACAGCTCACTGTACTCCATTAAATAATGACAATCTATTTTTTTCCCCCGTAGCGCTATAAAAGAATAAAACACCGCAACAGGGCTTATGATTAACTTATGGGATTGTGGCTTATAACACAGAGAAATCATTCTCTATGTTCCCTGCTGAAAAACAAAACACAAAAACTATTGAAGCCATTAAATAAGTTCTAATGGTTTCCACTACAAACACCATTACAAACCATTACCATTATTGGTCCTTAATGGTATCGATTATACATAACATTCCACCAATAGAAGGCAACAAATTGCCAGTAAAGAGCCTCAGGGACCATTACAGTTTCCGTCAAAACCAATACAATTCCAATTCCAAATTCTGTGAGGGTTTCTATTGTTATTGTTTTGTCAGCATGGTTAATTCTAAATAACATTGGCTATAATGTCTGATATGTTATTCTGAATGATCTCCAAATCTCTAATCAAAATGGTTTCAGATGTCAATTTGCTAAATCAAATAAAGCCCGAGTTGTTTCAAAACCTGACCCTTGATAGAATGGCAATATTTTATTTTCACTCTCTATGTGTACAACCCAAACTAAAAACCTAGCTATCTAAAACCCATATCATGATCAAACGGGAGTATTTCTACTCTTTATGGCAAAAAAAAAAAAAAAAAACTGCAGCAAATCAAAGTACTATAGGCACACTCTGAGACCTTACTGACATGACAAGTGAGCTAATTGCACTACACATTCGTAACTGTCAGCTGGTTGGATATGAGTTTTGCTAATTTCATAAAGTGACACTGGGTTAAAGTTCAATGCTGAATGTGGGCATTTTCTAGGTGTTCTGACAATACTAAATGACAGCAAATGAACATTACACTGATACAAAAATCAATAGCCAGAAACACAGCACGATATTACTTGTGAACAGCACTGTTTACCATGCTAATGGACTGACAGTTGGACTAATCTGACCTTGTTCTAAGTGTGTGTGTGTGTGTTGGCAGACCAACAGTAACGTTTCAGCCATGATGGAATGTAGCAGCTATATTAGTGCTGCACTGCTTAACCTCTCCTGTGAAGATGATATTCCATATATTCCGAGGACATTGAGACCTAACGTGTGCAGGTGTATAGGTTTGAAACACTTATGTTGAATTTTGATAGACCTTGACAGCGAGTCAGACATGCATGCAGGTCATACAGTTTCTGTTGTATGGTTTTACATAGAACCTGCAAGGTTACCTCTGAGGGACAAAGTGAAGAACCCTTTAGTTTACTAGATGGAGTGAACATGGCATTGTTTTTATTATTATTATTATTATTATTATTATTATTATTATTATTATTATTATTATTATTTAAAATGGCACATTTTGTCTTTATGGGATTTAACAGTTTGCATTGTGAAATGTCTTCAGTTTAGTTGAGAAATGTCTTGGCAGCCATATAAAATTGGAGCATTAATATAGTTAATAATAGCTAGCTAATAACACACTTACCAGTTAGATGATATAGCCACTGTTTATGAGGCTTTGGCTTTGGTTATTCTGCTTTAATATCATTTGTCGTATATTTTGATGGTTTATAGTTAGATCTAATATTGTGGAACTTTTAAGAGACAAGTTAAGAGCAACAAGTTCCGAGATTAAGAGCCAGGGGGGTGTAAACTTTTGAACAGGATAATTGGTGTAAATTGTTATTATTTAGTCTTCTGGGAAACATGTAAATATCTTATGAAGGTTCTTTAGGGCAGTGCTAAATGGAAAAAAAAGAAAAGCACTTTAAACGTAATAATAATAATAATTTACACCAATCATCATGTTCAAAAGTTTGCATGCCCCTGGCCTTCTTGAGAATGAATGAATGAAAAGTGAATGTTTGCACCTTGGGTAATAGTTTTGTATGACTCCGTCAATTGTCCTCAGTGTGAAAAGATGGATGTCAATATCATATACTGTTGAAAAGGGGTCAAATATGCAGAAATGCTGGAAAGAACAGTGGGCAGGACAAACAAGGGACTCGTGAACAACTATCACAAAACATAAAAACAGTCATTGTTAAACCAGGCAATGACGCACAGTATTAAGAATATTAAGCATATGTAAACTTTTGAATGGTTCATTTGTGTAAATTCTGTTATTATTGTGTCTTGTGGACTATATGTAAGTACGTGTTATGTGAAATAGCTTATTCAGGGAAGAACTTAAATAATAATAATTATTTAAGAACTAAATAATAAATAATAATTAACTATATAATAATAATAATAATAATAATAATAATAATAATAATAATAATAATAATAATAATAATAATAAAAACTAAATGAAATTTTTATGACCCCCTCTTTTTTAATCATTAACAGTTTACTTATGACCTCTCTCTCTGTTTCGGTGTCAAATTCAAGTTTAACATGTGCATTATTGACATGTTTTATAAATGTTGCCAAAGCAAAATAATATAATCATTATATGGACAAAAAATAACAATGAATAAAGGAAAAGTAAACAATCATGAATGAAATAAACACTAAACATGAATAGACATCGGTGTATGTATGCATGCAGTATTGAATTAATTTATATAAATTACATAGATATATAAAATACTATAATAGTATTGAGATTGGGATAGATAAGTGGTTATTTGTGTTTCCTGTATGATGAAGAGTGAATATGAAAGTAGCTGGCAGCCATGCACTTCCCATATGTTTCACTAAACACATCTCTCTCTCTCTCTCTCTCTCTCTCTCTCTCTCTCTCTCTCTCTCTCTCAAAAAACCTGTTTATTATTAGTCTTAGATTATGTGGAGCATCCACTGTACGAGTCCCTGTGTAAAACCTGTTATTATACAAACAATAACTTATTAGAACGAGCTCATTAATATTAACCTGCCACTCACGTTACAGCAGGAAGTTCTGTCCAAGCCGTGCTGTTATGCAAGAATAATGCACACCACCCGACCAATCACAGTCGAGAATTCAGCCGCAGTGTGGTAGTAGTAAAGAATAAAACATGCCTGGGGCATGCAGTTATAGGAAAATAATCAATGACATGATGATATGATGCAGCCCAATATATATTGGCGTTATTGTACCACCCCAAAGTTGACAATTTTCCATGTTCCAAATTGTTATTTCTCTTATACAGTGCATCCGGAAAGTATTCACAGCGCTTCACTATACTTCAACAAAGTATTGAGCAAAGGCTGTGAATAATTATGTACATGTGCTTTTTGTTGTTGTTGTTGTTTTTTATTTTTAATCCATTTGCAAAGATTTCAAACAAACTTCTTTCATGTTGTCATTATGGGGTATTGTTTGTAGAATTTTGAGGAAAATAATGAATTTAATCCACTTTGGAATAAAGCTGTAACATAACAAAATGTGGGAAAAGTGAAGCGCTGTAAATACTTTCCAGATGTACTGTACAGTACCACAGCAACTTTCCAGTGCTAGGACTTTATTTATCTTATTTTTTTCTGTTTATAGTTACATTTCCATTAAAAAATACAAGTTAATTCCTGTTATCACTTATGTTGTTCTCTCACTTTTTTTCTTTCTCTTGAAGTCAGTAATACTCTGTGTAGCTATCTATTTATTTATTTATGACATGTCATACTTTTTTTTTTTTCTCTTTATAGTTAAATTTCATGTTGTGGCACTTCTACAGAAAAACAAGTTAATTCCTGTTATCACCTATGTCATTCCCCTCTCTCTTGAAGTTAATAATACAAAAAATGCAACTTGTTAAAAAATATAAATAAATTATTATATAGAGAAATTTCAGAGCGCTCCATCCTAAAGACTTTCCAACGTCGGAGGACTTAAAGGTAAAGATTTACCTCGGGGGTGAGGGGGTTACTGTGGCTTGGTGGTTAGAACCTCTGGGTTGGGGGTTCAAATCCCACCTCCGCAGTGTGCATGGAGTTTGCATGTTCTCCCCGTGCTTCGGGGGTTTCCTCTGGGTACTCTGGTTTCCTCCCCCAGTCCAAAGGCATGCTCTGTATGCTGTTTGGCATCTCTAAATTGTCTGCAATGTGCGATTGTGCCTTGCGATGGGTTGCACCACGTCCAGGGCGTCCCCCGCATTCCTGTTCCCTTGGATAGGCTCCAGGCTCCTCCACGACCCTGTATTGGATGAAAATGGATGGATTGATGAAGGGATTTACCTCTGACGGTGATAAATTGCTGATATTGGAGACTCCTTCCAAAAATGGTAAATAAACCTGTCGTCTTCTCACAGAGAATCTCATCATATCAGCAGATTCAGATAACAGTTTGTAAGTAATCACAAACCAGAATTCAGGAGGGCTATTTACTTATTCTAAGCTTATTCTCGATTACTCTACTATATTAAATGTTTTTTAAAGTTTACAATTTATTTATTTTAGCTTATTGTAAATTAAATACATTGAGTTTATCATATTACAGCAATCTAATAATTTTATATATATAATATATAATTTGCTTTAAAGGCTTTTTTGTTTAAAAAAATAGACTGCATTGTCAAGATACTTACAGTGTTTGCAAATAACATTTTTATCTTTTGGGAATTATTTATTGATTGCTGCTGTTGTGGGGTCACATACGTGAGAATTTTATCTTGGTGAACAGCTTGATAGATTGATCGTTTTCTGTTCATTATAATGGACATTGCTGATATTATATTTGGGAAGAAAGCAGACCGCTGTATTATTATCGGAAGGTTAAGTGCGCTGTTTTCATTTTCCTTTTCCTGAAATTCTGTGCTCACTGTTACTGACCTCAAAAAAGATCTCAGTACTACTTGTTGTTTGAAGGTCTCTGTAATAGTCTTGCTAACTGACAACAATTCAATTCAATTCAATTCAAGTTCAGTTTTATTTCTGTAGTGCTTTTAATGATGGACATTGTCCCAAAGCAAATTCATTCTGCGAATATATAAATTCATGTTGTAGATTTTAAATGTAGGGATAAATGCATTTCATACATTTGATGCCTATATCCTGAATGTATATATTTCTGTAAAGATGCTTTGTTAAAAGCGCTAAACAAATAAAACTGAACTTGAATTGTTGTCAGTTTGCGAAACTGTTACAGAGATCCTCAAATTTAGCTGGTGACAGCCTATTGGAGCCGTGCTTGTTTATTTTATAAGCGATTATGATGACCGGTACTGGTTGATTTGAGAAATGAAGCTTTTCCTTTCTAAGTCATCTTCCTCTGCGTATGTTCCTAGTAACCTTATGACTGTTGGTTTACTGTCTGCTCCTGAAATTGAGTGCTTGGGCTGAGTACATTTCATTTAGAGAGCTTAGGTGAGTCGAGCTCAGAGGT
The DNA here is from genome assembly GCF_001660625.3 of Ictalurus punctatus. NCBI lineage: Eukaryota > Metazoa > Chordata > Actinopteri > Siluriformes > Ictaluridae > Ictalurus > Ictalurus punctatus. The sequence goes on from NC_030421.2 coordinate 14,393,924, forward strand.
ACAGTATAATGCTTGCACAGAGGCCTGTCATGAACTTCTGGTGCTGGGTAAAACCTTGCTTTAAATGTAAGGGTAGATCTCTCTGTGGAAATTAACCATCTCCCTCAGCCTATAAACGTACATTTAAATCCTGCAGACTAACAGCACATCGCTGTCTTGGGAATGCGGTGCTAATCTACAGACGCCTTGGCGAACTGCATACGATGATTAGGTATGCTCTACTGAATTGAGGACAGAGGAGCTACGGAAATACACACTTGGTGAAACATGTGCAGCGCACTTCCCTTTTCGGCCTGTCGTCACATCATTTTGTGGTAAATAGATTATATTGGCCGCACACATGCCCACAATTGTGACCCAGATCCTGGGTTTATTGACATCTCTGGAGATGTAGTGATTGCATTGCAGTGATTATATTCATAGAATATAATAATTTGAATCATCTGACTCCGATTGCTAATAGGATTATTTTGATACGGTTTATACGGATGAGTGTGGGACGCTTTTCTTCTGCTTATGGCTTGCTGTATCATTTCATTACGCTACTATTACGAAAAATTCCATGCAGTATTTGAACAATATGTGGTGCAGTGAGATATATATATATATATATATATATATATATATATATATATATATATATATATATATATATATATATATATATTTTTTTTTTTTTTTTTTTTTTTTACGACATTTCATTTAACCTAGACAGCACTTTAATAAGATGAATTCTCACAGTTGAAACAATCACAACAAAAGCATTAACATTCAGTCATCCAAAGAATATTTGTCTGACTGTTTCACATCAGAGGTTTCACCAGCTGCTATTCCGAATCGATATTTCAAAATTGCTTTTTCAATATGTAGATTACAGCTTGGCAAGGTAACTACAAGAGCTGGAACTGAACAAATTCCTCAGAACAAATTTCTTGCAATGTTTACTGGACAATTTTTATTGACTGTTGGCGATAAATAGCAAGGGAGCCACACTGTATATGCATTAGTCAGCACTTTTTTTTTCTTTTTTTCTTTTCTTTTTTTTTTTTTTTATACTGCTGGCAATGCATGTTTCTGGAGTTACAGTATACACTGACCAGCCATAACATTAAAACCACTGACGGGTGACGTGAATAACATCGATTATCTCGTTAGAGTGGAAGCTGTCGAAGGACGATATATTAGTCAGTTCTCGAAGTTGATGCGTTGGAAGTGGGAAAAATGGGCAAGCGTAAGGATCTGAGCAACTTTGCATGTGAGATTTAGGTACATGTGTTTTCTGAAGTTTACGTATTAACTTCATGCACTGTATGTAGCATCATGCCTCTATTATAGAATTTACTTTAATATACCAATGCTTTTAGTTTCCTCCTCGACCCATTCATTAACTCGACCATGCTGACTTATAGTGACTTTTAAGTACTCATAAGATCATAACGCCCATCTCATGGGCTTTGTACCTGATGGTATTTAAATGGTGCCAGATATTGATACCTCATTCTTCTGTATTGCGCATGGGTCGGCGTGTTCCATCGATTATTTTTTTTGCTCATTATGTTTGGATCTGATCCAGCCAGAACATCCCCGTTCAAGTTCTAAAGTGTTGCTCTCTCTAACTGCACTCTGCTTCTATTTGAAACTGAGGTGTTCCCTGAAGTCAGCTTCATGACAGCACCCTGTCTGTGACATGGAGTTCGAGGGAATAACTTTATGGGATTATAGGCAGTGTGTTTCCATTTGGAGTGGATTACAGTAATCTCCTTTTATTGAGTTTTCTGATGCACCGCTGTTGAGTGAAGTCTTCTAAGTCCATGTAATGATATCAATGAGAGGAGGGGAAAAACGAACACTTTAAGTTGCGGATTTAATTTGAAGTAATTCATTTTTAAGAAGTTAATAGTGCCAGTTCTGGGTTTAATATTCCATTAAAGGTCTGTAATGTTCTTAGTCAAAACATGAGCGTGTGAATTAGGTTACTACATCAAGCACTGATGGATTTAGACAGTGTGTGCCGGGTCATATCATCGTGAGCTTTCTTTATTAATTTTAAAGCCTGTTCTCTCTCTCTCTCTCTCTCTCTCTCTCTCTCTCTCTCTCTATATATATATATATATATATATATATATATATATATATATATATATATATATATATATATATATATAATGTTGTGGTCTAAAAGTGGAAATAATGTAGATCTTATTAAAGCCTGCTAAAATATTACATAATTTTAATATGTATTTATATTAAGTATTGCTCATATGTATGATGGTAGTTGGAGAAGGGTGAAAATTCACAGGTGAATCTAATTCTACCATATATTCTGATGTATACAATGCTTTTCTTTTCACCTTTCATGCTGTGTCTTGTACTTACAGTATATAGTAAGGCAAAAAGAATGACCATTAATACAGTATATCCCAGTAAATTGTTATTGATCATCAATAATGCTCAAAAATAACACCTGCCCCTCTGACAAATGCTGAAATTGACAACTTTGGCTCTGGAAGTAACTGTAACTCCACCTTGGCTATGTTGGAAAGGTGAACTTATCATACTACTCGTCAAATAAAAGTGAGTGTAGTATTTCTGTACACAGTCACGTTAATAAATATTTGGACATTTATTCAGCTGTCTATTACAGTATGGTGGACCTCAAAGTGCAGACTTTCAGCTTTAAGTTAAGGAGTTTTTACAGTGTGCTCCACTAATATTGGCACCCTTGGTAAAAAGGCTGTGAAACATTGTCTTTATTGTTTAACCTTTTGATCTTTTATTTAAACAACTCACAGAAATACTCTGCTCTCACGCATATCAAACAATTGCAAACAAAACACAGATTTATAAAAAAAAAAAAAAAAAAACATTTGTTAAATTTTATGCGTGCCACAATTATCGGCACCCTTTTAATCAGTACTTTTTACAACAGCTCTGAGTCTTCTCCTATAATGCCTGATGAGGTGGGAGAATACATGCAAAGGGATCTGAGACCATTCATCCATACAGAATCTCTCCAGATCCTTTGTCAAGGTCCTGAAAGTCTGAAGACTCTCTTCTTCAGTTCACTCCACAGGTTTTCTATGGGTTTCAAGTCAGGGGACTGGGATGGTCATGGCAGGACCTTGATTTTGGAAACTCAATTTCCTGATGGTGGAAATGGGCATTTTCAATGCTTGTGCTATTTTCTTACAGTCACTTCCCATTTTGTGAAGCTCAACAACCTTTTGCCACAAATCACAGATATATTCCTTGGTCTTACCTATTGTGATGAAATTGAAGGGAATCTTTATACCTCATATTTATTCCCCTGTGAAACAGGAAGTCAAGGTTGAACAATTTTCTGTTCCTAGTCACTCAGGTATAATAAAAAAATTAAAATATCAATGGGAATATATTTCAAATATATTTTTCTCATATGAATTCATATGGCAATAATTGTGGCACACGTATATTTAACAAATATATTGTTTTTGGATAAACCTGTGTTTTGTTTGCAATTCTTTGATATCCATGAGAGCAGAGTATTTTTGTGAATTTTTTGAACAAAAGATCAAAAGGTTAATCAAGAAAGACATTTTTCACAGCCTTCTTTGCTCATATTTACCAAGGGTGCCAATATTAGTGGAGGCACTGTACATCCAAATCAGGTGAACAGTCCAGGAATCATACTACTTTTTATATATGTCCTTTGCAGTGAAATAACTGCTTGATGTCTGGAACCCATACGCATCAGAAGTACTGGGTTTCGCCCAAGCCTTTACTGGAGCTCTCTTCAGTTCCTGTTTATTCTTGGGGACATTTTTGCCTTTAGTTTCACCTTCAGCAAATGAAATGCATGCTCATTTGGATTCAGGTCAGCTGATTGACCTGGCCATCACCGAACATTCCACTTCTTTTGCCTTTAATAGCTATTGGGTTGCTTTCGTGGTATGCTTCGGGTCATTGTCCATCTGCGCTGTGAAGCTCTGGGTCACGAACCTCGACTCGGCACGGAAGCGGGAGCGGGCGGCAGGTGTAGAGCGTGGTATCGGGAAGTACAAGAAACATAGTCGTAAGACAGGCAAAGGTCAAGCGATCGGACGGACAGCACAAACGGGGTCAGGCAGAGAGCGTAGTCAAAACCGGAAACAAGGGTCGAGGATCACACGAAGACAAACTAACTAGAACGGCTTGGTATCGCAGAGAAACGAGTTGACTGAGCGTACACTTCGCATAGATGTGTTGTATCTTGGGAATTTGAGTTCTGATCTGACTGAGCTGTGACAGAACCCCCCAAGGGCTCACTCCGGGAGCTGAGTTCTTTCTTGGCCTCCCCTGGGGTCGTGGACCAGGGAGATCAGGATAAGTTGCGTGAAAGTCTTTAGTAAGCTGTGGATCCAGTATATCCTGCTTGGGAACCCAGCATTGTTCCTCAGGTCCATAACCCTCCCACTCGACCAAATACTCCAGCTTGCCGCTCCTGTGTCTAGATTTGAGGATGTTCTTGACACGGTAAGCCGGTTGTCCATCAATTTCCAGAGGGGTCGGAGGAGTTTCAGATGGTACTTCGGTGGCTAATGGACCGCTGATAACAGGTTTGAGACGTGATACGTGGAATGAGGGGGAGATGCGGCTGTGTCGTGGCAGTTCCAGATGGTAAGTGACTTCATTGACTCGCTTGAGGATCTTGATTGGTCCAGTGTATCTTGGCGTTAGTTTTTTACAGCTATGAGCTTGTCTTAAGTCCCTTGTGGACAACCACACCCTATCGCCTGGTTGGTAATTAGGGTGTTCTTTGCGGTGGCGATCTGCTTTGCGCTTGTATGTGTCTGTGGTCTCTTTCAGGCGTCGGTGTCAGCCCAGACACGTTCGCTATGTTCAAACCATTGGTCAACGGCAGGAGCTGTGGTGGGGATCGCGTTCCACGGGAACAGTGGGGGTTGGTAACCTAGTACGCACTGGAAAGGAGTAAGATTTGTAGCCGAATGACGTAGTGAGTTCCGGGCGTACTTGGCCCATGGCAAAAACTTGCTCCAATCCTCTGGGTTATTGGCACAGAAAGTACGGAGGAATCGCCCTAGTTCCTGATTGATTCGTTCATCTTGTCCATTGGCTTGTGGGTGATATCCGGAGGTGAGATTCACTGTTACTCCCATCTTAGTCATGAAGCTGGACCACACTTTGGAAGTAAACTGCGGGCCCCTGTCACTGACAATCTCCTCCGGAATGCCGAAATATCTAAAAACATGCTGGAATAGAAGTTCGGCTGTCACGAAGGCGGTGGGGAGAGCAGGTAATGGAATAAAATGTATGGACTTAGAAAACTGGTCCACTGTGACTAGAACTGTGGTATTTCCTTGGGATTTTGGCAAATCCATTACGAAGTCTACGGATATGTGTGACCATGGGCGTTCGGGTATGGGTAAGGGATTGAGCCTACCAGCTGGGAGGGTCCGAGGTACCTTATTCTGTGTGCACGATGAACAGGATTTCACCACCTTGTGTATATCTCCCTCCATATTGGACCACCAGTACTTCTCTTTTAGGGGATGGTGTGTGTGCTGTGCCCCTGGATGCCCTGTACCGAGTACTGTGTGTGCTCAGATGATGAGTTCTTGGCAGTACTCTTCGGGTACAAATAGTTTGTTCGGGGGACACTTTACGGGCACTTGTGACTGGGGAATCTGCTTTAGCTCCTGGTCCAGACCCCACTCTAGCGCATTGATAATACATGAGGGATGGATGATATACTCTTCATGCTCGTTGACACGTTCTGTGTGGTCGAGACGAGACAGGGCATCAGCTTTTATGTTCTTGGACCCTGGTCTGTAGGATAACGTGAAGTGAAACCTGGTGAAGAACAGGGCCCATCGGGCCTGGCGGGGTGTGAGTCGCTTTGCAGTGCGAAGGTACTCCAGGTTCTTATGGTCTGTATAGATGACAAAGGGATGTGTAGCCCCCTCTAACCAGTGTCTCCACTCCTCCAGCGCTAACTTAATTGCCAAGAGTTCACGATTTCCCACATCGTAGTTTCTCTCAGCGGGGGGGAAAGCTTTCGCGAGAAGAACGCCACCGGATGGAGCTTTAGCTTCTCTCGAATCGCTGGGAAAAAATGGCTCCTACCCCGGTTTCTGACACGTCCACCTCCACTATAAATGGTCTGGATGGTTCTGGATGTTTGAAGATGGGTGCAGTAGTGAAGGCTTTCTTGAGCTTGTCGAAGGCAGTTTGGGCGGTTGGATTCCATGATAGACATTTGGGTTTCCCCTTTAGCAGGGACGTTAGCGGGATGGCGATGGCATTGAAATTTCTAATAAACCTTTGGAAGAAGTTCGCGAACCCCAGAAACCTCTGTATTTCCTTGATCGCCATGGGTGGGGGCCAGTTTACTACTGCCTGGACCTTTTCTTGGTCCATGGAGATCCCCTCGGGGCTGATGACATATCCCAGAAACGCAATGGTGTTTTTATGAAATTCGCATTTCTCAGCTTTGACATATAACTGATGACGGAGCAGTCGTTGTAGGACTTGTTGGACGTGGCGAACATGTTCCTCCTGGGAGTCAGAATATATTAGAATGTTGTCTATGTAGGCGATCACATGGCGTCCCCGCACGTCACGTAACACGTCGTTGATTAGACATTGGAAGACCGAGGGAGCGTTAGAAAGCCCATACGGCATGACCTGATACTCATAGTGACCTGAAGTTGTGCTGAACCCAGTCTTCCATTCATCTCCTTCTCGAATCCGCACCAAGTTGTATGACTGCGTAAGTCCAGCTTCGTGAAGATGGTGGTGGTGCGCAATTGTTCCAGAGCGGCTGGTACTAGAGGTAGTGGGTAACGGTACTTGACGCAACACCGGTTTAGTCCTCGGTAGTCGATACATGGTCGTAAACCTCCTCCCTTCTTCTCTACGAAGAAAAACCCCGCGGATGCTGGAGAAGTAGATGGTCGTATATAACCTTGGTGCAACGCTTCCTGAATGTACTCCTCTATGGCTTTTTGTTCAGTACCGTTAACGGATAGACTCTCCCTCGTGGTGGTGTAGTGCCTGGAAGCAAATCGATTGCGCAGTCGTAATCTCGATGAGGAGGTAGTCCACTAGCCTTCTTCTTACTGAATACTTCGATGAGGTTGTGGTAAACACTGGGGATCAGAACGTTGTCCGCTTTGTCAGGGCTCTCAACGGATGTGGATGCTAAGGAGATCACAGGGACTTGGAGACAGTGATTGATGCAGTGAGCTGACCAGCGAGTGATCTCCCTTTGATTCCATGAAATTTGTGGGTTGTGATGTTCGAGCCAAGGAAGACCGAGGACCACTGGATGCCGTGCCGTCACAATGAAATGGAACGTAATTTTCTCCTGATGAAGGGTGCTGGTGTGGAGGTTAATGGTTTCGGTGCAGTGGGTGATTAAACCATCTCCAATGGGGGCTCCATCTATGGCTTGGACACGGCGGGGGGTGCTGAGAGGATGAACGGGGATGTTATATTGGTGTACGGTCTCTTGGTCAATGAAGTTCCCCAAGCGCTCCAGAATCGATCAGCGCCTCCAAAACACAGGAAACGCTTGAGTACTCTAATATAACTGGTAATACAAATGCAGACTGAACTGAGTACTGGGCAATGGGTTCTAAACTCACCCCTGGCTGAGGTTGTTTGGCAGTTTTGGTTTCCCCTCGGGTAGAGCACTGTTTGAGAGGGCATTGTTGCACGAAGTGGCCCTTCTCGCCGCAGTAGAAACAACAATGTTCACGGCGCCGTCGTTCTCTCTTCTGCATGCTCACCCGAGTCTGTCCCAGCTGCATGGGTTCACTAGGGCTCTCAGATGCTGGTGCTTCCGCCTCGCTGCGTATGGAGCGGCGGCTCCGTAGTAAATGATCCAGGCGTATTGCTACATTGATGAGTGAATCGAGAGTCAGCTGATCATCGCGGCACGCCAGCTCCGTTACGATATCGGCACTTAATCCCCGGCGAAACATAGTCTTTAGAGCGAGTTGATTCCATCCGCTCCTAGTGGCCACAGTACGAAATTCAAGAGCGTAATCCGCCGCACAACGTGTTCCCTGCGTCAAGGATAATAATTCCTCCCCAGTCTCCCGGTTGTCTGGAGAATGATCGAATACAGTGCGGAAACGTGATGTCAGCTGATCATACGTGCTGATGACGTTCCCTTCCTGTTCCCATTCCGCAGTGGCCCAGAGGAGAGCTCTCCCGGTTAAGAGTTCCATGAAGTGGATTATTTTCCAACTCTCTGTCATGTCTGGGTACGTGGAAAAAAACAGGGAGCACTGGAGTAAAAAACCTCGGCAGCGTGCCGGATCTCCGTTGTACTTCTCCGGCGCTGGAGTGGGAGGTAAGCCTGTGGTCGGTGCCGTAGAAAGCTGCGCGGCTTGGTTTAGCCGAGGTACCTGGTCAGTCAGGTTTGCAAGACGGTGATCATGGTCACTAATCATCCGGCCATGTCCCTCAATGGCTTGCAGCCAACGGAGATCTCCCGCTGCTTCCATTGGAAGGCGAAATATTCTGTCACGATCCTCGACTCGGCACGGAGGCAGGAGCGGGCGGCAGGTGTAGAGCGTGGTATTGGGAAGTACAAGAAACATAGTCGTAAGACAGGCAAAGGTCAAGCGATCGGACGAACAGCACAAACGGGGTCAGGCAGAGAGCGTAGTCAAAACCGGAAACAAGGGTCGAGGATCATACGAAGACAAACTAACGAGAACGGCTTGGTATCGCAGAGAAACGAGTTGACTGAGCGTATACTTCGCATAGATTCTGGGTGAATGACTTCCCCAAGTACTAGCGGTGAGTGTGTGTGTGTGATTGGTGCCAGGTGTGTCTGATCAGAACTCCGGGGATGGTGAGCGCATGCGTGCATGAGAAGTGAGTGTTGCATCTTGGGAATTTGAGTTCTGATTTGACTGAGCTGTGACACTCTGTCCAATGGGTTTTGAAGCATTTGGCTGAATCTGAGTAGACGATATAACTTCACACACATGATGATGATGAGGTATGCTTTGAATAAGGAACAGTTCCCTTCTCCTTATTCTTTTCTTCACATCAGTCTTATACAAGTTGATCGATGTTTCCTTTATCTTTATGATGTTTTTCCAGAAGTAGACAGGCTTTTTCTAATCTGGGCTTCCTGTTTTTTTTATGCTTACCAATGGTTTAGATCTTGTGGTAAAACCTTATGTATTTACTCTGGTGAAGGCTTCTCATGATTGTTGACTTTGGCACAGATATGCCTACTTCCTGGAGGATGATCTTGATCTGGCCCATTGTTGTGGAGAGATTTTTCATCACCAGGGAAATAATTCTTCTATCTACTACAGTTGTTTCTGTGATTTTAAAGCTAAAAGTCTGCAGTTTCATTATTATTCATTATTAATATTTGACTTTGATACACTGTGGTAGACAGCTGAAATAACAGTAACATTGTCAAATCCAAATATGTATTTATATTGACTCTATATCATGACTAGATAGGTATTTTGTAATTTCTTGTAACTTTTTGAAGCTAAAGGGAAAATGATGGGCTGCAAGTACCTAAAAAAGCTAATATATATATATATATATATATATATATATATATATATATATATATATATATATATATATATATGTAAATATTTAGTGTAATTCAGTGCAACACATTGGTCACATACTGCAAGAAATCAATAAACTATATATCAATATTCACTCAAATCTTAAATTGCACCATTTTCAGTTTTAAAAAAACTCCATTTAAAGCACACTCACCACCCCATTCATGCCACTAAATGATACTTATATGTGGGCCATATTTAGCCACTTTCAACTTAAAATATGACCCACTGAATTCATCACTGTCAGACACAGGTCAGTGCTTGGCCAGCGGCTCATGATGAATCCTGTTTTAAACCGATTCATCTGCTTTATAAAAGGAACCGCTGTAGATATTTATACTTTATTTAAAGTGTCAGCAGCTAGAAAATGTACCACCACAAGACAAAGGACACTTAAGTGGATATGCCGGGCTTCTTTTTTAAAATCAGGGTGTGTAAAATGAACATTTTAAAAGGATTAAAGGGTAGAATTAAATAACGGGTTAAATGAAGGCACATTAGGTTAATATAATAATATATAATAATATTATATTATTATATAATAATAATATACATTTATAGATAGCGAATTAAGGCGTGATTAATGCAATGCATACTCCGAATTTGATATGTAATTTTGTTTGCAGTGAATGGACAACCATATATTAGGTACTCTAGATAATAATGATATTTCTCAGTCTATATATCTATATATCTTTTGATCTTAATTTTCTTAATCTTTTGAGCTTAATTTGATCAACAATTTCCGTATCAATCCTCAACAAATAGCAAGCGAGTTAAAGCAGGCTCTTAAACCAAGCACGCTATTACCATCATTATCATTATTGTTGGTCTTTTGTTTTCCAGACAATAGAAGACTGTCAATAGATCTGTGCACACTCGAGAGCGCACTTACACACACACACATCACAACTGGAGTAGTTGTGCAGGGAATCACCTTATTAATAAAATACAGGCATATTGTAGTCAGTGATTAGGGACCAGGAGAGAGCAAAGGAAACATAGGAAAAGGTGAAGGAAACACATGGGTGTTGTCACTGTCAACTTCAATTAAATCCGTCATTTAATTGCAAGCTCAGCCATCTTTTTATAAGAATGAAACTAAGCCTAGCATTAGATTTTTTTAAAAGAACTGCAATTAAACTCAAATTAGACAGGAATATGGCAAATCGCTGTTCCACATTCTGTTCGAGCCATAACCCCTCACCTTAACCTTTTAAAATACTAAGCTGGACCAAACTAAAGACAGCATTTAGGCACATCGTGACCATATCTGTGAAGAAAGCTATCTACCCAGACATGACATCATAGTCTGAGACCTGTCTCTTAAGGCTGTGATTGACAATGTAGGTCGCAGGTGTCAGTGCATGCAGTTTTTTTTTTTCCTTGATACATCTCCTGGTGTGCCATTAGAGAAATATATGATGATTAAGAATACTGATGTTTTTAAGCCCAGACATGTGAAGATTAATCCAGTTCCCAGTTAAATATCAACCCTGGTAATATGAACGCGCCGTTGGGCTTCAAACCGAGGCGGTGGATGAAGGTTAGCACAAGAAATCCAACACTTCATTATCTGAGGATGTGGGTTTTTCTGTAAAGACCAGGCCACTGCACTTTCATCAAATATTAGACGTGAGTGCCATTTAAGTGAGCTCTCTGGTTGCCATGTTGGTGTCAGGCTTGTGTAAACCATAGAGGAAAGCAAGAAGCGTTAAAATGTCCTGTATGTTTGAACAGGCACATTAGTGTAATTTGAAACCGTAAGCTTTCAGATATTTTAGTAGAGATGTGCTTTAGTTGAGGACTAGGATTTGAAATTACATTATAATATAATATGAAGTATGAAAATATGTGAAAAGCATAATGTGAGGACAAAACCAAACCGGTGTGTGTGTGTGTATGTGTGTGTATATCTTTCTCTTTCTCTCTCTCTCTCTCTCTCTCTCTCTCTCTCTCTCTCTCTCTCTCTCTATATATATATATATATATATATATATATATATATATATATATATATATATTTATATATATATATATAAAATGATGGATGTTTACTCATTTTCAGCACATTTGAGGCACTCAAACAAAAGTGGGATTGCATTTTACTTATACAGGTGTCATTAGAAATTGTAGGCATGAATGGATAAAATGAATGCAATCGCACAATGAATGTCATGGACTAAGTACGACAAAAGAAAGTAGGAGAACAGATGCACTACCATAACATTCTGTTTAATTAGAGGAACACAAAGCTATCATAGGTGGGGTCATGTAAGCATATTCCAGGTTATTGTATGATTGTTTGAAAGGATGTGAGGACTTCACACGTGTTTGGAGAAGGTGTGTGTTAACTTTTGGCCTCCGGGTTGGTGGTAACTGTCACAACAGTAGCAGAGAACTAGCTAGTGTGTAGGGATTGGAGAGGTCTAAATTGAATGAGGGGAATGCGAGAAAATGGTCTTGTGAATGCTGGAATACGCCTTTTACATATACTGATACTTTACTCTATTCACTGCCAGTCAAATGTTTTTGAACACCCTACAGTATATTTTAACATTTTGCTTCAATGACCTCATTTTAAATACTCTAAAATCAAACCAAGGAATAGCTTTATGTGAAACAAGATGTAGTGAGGTCCAAAAGTCTGAGCGCACTAGTGAAAATGCTTCTTTTTGGCATTTAGCACAAAGGTCCATCCATCCATCCATCTTCTACCACTTACTCCTTTTCAGGGTCACGGGGAACCTGGAGCCTATCCCAGGGAGCGTCGGGCACAAGGCGGGGTACACCCTGGACAGGGTGCCAGTCCATCGCAGGGCATTTAGCACAAAGGTTTTCATTACAAATGTTCTGATGAGCAACAAGTGAAATGTAGACTCTTGAAAATATTTACATGAATTTCAGAGTTTCTTAGTATTTGGTATGTCCCCTTTGTATAAACTGTCCCACAAGTTTGTATAAGGCCTTATGATCCATTTGAGATCAGATCCATTAACATGCCATTCCTGGTTCACTCCCTTTCATGCCTGGCACCCTGGAACCCAGAGCCACTGTGTGCTCTTCTCAGCAGCCTCAGAGGGGTCTTTGGTGGCTTAATGATAGGCCTGGTCATACTTAAGCCTCTTGAGATCATGCGCCTTGTCCATGGCGTCTTCCTAGGGCAATGTATGCTCTCAGATATAATACACAAAGAGCAGAGAAAAGGACCCCACAGTATGAGGTCTGGCTTAAGGTCAGTTGGGAATCAGTTTTCCAGCATCAGGTCAGTCAGCATCTTCTAATCCCACACTGCACCCAGTGGCTAGGTCTTTGATGTAGGTGTGATGGGGAATGATGGGAATGATTCTTCCCTTCCCTGAAAAATGTTACATGATGCAGGGGTAGGTAGTGAGTTGTTGTTTATCCTCCGTGTTTTCATCACTGCTGATAGACATGTGAACACCTTGTGTATCACCATTGTATTAGGCTTGTCTTGCAGCCAACTAGAATGTATTCCAGAATTGCTTTGGATGAGCATGGGCGCATCTAGATCTAATCTAATTGGAAAAGGCCAACGTCTTAATCACTCTAATTAGGAACTCGAACCCTCTATGTGCACATGTCTTTAATAAAGCACTCATTTAGAGTCCCATTAGGATCTGAGAATGAGCAGTTAATAGGTTCAACAAAAATTTGCGTTTTCTTATTCAGTCGCTGTTCTGTATCATTTTATTTGTCTGTTTCATAGTGATTAATAGTGATTAACCCTTAAAGACTCTCCTGTATTTTTTTGTTTGTCTTCCTAACTAATTCTAGCAGCCAGCATCATGTGCCATATACCATTTTAAGCAGGATAACTTTCATTTTCAATCTAGCTCATTTAAAGTCCCTTTTTTTTTTTCCTGAGAATGGATGAATTATCCAGAATTTTTAGAAAAACGGCAGAAACATTATTTTTATTTTATTTATTTATTTTTTTTTACTGTGAACCCAAATAAAACCTCCTGAGGTTTGGATTGTTTTTCTTTAGATAGTTATACCTGGATGTTTTAGACATCCAAATGAAATTTTGGATGGGGTCGGGGATGGGAGGGCAGACAACTAAGCAGCAACAGCCATTTCCTGTTTGGCTCAGAGGAACAAACTGCATGGGTTTCCTTGATGAATCAATGCAGCAGAATATGATAGCATAACCATGATGTAACCACATTCACTACAGAGCATTGAATCTGTAATAAACCACTGATTTATAAAACAACAAAAAACAACACTTATAAAACAACATTTTTCTGGCAGTGTACTGTATGTATGTGTTCGGAAGTCATTATGAAATGGATCTTGCTATAACATAATAGACTGTATGACCAAAAGTTTGTGGACACCTGACTATCACACCCACATGTGCTTTTGAACATCTCAGTCCAAATTTAGTCCCCACGTTGCTGTTATATTAACCTCTACTCTTTAGAGAGGAATTTCTACTAGATTTTAGAGGTTTTGGATGTGGGGATTTGTGTTCATTCAGCTACAAGAAAGACCTGGAGTGCAGTCGGTGTTCCAGTTCATCCCGAAGGTGTTCAGCGTGGTTTTCCACTCCAACTTTGGCAAACCATATCTTAATAAAGCTCACTTTCTGCACAGAGGAATTGGCATGTTGGAACAGGTTTGAGCCTCTTAGTTCCAGTAAAGGGAAATCTTAATACTACAGTTTACAAAGACTCCCTGTACATTTGTGTGATGCAAACTTTGTGTCAACAGTTTTGGGGAAGAACACACAGGTGTGATGGTCAGGTGTCCACAAACTTTTGGCCATACAGTGTATATGTAAAAATTCAGCAGATTCCAACTGGTACAAGACATGTGCTTTTAACTTGTACAAACTGAAACTAAGTTATTCCTACTCAAAAGAATTGTTTTGAATGAGATCAACATCTTTTTTTTATGCATAATGGGAATCATAAACTGCTTCCCTGAAAAAATTGCAAACAGCTGAAAAAAGCCCATCTGCCATTTGAAAGTGCTTAATCTCCAGTACTCACTATTCACTGTTAATTCAGCAAACAATTAGCAAGTTAGCAGCCATGCCCCTTAAAAACAGATGTTGTCCACACAAAAATAAACACTGAGGGCTGTATTCAAAAGCTGTGGCATAAGTACAAAATGTGCACCAATATAGAGTCTGGTTATGCATTATATATTCAAGTTGATTTTCTACTGATCTTCACCCTCATTATTCGTCAGCTTATAAAATAGCACTTGATCCAGCAAACCTTTTGTATATTGTGCTCTGGTGCAGATTAACGAAGCCAGAAGATACTAAATTAAGGTCTGAATGTGTGAAAAATGTCTATATTATATATTTATATCACACACACTCACACACTATCTGTAGGGCTTTAAACACAGCCACAAACAAACACACAGGAAAGATAGAAATCCTTGAAGTTGTACTCGCTGCAAATAATAATGTGGATGCTCCCTCAGGTCCCAAGTCTTGTGGACATATTTGCGGACAATTATTCCTTTGGGAGCTCTGGAAACCATTATCCCTCCACGGTCAAAACACCACACTAATCTATTTCTCTACCACCCACCACCCCCTCTCTCTGTCTCGCTCTCTCTTGCTTGCTTGACTGCTCAGACTGTTCCTATTATTTCTCAAGGCCTTATGTCTGTAGCATTACTCAAATCTCCTAAGCAGTACACATTAGCGGTGGGTGTAAACACAGCCGACACAAAGAGCTTGGTAATAACAGTTATGGCAGTGGAATAATTTACGACAGTAATAGAATTATTTAATCAAGAACGCCGCTGTTCCGTGAGACTAACAGCTGTGAGTCGATGTCATGTCTCGCACAAGCAAGACTGAAAAGCTGTCTGACATCAATAACAGCATTTTGACCGCACAACTGATCTACCTGCTGTTTGGCCTCTGTTAGCTCTTATATAAAACAAGCATGGGTTCTTTATAATTCAAACAGAGTGGAGCAATAGCATTGACTGGTACAGGTGCAAGCTTGCTGTGATGCTGCTGCTTGGATAAAAAAAAAAAAAAAAAAAAAAAACAGAAATGGTTTGCATGCTGCAAGAAAAAGGGGAACACGCAAGTCTGTGAAAAGTGATGATCACACTTAAGATGAATGAGAGGAGAGAGTGGACTCCCCTCTTGGGCCAAAATCCGCTGCCACACCAAAATACTAAACATCTATTAAAAGTAGAGATGCACCGATACTAACTTTCTCAGCCAATACCGATAACCGATTATTCAGAGTGCTATCGACTGATACCGATACTGATAGTTCTACCTTTTGTGCCTTCTTTTAAATGAATAATAATTAATTACACAATTCTGAAAGAAATGCAAATAAAAACTTTATTCTCTCCATTTCAGCAAGTTGTTTCACAGTAACTGGTCTTATAAACATTAACACATTACTTTAATTAACATTAACACATGAACTAAATTCTGAAGATTAAAGTAAGGTTTTTTTAACTTATTGAATGTTATTAATTCACATTAACATTGACTGAAATAAAAAAAAAAACCTCCTGTTAGTCTCACATTCACTCACCACTAACACAAGCATTTCTACTTCATCACTGACATCAAACTGATAATATATAATATCAACTTTTTATATATTAACATTAACTGGATATGAAATATACTACTCTGCAAATATATTTTTCTGTGCAATATATACTTTTTTTGTCAACTCACTTTCATTAAAATCTTTCAACTGTGTACTGCCGCTTTCATTCAGCTCAAGCAGAGCGGCCAAAAAAAAACAAACAATTAGACTCGACACGGAAACTCCCGCTTCACTGCTGCAGTGTCTGGTGTAAAATTTTTGCAGTACAGAGATTACAAACTGCAGTTTTGTCATCATTCCACACAAGAGACATCATCTGTACACACAGCACAAAATCGATGTGTTTTCCCGCCATCTTTTGATTGACAGGATATAATCGGCCCTGATCATCGGATGTTTTTTAACTATCTGATATTTTAATTAGAGATGCACCGATGTATCGGCCGATAAATGCAATTTTTCCCGCTATGGGCCATCGGCCGATGCATCGGTGCATCTCTAATTAAAATATCAGACATTTTATTGATATAGTTGTATTCTCCATCACACTTGGAACTGATCGTGGAACTTATTGATCGTGGAATACACTTGGAACTTATTGATCGTGGAAATTTACTCCTGGGATGTGCATACACAAAATAACCAACAAAAATGATATCTTCATAAAAAAATAATTTCAGTGTATATTTAACTTAAAGTAAAAGAAACAGAAAGTAAAATATTCTACCTATCTTAGGAGAGAAGTGTAATAATAATAATAATAATAATAATAATAATAATAATAATAATAATAATAATAATAAACTGCTAGCATTTCACCAAAACCACAACAGAATAAAGCTACTGCACTAAGTGTTGACTCAAAGCAAAGTGCGTCAGTCAGGTCAGGTAGCACTTCTGGTAATGCTGGAAGGTAAGAAAGAGTCCTCTCTCTCTCTCTCTCTCTCTCTCTCTCTCTCTCTCTCTCTCTCTCTTTCACTGTTGCTTCTGCCTCAACTTTTGTAACCACTTTGTTTAGCCCATGTTTAGACAATAATGGTCTACAAACCAACATATGACCACATGGAACATTTACAACATGTGATTATAAAAGCCCTACTCACGTCCAAATAAAGTATTTGAATGTGCGTACGATGTCAGTTACAGTGAGTACCCTGCATAACATGACCTAACACTCATACAGTGTCAATCACACAGACATAAATAATGGCATTTACACCTACTGTACTATTCTGACACTGCTGCCTTAGTTCAAGTCAGTGGAAAATTACAGCACTATATGCAAATACTGCCCTAAGTACTACTCCCTATGACCAAAAACTAACAAAGCCAGTTGACCACATGACCATCACACCTACAGTATTGTTGAACATACCATTCCGAAGATGAAATCATAAAACTATGGCATAAAAAGACTTTGTAGACAATTGTGTGATTCCAGTTTCATGGCAACAGTTTGGTTAAGGACCACATATGGGTGTGATGTTCATGTCTCCACATACTATTGGCCTTACCGTGTATATGTCTGTTGCTATGATACAAAGCATGATAGTTTAGCAGTTACTAGCCTGAATTTGTTGTTGAGGAGGAAAACGAGATTTCCAGATGCACTAGATGTAAAAATAAATAAATAATAATAAAATGTATGTATGTAATCATTGGAGCTTTGCCCTTTCCAATTCTGTCTCTTTCCTCAATCTTTGCTTTGGGCTCCAGTTTTATGTTTATAACCAAAAAGCATTCTGACATTTTTGCCCAGTAGGCTGTTGGCTGCCACACTGTTAAAAATAAATAATAATAATAAAAAAAAGATCTTCAAACAAAATATAAAAATTGATGTAATGGTCCAACCATGAGTGGCATATGGTATAAATCACCTGATAAAATTAGACATATCCTATTGGATATAATGAATGTTTCCCAGGCTTCTACAAAATTGGGGGAATCATGATTTACTTATCAAATTCCGCATCACAAAATAACGCAATATTTTCCTTGGTGTGCTCCCTCCACTGGCTTCCTGTAGCTGTCTGCATAAGATTTAAAACCTTGACAAAGCCAAAAATGGACCAACCTCTTAACTGATGGCTCTTCTCAAACACTGCTCTGCATCACACTTCCTTCAAGCCTCTGGCATGGCTAAACTAGACCCATCATCCCTCAAGGTACAAGGGAAACCTGCATCAAGACATTTCTCTGCTCTATCATCAGGTTATTCCGAACGTCCTCCGGCTTTCTGACCGGCTGAGTCAATGAATATCTTCAAAGACTAAAGACCTACCTCTTCCAGACTAGTATTAGCATGTGTTTAATTTTTCTTTGACTATTCTTTCTTTTCTTTTTTTTCTTCTTCTTTTTTTTTTTTAAGATGTACTTGCGTCTAGCTTCCCTCTAATAGGGTTTTGGGTCAATGTTATTCTTAAAGTCTGACCTATTGATCTTGCATGAGGACGTGTTCTTGATGGAGACTACAAAGCACTTATGTAAGTCGCTCTGGATAAGGGTGTCTGCTAAATGCTGTAAATGTAAATATTTTATGAGGGTAAGAAATCTCAGTTGAATGTAAAATTACCATGAACTTGATTTATTTGGCTTTCATTGTCTCCTTCTAAACAGAGGAAGGAATTAGCTAGAGTGGTTAAAAGGTGTAATCTGTTGCCTATTGCTATTATTCACGCTTCCACAGTTCAGAGTCTGCAATTATGCTGCGTTTGACTAAAGGTCATACTCCAACTCGAACAAACAAAGTGCTCCCTCTACTTGGGAATTTGGGACGTTCTTCTCAACTCTGAGTTCAGCAAGTGGCATCAAATCAACGTGTCCACATGACAGCGTCAACAATAATCAAAGTAGCATTTCTCACCTCTAAATGAGTTTTGGTGTATATACAATGTATTTGCTTTAGATCAATTAGCATACAGAAATCTGTAACACTGATTATACAGTTTACTGTTTTGAGGAGGTAAATATTCATCATTCAGCACAGTTAGCTGGTTAGCTTCTTGCTAATAAAAGACAAATCTGGAGGCGTCCATGTTTTTTTTTTTTCCACCAACTTTGTTGCTTGAGTGCACAGAGGTCGAAAAAGACATAATTCCGAATTTTGAGTTCCCACTTCTGAGGTAAGTCATGGTATCAGTGACCGAACTCACCTATGTCAAGGCAAGCACCAACTCTACCGACTCTGAAGCTAATAAAGATAGCAATCTTTCCCCATTTACCACATTTTCTTGCAATTTACTCACTGACAATTCCAAGCCACTAGCTGGTTCTCTCCAAATGCACAATAGCTACCATTTTAGAAGGATGAAGTTGGAAGTGTTTCTTCGGACACACAAACTGTTACTGCCTAAACGAGAATGCTAAGAGCCTTATTTGTCCATGATTAGGCTTGGCGGTTAAAGCTCTGGGTTACTGATCAGAAGGTCGGGGGTTCAGGCCCCAGCTCTACCAGGCTCTGGTTTACTGATCAGAAGGTCGGGGGTTCAAGACCCAGAGCTGCCAGGCTCTGGGTTACTGATCGGAAGGTCGGGGTTCAAGCCCCAGCACTGCCAAGCTGCCAATGCTACCAAGCCCTCTCTGCTCCAGGGGTGCTGTATCGTGGCTGACCCTGTGCTCTGACCCCAGCTTCCTGCGAAGAAAGCAATTTGACTGTGCTGTAATGTATGTAAAGTATAATGTCAATAAAGACTCATACAAAGAGCAGGCCCAATTTTTGAATCTTGGACTTCTAGCCACAGACATTTGTGGCCATGTTCAGATTTGAGATTGCAATCTCCTGACAATAGGATGAACGCTTCTCTGTTTGCTAATTATTTGGACACCTGAAAAGTTACCAAAAAGTATTGTATACCGTTTCAGAGTTCCTCAGATTGTCACCCTTCTGAAGTACCTTCAACCTCTGTGTATTGCTCCTCTGTGTTCAGCCGAGCAGATCTTATTAAAAGCAGAATTAGCACTTGGCGTCATTCGCATCTGGTGAATTAAGGTTAAATGTGGCTTAGCGTTTTCGATTTTTCTCTGGGGACTGGGAATGTTTTCTTAGAGGTCATTCATGGAAAAAAAAAGAAGAAGCTTGGATTAGTAGGTTCCTGAGTTCCAAAGTTCATCTTGCAGCATTGACTTGGGCTGGAATCACACAACGTCCCCCGTGTCCAAGAGTCATAACACAGTGTGTAATGACACAGAAGTGGTGTGTGTTTGTGTTTTATGAAGCCATTCCCGTTCTCTAATGGATCCACTACGTAGCCTACATAAGCTACTGTAATGAATAAGCAACGCTCCTTTAATTATGCCTATTCACAGATATATACGTGGATATTACCACTCCGCAGTGGGTTGAAACACCACCATTTTTGAAAATATACACTCTTTAATAGAGTGTAACGTAAACCTCTTCAGCTCCTGAGTCGAAGCATGTACGCGTCTCGCGAAGTGCTGTTTGGGGTAAGTACACATACGTGTCAGTACGACAGGAAAACGAGAGGCGTTAGATTAGATTAACTTACTTTGTGTGAAAATGGGATGTTACAGGGGTCTAGTACACACCATTACACTCCATTTAAACTTCATGCCCTCATTGCGCTGTGTGTGTGCACGTTTCTGAGCTGAGCATATGGTCAGCTCGGACGTGAGGCTGCACGAGCTTTGTGCTTTCAGAAGCAGAACTTGCTATTATATTATAATTAAGTATAATCGAGGCTGATTATGGTGCACTTACAGTCACCACTTCAGTCACACTGTGTACTTACACATAAACATTTACACAGATACACTTATGCATTTACTTCAGCTGATCAGACAAATGTGACCCTTTACGTAGTCAGAAATTTCACCAAACACATGCAGTGAATGTTTAGAGATAGAGGAAAAGAAGTTGAGAGAGTAATCTGGGTTTTTTTTGTTGTTCTTTTTTTAATCTATAGTCTAGGTGCATTGAGTGCATCACAGCATGATGCTGCACAGCACTGTACCACACATCCAGGCACACGTACACTTACACGGCTTGTGTACTCCAGTAATCAACATGCATCTCACTCTGCCTTGAGACATGTAATATAAAATCACCTAATAATATCTTCTCTAAGCTTGCCATAGTAAATTACACGTGCATTATAGTTCTCATTTGAACCGTGATTGAGAATTGCACTGTACGCAACAGGAGATATTTTAGCGATCAAAAGTCGCAAATGAAAAAAGTGGTTAAGCGAGAATGGAAATGACGGACGTGCGGGAAAATAGAGAGGGAAATGGAATGGTGCCAAAGAAGGAATTTCAACACAAAAGCTAATCACACATGAAAATGGAAAGGTAAAACGCTGCTTTGAAATTGCTGCCATTACTGCGACACTGTCAGAGCGGTAGCCGCATTAGCATTTAGCACTGGTGAGGTACTGTAGTGACGGCGAAGTGCGTCAATGGCTTCGCTTTCTCCCACTCGTTCTTTCAAAATAAAATACCGAAGGTACCCGAAAAGGACACAACGGATAGCGTGCGTCTCAATCAGCCGCTCAGTTCAGTAGTCAGGGCACTGATCAGGGAGTCGGCCATTTTAAGGGCTGTCTCAATTGCAAAATCCTTCCAGTGTACTGGAACGTTTGCTCCCTAAAATGTTTCCCAGAATGCACTGTAAAAACCTGGGAGCATCGATGCTCACTATGTTCCCTTGCTGGAAATGATAACCTTTTTTTTTTTTTTTTTTTATGAAGCATCTCGGCTTGAAAAAAATATCAGACGAACTTTGTCTACAAATGTAATTAGCTTGTTATTGTTGTAGCTCTCGATTAGCGATTTTGAACTTTATTTGCCACTCTATATGCAGCTTGTTTAAGTCTAACGGCTTTTAAATGTTTAATGATTTAAAAAAAAAAAATCCACTAGCTAGCCACGATCCTGCTTAAAGTACCATGACAGAAAAACGTGCGATTTACACGAAAATTTTTATATGATGTATAACGTCAGAAAGATATCAATTCTCCGTGCTGTTGATAAATGCCACAGGGGACGTTTTACAACGCGAGTACGTAGTCATGTCGGCGGAAATTGAGTCATCAGTGTCCCAATGTGTATTGACACGGAGTCCTTCCTTACCAGCGCCCGAACTTGTGTATATGATGTACTGATACACCATCTAGGGAGCTAGGGAGCTGAATGAGATACACCCATAGACAGTAAAACAGACAGTGATAAACGTGGGATTAGCATAACCATGCTTATTTTATTTAACATATGCTTAAGATCCAACTGAAACTGACTGATGAGATTCCAAGGTGAAGATGCATTGTACTGCTAGCAGCAAATTCTGTGGCAATATTGGTGATATGATATAAGACCACCGTTTTGGCCAAATAGTTCATCAGCTCATCAGTGCAAGCATTCCAGTTTTTATAAACAGGGTGGAATTGAATATAGACGTTCAAGCTGACACGCTTCCTCTCTAACAGTCACTTTAACAAGAAACATTTTTTAACTTTTTTTTCTTTCTAATGGAGTCTTGCTGTCTCTCCAGTGGCTGCCTCTGCCTGTTCTTTTGAATAAGAAAGATTTCATCATGTCTCTGGGTGAGATTCTGTGTGTGTGTGTGTGTGTGTGTGTGTGTGTGTGTGTGTGTGTGTATGGGTGCGTGAGATGAGATAATAATTTTTTTTTTTTTAAAAAGTGCGAATGAGCCCTTATTGCTCACAGCTGCTATTCTGGAGAGCGATTTGAGCTCCCAGCTGAGAGCTTCATCGTGATGAACAAACGCAGGAGAAAGAGAGGCATGATGATAAATGTGGCGATACACTGGGGATAACAGCTCCCGATCTACAGCCCACTTAATTACACACGTACGCTTCGTACGCGCGAGAGAGAGAGAATGAGAGAGAGAGAGAGAGAGACATGAGGAGATGGGCTAACAAGTGTCGGTTCATTAGATAGAAAAGGCTTTTGATGAGAGGACAGAGAGATGATGATGAGAGATTGGGGAAATCACATTCCCGCACGGTTCTTGTGCGATATCTAATCTTTACCTAACCAGCGGAACTTCCTGTTCTTCCTGTAAGCGTTTTCCACCTTTGGTAAATTTCTGCAATGAAGATTTCCAAGGAAACCACAGATCACTTTTCTACAACTTTATGAAAATTTGCTCAAGCTAACTTGTATTAGAAAGTTACAAGCAGTTACGGTTAAAGCCAGGGATTGGCCTAGAGCTCACAGCTATTCTTGGGGATAATTTTTTCTCCCTTCTCTGGTCCCAGCTTTGCTTGTGAATTTCTAAACTTGATGCTGTTCCCAAGTCAGGTTGCCAGGTCCATGTCCATCCTGTGGAACCGGACTATTTTTTAACTGTTGTTTGCGTAATGGTGGAACTTTGTCACAATATGCCCCTGCGGAAGCATGGCATTTGGGGCCTAATCACGTTTTCCAAATAAAGCATTTGCATGTGCATACATTCGTACCGTCTCCACTTGTTTAACATGAGAGCAATGCAGAAAACAAGTGATTTACACAAATAATGACATTTGCGGCAAATGAACCCATTTGGCACTATTTTTCTAGCTGAACCTAGCACAGTATATCAGAGAACACAGAGTTATTGAACTATTTAGCCTAACTGATTTAGTTTTGGAAGAGATAACTGCTATAATACTAGTCCTGAGCAAGCAAAACATTATTTTTAAGCAAATAGTGTCAACCTTTAGCCTTTGCTAAGTTAAGATAATTTCCCACATGGCAGCTAGAGTTTGTTGCAAAGGAGGAAGATGAGTTACCAGAAAAAAATCAAAACAAAAAAACATGTCCAGCTCTTTCTCTTATCTTTGTCTTGGTTTTGGGCTCCATTTTTATTGTTATAATCGAAAGCAGCTATAATACATATATATATTTTTTGCTGTAGGCTAGCATGTTAGCAAAGTTCTGTAATTGGATAGTCACTTTAGCAGCTTCTGAATTCAATTTTATTTTATTTATGCGCTTTTAACAAAGGATACTGACTACGTTTACATGGGCAGCAGTAATCTAATTATTGACCTTATTCTGAATAAGACAATATCCTGATTAAGGTGTTTACATGAGTCGCTTTTAGAATACTCCTTTCATGTTCCTGTTTTACATGTTATAGAAGAGAGATCGATTAATGGCACACGTCATTACGTTCCCACACCACGCCGTCCGACGTTCCCTCCAGAATTGCACGTATCGACATGCAGTTGGTCTTCATTATGGTACCGTATCCAGTTTTGGGTGTTTCAGTTTTAACTTTACGAAAGCTTCAAGTGCATATAATTATTTGTCATGCTATACGTGCAAATAGACGACTGCTTGATGCCATGGGCCATGTCCCAAACCACATACTTACCTACTATATAGTAGCCGAAATACATGTATTTCACCTACTCTGTAGCAGGTAAGTACATGGTTTTGGACTCAGCCGTGCTCTCCTGTTTGCCATCAAAAGGTTGAGCACTGCCGTGTGTGTACGTGTCCTGTCGCAAAATGCGGAGAAACTCCCACACGGCGTTAATAGTGTGATTAAGGTGTGTACATGTCTGTAATACACTTCAATAATGTGACTAAAACAGGAATACTCCACTCGTCTTAATTCCATTTGTGTTTACTTCGAGTATGACTTTAGTCGGATTAAGGTCAACAATAATCGCTGTTTACTAGTTTCTTAATCAGAGTATCGTCTTAATCGGGTTAATATCGGATTATTGCTGTCCATGTAAACGTACTGAAGCAGCTTTACCGAAAGCTGATGAAATCACCCGATGAACCCCTGATGCATCCTTTTCTACATAATTTGTATATCCCAGACTTCCCAGATTTATACAAAGTCAGGAAAACCTTTCAAATTTCACAACATTAGCACAATGTAATGCAATTTTTCTCAAGGAATATCAGGTAAATTTAAAGAAGTAACGCGTAAAGTGTAATAGGATTGTCTGCTTCTAAAAAGTGAAATCCAGAGTGTAGGAATCTAACTGTTGGTTAGGGCTCTTATCCACAATTGGACAGTTCTAAGTCAGCAATTAGGTACACAGTCGGATCCTACTCAGTGCTTGGGCCCCAAGGTAAGAGAACTGTAGCTCCTCGGTGAGTTTTGGATGGTTTGCATATGATTGAGCCAAATATTCATATATTACTTGGTAAATATTATCATGTAAGACTGAATGATTATGATGTATGAAGATCTTCCCATGACTAGGGTAATGTGTTCTTTTTCCAAACTACACCAACAACACAAGATGACACATGTGCCAGCGACCTCATCCCGTGTTTGTAATAAAAGTTGTTGTGCTGTAGTTGTTAAAATGAGCCAGATCAATTTTGCTGGTGGGCCTGTAATATTGACTCATAAAGAATATGAATCTGCGGTTGAGAATGGGTTTCAGATACTAAATGACTTCAAATTGCTGGAAATGGTAGAGCATATTCAGCCAATCGTAGGGTATTGCTAAATGAAATATTATTAAACTGTTGAGCAGCACTGCTAAAGGAAACTAGACTTATATTAACACCATCAAGCACTAGTTTACTCGAAGAGCATGTAACAGCTAAATAATTTCTAGACAAGAGCTTATCAGTTAAATATGTTTAAAGCCAGGACTTGTAAATTGCAATGCAGAAATGATGCACTGTTATTAATGGATGCACACTGGCAAAATCTGATCCTCTTTAATACGATGAGCTGTTACGATCATTTAACAGATTCATAAAAAAAGTGAAATGCATGAGCATGGATGAGTTTTAATACACTGGAGCTGCTGAAAACAGGTTGCAGTGTTAATACTGAAGCACATTACTCAGTTCAGAGGTTATTCTATGATCAGGTTCATCACGGATCAGTGGGGGGATCTGATTATCTCTGAGCTGTAATTATGTTCACAATGCACATTCCAATCAAGCAGGAGCCAAACCTGATTCCACCTTTCAGTAGTCTCATGTGTGGCTTCTGCTGGGTTGGAATGAAAGCTTGCATCCACACCGGGGCTGGATAAGATTGGATGAACAGGCTTGTTCCATTGACCTCCAACACTAAATCTGCAGTTGACTAATAACTTTTACTAATCAACCTGATCAGTTTAATAACATTTCATTAGACATTTTCATCTGATGATTAGTTTTGTACTTTGTCTGATTGCTGTTTATCCATATTAGGACTATCATTAGCAGAGTTCACATGTTCATCTGCATGACTGGAGTGGAAATGCTAATTGGTCTGCACTTACAATCTATAGAGCTTTTTTTTTTAACCTCAGTGGTTATACACAGCACTTTATACTGTTTCTCATTCACCCACTCACACACTCACACATGCAGTAAATGGCAGCAGAGCTGCCATGCAAAGGCACTAGCTCGCCATTGGGAGCGTCTTGCACGAGGACACTTTGGTATGTGGAGTCATGTGGGCTGGGAATCGAATCACCAACCCTACGATTAGTGGACAACCCGCTCTACCACCTGAGCCACAGCCATCATCGTTCGCAGTAAAATCAAACTAATTAGCCTACTTAAAAATGCGTCTGTGTCTGGCCTAACAAACTTCATGTTTTCCACCTTCTTTGAATTATTCACTGAAAGAGAAGAGAAAGGGTTAACTGGCTTAATCTTTTTAAATTTTTATACTTTCTGAACACTTTCTAAGAATTGTTTGACTTTACAGTGGAAAAACAGGCCTTCAAAGCATTAACGCACCAAATAAACACTTTTAACACAACAGGGTTTACATTTCTCTGCCCATTTTCACTAAAGCACAACATTCCGACCATGTAACAGTACTCCATTAGCTGTTTCCTTCTTTCCTTCCTGTTCTTATCACTCTTCACCTTCTTTGATACACGCAGCCTAAAATCACCGTTGAGTGCATTTCCTGCGGAGTCCTGCAAGATGTTCTAGTATGTTCTAAAAGGTTTAAAGCGATGTTTTAAACACGGTAATTTGAATCTAGCGAGAGAACTCGATGATGAGGAGTTAGGGGAAATAGTGTTCCCATGCTGACACCCTGAGATGTGTAACCCCAGACATACATATGCCTGTGGCACATATGTGGGGCAGTTTGTGGCTGGCCTTCTGGCCATGAGAAAACCAGAAACGAAAACAGACTCGAGCTCTGCATACTGATCAGCTATGCGAAGAACCAGCGCATATCAAGAATGTACGTGTGCATGCACATGTGCCAGTCCACCTCTTCATGTTCGGTTATGACACAGCAACCTTAACGAGCCAGATAATGAGAGCGAGCGAGAAAAAAAGACGCACGAGAGAGTAATGCACAAGCAGCGATTCTCTTTTGCAGCGTGTCATCACATCTGCTGCTTCTTTTCTTCCAGCCAGGCTTTATTTACTGCCCATTCACAGAGCAAGCGCGAAAAGGAGGGGATGAAAGAAAGAGAGAGGAGCGAGAGAATTGCTCGAGACATCAGAGGAAGTATGTGAATGCAGGAAGCTGTTTTCTATGAAGCAGGATGTTCGGAGACGGGTTCTAGTGTGCTCGAATCGCAAAGAAGCCGCGTCTCGCCTTTGTGCATTTGAAGAATCGTTTCTGACAAATTGTCACACTGCTTGTCGAAATATACAGTGGTGTCACTTCCAATTAGAATGATCATGCAAAAGCAGCGTGCGCGATGATGTCATGGTTTATTAGGCCTGCCTAAATGAGAGCCGTGTCTGTGATCACGGCAAACTCGCATCAAAAAGGTACCACTTCTGTAGAGACTGAATTCAAGCTACGGTAGTACATGTCTTTTAACGTATACAGTAAGTGTTCTATATATCTATATATAGGCAATATATAGTCATTATATTTTACCCACGAAAAGCTTGTATAATTTCCCCAATTGAAGACAAGATACTCCACAGCATCTATCAAATTTAAATAACATGCAAAATAGCTTAGCAAACCGGCTTAATAATGCATCCGAGCGTCTTTTGTTTCAGCTGTGTAGGATTTCTCGGTGCTACTTTGCCCACACATGAGACGTGTTCAGCATCATAGAGCAGAGGTTTCCAACTAGCGGGCCTTAAATTGGCATCAGGCCACGGATCGTTTGTAACCAGCCCGCAGCAGTTTTTTTCCTCTCCCTTGCAGCAAGCCTAATGGCAGCAGTGAGGGCATTATGCTTCCCACAGGGAAGACGCAAAAGACTGCCGTTTAAGCCGAGGCAGTAAAGTATCACGAAATGAGCTTTCTGTGCCTTGATATCTCCAAATGCTTGTTGCTGTAAATTAACTGTGTGTTGCAGCCATCACAATCAGAGCTGCTTTTGCAACAAGGTCCTGCAAGATTTGGAGGGGTATTGAAATCCAATCATCTTTTCAACACATAAGGGATGATGTGAAAATGGGAAGAACACAATAGCACAAACATACATCAGGGCATGTGCACCCAAAAAGCATGAAATGATCAATTTCACGACACAACACTTTATTTTGGTTGTTTGTTCAATATATAATGGCTTATCTGTGCACTCTCATATGAAAAGCCCTAAATCACTAGGTTTGCTTTCACTAGGGCTGTAATAATTACTGTTTGTGACCCTTTATGTAAAATGACTCCAGTATATCTTTCTATAAAATTGAAATCTAATTGAATATCAGGTTTGAACAGCATTTCCTTGTCTACAGCTAGAAATGTAACCTAGTATAAGGATACCTGTACAACTAGGGATGTAACTGAATATAACTACATTATTCAGAATAAACTGATATGCTCTAAACAGATACAAATATACAGTAGATATGAATTTTAAGGAAGCTTACCAGAAAGGATCACATGGCATCATATTGAGATGCAACACGAAGTCAGGTGATTTGGAGATTTTTACATTCATGAGAGTGAGCAGTCGGTTATGAAGCTTGTGGGCACGAGCACATTGTCAATTGATACTTGCGGGACCAAGAAAGACTACTTTCATCAATGTAAATGATGCATTTACAGTGTTCATTCATCATTAGTTAACTGCTTGGTTAGGGTCTCAGGGGTTTAAATTATGCTTGTTTATTTTTTGGAAATAGAACCAGCTTTAGAAAAGAAAAGCCTTCCAGTTTTGGTCACATCCACTTTGGGTTAAAATCCAGATACAGATTCTTGGAGCACTAAACAGAAACCGATACAGATAGTGGCATTATGTAAACTCCTCAAGTGCCATTTATGAGGCATTATATTTTTATACATCTCGTGTTGTGTTGTTTTGGTGAAATTACAGTGTAGCAATGATTAATTATCCTGCATATTTCAGTAAACTGT
The DNA here is from genome assembly GCF_001660625.3 of Ictalurus punctatus. NCBI lineage: Eukaryota > Metazoa > Chordata > Actinopteri > Siluriformes > Ictaluridae > Ictalurus > Ictalurus punctatus. The sequence goes on from NC_030421.2 coordinate 14,423,320, forward strand.
AGTTATAAAGGGGAAGCAGGCAACACCTACAATATAACTAACATACTGAAGCACTAAATAAAGCAAACATATACTGTTAATGATGTTGCAAATAACAGCTGCTTTCACTACATATATGCACATTTATTATCTATGAATTATTCAGTCTAGTATGAGTAATATGTGTAAAATTTATAGTGGGTTTATATTGTAAATTTTATGTACAGAATTAATATTGGGGCCATTTTCCTTTTCCATTTGTTGAGTTCTGGGCAGTCAAATCTGTATTTTATAGTACCAAGCACCTTTTCTGAACCACACACACCTCTCAATCTCATAATACAGCCCCAAATCTAATTTCTCTATATGAAGTGACCCGTAAAATGGTGGGAGCCCTGGCCTCCTCTGGCTCTATGTAAAAGCTGTAGATTGCCTCATCCAGAGTCCAGTATTAACCCTTTTTTATGCTCTTTAAAAGTACCCTCACACACTCACACTTACTTTCTGCAATGAATGTGATGCCCCTTTTGTGACCTGCTGGAGAAATATAAAAAGGGATGAAGGCAAAGTATTACCAAATAATAAAGAATTTGACTTGAGAATTCATGCCAGCCAACTTGTACGCAAAGGTACAAATGTTTGTAACTCTTCTTATCATTATAACAACAACAAAAAAAAGAATTAATCTTGTCTTACCAATTATGCAACTGGTTTGTCATATAATAGAAAATAACATAAGTTACACTTTTGAACACACCGACCGAATAGATCAAAGAACACCCATGCACCTGCTCATTCAAGCAATTCAGCCAATCAGTGAAATGCATAAAATCAGGCACATCCATGTCAAAAGTTTCAGTTAATGTTCACATCAAACATCAGAATGGAGAAAATGTATGATTGATTTCAGGGAGTTTGACCATATCATTGTTGCTGGTGCCAGATGAGTTGGTTTGAGGATTTCAGAAACTACTGATTTCCTGATATGTTCACACACAGCAGTCTATAGAGTTAACACAGAATGGTGCAAAAAACAATACCATGTGTGCAGGAGATATAGTATGTTGGAGAAAACGCCTTGTCATTGTGAGCAGTGGTGGCTTGGCGGTTAAGGCTCTGGGTTACTGGAGTTTCAGGCCCCTGCACTGCCAAGCTGCCACTGTTGGGCCCTAGAGCAAGGCCCTTAACTCTCTCTGCTCCAGGGGTGCTGTGTCATGGTTGACCCTGCGCTCTGACCCCAGCTTCCTGACATGCTGGGGTATGCACAGAAAAGAATTTCACTGTGCTGTAATATACATGTGATCAATAAAGACTCATTATCATTATCATTTATGAGAGAGGTCAGAGGGAGAATGTCCAGACTGCTTCAAGCTATTAAGAGGCTATGCTAAGTCAAATAACCACTCTTTACAACCATGGTGAGTAGAAAAGTATCTCAGAATGCACAATATACTGAACCTTGAGCCAAATGAGCTACAGCTAAAGACCACTTCAGGTTTCATTTTCCTCAGTGAAGAACAGGAATCCAAGGCTACAGTGGGCACAGGATGACCGAAACTGGACAGCTGAAGGTTGGCAACATGTTTTCCAGTCTTCAAACTTCCTGTTTCTGAAATACTCAAATCAGTATTTATAAATGTGATATTGCTGCTCCAGACTGAGCTCCAGTGTGTACATATTACTGGCAGCTTCACACATGATTAAATCCCTTCTAATAAGCAGGTTAATTCCTGTAATATCACACAGGAAATAGTTGGGTTATAGGTGACAGCCAGGAAAACATAACCTGTGGGGGAACACTGTAGGGTGTAGGGGGATGAAATAATCCTTTTTTTTTTTTTTTTTTTTTTTTTTTTTTTTTTTAATTCATTTGAAAATAAATGCAGAAAGCAAGGAGTAGAGAATGGAACAGTAGCACAGGTATCAGATACTTATTCTGGGCAACAAAAAAAAGGTGGTCTGTAGCTACTGTTGATTATCACAACATAATCTATATCAATAAATTTCACCAAATGAGTGACGTCGTATAGTATGATTGACAATGTGATGTCATACAGTGCACATACAGTGCAGCTACAATGGTGCTTGAAAGTTTGTGAACCTTTTAGAATTTTCTACATTTCTGCATAAATATGACCTAAAACATCATCAGGTTTTCAGAGAAGTCCTAAAACTAGTTAAAGAGAAACCAATTAAACAAATGAGACAAAAATATTACACTTGGTGATTAATTTATTGAGGAAAATGATCCAATATTACATATCTGTGAGTGGCAAAAGTATGGGAACGTTTGCATTCTGTATCTGGTGTGCAATAATAACTGTAACTAAACATTTCCTGTTACTGTTGATCAATCCTGTGTATCATCTTGGAGGAATTTTAGCCCATTCCTCAGTACAGAACAGCTACAACTCGGGGATGTTGGTGGGTTTCTTTACATGACCTGCTTGCTCCAGGTTCTTCCACAACATTTCTGTTGGATTAAGGTCAGGACTTTGATTTGGCCATTCTAAAAAATTAAATATTTTCTTTTTCACCAAACATAACACCTCTTGTTTAAACCAAAAAGTTCTATTTTGGTCTCATTCATCCACAGTTTTTTTTTTTTTCCCCCAATTGTCTTCTGGCTTGTATACATGATCTTTTGCAAATGCAGACAGCAACAATGTTCTTTTTGGAGAACAGTGGCTTTTTCACCATGCAACCCTACCATGCAGAACATTGTTGTTCAGTGTTCTCCTGATGGTGGACTCACGAACATTAACATTAGCCAATGTGAGAGAGGCCTTTAGTTGCTTAGAAGTTACCCTGGGTTCCTTAGTGACCTCATCAGACTATTATACATCTTACTCTTGGAGTGATCTTTGTTGGTCCCCACTCCTGATGAGGGTAAGAATGGTCTTGAATTTACTCCATTTGTGCACAATCTGTCTGACTGTGAGAGTCCAAACTCTAGAGATGAGTATCAACAACTCTTTTTCTGAGGTCCTCAGAAATCTCCTTTGTTTGTGCCATGATACACTTGCACAAACATGTGTTGTGAAGATCAGACTTTGATAGATTCCTGTTCTTTAAATAAAATGGAGCGCTCACTCAAACCTCATTATCATCCCATGGATTGAAAATACCGGACTCTAATTTCACATTCAAATTATCTGCTAATCCTCACCACTCACAGAGATGCAATACTGGACCATTTTCCTCAATAATTACGTGACCAAGTCTAATATTTCTGTCTCATTTGTTTAATTGGGTCCTCGTTGTCTGCTTTTAGGACTTGTGTGAAAATCTGATGTTGTTTTACGTCATATTTACAGATTTACATATTGATTTATGCACATAAAGGGTTCACAAACTACAAATAACGTGATTTGCACAGTAACTGTGCTATCATGATGTTCATGAAAGGTCACAGAAGTCATCATTATGATTCCATATTTGACTTCCAAGCAAACACATCCCTTTGTTTAATCCTATTTTATTGGCTACCAGCTGCTATGCTGAAAAGCATGATTAGACAATCTGTTTTCAGTTTCTGTTTCAAAGCCAGCTCACTACACAGGGATGTTGAGGTGATATCTGACTTTAGATAATGCCTTAAATGATTAACAAAGTCATGCCATCATCGCTTCTCCTATTGTTGCCATCCACCTAAAATGCTTTAGTGTGTCACACTCATCACCATAATTGTACAGCTCCAGCGGTGTTTTTATTTATAGTATATCAGTATAGCAATTAATTCTCTGCCATTGCATTCAGAAATTTACATACAAAGTAGAGTGTACAAAGCCATGATATCACTTTCAACTTTCTTGACCTGGCTTGTGTTGGTAACGGTTCATTGCCAAATACTGACATCTCTTTCCAGTGTAGAAGAAACTGAAAGGCTGAAAAGGTAATAAAAAAGAAATCTTGCCCAAACTGGACAGCTTAACCTTTTAGCTTGCTGGACTTCCTTTTGAATCTTTAGTGTAGACAAACACAGTGATGCAGGGACTTACTTTTTTCCATTCGTCCAAAATCCAAGACCTTGCCCAGGATCATGTGTAACAGTAGTCTCATGAAGCTAACTTGAATTTAGCATGAATGCTGTAGGTGAGTGCACACCATTTTATTCAGTTGATACTGTACCTATACAGATGATAAGAACTCCTAATAAAAGAATGGCGTTGAAGCAATACACCACTTCCAGCATATAAACACCAAATAAGCACATCGACTTCCTTTTTTCCTTCCTTTCTTCCGAAATACCACAGGCATTGCCATTTTTTCCCCTGACCATTTTCACAAAAGTGACCTTTTCCATGGCTAGGTACATAATTTTGACCACTTAGTGGCCCTTTACCAGCACTGAAAGCGCAATAAGAGGAATTGAACCCTGACTCTGTATTTTCCCATCCTCATCACTCTTCACCTCCGTTCAACACAATTATAAATCACAGCACTAGCCTGTAATCATCATTCGACTGCATCAGTTATGGAGACTGCTAAGGGACAGACATGCTTTTTTTTTTTTTTTTTTTTGAAAATTGCATTCCAGAGCCATAAAACAGATGTTTTGGAAGCAAAAATATGATTATGGGGTGCATGCTTAGATGTATTGACCTCCATTAGCAAGGTCAGACTCACTGTGGAATGGGCACTGCTAACACAGGAGGGTAGGAATTAGCCAAAAATAAAGGGAACGAGGGCAAGTAATAATTAATGGCTGTGGTTAATGAGTTTGCAGGAGTGATGGCAAGCCAAGGTCAGGATGTTATTAAGGGACTGAACTGGAAAGTAAAGAGAGAGAGAGAGAGAGAGAGAGAGAGAGAGAGAGAGAGAGAGAGAGAGAGAGAGAGAGAGAGAGAGAGAGAGAGAGAGAGGTTGAGGTTAAGATCTGCAGATTAAAACCTGAAATATCTGCAGCTTAAAGTAATTCTGCTAATATAGACCATAGTGACTTCAAAGGAGGAGGAAATAGATTACAAAGTTGATATGGAGAACGTCTCTTTAGTTAATATTGGAACCATATGCTTACTTGTCTGACTCGTATCAATTTGTTTTCTTTACTCGAAAAAACATGACTAATGGCATGAATCTTTGTAATCCTCTACAAAAACTTACTTTGGCATGGGAATGGCACAGCCATCAATGGTTGAGTCATTCAGTAAACTCTGGCACTGTAAACAGACTTTTTCATTTTTTATAAAACCAAGATCACATCTCAGTCAATAATGTATTCCCCCTTCATTCTCAACAACCTTTGGAAAAGCTGAAAGACTAGAAACTGGTCATTTTACCATCGAAAATGTCACTGAGCACAGTGCTTCTGATGAAGGAAACTCCATTGAGCTGATTCTGAAGAGAGCAGAATAGCTGATAATGGTGTAGGGTTCAAGCTGTGCGTAAGATGGTGTCAAACTTTCCAGTCGAGCTCTTCAATTGACAGTTAGGCCAGGCTTGTAACTTTACTTACAATAGACCATCTATCATTTTCTTGTTTGAGGTTAAAAACCAAAACCAAGAATTTATTGGATGACCCAATAATTTACAGGAATGCGCATTCTCTCTGTATTCTGGTCAAGAAAAAAATGTACTACTAAGAAGACATTAATACAGATTAGAGCATAAATTTCCAGAACAAATAATAAGAACGCTGCTTATGTAATATGTAAGGAGGTTGGATGCGGTTGTAAAGTTACAACTTGTCGAGTTTATTAGTGGATCTATGTTCATGTTCAGAAAGGGAGATGCACGAATATGATTTTGGTCTTTTTTCAGTATTAACAATAGCCACTACTTAATAATGAAGGAGCATCTGTGAAAGCTGATGCACTAAATATCAAAGTGTTATAATTTACAGGGCTATTATTGAGGTCAAAACTTTACATACACTAAGATACTCAATCTCAGTTTTTCACAACTTTACTCAGTCAATTTGGACATCTACATTGTTGACATTTCTGAATTTAAGGGGCTTCCTTTAGAGTCTTCCTTTAGTGCCTTTTTGCTCTTGATACCATGGGAAAATTCAATCAACTCAGCAAAGACATCAGAAAAGAAAACACTGTGGTCCTCCAAAAGTCTGGTTCTTTTCTTAGAACCAACAGAAGGTACCGTGAGCATCTGTACAACAAATATATATGCATATATAGTATACCATTTTAAAACTCTTTAGACCACACAGACAGCGCATCGCTCAGGAAAGAGGCACCAATTCACTTTGAGGGATAAACTTGTTAAAAATGTTCAACTGAACCTCAAGACAACAGCAAACAAATCCCATTAAGAGAGTCCTACAGTACATCGCTATTGCCTGAAAGGCTGTTGCGCAATGAAAAAGCCCATACCTTACTACCTGCATTAAAAAAGCCAGACTGAAGACTTTTAGAAGAGTGTTCTCTGTTTAAATGAAAGAAATTCGTTAAATGTTTGGCCATAACGACCAGCACAATGATTGAGGAAAAAGATGTGAGGGTACTACTATCCCAGCTGTGAAGCATGGGGATGGCAGCATCATGTTGTGTTTTTTTTTTTTTTTTTTTTTTCTGGAAAAGCTACTTTTGCTCTTCAGAAAATAGATATAAGGCAGGAGGATTATCTAGAACATTAAAACTTAGTCGCAACAGCATCTTCCAGCAGGACAATGATCCTAAGCATACCACCAAAGTTGTAACAAAATGGCATAAAGACGGGAAAGTGAAATTATTGGAGTGGCCATTACAATGCCCTGACTTGAATCCCATAGAAAATGTGTGGACTGAACTGAAAAACTTTTTCTGAGCAAGGAGGCCCAAAAACCTGACTGAGTTCCACTAGATCTGTCAGATAAAAAACAAACAAACAAAAAAAAAAACAACTGGCAAAGTATTGTGGGAAGCAGGTGGAAGGTGGCTAATCCAACTGATTGATTCTACTGTAAAGCATAAATACAGTAAAGTCCAGTAGAGGATGTTTTTTAGCACGTTCAGCAGCTCTGGCTATTTCTTAGGCTTGCACTCTTTCTTCTCAAAGTAAGGAGCTCGAGCAGATTCAACTTCAATAATGAAAGATCTTCAATATTAGAGAGAATGGAATCTTGTTTCTCCTGCAGATTTGTTTGTGTTTGTAGTCCAGAGCCAAGATCTCTCTCGAGTCCCACTGATGTGAAGGTTTGCTGATCTAAAATCAATCACATCAGCGCCAGATCTCATCAGTGAGCTTCATCTCCTGTCATACTTCAGGGCAGGGTTTGATGATCTGATGACTGGAGATGAAAATGACACCATGGTGTGCTTGAGAATCTGCTTGCAAGTTTAGGACCTTAGGGAATGATCTTAGCGCATGTGTGTGTATGTGTGTGTGTGTGTGTGTGTGTGTGTGTGTGTGTGTGTGAGAGAGAGAGAGAGAGAGAGAGAGAGAGAGAGACAGAGATGGAGAGAGACACTGATGTGCTGTCTTGCCCTCCTAACAGCCTTGTTTACTCTTACTGATGTTGCATTGATCTTCAAGTGAGCATATACCATCCAATCAATGCTGCTGCTGTGTGTGTGTCTGTGTGCATGTGGGTGGGATAGAGGGTTGTTTTATCTACACGAGTGTTGCAGTTGATGAGCTCTAAAATTGGTTTTCCCTAGATTTTAACTACGAAATGCACTCTTCTCAGTCTAGGATTACTTTTAAGATTCTGATTGTGTATGTGGGAGAATGTGTGTGTGTGTGTGTGTGTGTGTGTGTGTGTGTGTGAGAGAGAGAGAGAGAGAGAGAGAGAGAGAGAGAGAGAGAAAGAGAGAGAGAGAGAGAAGACAGCTCTGAACCAGACGTGTTGAGTTATTAACACAGCCTTTGGTCCCAATGGAGACGAGATGGTGATGTCATGGAGCTGTGGGTTATAGTCACAGATGGCCGTTTGGATCACTATGGGATGTCTGGCATGTTTCCGGAGGTCATGTCGCTGTGGAAACGGCGCGTTTAATCTTTTCTTACGTGCTCAGCCTCTCCTTAATATGTGTCCGCGAATGTGCCCGAGTGTGTGTTCGTGCATTCGATAGGCGCAAATAACAGATGGATGCTGAGGTTGCTCAGCGTGTGTTGTGGGGTATAAAAGTGCGATGGTCACAAAAAACAAGTCATGATGGAGGAAGAAAAGCTGCTGAGAATAGAAAAGATGCAATGCAGGAGAGGAGAGTGACGTGCACGCACGTAAATACCCTCATGCACACCAGAGGGTGGGGGGGGGGGGGGGGGGGGGGGTTCCTGTAGAGAAAACGGCAGGTGCGGCTGCTTTTGTGGGACATCCTTGTGAATTTTGAAATGCTGAAGCAGACTCGAACATGTGCCACAGATGTTTTATTGTGATGATTCTATCAAAGCCTTTCTTTTGCAAGTTGATGACGCAGAGTTGCAGTTACCTTGTGCGGTGCTCAGCAGCTTTCTGACCTGCCCGCCAACTCAATTTCCACTTTAAGGTCAGTATTTTATAGCTGTCATATTGCGTTTTATGTAGTCTATATAGACCAGGGGTAGAAGAACAACAGTCCCTGAGGGCACGCCTACTAAAGCTGATTCATAACTGGTGAATCAAGTGTTTTAAAGCGGGAAAATTGCCAAATTGTACTGGACCACAGCCCATCAGGGAGGAATATAACTCTTCAGAACAGTCTCGTAAGAGCTCCTAAAGAATAGTAGAGAATATATCATGCATCATTTCTAATTATTCTCAGAAATAACGCGTTTTGTCACAATTTTGAGGAAATACAGCACTGAATAACAGATGCATTAAAACACGTGAAGGCCCAGGAGAACCTTTTATTTGGCCAACTTATGGAGAAGAACCTTTTAATGATTTATTACCTCAGTCAGGGCTAACATTGGTTACATTGGTAACACTGATTCATTCTGTCAGAGTTGTTCTGTTGGCCCCGTTTGTCTTTTCTTTAGGTTATTTACATTTGAAACATTATTCTAACACCTTGTATCACGTGTACTAAGTACGCGCTCTTCTCTGTTTTGATGATGTAATGGCGTAGAGCGTAACGGACATTTCGACTGCCGGTACCTAATTACAAATTCTATTTCTTAGGCTTACAGGTATGTCTGTTTCACTATGGCATTTAACTATCCAAAAAAGTTATTCAAAATCCATCTTTGGCTGTTTTAAAGAATTCAAACATGTGCGACAGGTTTTCCTGGACACAGATTAAAGAAAACAAAATAAAAACAAAACCTAATAAATGTTCTTCATGGAGCTGTGGCAATGGTGTTGAAAATGAATACCCAATAGTGGCGTCTATGTAATAGAGCCTGGCAACATTAATGTTTCATTATCCTGCATTACTGGAAATTACACCGATTTAATGTCTCGTTAAATGTTGCATAGAAAAAAATATTCATAAATATTTTAAAAACCACCAAGAGTACTGTAGGGCTATAAACGTGTAGAATTGTGAACACAGTTTATGTGAGGCCTAATTAAGCTTGATGACTGTGGAATCAATCGTCAAAATGGACACATTTATTACTGTGGGTGACCCTCCCTGTCATTGTTTACATTGTTCTTTTTGTGTAACTGGCTTGTGATCTAGTACCATGTGTAGGTGCATGCGTGTGTGTGTGTGTGTGTGTGTGTGTGTGTGCGCGGTTAACGCAGTGACCATTCGTTTCATCCAGGCAGTCTGGCAGAGCGTGGATCCTCTATAGACTATGAGACTGATTCTGTACCTTCTCACCTTCAGCAAGCAGACACACAGGTGCAGAAGGAAGAACACATTACCTTGGTGTCTCCCGTCAAAGTTGTTAGATCAGGAACAAGGAAAGGACATTCCTGAAGGACACAGGAAGAAAATAGGAACAGCAGCAGGAAATAATAGCTGCATGTGGGAGCATGGGAGAGTGGAAGAGGAAGAGGGGAACAATTTTAATGATGCCCTGGGCTCCTAGAGTAATATGATTCAGTTAAAGGAGGGTGGACCTCGTCTGTGACTTTCATTAAGTGTGTTGAAGCTAATGATCTTCATCTCTCTCTCTCTCTCTCTCTCTCTCTCTCTCACACACACACACACACACACACACACACACACACACACACTGTGGAAGTATCATTACAACAGACTAGAATCTAGAATGTCCCACACCTCCACTGAGATACATTATTTGTTTGCCCCCCCCACATGCACACACACACCAAATAGGCCACCAACAGTGTAAAGATGTGCTCGTGTATGCTTGTGTGTGCATGAGTTAGGTGACCTTGAGACAGCAAACCTAATTACTCTCTTCGGTAATTATAATAGCCACAGTCCTAGCAACCTGTGTGTATGTGTGTATAAATCAGAGGGTTGCTCTCTGTATATGATTACCCATTACATGACCTTACAGCTCATCAAGTCATTCTGTGTATATATATATAGTCATCAAGATTAAGTGTTGCAAACTTGCGCATGAGCCTTACTCATGGAACTCATGATGAATGGTGGCGTGGTATTAACAGAGTGGGATGAACTTCCTGTATGAGTTAGTAATAGGAACAGGAGTATATCTGTTGTCACATAAAGGTCAACAGCGCATGAGGAGTTCAATAGTTCAGGCTATAAACACTGTAGAGCAAGTTTAGTTTTAACAGTATGGCCTATATTAAGGATTTGACAGAAATACATATACTGAACGGTACCCTTGAAGACTTGGGATTGAGATCAGAAGATGAATATGAGACCATAGATCAGACTTTCAGCTTTTATTTCCTGATTTTTACATCTAGATGTCTTAAACAACTTAGAACATAGCACCTTTGGTACTGGACCAGTCAATTTTGAAAGTATTGGAATGATTTAAAGTCTATATTTTCTATTAATATTTGGTTGTCCCTCCTTTGTTTACAATAACTGCATTAAGATGATGTTGTGTTCTTTTTTTGTGATACTTTTCCAAGCTTGGGCTCAGGTCTGGTAATTGACTTGGCTGGTCTAAAACCTTCCACTTTTTCCCCCAGATAAAGTCCTTTGCTGTGTTGACGATGTGTTTTGAGTCATGATGAGGATCCTCCCAGTTGGATTGGATGCATTTTTCTGTAAATTGGAAGACAGATTTTGTTTCTGTAGACTTCCGAATTCATTCTAGTGCTACCATTATGAGATCCATCATCAATAAAGGTTATTGAGCCTTGTCCAGAAGCAGCCATGCAAGCCCAAGCCATGACACTACCTCCACCATGTTTTGCAGAGGAGCACTGAATGTTTGGATGTTTTGGATCATGAGCAGATCCTTTCTTTCTCCACACTTTGGCCTTTCCATCACTTTGGTAGAGGTTAATCTTGGTTCCAGAACTTTTGTGGCTCATCTCTTTGCGAATTCCAATCTGGCTTTCCAATTCTTACTGCTACTACTGGTGTACCTGTGTTCTTACCCTTACAAGCTAATATGGAAATAAAAGCAACATACAGTAACCCAGTGCTAGAGGAGATGGACTGAATTCTTGTGCTGAGACCAGCATTGCTACCAACATGTTCTCACACTTGTAACTATTTGCAAAATTCAATTTGCATATAACACGACAAGGTTTAGAGCAGGCATGGTACGCAATCCAACCATGTTGCCCTTATCTGTTCAAATTTGCATACACTTTTGCATGAGATTAGGTTACATCATTAGTATATGTGATATGAGCAATACTGTAGAACATTGCAATCAATTCATGCTCTGTGTTCGTTCTCCTATACTGAATATTTATTGCTATCGTTATCTTTTTTGAATTTTTTTTTTTTTTTACCTTGGCTTATGTGGAACCTGTCAGTTGAAATTCCTATCACTTTTGTGTGGGTTGTCAACACACTGCGATCCTGTGAGATGCTCTGTTGGTGGCAGACTGAATGGACACTGTGATTGGCTTCACACAGAGAGTAGAAGATACATGCTCGGCTAACTGCCCTTGCTTTATCATGGAATACCAAAGACGTAGGGTGAAAGATTTACTTTTGCAGCAACCTGAAAGAAAAAAAAATTAGAGTTATGGTGTAAACATCTTCGGAGTTGAGCAACACCAGAGATGATCCTAAATCAGTACATTGTTGCGAACACTTTATGGCATGTTGTGGCTAATTTCACATTTATTGCATTTGAGTGCGTCACTGTAACACTCCCACTCAGACTGCAGTTGAATTGAACATATTTGCTGATGCAAGACAGTACCGAACTATTTCCTGTGTATCTCGCACACACACACACACACACACACACACACACACACACACACACACACCGAGACTGCGTTATAGCTTAAGGTTAAGTCATACCACCAGTATTCTCCCCGTTGAGAACTGAACCAATTTATTCCGCTGCTGACAGGGAAATAAACTCTCGCTAGGGTCGCCTGGTGAGAATGTCTACCGGGAGACCTTGCAGAACACACACACACACACACACACACACAAACACATTAGTCTGAAGAAATTATTATAAGGGCATACCATAATACCCAAGGCACACTGAAAATTGTTTATACATGTTGTTTATCGTCCAATGCTCAAATTCCCATTATGTAAGCATTCCATTTTAACACATGATTGGAAGTTTGTCCTAATTGTTCATCCATGAGAAATGCTACATCAGGCTGTTCACTTATAATGGGACATATACAGTATGGGCTGGTCATATACAGGTACAGTCCAGGTGAGGATCATGCTGGATCAAGAGCCTGGGAACACTGGGCATGAGGCAGGAATAATAGCTGGATGGGAGGTCAGTCCATTTCTGGGCACTTTGCACCTACACACATTAACAGCTAGGAACAATTTCGAACAGTCAGTCCACCTCCTGGCATGGTGTTGGGAGGTGAATGGAAACCGGAGAATCTGGAGTTAACCCAGGCAGACACGAGGAGAACATACAAAACTCTGTATAGATAGTAACCCAACCTCAGGATCGAACCAGGAATCCGGGAGCTGTGAGGTGGCAGTGCTACCCCCCTTTAATATCTGCCACTCTTCTTTCTTTCTTTCTTTCTTTCTTTCTTTCTTTCTTGTTGCATGGCATTAGCATGCACACACCTCAGTTTAACACAATATGCTTATGGCAGGTTTGATCATGAGTGTTGTTTTTTCGTGTCTTCAAAAAACATTTTTGGTTTTATGACCGATTTCTAGCTAGCTAGCGTGAGAAGAAAATGCTGAGTCTGAGTAAGGAAATTGTTGAGTTTGACAGTATGAATGCCTGAATCGATGCAGGCTTTTCTTTCCATTTGAGAAATGTGTGTTCAGCAGATATATGTCCTCTATGGGAGAGGGACATTGTGGCTTAGCGGTTAGCACATTTGCTTTGTAACTCCGGGCTCAGGGTCCGATTCCCGCCTCTGCCCTGCATGGGCGGAGCTTGCATGTTCTCCCTGTGTTTCAGGGGCTTCCTCCAGTTTCCTCTCCCACTCCAAAGACATGCACTGTAGGCTGACTGGCATCTCTAAATTGTCTGTACTATGTGAGTATTTGTGTAATTGTGCCTTGCGATGGATTGGCATCCCATCTAGTGTGTCCCCCGCCTTGTCTCCCCGAGTCCTCTGGGATAGGCTCCAGGCTCCCCTACAACCCTATGTAAGATAAGCGGTACATAAAATGTATGGATTGAAGGATATCCTTTACGGAACATTCGCTGTAAAAAAATGTTTAGATGCGGAGTATTCACTATTTTATATTATTAGTATCATTTACTAATTGTATAGTATTATTGGTGAGCTATTTAAACCGCTCTAAAGTCAGCATTCAGCTCATTGGATGCCTGTTGAATATGCTCTAAACCCACAAACACCTGTTCAAAAATAACCAGCACAATGTGTGGCTTTCTCTGAGATAAACCAATTGGACAAGGTGGTTCTTGGAGAGGGTTCATTAGGCTGTTCAGCCATGCTGTTACTGTCTTGCGCACACACACACACACACACACACACACACACACACACACACACACACACACACACACACACACACACACACACACACACACACAGAGAATCCCAAGGGCAGGTAGGTGGGTTAGCAGGGAGGCCATGCCTGATTGCTCTGTGTGGTTCGGTCCATTGGCTGCAGCTCTTAGGGGGGGAGCTGCATGGCAAAGCTACAAATCAAACTGGGCATTACTGTTTGTTCACACACACACACAGGCACACATGCGCACACACTCATACAGGGAGGGTGGGAGTTGGGAACAGCATGAATAACTGGCATTTGGAAGCAGGACCACAAAAGCAACACACCTCGACTCCATGGTGGTTTTTGAAAAATTGGGTTTAGCTTCCATTCCAGAAACTCAGATCAGATTGAGTTTAGGTCAGTTACTATGGCAACTTACAGTATGCTGTGAAGCTCACCTGCTTGGTGGCAGGTTTACTGCAATTAAACAGGGTTCTAAGCATCAGAAATGGGCTCAAACTACACTGTTTTTTTCCCTTTAGTTTAGTAGATACTGCTGCGTGCATTATTCATTCATGAGACCAGCAGCACACTATTCTTATATTTTATTTTTTATTTTTTTTTTTAGATTTATTGCATGCATTTACACCCCATTTTTTTTTTAGAAAATCTACTGTTGGACCATGCACATTATGCTTTGTGCTTCCTCTACAGAATTGCCGGCTTATCACTTAAATAAAAATCTATGTAAAGGCTTCAGGCAGAGAGTAATTTAAAACCATTTATAATCATGTCATATTTCAGGATCTTCGAACGTAAAGAAAGGACAGTACATGAATGGGAAATCTTTCCACAACATTAGTATGTGCGTGTAATAATATAATATTAGCTTCCAGCCTCATTTTAGAGTATAGTGCCATTCATGAGACGGCTTTTATCTACTTAATTAAAAGGGCTGGGTGAATATGTGAGTTCTGCCATGTCGTTACTAGCATTAAAGGCTGTATTAAAATATCCAAGCTCAATCTATAATCGTGGTTTTCACACAAGGATTCATAATGAGTCCACATTGTGCAAGAAATTTCTCGTTTAACCTAAATCAATGTTTTTTTTAAAAAAAAGACAACGGTGTCGTCCCTTGTATGTACAGTATAGTGCAGTCCTTCTTTGGAGTGAGCAGTGTCTGCTTCTGTGATGACCTGAACCTGCTCCACTGTGGGACTAGAGTCAGGGTTGAGATGCTTTTAGACATCCTCATGGCCAGGGTCCAGAGTTGGTGAGGTAGTCAATGTCACCTTAAAGAGATCATGTGATATTGGAGCACGTGTAATCCATACACAGCATTGGGATGAGACAATGAGAAGAGACAGACACTCTGCCACACTTTATCATACCACAAACCAGAGGAACTATAACCCCAAATTCATGACCACAGAGAGTTATTATAGATACAATCTCCAATAAGTATTTCTCAAATTAAACGGTTTAATCCAGTTTATGTTTCAAATAAAGGCCAATAACCCTTCATTTCCAGCTTGTTTCTGGGTGCGTTTAATTTCCTACATCACAAATGGCAAAGATTTTCTTGTTCAGCTGTGGTCATTCAAACCTTTAACTGCTGCTCATATACAGTAACTCATTCCTAGGCTTATTTCAGGGATTACATTGGTCCAAAATTTATTCAAAAGCCAACAGACTTCAGTTCAGACATCAGTATTTTCCACTCCAATTTTGATAAATACTTTTTTATTTTCCTGCCAAAAAAAAGCACCACTCATAAATCTGTTTATCAGTGCTCGACTAATGCTTTTTATGTTCACTAGGAACATTTAGTTAGTTTTTATGTAATGAAAATGCTTCAATATAATGTACTTTAAAGCCATCGGGCAAAATCAAGGGGGAAAAAAGCAGACAATGATGGGAGTGTAAAATGTGTCAGTTATGTCATCATAAGTCAGATAGACTTTGTCCGAGGTAGAATATTCGATTCCAGTCAAAGAAATGATATGATGGTGTAAAAATGTCGTGATTATTTTTTTCCCTACTGTTTTAATTTCCTGGGAAATTTCCAGTCCCTTTACTATCTCTGAATGAATCTGAATTCTGTTTTGAAAAACAAGACGGCTCAAATTTATTCAAAGCGTCGAATTCAAGCAAAATACAGTATTACTACTGGACGCTGAACGCAGAACGATCAAATAAAATATATAAACTCGCTTACTTAGCATTTCTTTTCCAATGGCAGCCCGCTACTTTTACGTGAACATCTATAATTCCTCATTTATATGTTTTCGTAGTCCGCATATTCAGACCTCAGTATTCCGTGGTACAGTTATGATATATATCACACGTCATATACTTTTTTTTTCCCCACTCAAATCTATCGCAAAGCCTTCAGTCAGGGTCAACATACTCAGAAGTGATCAACTTTGATCACATCAAGTCCAATCCACTGTTCAGTACTCGATACCTCTAGATACGTCATGAGGAGTTCACACTCAAATCAGAGTTTAGAGTTTGTTAAAGCTGCTTTCTGGAATACACTTAAGATCTGGACTATTTTCAAACAACTGGAACTTCTGTAGCTGTAGTGTTGAATGAATGATCAGGAAAGCCAAACAGAACCAACACAACAGGGAGTCAGAAGTCCGCCTTTTTCTGAGCGCGTCTTTCACATTGTTGTGTTGGTGTGTAGGAGTAGAGGTGAGGCAGCAGGAGCGTACGTGTGTGTGCATGGACTGTGCTATTCCGGGCCGTGTGGGAGCAACTCTCCAGCCGTTCACAACATGGAAGGTTCCGTCTGCTTTGCTTCTTATTGGGCCGAGTCATTTGAGTTGATTTTCTGATCAAGAAGTGTGGGCCGGGCTGGGTGTCTTGGGCAAATAGTCATGTCTATATAAACAACCTTGACTGACTTTCTGAATAATATATTTTTTCTGGCTTTTCTTTATTCTAGCCAAGAACTGTATTAGACCTCTAGGCAGGAAATGCTGTCTGTATCGGTATGGATGAACAGGAAGAGTAAGCAGTATAGCAGTAACAAAAACTATTTCTATCACACTCGAGGATGTTGAACTGTTCAGAACTGAAAAGGGCAAGCTAGGCCATTTGGTGCACACTTTATTAAATGTACGCAAAAGACATAACCTTGTGCCGTTGTGGTGTAAGAGCAAATCAAGCATTTAGTTTGTAATTAAACACAACAAAACATCAATTGACGACGATACATAATGGCGGCACCGCTAAAAAGCAATTGGAGACCAGCCACGTTATGAATGTGTGTATCTTCTGTCTGATGAAATCCATTTTTGCTGAAGAAGAGCCATGAGAGCTGATTCATTTTTAATTAGTTTAAGTAATTTGCTTGCTTTAATTATAATGAGTTACGCTGCCTTTTAAATGAATCAGAAATGAAAGAGTCTGTTCGAGGCGAAGTATCGTCCCTGCTAATGGAGAACGTTATTAGGACGTTCAGTAACATGTTTGGAAGATTAGAAGTTTAGCTTTAACGTTACAGAAATAACATTTCTGCAATGATTTGCTTCACAATACTCTGAGAATGTTGCTTACTTAACACAGTATTTTGGATTGTCTCTACAAACCATCAAGAGATTGTCAGGAATCAGCTAACTGACAACATCTACTAATGTCAGCTATCTAACATTATCTACTTTATTCCAGCGAGCTGTTCAATTCTCCAATCTGATTGGTCAGAATGTGTCGATTAATTTTAGTTTAACCACATGTGACCGTGGTGTCAGATTATTCACGGAGTCAATTCACTGCACTTCTTTCACTAATTTGTGTACTACTGCAGCTCAGATAACTGATACCTAACAATAAATGTTTTTTTTTTTTTTTTTTTAAACCAACAAAACATCTACAAATGTTGCTCTGGTGTTGTTTTCTGTATGAAGATGTATGAAATCAGGCAGGGTCAGCACTTTGAGATGAAGCTGGTCCTTTTGTTTTCTGTTTACTATAGTAAGGAAAGTCCTCAGAACACAGGGATTTGTGCTTTTTGTGTTTTCCTCGGTCATGTGACAAAGCTGCTTTTTTCCATCTTAATAACTTCGAGAAAGAGAAAGGCTGGCGAGAGGGAAAAAAAAGGAGAAAGGTTGATGAGAGAAACAGAAGCAGTTTATCACTTGTTATTATGTAATGTAACAGGAACTAACTTGTTTAATGAATCAAAATTATGAGGCGTCGTTCGTCAGTAATTATAAAAACAATTACTGTGGTATAAGAGGAATTAACCATTTCGATACATGCTGTTATAGCAAAATGTGTCGGGCAGCGTTACACCACACTTGTTAATTATGTTTACATAACAGCACACCTAATCATAATCATGTCATAATCCTTACTTGTACATAAAAAATGTATCACTAGAGTAGGTGATAAATGATCTAGTAAGCCTGAAGATCTAGAACCTGGAGTATCCAAGTAAAGTGAAAGCAAAAAGTGATGAGTTAATAAACTACATATCATCTTCTAAGCATCAGCAACCTTAACATGGACTGTCCAAATAGAGTGAAGAAAATATGTACAAGTTGATGATCAATTATTGATCTTACTGTAAACTGTCTCTGAAATGAGTTGATGGACTGGTTGATGCGTCACATGAGAAGTTTTTCTTTTACAACATCAGAACAATTAGTCCAATTCTATCCATAAAGACCACTCAGGCGCTTGTTCAGTCCTTTGTCATTTCGAGACTGGACTACTGTCAGATTTGCCGCTGAGCATAATTGCAATTGATCCAGAATGCAGCTGTGTGATTTGGTTTTAACTTTCCTAAGTTCTCCCACACTCTTCTCTGTTCTAGCACCTTAGTGGTGGAAAGAACTTCTCCTAGATGTCCAGGATGTATTTATTGATAGAAACTTCTATAAGTCACTCTGACATCTGCCAAATCCTGTAAATGTAAATATAAATATAAGTTGTAGATGGTCTATAGAAGGATTTTTATTGATTGTTGATTGTCTACATTGGGTTATCCAAGTAATGTAACCAAACTGTTTATTTTTTTTTATTTCTTTTTGGTATCTTGGTCAAGGTTGCATGGGTCCAGAGCCTATCCCCAAAACACATTTGGTGCCAGGTGGGGATACACCCTGGATGGAAGGTGAGTGGAAACTGGAGAACCTGGAGGAAACCCACATGGACATGGGGAATGCTGAATAAACAGTAACTCAAGCTCTGGATCAAACCAGGGACCTTACAGATGTGAGGCTACCTGCTGCATCATTGCTGCCTGTCATCAAACTAACTAAAATGCTAGTTTTAGAATATCTAACAATTTTGAAGCAACATTACAGGAATGATTATAGGAACATTATATGGAGTGGGCGTCTGTGGCTCAGGTGGTAGAGCGGGTTGTCCACTAATCGTAGGGTTGGCGGTTTGATTCCTGGCCCACGTGACTCCACATACTGAAGTGTCCTTGGGCAAGACACTGAACCCCAAGTTGCTCCCGATGGAAAGTTAGCGCCTTGCATGGCAGCTCTGCTACCATTGGTGTGCGAGGGTGTATGGGTAAATGAGACACAGTGTAAAGTGCTTTGGACAAAAAGCGCTATATAAGTTTGCCATTTACCATTTAGGGAGTGTTAGAACATTCAGAAAGCAATCTGCTTACTTACAATTGTTATCTGGACTAAAATGATAAATAAAATGGCCTTTGTTTACTTTTTTATTAACAAAGCTAGATCAAACTAGATCAGTCTCAACATAAACGTTAGATCATTTTGCTTGGACCAGTTAAAGCTTAGATATTACTTGGCCTACCAGAGATTTGTCCAGTTTGATGTTGAAAAGTCAGTTTTGTTACAGTTTTGTTTTGCCCAATCCTACCCTGTAGTTAAATATCTTTTATCTAAGCTTTAATGTGTCCATTAAATCAAGTCTTTGTGTTTTCTCTGCAACCCGATTCTCTTATCACTCTTTTAAGACTTTGTATTACAGTGATGACCTAGAGTTTCCCACCCATAGTGAGTTTGACAAAGGTAAATACGAGGTCAGGACGAACGAGAAATACCTCAACGCTCCACTCTGTCTGGCTCTAATCCTTGCATCAGCCATCTCTCTCTCTCTCATTCCACTCCTTGCCTTCCTCTCCTCCCTCACCATTTCTGTTTGACTGGTTAATCCCCTTCTCTTTTAAGAGACCGGTCAGGCATGCAATGGAATAAGGGAGGATTCGGAGTGTACACGTTATGGCCACTGCCTGTTCTTTTTCACTCTTTCTTTCTCTCGTGTTCTCTGTTTCTCGACCTCTGCCCATTCGTTCCTTTCTTTGTTCTGGTATGTCCTTTGCTAGGGATTTACATTTGTGCATGATCGCATGTGTTTGATAATATACATGTCCATAGATTGTGTATCTAAATTCTACAGAATTTAAATTAACCTGGGCGTATTGTGAGTCGAGGGATTTAATGCCATAAATGTTTTACCATCTGGACACTCTGACTCTGAAAGAGACTCTTCTGGTACTTGGAATGGAAACACCTGTACATGCATATTGTGTGGTGGGAAACTAAACGCACATACTCCCTGTTCACGCATGCATCCTTTCTAAAATAATGAAACACAGTCATGTTGCCATAATAACTAATTAATAATGCTATCATAACCAGTCAAATGTAACCAGGCACACTTGAAGCACAGCCCCCAGTATGGCACTTTGGTGTAGCATGCTTAGGATGGGTGAACGGCCTCCATGATAAGTGTTTGTCTGTGGAATTATCCGCTGATTGCTTTATTTCTTCCTAAAGTCCTTCAATCTGCCATAATGAGTTAGGCACTTATCCAAGCCGCCATCGGGGAAAAATCCAATTTAGGCCGTAAAATAGCTGAGATGGGTGGGCTATGCTCATGGACTTAAGAATGTGAGTGCAGAATCGCAGACTGGTGTTTCTTGTCAGTGTGGAAATGAATTCCTGCAAGAGAGAAGGCATGGTGGTGGAATCTAGCTTAGTTTTAGATTATGTTGAAATGGGGGAGCAATCGGGGTTGTTACCGAAGCAAACATTAACAGCTTTTCTGGGCTGTGATGGTGAGTTTGTCTGCTAAACATAAATCTTCTCTACTAACGCCTCGGACTGGCTAGTGATTTTTTAAATTTTATTTAAATAATTGTTTTAAGAATTGTTTCCAAATCTAATTAGAAATAACAGCTGCCAGCAGCATTTTGGGGGGCCAAGCACCGAGACTTGGTTAGCTGCATATTCCCAGACGTGCTTCAGTTGTTGCTTCAGCAATCACTGAACGCAGAGCCATAACTTTATGCAAAGGAATTCAAGAGGGATTTGCAGGAAAGGTGCTGCAGCTGCTGCTACTGCTCTGACCTTTGGTGTTGTCTGTTGCTACTTTGATTTGTGGTCTTAATTGCTAAGTTATTTAGGTTTTTTTTCCCCTCATCAGTCTGATCCTTTTTTCCCCACTTTGTGCAAGATGATGTGAGTCAAATTTGGTGAAGATTGGACAAAATTTGTAGCAAAAATGGCACTTAGATGGAGCATTTTTAGCAGTTATTATAACTTTCAACAAATAATTAGCACTGGCATAAACTATGTTGCATAGCCTCAGGTCATTCAATTCAATTCAATTCAATTCAATTTTATTTGTATAGCGCTTTTTACAATAGACATTGTCTCAAAGCAGCTTTACAGAAATATCAACATGGTATACAGATATTAAAGGTGCGAATTTATCCCAACTGAGCAAGCCACTGAGGGGCGATGGTGGCAAGGAAAAACTCCCTAAGATGTTTTAAGAGGAAGAAACCTTGAGAGGAACCCGACTCAGAAGGGAACCCGTCCTCATCTGGGTAACAACAGTTAGTGTGAAAAAGTTCATTATGGATTTATATGAAGTCTGTATGGCGTTAGGAGCAGCCGTAGTTCCAGCAGTCTGGAATTAAAGAAGATTTGAGCTCCATCCAGAGGCAGAAAGGATCTGGATCTCTAGTATCTCCATAAATTCGTGTGGGGCTCGGCGAAAGGAGAGAGGGAGAAAAAAGATAATTATGACTGCGAAGTAGTAGAACAGAATCTAGTCAGGGTAGGCTTGAGTAAACAAATACGTTTTAAGCTTAGACTTAAACACTGAGACTGTGTCTGAGTCCCGAACACTAATAGGAAGACTGTTCCATAACTGTGGGGCTCTATAAGAGAAAGCTCTTCCCCCTGCTGTAGCCTTCACTATTCGAGGTACCGTCAAATAGCCTGCATCTTTTGACCTAAGTAGGCGTGGCGGATCATATAAAACCAAAAGGTCGCTTAGATATTGTGGCGCGAGACCATTTAGTGCTTTATAGGTTAATAAAAGTATTTTATAATTAATGCGAGATTTTACTGGGAGCCAATGCAGTATTGATAATATCGGTGTGGTATGGTCGTATCTTCTAGTTCTAGTTAGGACTCTAGCAGCTGCATTCTGGACTAACTGGAGCTTATTTATATTCCTACTGGAACATCCAGACAGTTTGGCATTACAGTAATCTAATCTAGAGGTGACAAATGCATGAACTAGTATTCCCGCATCATGTAGTGACAATATGTTTCTTATTTTAGAAATATTTCTGAGATGAAAGAAGGCTATCCTAGTAATATTATCTACATGAGCATCAAATGATAGGCTGGAGTCAATAATCACTCCAAGGTCTTTAACTGCTGTACATGATGAAACAGAAAGACCATCCAGAGTAACCATGTGATGAGAAAGAATACTTCTAGCTACACGTGGGCCTAATAAAAGTATTTCTGTTTTATCAGAATTAAGTAGAAGGAAGTTAATTAACATCCAATGTCTAATGTCCTTTACACAATCCTCAACTTTACTAAGCTTCTGTCTGTCCTCTGGCTTCGCTGAAACATACAACTGTGTATCATCAGCATAACAGTGGAAGCTAATTCCATGTTTACGAATAATTTGACCTAGGGGTAGCATATATAAAGTAAAGAGCAGTGGGCCTAAAACAGAACCCTGTGGAACTCCAAAAGTAACCTCAGTACGCACGGAGAAATCACCATTTGCATCTACGAACTGATAACAATCGGTCAGATAAGACCTGAGCCAGGAGAGGACTGTTCCCTTAATACCAACAACATTTTCTAATCTATCAAGTAGAATAGTGTGATCTATAGTATCAAAAGCTGCACTAAGGTCGAGTAACACAAGCAGCGAGACACAACCCTGATCGTAAGTCAGTAGAAGGTCATTTACTACTTTAACTAACGCTGTCTCTGTGCTATGATGAGGTCTAAATCCTGACTGATACATTTCATGAATGTTATTCCTAGGTCATGGTCCTAAAGCTGCCTACCAAGTTATGTGTCAGTGTACAAATAGCTGAGATACAGACTCATTTCCTGTTTGGTGACTTCACCGTCAGATTCATTGTCCCGTTATGGGAAAACCATTTTGAGCATCAAAATTATTTTACTTACTCTGAAAGCTTACTCTGAAGAAGATGTGTGTGATGATTGGACAAAATTTGTAGGAGGTGAAGTGAAATGTATTATTATTATTATTATTATTATTATTATTATTATTATTACAAAATCCAAGATGGCAGAAAATAACATTAAAATTTATGGAAATTAGTCATAGGGTGTGTTAAACTCATCTCAACACAGGGAATCCAGGGATGCGTACCTTTAAAATTTTGGACATACTTTTCAAAAGTTATGACCATAAATATACTTCCATATTAGACCCAAATTTAACTGAGTGGTGGGGCTAGAGTGTTGGTAGCACTTGGTCCAAATTTGGTCTGAATGTTTCTTAGACAGTCCCCAACCAGTGTGCCAAATTTCACAAGGTAGAATAACAAGGTGCCTATGCAGTTTCAGCACTTGGCCTCCTTATGATCAGAGTATTTACAAAACTCTTGTGATTAATGCTATATCTGAAACTATTTCCATCACACTCACGGATGGTGAACTGCTCAGAACTGAAAAGGGCAAGCTATGCCATTTGGTGTGCATTTTATTACAAGTATGCAAAAGGCATAAGCATGTAATGTTGTGTTGTACTGCAAGAACAAATCAAGCATTTAGTTTGTAATTAAACACAAAAGAACCATCAATTGATGATGGTGCATAATGGTGGCATGGATAAAAAGCAATCAGAGATCAGCCACATTATGAATATCTTATGTCTCCATTTTTTTTGCTGAAGAACAGCCATGAGAGCTGATTCATCAGTTTGCTTTAATGGTTGTGAACCACATTCCTTATAAATGAACAGGGGCCTGTTTGAGGCAAAGTATAATCCTGGTTTAGTTCCAGCTACACAGTATATGTTACAGAAATAAAATTTCTGCAATGCTCTGAAAACGTGATGCAACAATAATTCGCACTTGGTCTGCGTTCATACTAGGCATTTTTTTTCCTTCCCTCAGCCACTTGCTCATGTTTGAAAAGTGGGCATAAGCCACATGTGTTTTTGTTTTGTTTTGTTTTGTTTTTGGTCATAGTGAAGTGCTTCTAAAGTTGAAAAAAGGTTACATTTCAGACAATCGTCAAATGATTATTTTTATTTCCAGACCAATCAGAGTGCAGGTTGGTGGGCAAGCATGGAGGATAGAATGCAAAACAATTAGTGTTAGGTTATGATCTTGGGTCTTAGGTTATGCAGTGTGATCGTCTCACTTTAACTGTGGCTACATACAGTCAAATCAAAGAAGCAGCTCCTATTCCCATAGATTATTCCCATTAAATCTTATTCCCAAGACAAACGGCCTCTTCAACCACTTTTTTAAGTAGTTCCATCCATCCATCCATTTTCTGAACCACTTTTCCTTCACATGGTCATGAGAGAGCCTGGAGCCTATCCCAGGGAACTGGGGGCACAAGGTGGGGGACAAACTGGACGGGGGCACAGTCGCACATGCATTCACACATCCGTTCATACACTACGGACAATTTGAAAATCAGACTACATCGCAGGTCTTTGGACTGGGAGAGGAATCCGGCGTACCTAGAGGAAACCCCCAAAAAACAGGGAGAACAAGCAAACTCTGCGCACATAGGGTGGAGGTGGAATTTGAACCCCCAACACCGGAGGTACGAGGCAAACATGCTAACCCTTTAGCCAATGTGACCCCTTCATTGAATAGTTATTACTAATAATAATTAATCTGTGATATAAATAACCAATGACGATGATGATAAATATAAATATAGTTTGAATTGGTCAGACTTCAAGGATCAGCTTGGATGAGGTGAAAACGTAATAAAATACAAATTGATTTCTAGAACTATGATCGGCTGTAAATAGGCAGTATAAATTGAGACAAATGCATCCCTGTAGAATGTTATGTAAGTGCTAACTTGTTGATCTCCTGCACAGCATGTCTAATAGGGTGGCTTTTATGTGAATGTGTTTTGAATGAGGTATGTCAGTGGTTAGTGGCTGTCCTGGAGGCTGCAGTGCCATCAGAGAGGATGAAAGAGCGAGAGAAAGCCATCAGTTATGGGTCATTACCTAGTGAATGAGAGAAAGTGAATCACTTTGTTTATATGGTGCATTACCTCCCAATTACATTGAATGCGTGCATCCGGGGTGTGAGTACGTTCCTCGTTCATATTGCAATGCTGCCTCTCACCTGGTGCAACTCGGGGCACATTATTTCAGTGCATGTGTGCTTTGTGTTCTTTAAAGCTGTTAGCAGCCACAGCTGGTGCTTGTATCTGGTAGTGTGCATGTAAGTGTGTGTGGGAGGCATCTGCTGTCTCTGTACCCCAGGCTTGCTGTCACACTATAATTTTAGCAGATAAAAGCAGAGGGGTACTGGGCTGCTAAATCCTGAAGCAGCTAACTGCCGCACGCTTCTGGAACCTTCCGGCGAAAGGGGCGGCTCGGGTAGGCCTTTCTTCCAGCATAGGAACATTAATTGCATTTAATCGAAGGATATTTAACACCTACTAACTTTAATGGCTAACACTTGACAGAGACATGCCCCGGGTGGGTGAGTTTCAGAAAGTTCTGCACCGGTGCTGTTTTGTGTTTGAAAACAGGAATGTTTTAGACTGCAGTTTAGTAAAAAAAAATAGCAGGGTAAAAAAATAAAAATAAAAATAAATAAATATATATATAGGGGGCACATGGTGGCTTATTGGTTAGCACGTTCGCCTCACACCTCCAGGGTCTGGGGTTTGAGTCCTGCCGGGGCCGTGTGTGTGGAGTTTGCATGTTCTCCCCGTGCTGCGGGGGTTTCTTCCGGGTCCAAAGACATGCATGGTAGGCTGATTGGCATGTCTGTAGTGTATGACTGAGTGTGTGAGTGTGTATATGATTGTGCCCTGCGATGGATTGGCACCCTGTCCAGGGTGTACCCCACCTTGTGCCTGATGCTCCCTGGGATAGGCTCCCTGTGACCCTGAAAAGAAGTAAGTGGTTGAAGATGGATGGATGGAAATATATGTATTTACTGTTATAGTATGGCCTGTTTAAATTCAGTCTCTTTCAATTCTTTATTTTGATAAATAAACACTAACCTGTCTAACAGTGATTAAATAAGCAGGCACCAGTTAGCCTAATCTCATTTAAATAACACGAGCTGCTAGCTTTTAATTCACACAGACTGAGGTTAGCAATTTTTGTGCCTGTGTTTGAAATAGTCCACAAAGGCAGTGTTTATCTTTCTGTGTCACCCCTCCTTTCAATTCTTACTCCCTGAATTTCTGTGGTCTATAGACCAGGCAGTCAATTATAATTTCCCCATTCCCCAACTTCAAGATGGAGGCCATGACTTAAGCAAATATCGGCTATTATCTCACTCCTGCGCTTGTACCCATGTGGCCCAAGGATTAATTTCACTCCACCTTTTTCTGTAGTCAATACACACTCACTGATGTTCCCACATGCACCGTCTTATGTAACCTCAGCCGAGTTTTGGAAAATAAATTCAAATAAGTGTTCATATATGAGGATTCTCTTTGGCTTATTGCACATGCAGTTACTGCCCATGGAAGCATTTGAATTCAAAGTGATGCCAATGAGTTAGCTGCCTAGTGTGTACTTAAGCCAAGGCAAAAATAGATTTGACAACGTGCACGGCATAACATATGGCTGAATCTAATAGCTAAACACTGACATTGTGTGATTTTAATAGTAACATTTTTTGCTTTAATTTCATGCAGTCTCCCGTGTTCTGCACATGAGTCAGAAATAATATAATAGAGACTTGTGATAGCCTCATGAATCTTATCTATCTTTCTGTCTCCTTCTAAGTCCATCCTTCTTCCTTGATGATGTTTCAAGCCCTCATTTAACCTTAAAATATAGGCTGCTGACACTCCTAGGTTCTTTGTATAGTTGAGTGTTCATAGCTTTCATCTAACCCTCTGTTGTAGGTTCTCCATAATTAGAAGTTTTTTCTTTTTCTTTTCTGTTTTCTGTAAAGGACTTTCTTCTGGATTTTTGGAAGGAGTCTCTAGTGTCAGTGCTTTTTAACAGCCAGAGGTAAAGCTGTACCTTTATGTTTGCCAGCGCAGGACAGTTTTCAGAATGAAGACATGGCAATTTTTGGGCTTAGTAACATTGTGAAAGATTACAGTGTTAACAGAAAGTAACTTGTCTTTGGACATTCCACAACATTAAATGTAAACAAATAAAAATACGACATGTTGTAGTTTAAATAATAATAAAGTGTAATTGCTGTGGTATGAGAGATAATACACTTCAGGATGTGCTTCTGGCTGTATCACACCACCCTGTGTTCACTGTACCAGCATGCATTGTCTTGTTTTATTCCTTATACAATTAACCTTTATTTCCAAATGAATGACATATGAACATAGGTTACATTACATTATCGTACAATATATGGGCATGACCTTGATCACTGTTGCTGACCTCCATATTGCCCACTGTGTTTACATAAGAATGACTGTCACTAACATTTTAGCCATTCGTGCTGCTTCTGTCCTCTCGTCTGCTGTAGGGCTGTCAAATTAAAATTTCAACTTCGAATATTTGTTGAATTTACGATAAAATTGCACATTCAAAAGCAAACTGGGTCAGTGGTGGCTTGGCGGTTAAGGCTCTGGGTTACTGATTAGAAGGTTGGGGGTTCAAGCCCCACCACTGCCAAGCTTCCACTGTTGGGCCCTTGAGTAAAGCCCTTAACCCTCTCTGCTCCAGGGGTGCCGTATCATGGCTGACCCTGCGCTCTGACCCCAGCTTCCTCACAAGCTGGTGTATGTGAAGAAAACAATTTCACTGTGCTCTACTGTATATGTGACCAATAAAGACTCATCATTAAAAACAGTAGCACTAGCACTGACTTTAATTGAAACATACTGTTGGGGAAAAAAAATGACATGCAAGATATTAACAATGCACTAACAATGTTTTTGAAGAAGAAAAATCTAGAAAGAATAGTTATAGTGTTTCAAATAATCCAGTCGTAGCCAATGTCGGGGATTGAGCCGCTTAAACTGTGTGAGCAGAATCTGAACAGTGAATGAACAGCGGTAAACTGAAACGCTTTACTAGCAGGTTAATTAACTCACCCAAACCCATCCTACACACATATACACTATACACACAACCCTCCTATTACACATTGGGGAAATAAAGTTACATCCATTATGCTATGGGTCAAAATGACTTCCACAGTTTAAATGCACACAAAAAACAGCTTAAAACAGTAAAACTTTATTGCAGCTTGTCCGAAACCACAGAAATAAGAAATGCTTGCATATAAGTTAATGACTCTAAATGAGGAAAAGTCAAAGAATTTCGAAGAGTAAAAGAGACATTAACCAGTATTTCAGACATCTCAAATGTGGAAATTGGTCAAATCGACAGGAGGGTGAATCAGACACATACACAACATAAACTTAATATTACAACTAGCTTTTGCACAAAACGGCATGAACACACAAGTGAATTTGAACATAAGTAAGGCGCTAGGTAGGATTGTAAGTTGTGAATGCGCTCTTTCTATAACAATGCACTAAAACACTGACAATGAACAACTAAAGCATAAAGAATTCACAATATTGTATTACAGTCTATTATTAACATTTTATTGTTTTGCTTGTGGTTTTATCCTATTTATGTTTATTTATTTAGGATATTTCATTTTTTTCTTGGGACCTTCCAATTCCAATGTCCAGTTATTCTTAAGAATTAAAAGTTTATTGCTCTTTAAAAGCATGTACTTGCATGATTATGCTCTTATAATTATCATTATATCAAAGGCATGAAATGATTTTAAAATAATATCGTTTATCACAATAATTTCTGAGACAATGTCTTGTCTAACACAGTATTTATCGTGACAGGCCTGTATTTCACTGTACTTGGTTTTAACCCATCTGAGTGAACATGGTTACCTTAGAATCAGACGAAATTATCATACAGGCTTGAAGGCTATTAAATACAGAATAAGATTACCCGAGTTATTTATGTTCACAGAGAAGCCATGTAATACAATGATAACATTTGGCTTTTTTATCCTATAATCCAGTCAATAACACAATCAGCGCATCTAACATTAGCTGCAAGATAAGTATGGATTTTGGCCTGGTTTAATACATAATGATGCAATAAGTTCATTTGTTAGGTATTCAGACAGACAGAACTGCCTCGCTAGTTAATTTCACTTTATAGTTAACTAACTGCTGAGAAGTGCTTGCTATACAGTGGAATTTGGAATGACTTGAAGAAAGCCATACACATGAAATGTCCAAAGAATATGACAGAGCTAAAGCAGTTCTGCCAAGAAGAATGGGCTAAAATTCC
The DNA here is from genome assembly GCF_001660625.3 of Ictalurus punctatus. Classification (NCBI taxonomy): domain Eukaryota; kingdom Metazoa; phylum Chordata; class Actinopteri; order Siluriformes; family Ictaluridae; genus Ictalurus; species Ictalurus punctatus. Next base: position 14,452,914 of record NC_030421.2, read on the forward strand.
TCCTGAACGATGTGCAGGTCTGATCCACAGCTACAGGAAGTGCCTGGTGGAGGTTATTGCAGCCGGGGGGGGTGTCAACCAGTTATTAATACTAAGGGTTCACTTACTTTTTCCACTGCCATTTTGAATGTTGAATGAGTGTGTTCAATAAAGACATGAAAGATCAAATTTTTTTTGTGTTATTATTTTAGACACATTATATTTGTCAATACCCTTGACTTAGATGAAGATCAGATCACATTTTATGACAAATTTATACAGAAAACCATGAAATTCCAAAAGGTTCACATACTTTTTTCTTGCCACTGTATGTCTTTAAGAAATTGCAAAACTGTCAGCCTTTTCTTACATATCCATGATGCATAAGCACATGTGGACGTTCTCGCTGTGGTTACTGGGACTATGGCTGCTGCTATGGCCTTGGTACTGCAATTACCACATACAGTTTTGCATTCAGGTCTCCTTAAGTGAACAGTGGACTAGTTCAACAAACAGACTTCATATAAAAACCATAATGAACTTTCCTTTACTTTCACACTATCCGTTACCCAGATGAAGATGGGTTCCCTTCTGAGTCTGGTTCCTCTCAAGGTTTCTTCCTCATATCATCTTAGGGAGATTTTCCTCACCACCATCGCCACCAGCTTGCTCAATAGGGATAAATTCACACACTTAAAATCTCTATCCTGTGTTTATATGTTTCTGTAAAGCTGCTTAGAGACAATGTCCATTGTTAAAAGTGCTATATAAATAAAATTGAATTGATGTGTGTCAGTCATTATGGAAATTACTCATTCATTAAAATGTCGTTATATTTTAATATTATTTATATGTAACTGAAAGGGGAAAAAAGCTGCAGAGCTGATCCATGTACATGTAATAAAGTTTCAGCACTCTAAATCTGAGAGGTGCTGGATCATCTTCTGGCATGATTGAGAACAAATTAAGTACTGCTTCTCATGCTGTTGCTTTGTTGCTTGCTGTCATCTCTGAAATCACAGCTGTGTCATGCACATTGATAAAAAAAAAAAAAATGACAAAGTGTCACCAGTCACTTTGTTGCTTGCTAGTGTGAATGTAGGGTAAGATGTCACATCTTGGTCCATCTGTCTACAACCTTGTTAAAACACATAATAATATTCTCCATTCAAATACCTATTTCAAATACCCACAATTCACAGAATCCTGGCCCTTTGTATTGAGTGGGTATTACATTTACATTTATTCATTTAGCAAATGCTTTTATACAAATGAGGAAATACAAGCAAAGCGATATATCAAGCAGAGAACAATACAAGTAGTGCTACCGTAGAAGATTTATAATTGAGTTCTCGAGAAGCAAAGTGCGCAGAGTAGAGGTGTAAGAGCCAGAGTAAGTTTTGTTTTATTTTTATTCTTTTTAAAATAAAGTTGGGTTGGCATTTTAGGGGTAGTTACATGCTCACGGAAGAGGTGGGTCTTCAGCTGTTTTTTGAAGATAGTGACAGAGTCTGCGGTCCGGATTGAGTTTGGACCACTGAGGGACAGTTAGTGTGAAGGTTTTGGAAAGGGACCTTGAGCCACACTGAGTAGGTAGTACTAAGTGTCGGTCATTAACCGATCACAGATTGTGTGAGGGAATGTAAGCCTTCAGGAGAGTGTTGAGGTAGGAGGGTGCTGTTCCAGACAAGGTCTTGTAAGTGAACATCAAGGCCTTGAATTTGATACAGGCTCACTGTATAGAGATGACAGTTGAGCTAGCACTAAAGAGTACATTTTAACTCCAGTGAAAATGGAGAATGGTGCAGATTAATGAGAATGTTAGTAAGTTACTGTTAGTATCTTTTTAAAGCCAGCTTGAATCTGTACTGCTGAGCTATTATACAGTATGTGTGACTACGCAAAGAAACCTGTGTGTGAGTGAGTGCACATAAAAGCTTTCTCCTGTAGGCTCAAACACCTTTATTGACAAACAAATTGAGAAGTCCTCGCAGTCTGCATCACATAATTCAGTTCATGAAACTTTAAAACCATTGGTATTTTTCTGTGGATTTTTCCGCTAAAGCACCAAAAAAAAAGAATTATATATTTTTCTGTTGCCTCTTCGTGTTATGAATAGAATAAAGAGCTCCATTCAGAGGAGTCGTCACAAAACTCCTGCTGTCCCAGGCAGACGGCCTCAGACAGGCCTGATTGGGTGGGTGAATCTGAAATGACGCAGAGAGAGGAAAACCATTACCAATGCCTGGTGATTTCAAATGCAAACTACACACTTGCCACATGGACAAGCAAACTATTGAGTGGGTAGGGATGAAGGGAGTGAGGGCTATTTGTATACCTGCCATTAATTTCTCCTTCTCTGAGACATTATATTCTTCTGTACGTTGGTGAGATTCTTACACTCTCAAACTCACGCTTCATGTTTGTCCCGATGCCTTTTGACTCAGTCCTAGACTGTTGACTGTCACTCGTGTGGAATGAAAAGCAAGGGATGCACTGGAGTGAATACTCAAGACTTAAGATTATCGGGGAGTATGGGGATTCCAGAACCAGTGGGACCCTGGATCGAAGACAAGCATTCCCTACAGAGAAGGACAGAATGAGAACAGCCGGCCTTAGAAACTCTTTATCTCACTCGTGTCACCTATTGTAAGTAACTGGGAACCTGGGAAAGAATGAGGAAGAGTTTGTTTTTGTTTGAAGTCTTGAGAAAAGTTACAAATAATAGTAATAATGCAATTCAATTAAATTTTATTTGTATAGCGCTTTTAACGATGGACAATGTCACAAAGCAGCTTTACAGAAATGAATACATTTAGGATATCAATTTTAATTGTATGAATTTATCCCTAATGAGCAAGCAAGAGGTGACGCTGGCAAAGAAAAGCTGCTTGAGACGATATGATAATGAGTCTTTATTAATCACATATACATTATAGCACAGTGAAATTCTTTTCTTCGCATACTTCAGCATGTCAGGAAGCCGGGGTCAGAGTGCAGGGTCAGCCATGATACAGCGCCCCTGGAGCAGAGAGGGTTAAGGGCCTTGCTCAAGGGCCCAACAGTGGGAACCTTGAGCCCCACTGGGGCCCAAACCCCGATTTTCAGATAAGTAACCCTGAGGCTTAACCACCAAGCCACCACTTCCCCATGAGGAAGAAACCTTGAGAGAAGCCAGACTCAAAAGGGAACCCATCCTCATTTGGGTGGCACTGGATAGTGTGATTATAAATAAATAAATCCCTTCTATAACTGTGTATTACATTGCAATTGTGTAAACAGGAAATTCATTACAATTTTCACATGAAGTCTGTTTATAAATAATAATAATAAAAATAATAATAATAATAATAATTATCCACTGTTCATTGATGGAGACTTGAATGCAGTCCTTAAAGCTATCATAGCAATTGTAGTCCTAAGCCATCAAAGCAAATCTGTTCAGATAAATTGTTGTCAAAATCCATCTTCTTTGTTTTTAAGTGGTACCATTCTCAGTAATGTCAATGGCGCTCAGGCTGTCCATGTGGGGCCATCCTCAACAACAGCAATTGATTTCCAATTCATGAGAGCTCCAACCAGAAGTAGGGCATCAGGGTGGATCAGGCAGATCCAGAGAGCAGAAGAACATAACTGGTCATGATCACTGGTATCTCAGGAGTAACCATACCCTAAACCTTAACTTTCCTTCCTTTTCATTCTGGGTTCTCTGGCCTCCTTCCACCATCCAAAAACATGCTGGTAGTTGGATTGACTAAGATAAATTGTCTCTAGGTGTGAATGAGTGTGTAAATGTGTGTACATGGTGCCCTGCGTTGGACTGGCATCCCATCCAGGCTTGCACCCAATGCTCCCAGGATAAGGATAAGTATGCAAACCTGACCAGGAAATAACGTTGCTGAAAGTGAATAAGTGGGTTAAAGTGATCGATTGTATCTCTCTGTCTCAATAGTGTTCAGGTCAGGCATTTGATTATTCCACTTTTGGGTCCAATTTGCTTTAGCAGTATGTTTTATCTCCACTGTCGTACAAGCATGCTGAAAGACCGTCCAGTGTTTGCCTGGATCTGAGCAGTTAAGCTGCCTCTGTACACATGACAGTACATCCTAATTCTTCTCTCAGCAGGCACATCAAACACCGATAAAGCAGTTCCACTAGGAACCATAGAGTACATGCCCTCTGCCACCAACACAAAAGCTGTATGCCTTTGGATATAACCTCTGCCATGAGCAGTTCCTTTATGTCTTACACTTGTCTCAGTACATCACTTTGTAAACAGTTTTTTTCTCTCTTTTAAAAGTAATACATAGACGTAGACTTTACAACTTCTCCTGGTTTTCATGTGGTGCATGCTTCCATTCTTAAAATGACAGTCTTTTACACATTTTTTGCCTTTATTCTGTACTCACAGTTGAAAAGGGGGGTTTCTTTCATGGCTCAGTGCAGTTGAATGAAAGGTTTCCTGGGAATTAGAAGGAAATTCCACGTCTAATTTACAATGTGTACATAATAATAATAAGAACAAGAGGAAGAAGAAGAAGAAGAGGAGGAGGATTGCCAACGCAGATGTAGTACTATAGAGATGTTATTGAATATGATAGATGAATGTTACAACTGAGAGGATCCAAAAGCTGCTCAAAGAATACACAATAGAATGGAGGCAGTTATTAAAGAATATTTCTACCACATTTAGAAAGGAAGATGCAAATTTCAGATCTGATATCATTTTTGTTTGTTATTTCCTAACAAATAATATCTTACTGCCCATTTTTCTTAATGATAATGGGAAAGTACTTGTAAAACCTAACAACTAAATGTCCTAAGGGTGGGAAATTTGTGCGCTGTATACTACAGTATATATTTAGCTTTCACTCTTATGCTGAACTCATCAGCATATTCTTGCGTCTTGGCAATTGACCACTTTTTATGCTCTTAATGGTTTATTTGGCTTTTTAATCCTCTTGGTTAGCTTTTGTTTCCTTCACACATGAACTACTGATGCAACAGGGACACAGTTGCCCACAAATCAACAGAACAGGCAGCAATTGAATGACTTTTAGAGAAACTAGCATATTTTTTTTAAAAAATGGCCGTATGGTGGCGCTGCAATTACTATTGCCACCTGACAGCTTCAGGGTCCTCCAGGTTTCAATCCTGAGCTTGGGTTATAATTTTTCTGGGCAAGTTCTCCCAAGTGGGTTTGTCCACGTTTTCCAGGTCCTTCCCACTTCCTAAAAGCATATCATTAGGTGGATTGCCTGTATCAAATTGGCCTTAGGTGTGAATGAATTTGTGTGTGCACACATGATGCTCTGAAACGGACTGGCATCCCATCCAGAATGTAATCCCACCCACATGCCTTTTTCTTTTTTTTCCTATTGCTGAATTCATCAGCATATTCTTGCTTATTAATCAATCAAAAAAATGGTATGCTCATAATGGTTTGACTGGATTCCAGATGCAAATGTCACATTTAGAATAACCCTTAAACCAGTGGTCACCAACCCTCTTCCTTGAGATCTACCTTTCTGCAGGGTTCATCTCCAACCAACATCTAACACACATGTTTTAGGTGATCAAGAACATCTTAAGGCTTCTAATGATTGGATGGTCAGGTGGGCATGATTATGGTTGGAGATACACTAAAGTCTTCAGGAAGGTAGATTTACAGGAACAGGGCTGGCGACCATTTCCCTAGACCTTTCAGTTCCCTCATGCATGAACCAATATTGCAGCAATGACACAGTTGGCTTCAAACTTCAAAATCAGCCAACTGTTCAGTTACTTTTAAAGAAACTATGCATAAAACTCTTCAGAATTCTCTATGGTGAATTAATTTCGATTTAATACTTCGGAGATGTCTAATGCAGCTTTTCCCCACATTGATGATACTTGTTTCTGTTTATCATAGAAAATCACAGCAGGAACACGAGCGGCTGATATAGTGTAGCTGATCACATACAGGAAGCAAAATGAATCAACATACACACACTACTGAGAAAAACAACAGACAAGACACTGCCTTAGGGCAATTTCCCAGCGAGAGTCGTACAAAAGTTTTGTTGCAGCTATTTCTGCATCAGTCTATCATTCACTGAGATATATGGTAGAACGGATTATACTCATCTATGGGTTTATATTTTGTGTTGGAGTTTTCTTTTTAAAATGTGCAGACATATACACATGTTCACATAGCAGTGAACTCATCACCCACATACACATGGAATCAGTTTGGGTTAAGGCCACTGTCCAACACACTAAGCATGGTGGATTTACCTAGCTGAATTCCATATATCATTTCAGTACAGAGGTGTAATAAAATACAAGGTGATCTGTTCTAAATTTGTAGGCTGAATTGGGCAGAATCACATTGGTGGTTCTCAGTACATCTATACATAGCACAAGGTAATATAAAATAATGTGCTTGAAGAGGAGGCCTGGTTAGGAGTAACAAGAACAATACAATTATTCAACAATATACAGCACGTGTGCAAATGAGCAAGTGAACGAAAGCAGACAGAGAAAGAATGCTTGTGTTTTTTAGGATATAACCGCTGAGCTAAACTGGGTTTGTCCTGGACGACATCATCGCATTCATTCATCAACCTCAGCGCACACATACTCTGACCTTCCCAAGCTAAAAACAGAAGGTTTCATAAGCGAATGCCTTAAAGAGAAAGAATTGTGTTTTGGAAAAGGCTCTCTTTTTCTCTTCACAGTCACAGTACTATCCTTTCTCACTTTCTAGGTTCTCTTATTCCAAGCTTGGAATATTTGGGTTGGCAGATCATGGATTTTCCATAGGCAAGAATTATTGAAAAATTCTTTAGAAGTTTACTCAGAGCTACACAGCAAGATTTGATGATTTCTTGTATATCAGGGGTGTCAGACTGCAGTCCTGAAAGGCAAACTGCCTGTGAAATGGACATAATTCAACTCAACAGTTAAATACCTCAAGTTGTATGGGCTAAATATGATGTATTAGAAGGAGGACACATTTCTGTTCAGGACATGGACATGTACGAACAATCCCATAACACTAGTATTTATCAAATCAATGGTAGTCTATTATCAGCAGCAAGCCTCAAATGAGGAATAAGTATGATAAGAATAACCATAATACACTTTTGTTTCGTTAAATGCTGTTGCAAATTCACATTAAAAAGGTTTTTAGACAAAAATAATTTTAAAGTTTAAACATTCCTTTCACTAACAGCATTACACTCAGTACTCCTGATCAGTAAAACTGGGACATTGAGGGTGTGGCGCAGTATATTTTATTTTTGTGTGCTCTTCTGGACTGAGATTGCTGTAATCTGTTGGAGTCGATCTTCCAGTTTAGGGGTCACAGACTCAAGAGCTCAATAGTTTAACCTTAAACATTTTCTTTAGTTCCTCTTTCAGTCCCCAGTATTTCTCCGCCTTCTCGTATTCTTCCCTTTGGATGTTAGAAAATTACTTAGTTTCTATCATTATCATCATACAATATCATCATATTATTGCTACAGTATGTCTGATTGGTTTTCTATGACTTATTTATCTGCCTGTATCTGGAGGCCCAACAGGGTCATAGTGTTATTCTTTCTACTACTTTCTCTGCTGCTTCTCATTTGGATATGGGGATTTACCACCCATATTCCATGCTAATGTTCCTGCATCCATCCATCCCATCCATCTTCTACCGCTTACTTCTTCAGGGTCGCGGGGGAACCTGGAGCCAATCCCAGGGAGCATCGGGCACAATTGAGCACAAGGCGGGGTACACCCCGGACAGGCTGTAGGGGTACACCGGGGTACACCCCGGACAGTCCATCGCAGGGCACAATCACATACACACTCACACACCCATTCTCACCCATTCATGCCAGTCATGCCAGTCAGCCTACCATGTATGTCTTTGGACTGGGGGAGGAAACCGGAGTACCCTTTTTGTTGTATCTCAGTATATACAATCTGACTGTATTTTGCCCTCGTACATGCTGGATTGTCTTAGGGATTCTGTGCACAGTTTGTACATTGGTTGTGGTCTGATATAATTCATGCTTTTTTAATGACCTCAAGCTAAATGCTGTTTGTTGCTGCCATCAAGATTAATACATTGATGATATCCTTCAATCCTCCAGTCCTGTCATTAAAGCCACTGTTAGGATTTTCCCATATAGGCCATCTTTGCTGTCTGTGGGTTTCATATCTTTAAAATAGATAGATCTAATAACTAAGGAGTCACTTAAGGAATCATGTAAACTGTTTTTGACCAAGAATGTTAAATATACTGTTTGTTAATAAATGTGTGTTTAAAATTAAAATTTTTGATAGTATAAAAATTAAAAATAAAAAGAATATGATTGCTGTCAATTTAGCCAAGTTTGTTATGTAGTAAGATAATTAATTTAAGGGAAGAGGTACTCGGTAATAATGAGGAAATTTTTACAGATATCTGGAAGTTGAATTAGATCCCTAGGTAGAGGAGACTCTGAAAGAGAAAATAAATACATCCCTGAGAAGATGTGAAAAAGAAAGGTAGAGAGGAACCACACTCAAAAGGGAACACAACTAGTGGAATTACAAATCATTACAATGTACAGTAAAAGAAAAAGATGGCCAAACAGTAGTAAGTGTTCAGAAAAGATGTGTAGTGTGAGCACCATCCACAGCAGCAGAAGGTGAATCACAAGTGCCAAATCTCCAAGTAGACGCAAAGTGTCAAGATGAATCAGGCAGGTCTGGAGGACGAGAGGAGCGAGAGCAGTTGAAGTGTGTTTAGCAATAGCATCACATGGGGCAGTTAGGGGATCATGTACAGCTCAAGAGAGAGAGAAAGAGAGAAAAAACAATTAGGTTTGCTCTTATCCTACTGTGGGTTAAATTTGTGAGGCAGTGCAAGCAGGGACTCTGGCTAGTCTAGTTATGACAGCATAATTTAAAGGGAGAAAGTAACACAGTCAGAAAGTAACACAGGCAAGCATGACATTTAAACCCTGGGACAATAAACCTGAGTGACTGTGAGTATATGTACATTGGAGGCACATCTCAGTTAACCATAACTCCGTATGGCCATGGATTCCCCAGATCTTCACCTTTTATCAAAATAAATGTAACAAAAATTAACTAAATAAATAGGTTTTCAATCTAGTGTTAAAAATAGTTTATAAGTCCTGATTAATAAATGGAAGGCTGTTCCACAGCTGAGGGGCTTTGAAGGAAAATGCTGTGCTCCCTGTTGTAGTCTTCATTATTCTAGGTACTAATAAAGAGCCTGCATCTTCTGACCAATACAGGTGTAGCAGATCATAAAAGACCAGAGGTACTGTGGGATTGAGAGCATTCAGTACTTTGTACAGTCATGTGAAGAAATAAGTACACCCCGTGGTAATTGTTGGCTTTTTGACATATTTGGACAAGCAAACATTTGATCAGCTTTGAAAGAATGCCTATTAATGAAGTTGATATACGTCAACAAAACCACAAGGATAATTAGCCTTTTCAATCATTTATTCAATAGAAATATCAATAGATGTGATATTCTTCTGTGGAAAAAGTAAGAACACCCTTGGCCTCAGAAGCTAGTGTTGCCCCCTTTAACAGAAGAAACTTCTTGTAGGTGTTTTGCATAATTGTCCACCAGTCTCTGATATCGGCTTGTTTGGAATTTTTGACAGCTCTTCCATGCAATATTCTTTCAGTTGCAAGATGTTTAAGACTTTGCATGTACTGCCTGTTTCAAATCCCCCCTCAACTTTTCAATGGGATTCAAATCATGGCTTTGACTAGACCATTCCATAACCCTCAATTTCTTCATTTTGAGCCATTCCTTGGTGGATTTGCTCATGTGATTAGAGTCATTGTCCTGTAGAAAGGTCCACTTTCGGTTCAAATTCAACTTTTGGACAGATAACCTCACATTATCTTCAAGCACTCTTTGGTATGATGTAGAATTCATGGTTGAGTCAACAAATGCAAGCTGTCTGCGTAAACAGAACAAAACGAAGGCTTTTGAAAAACAAAGGTGTGACTTCCCACATTGCCCCCTGAGTGGGTCTTCTGGATCATTGTGTATCCTTCCCTGATTCATCAAGCCCCTACCATATGACCATTATGCTAACTCGATCGTATACACACCAACACGGAGACTAAACCGCAAGCTTTGCTGGATTTGTCATCATTCTTAGCAGCAATTGTGCAGTTAAATTCTATATTTTATAAAACTGAAGCTGCCTACATGCGCAAGGTGAGCTATAATTAGAGCAATCGGCAACAAATCTCATTTCAAGCGGCTTAAACCCTACTGCCGGTTTGGACTAGCATCCAACTTCCTGTTTACACTTGTATGCCCAGTGTGCACGAATGGTCATGTGACATGCGTTTTTGGTCGTGTAGTGCTAAGACCGTTTCTGAAACATGGCAGAAACGCCAGTGTGGATGAAGATCGTTTTCATTTTAAAACAAATATACACTAGTGTAAACGTCCTCAGGGACTTAACAAACTTTGAGTCATAAACACACAGACTTGACCACTGAGTGACCACTTTCCATTGGTGCACTTAAATCTGAAATATTTCTTTATTTCTGTAGTAAATGAGCATAGATCCCATATTTAGCAGTAAGCAAAGCAGTAATGGTTTGATCTGTGATAGATACACAAACACTTTTTAACAGACTCCTAATTATCTGTCTATCTTAATTACAAACCTGGCAGATGGATTATCAGGAAGGGGTCTCTCACACACTTGTGCACACACACACACACACACACACACACACACACACACACACACACACACACACACACACACACAGGCAAATGTGATGGATGAAAACCTCAGCTGAAGTTCAGGCAAGGAGAAAAAAACAATTAAAGCTGATGGAGGAAAGAGATTAGAAAAGGGCTACGCTTGAGTGAAGTTGCAGTTTGCCCCTACTTGCACATAAACAACTGAGTGTAGTGTTTTGATACAGAACTCATGAATGGCTGGGGAGAATTATTCCGTCCAAACATGGGCTTTTTTTCATTCTGATAGCGTCAGTTTTTCCTCCCATTCTTCCTTCGATGCAACGCTTTTATTTTGGACCTCTTTAAAATGGTCTCACATTTGCAATCGCAAGAAAGCTGACTTGTTAAGATTTATGTATTAATAAAGTACAATTTCAAGACGATCTCGTTGCTAATTCATATGAACTCTCAGAAGACATCTTGTATGTAAAGTTAGGAAGGTTAATTCAGGTGGCAGGGCTAGTGCTCAGTTGTTTGTTACAATTCCTATGATTGATGTCAGGCTGATATTGCTTTAAACTTAACAGATTATGAAAGGGCTGGGCAATTTTGGGGGATTTACATTGCAACAAAATGCAAATCATACACTTTCTAGAGATCATAGTTTGTAAAAGATGCTTCATCTAGAGTTGGGGTGAACAAATCAGTCATGTTTGATTAAACTCTCTCCAAAAGCCCTGAACGATCAGGAATCATGGCTATAAAAGGGCAAAAAGTTGTAAAATATCTCCTGTTCAATTGAGGAGACATACTGTGCCATTCCTCTTATAACTTGGTTTCACTGTCTATTCATTAGTTGTGTGTGTGTGTGTGTGTGTGTGTGTGCACGCACGTGTGTGTGTGTTTATTAAGGGTACTGAAGTAGGTGGTAGCTCTGATTCATCGCTGCTTTTAGCCTGTGGACGGAAGTAGCACCTAACGCCTTCTGAACTTGGAGTCCCTCACAAGCACACACACAGTGCCAGAGTGACTGATGGAAAAGGCGAGACCTCATATTAATTTAAAAAATAGGCTGACGCTATGTGTTTCCATTAGTATGCGTGTGTGTGTGTGTGTGTGTGTGTGTGTGAGTGTGTGTGTGTGAGAGAGAGAGAGAGAGAGAGAGAGAGAGAGAGAGAGAGAGAGAGAGAAATAGAGCATAGTATACAATCCCAGCTACATTTTCACTTTACACTGTGTTTATAGGAATTAATAAATCAGACTGGCAAGAGGTTATATATGCTAATTGCTGAACGACTTGGATGCTGGTGTGTACTGTATGTGAGATGTCCCGCCCTCTGTGTTTAAAGCGGAAATGAATTTATGGTTAGAGTGGGTCAGTTACATTGCCTCTAATTAAAACAAAGTGCTTGTGTTGAAAAGCCTGTTTTATCAATCATGCACACACACACACACACACACACACACACACACACACACACACAGTATGAATGTACACCGATTGAGCAGGATAAAATAGGGTGTGGTCTGTTCCATTAGGCTTGGAAAACAGAATAAATATAGTAGGGCAGTGTTCATGTTTATACTTTATCTTACAATTTCATTTCGTATTGAAGTGAAACAAAATCCATCAGCATGTTCCTCTCATTTTGATTGGTATAATTTTTTTAAAGAGATCCTGTTCAGTACGAGATTCATATGGATGAATGAGAGGGAGCGAGAGAGATGTTTTGGTTCCAGCTCTCACCATTCACAAAGACTCAGAGCTTTGACATATATTAATGGCAGTTTACAGACTGTGAAATTGCCTCACTAATCACGTTCAGATGCCTATCAGCACGTGGCCCATACATGGACTGTAGGTATGTTACTTTTTGTTCACGTGTGGCAGTCAGTATGTGCTTGTATACCCTGTAGGGAGCATCTGCCCAGATGAGACACTTCCCATTTGTTCTAATCAGTAGGGTGAGGAGAGGGTGTGCTGTTTCAGCTGTTTTCACAGTCACATTCATTCTTGTCTTGGACAGAATTGGTCCTTTGAGCTGAGAAACACAATCTCGCCATGATGACCATGACAGCGACTGTACCTGCACGCACATAGCTAAGGAGCTTATGCAAGAAATTTAAACTGTACACCGTGTTTTCCTGGCAGCTGTTTTGATGAATTGATCCAACACATATACACACTGTGCCGTATGCAACATGCATCACCTGTCACTCATAATAGCAATCCTCATGATTTCATCTAGAGAAAAATTTCCGTTCCACCTTGCACACATCATTGCTTCCATTCCTATACCCATATATATATATATATATATATATATATATATATATATATATATATATATATTTGATGAATATGAAACTGATGTACATCATATGCTATGGCCTTTACAGTCACCAGATCTCTACCCAGTTAAACACCTATAGGAGAGTCTAGCATCGTGTTTTAGATAATTCAGTACTCTCCATCGTCAAAACACCAACTGAGGGAATATATTTTGAAGATACAGTATGCAGTTTTGGAAAAGTTTGGTATCCAGCTGACATACTAGTTAAACATTGTGACTTGACTTAGCCTTCAAGCAGACATTTAGATGTCCAGTACTATCGGTAGACATATCACCAATATTCCATAGAAAATGTGAAAATACCTGTTTTTCGATGGACTGCAACTTGTTCTCTGCCGGTGTTATTTATTGTTATTTATCTGTCCTTAACATCAGAGAAACCAAGAGAAGGCTCGATGACCATTTTGGCAAGCGTATTCTTACCATCAGAATGAAGGATTCCTCCTTTCCAGTTGTGAAACACTTCAACAGCGATAGATATAACATTAATGACCTACCGTTTGCATTGATAGTTGTTTTGGGAGCAGTACAGTGAGGACACTTGGAGAAAAAAAAGAACTCTGAGAGGCAATGGAATAAATATCATGGAGTAAATGTTCTGAAAACTACTACTGTATCATCCACCATTTCAAACATCAACTGATTTCACCTCCTATAGCTTCAGAAGCATTTTGCTTACACAGCTGATGAAGGTAAGGAAGCTTCATTCCACCACACATTAGAAGATACACTCACTTAACACGTTATTAGTTATACTAACACTATACTAATACTGGGTAGGGCCTGCCTTTGCTCTCAAAACAGCCTCAGTTCTTCGTGGCGTGGAATTCCACAAGATGTTGGAAACATTCCTTTGAGATTCTGGTCCATGTTGTCATGATGATATGCATCACGCAATTCCTGCAGAGTTTTCAGGTGCACTTTCATGCTGCACATCTCCTGCATCCCAAAGGTGTTATTGGATTCAGATCAGTTGACTGGGAAGACCACTGAAGAACACTGAACTCATTGTCATGTTCATGAAACCAGTTTGAGATGACTTTTGCTTTGTGACATGGTGCATTATCATGCTGGATGTAGCCATTAGAAGATGGTAAAATGTGGCCATGAAGGGATGCACATGATCAGGAATAATACTCAAATAGACTGTGACATTCAAGCGATGATTTATTAGTTTTAACGGACCCAATATGTGGCAAGAAATCATTCCCCACACCATTACACCACCGCCACCACCCTGGAGTGTTGACACAAGGCAGGTTGGGTTCATGGGTTCATGCTGTTGATACCACTATCTGACCCAACCGTCTGTGTGTCTCAGAAGAAATCAAGATTCATCAGACCAGGATACGTTTTTCCTGTCTTCAACTGTCCAGCTGTTTTGGTGAACCTGTGCCCACTGCAGCCTCAAATTTCTGTTCTTGGCTGACAGAAGTGGAACCCGACATAGTCTTTTGCTATTGTAGTCCATCCACCTTAAGGTTTGACATCTTGTACATTCTGAGATGCTTTTCTGCTCACCACAGTTGTACAAAGTGATTATCTGAGCTACTGTAGCCTTTCTGCTAGCTTGAACCATCTGGCCATTGACCTCTCTCATCAACACGGTATTTCTGTCCTCAGAACTGCTGCTCACTGAATGTTTTTTTCTTTATTACACCATTCTGAGTAAAATCTAGAAACTGTTGTGTTTGAAAATCCAAGGAAGACAAGCAGTTATAGAAATATTCAAACTAGCCCATCTGGTACCAACAATCATGCCACAGTCAAAATGACTGATCACGTCTTTTTCACATTCTTATGGTTGATGCGATTATTACCCAAAGCTGCTGGCCCATATTTGCATGATTTTATGCATTGCCATAGGCTTAGGAGTCTAGAACCTCACACCCATATTTCAAAATCTAGGTCCTCATCCCCCATCACACACTTTTTCCTATTGTAAAATTTTATTTTGCATTGCCTGCCTGTCTCTGAGGACTTCTGAGTTGGCTAGTCTCCAAATGAATCCATGCCACAACTTTTAGAAACATAATGCAATTTTTAAAAAAAACAACTTCGCTGTAATAAGTGCAGGGGTCAGACTCAAGTAGCTAGGGCTCGCTGAACCGTTTTGCCTGTTGCCAAGCTTGACGAGAGTAAAGTATCCGTCACTGCAAGGAAACAAGAAAAACCTAGTATGGATTTTCAGAGAAGTGGCTACTCTTACACAATGAAAGTGGGATGGATTCATTTGTAGATGACTCGCATATTCCATGACCATCTGTGAAAAAAAAAAAACCTCGCGCTCTGAGGTGAGGGGGGTTACCACACAGCATTCAGATGCTCTTGAGCACACTAACGATCAGATGAAAGATTTACCACTTTGTATTTGAGGTAGGATATTGTAGCTATATCGGAGCATGTAATTGCTGATTGTTTGCTGGTTTTGATCAACAATTTTGTTGTCAAAATAATTATTTAGCCTATGAAACTGTCAAATACGCATACGCTTGCAAGCTAGGTAGCACACCAAAATTGTGTGTATGTGCCATAGCTACGTGTCCATAAAGGATTTAATGGTAATCAAAATGTTTCCACAGAGATGAGCATCCTACAATATTTTAAGAGGAACTGGACAGAGGAGGATGAAAAGCAGGTCATAGGAGTAGAAAAGACTGAGGAGGACGAGCTTATAAGTTGTATGGATAGCTAGCAGTTAGCCAGCTAGTTCAGGTCACACCGTGTTTGATGTTTGGGACACAGGTGCCATCAGGTGAGGATCGCTCCCACTGTTGGTGAGTTGGAGCTATGAGTTTGAAATTGTGTGTTTTCATTTTCCGTCGTGATTCTGGAAAACGTCGCCAAGGTAGGACTGTGTTGCTGCATCAAGAACAGAAGACCTGCACAAAGACCTCAATTCCACATGGACATTCTCGCTGTGGTTGCTGGGACTATGGATTCTGCTATGGCCTTAGCCTATGGACTGCAATTACCACATACAGTTTTGCACTCAACTCTCCTTTAGTGAACAGTGGACTAGTTCAACAAACAGACTTCATGTGAACTTTCTTTTACTTTCACACTATCCGTTGTTACCCAGATGAGGATGGGTTCCCTTCTGAGTCTGGTTCCTCTCAAGGTTTCTTCCTCATATCAACTTAGGGAGATTTTCCTCACCACCATCGCTCAATAGGGATAAGTTCACACACTTAAAATCTGTATCCTGTGTTTATATGTTTCTGTAAAGCTGCTTTGAGACAATGTCCATTGTTAAAAGTGCTATACAAATAAAATTCAACTGAATTGAATTAATGAATAAATTGAGCTTCATTTAGTGACATACATCAGAACTTGGATCTCTATATTTCATCATTTTAATTTTTGTGTTTTTCAAATATTTAACCAATGAAAAATATTAAAAGAGCTTGTGACTCCCCTTCCCAGTCTGAGTATTCTCAATTTTCAGGAGCTGCAAATACCCTCTTACAACCACACTAATTAGTACATTTTCTTCCCAAAAGTTATTAGAAATGAGTATTTAAGTGCTTTATTTAAAAAATAAATAAATAAATAAAATCATGCCCATGTGCATTGCACTGCTGTCACATGATTGTACTAGGTGTACATTTTTTTTCCCAAATGAATGTATTATGTAATTCTGACTTTGTATTAATATTGCTGAATAATGCTGTGATTTATTCATAATTGCAAGTTAACATTTCAATTTGGGATTGATTTTTTTTATCTAATAAGTGAGAGCCACCATGACTTCTTGCTTATTAGGCTATCCCCTTACCCCTAACCAAGCCACACCAACACTGCGGGTATGCCCTCCAGTTCATCCTCCCAGATTGGCCCAATTCCTCTGAAAGTATTAGTTCAGGTCATTTATGTAGCTTGTTTACCCATTACTGGGTTTTGTTGTTGTTGTTTTATTATTGGAAACAGAAGCAGCAAGTTGCAGTTGTGTGATATTAATAAGTTGCGAGATAAAAAAAAGTCAGTTTTATTAACTCACTGTTGTGAGATGTTACATCAGAACTTTCTCTGTTGTATGTTGTGTCAAAACTATGAGAATAAAATCACAGTTAAGTCAAAGTAACTCAAATTATGAGAGAAAAAGTCACAATTTAGCGTCTATATGTCATGGAAACAAGCTTCCATTTGAAGGATTTTTGCCCAAAAAGCATTTCTCTGTAAATTTATTTGTACCGTTGTCAGTTTTGACTACAGTTATAAGTGCACTGCAGTTACTTCCTGGATATCTTTTATATAGTTGCTGTCCAATGAAAATTGTTTTCTCCACTTTATGTGGTTTAAACAAAAATTGTGTTTGTCTAAAAAAAAAATAGTGTTGTCTGTGCTCTATGGCTGTGATAAATCTCTCCTTAACTACAGTTCATCACAGGTCAGATGATTAGCTTAGCTCATCACCTTTAACAACACCCAGCATCATTTGTCTACTGACCAAAGTTAAACGGTGGCTCCCTAGCCTGCTCATGATTTACAGCTTCTGCTAACTTTCATTCATTACTTGTTCATATTCTTCTACATTCATGAACATGCTAGTAATCATTGTGTAATGCTAGTAAGCAAATTGCCTTTTTTTATTTGGGGAAATGTACGATCAATTAAGGCATAGAGAACGAGTTAGAAAGATAACAGAAAAATGAATGAGTATGTTACAAAATCGATATGTCCCATAGTTGAAGTAGCATGATCCATTTGCATTTATCTTTTAATTATTCCTCTGATCTGATAATAAGGCGACTGCTAAAGAAAGGTTTTCTTCCCACAAACCTCAATGAAAGGACGCACTAATGCAGCTAATAATGACTAAAAGCTAAAAGGGTGCAGCCCTTGTGATCTTATTAGCATAAAGCTAATTGATCTGTGATAGTTTTCATTCATTCATTATTCGCTACGTTCAGTGTTCCCACTGAAAATGAAATTTGGTTGAGAATGACTTGTAGTCGGGAACATCTCGCTCTAAATGTTGCTTGTATTTTTAGATTTCCTGAGAGAAGCAAATAAACTTCGGCGAGTCTGCGGTGATTAATCATTTCTGTCCCGGCTTCATTTTTAGGGTCTCTTGATGATGAAGTTTCTTCTAATTAAAAATCTGGAGGTTTACAGGGTATTTTTAAGACACCCCATTTTTATGATCGTCTATGTATGAGTTGGAAAGTTTGTAAAATGCTACTACTTTATTGGGATGTTAAGTCTCCTGTGTCTGCGTGTGTGTGTGTATGTGTGTGTGTGTGTGTGTGTGTGTGTGTGTGTGTGTATGGGTGGGTGGTCATCACACCATTGTGTAGAACTAGAGCCTCAGCCATGACGGATGATGGATTACGAGCATTGGTAATCTATCACACTTCTGACAGGTAGCACAAACACATGCACACACATACATAGTGCCCTCTTCTTACTGTGTGTCTGTGTCTAACTGTGCTACTGTAAAAAAAAAAAAAAAAAAAATAAAAAAATTAATAATAATAATAATAATAATAATAATAATAAGATGGATGAAACATTCTTCATTCAAGAGTGTGCATCACTCAAATGTTTACTAATGATACACTGAGATGGAAAATTCAGAATTTTGGTACGAGTGCTTAATAGCCTCCACATGCGCATACACACTCACACACACACACAGATGAGAGGAAGTCCCTCCCATAGAGTTGGGGCCATTAAGGAAACAGGAGGTGAGTGTGTGTGTGGTTAGATAAACTGAGCTCTTGCAGATACACCAGGCTTGAAGAATTATATTCACATACCATAATAATAATGGTCTCATAAATCCATTTAAATAAGAAATCGCGCAAGGAGGATTAGGCTTGAAGTACTTGACAGCGGTTAGCCGCAGAACCATTAGAGAATTAAAACAGGCCTGACTTCTTGTTGGTAATCTCACATACAGGATCTACTTAATACCCAAGCGCTCTTCATTAAAAACAAGGATCGTCCAGTGTATTCCGGAGTTTGTTCATGTTTGTTTGAGGTTTTGGGAGTAGGAACAAAACCCATAACATACCGTGATGCAGATCGATCGAGTGACAGAAAAGTAAACATAGAATATGAGTTTGGATTTCATTAAATGCACTGGTTCAATAAGACCGCTGTGATGCAGCCGAATGTGAAGATGTGTCACGCATTTTTCCCTGATTTTAAAATGCTCCTGTTGGTTGGGAAAGAAAGAAGTATGGAATTAATACACTTACTCATGGTATGCCGTTATAGGAAAATAATGAACTTTATGGTGTACTTTAAGCACCCAGATGTTGATATTATATCCTTTTATACCACCTCAATTTGCCAACAATTACATCCATCCATTTGCTATACTGTTTATCTTACGCAGGGTCGCAGGGAGCCGGGAGCCTCTGAGGACTCGGGGCTACAAGGCGGGGGACACTCTGGATGGGGTGCCAACCCATCACAGGGCACAATTACACATCCGTTCACACACTACGGACAATTTAGATGCCAATCAGCCTACCTTGCATGTCTTTGGACTGGGAGAGGAAACCGGAGTACCCGGAGGAAACCCTGATTACATGGACGAGGAGAAAATGCGTAATCCACACACACAGAGCAGGAATCAAACCCCCAACCCCAGAGGTACGAGGCAAACATTTTATCCATTTATAGTGGTAAGTCTCCGAAAACTAGTTTGTTCCAGGTATCACTTATAATAGCTGTAATCAGTTGTTCCCTTCTGTTTTTGTAATAATACAGAAGTCTTACAGAGAAAATGCAAAGCGCAGCGTCCTGCTTTGAAGAATTTCCTGTTCAGCTTTACCTCTGCCTGATACAAAGCACTGGCACTGGAGAATCCATCCATCCATAAATGTTAAATAAACATCTCTTTCACCGCACAAAACTTTATCATATCAAGGACAACTGTACGTTTATTTGAATCCATTTACTGTTATGCTGTGGTGCTGGTTACTAAAGAAACGATATTGTATTAGAAGGAGGGTATTAATATACTGTAGACCTGTGAAACAGAATCAAGAATACAGTCTTGTAGAGACAAAAATATCGACAGAATGTCTTTGTACTAATAGAGAAAACTAATAACCCATGCCCGTTCCTTACGGCAGCAAAGATTGAGCCAAAACTTCGGTATAATTATTTAAAAAAAAATACATTAGTGCACCTGTTATTTTGTCGAGAGTGAGGTAAGTAGGTTAGGATTCTCGTTCTTATTCATGAACGAGTGAACAGAGTGCTAAAATACATTTTTTTGTGATTGTTCAGGCCAAAAATGCTTGATTTTACCTAGGCTTCTTTTCAAAATTTGCGTTGCGACTCGTGGAGTTTTTTTGTGCTTTTTTTTTTTTCTTTCACGGTGATGATGGTTGGTAAATGAAACCTTTTAGCTGTACTCGTGTTCAATGCACATGTATCGAAGAGGGCTTTGACGTGATGACGTCACATGACGCGTCTTGACCCACATCTGTGGAAAATCTGCGGTAATTTTTGAAAAATTGCAAGATCCTCTAATATTACGGAGTTTGCTTGATTTCACGTAATCCTGGAGGTACTGACATGTGATTTGTCTTGCAGCAGCAAGTGTTAGAAAATAGTAAATACTGTAGACATATCCTAGCTTGTGTGTGTGTGTGTGTGTTAGAGTGTGTGAGAGAAAGCAATTGAGAGCATTTTTCTACTTTTTCAGGATACTTTACTCTAGAGCATTTAGCTACCCTGCACAAGGAAAACTGCTTCTAGACACAGCCTGGTGTTTACATTTATTTACCATCATTGGGTTTAAAAACCACCAAGCATCACACCGAGCATTTATTATTTGAATTAATCAGTTAATTGAAGAGCGTGCTGATTTGAGTGATGCGCGATCCAGAGGGTGCGCAAAGTAATTTCTCCTGCCTTCGTTAAGTCTGATGTATGTAATGCAGCAGGATGGTTTCCAGATTTCTGCTCATTATAGGAAACAAATCGAGCCCTTTTTATCCGTCTCAGTCGTCTCCACCTGTCATTGTTGTTTACAAGCCGTCGTCGACTTAACGTAAGCGGAACACGTGCCAACTTGAAGTGGCATATGAAAGTAATATAATGTAAATGTAATATACGGCATGGAGCAGGTTTTTCAGAAAGTACTTGTCAGGGTTTTTTCTCCTTTGAACTATGTACCTTAATATCAGCTAATGTGCTAAGTAGCACTACTAAATCTCTACTCACCTAGCTTCAACTTCAGTTTTTACTTCTGGTCCTGAATTCTTCAGTCTTGTTTACTTAGCCTACAGTAGTACCTCCAGGCTCCAAGGGCTCATTTAGTAAACTTTGCTTCAGCTAATAAAGTATTAGATTAGAACAGCTCTTATGATAGTGATGGGGACTTCCTTAAGGTGAACAAGTGAGGGAACGATGACAAGGCCATGTTACACAATATTGGAACGGGGCCGTTGTGCAATCAGCCTATCACTTTTTTTTTTTTTTTTATTGAAACACTGACCATAAAGACTCCTCTAATATCTCCTTCCGTGACTAGATTGTGACCTCGTGAACTGTTTAACCCCCTTTCCAAACACACACACACACACACACACACACACACATACACTAGATGTAATGCAATATTGAGGGTGTGAAGGGAGATGATTTGTGGCAGAAGATGGATATATACCTGATCCATTTCGGTCTGCAGCTCTATTCCTCTCTCCATCTTTGTCAACATCTCTCTCTAACCCAACCCCCCCCCCGTTATCTCTCTCCCGATTTCATACTCACTTTAGCCTTGCCCTTCCAAAATCAAGTTGTTGCGTTTTTACCATCCTGTGCGTGCGTATTTGTGCTGCGCGTATTTGGAGACTCGTTCCATGAGTGCCTTTCCTGCTTCGCTTATTACTTCTCTTCCCCTAGCACAGGGATGAAATTGAGGCGCAGATTCCTATCACAGATCTGTATATTGATATCTCATCCCTGGCTGCCGTGACATCTTTATTCATCAGTCGCACATGTGCCTGCGGGGTCGGCAGCGATGTGGCCAATCCGTGCTAAGTGAATGGTTTTGTCCTTCTGTGGATGCTAGCAGGCCGAGAACCTTTTCTTACTAAGAGGGAGACAGAAAGAGAAAGAAAGAGAGAGATGGCCACAAGCCAGCGACTGGATGCCATCTGACTGGTGAATAATAGTCAAGGACAGAGAAAGTGAGCAAGCAAGAGTGCTTGAGATAACTCAGAGTCTGAGTTTGTTATAATCAAATCAGCATCAGGGACTATTAGATCAGCTATCAGTCCATTTCTAGATAAATCATTCAGCAAATCAGTATTTAGTTTAGTTATCAATTCATTGGTTTACACATAAATTGACAACAAAGTAGTAGGTAAGGTAAGTAGTTAAGGAATAAAACATGACCAGGAGTGGCGTTTTAGGAAAAATCATCAACACAAGCTTCACTACACTGAAGTTGATTATTTTCCTATAACAGCACATGCTGACATTCTTCATTAATAATTTAACATTTTATTAACGATTACACGTTTTAATTTAGTAATGAACAACAAAGCATACATTTTATCCATATATAGTTACGTTTAATGTTGCGGATCATGCTGACGTCTATGGAAGCCTGTTTACACAGAGGAAAACAAATTGAAAGGTAATTATGACGTTATATCTTGGGATTCCGACTTTATTTCTCACAATTTCGACTTTATATGGGCCATTCTAAAGAATTGGTGCAAACTGGTGACCCACAACCGGAAAACCTATTTAAAAAGCATTTACCTATTCAAATCTTAGATGTTTACTAAGATCCTTCTATTATCTATTATCTAAAATAAAATTATCTATTGAATATATAAAATCATCATTTATTATGTACTTTCAATTGGGAGGTGGCTGTCCCAAACCCTGACCCCTAAATTTCAACTTACGAAAGTGATAATGAGAGACTTTTTGCATTATATTCCATTGCTGTTTTTTTTTTTTTTTTAATATCTTTTTGATTTTTTTTTTTTTTTTTTTAAGTGAAGTTCCCAAAAATATTTATTATTAACACTACTGGCAACAACCTAACAACCCTTGGCTAGTACCACAGACTTAAGTATGTGTTATATTTCAGCTGGAATTTAAATCATATCATATTACAGAATTTTAACTCACATACTAAACACTACTAAAACATACTAAAATACTAATGTCTTGCATAACTATAACTATGATTTGCATAACTTCCCCCAAATAAAGAATTAAGTGTTCCCTTTTGTCACTACCAAAATAATGATGTCGCAACCGATGTTTCGGTCATGACTGTTTTGGTAGTGACAATTTTAGATACTTTTGAGCCTAGCGCAAAGATGATAATCAGCACATGGTTAGCTAGCATAGTTCTGTACACACATAAGAACTACATTTCATGGAATAACATCCAAAAAAAGTTTGCTTAATTTTGCTTAAATGGCAGAAAAAAAAGGTGTGACGTTCTTTAATGTTAGAAAAACTTCGTAAAGAGTTTCACACTCAGACTTTTAAACATTTACTTCAAAATGATGGGACCTATCTACTCACCGTGTAGCTATGAGAGAGAGGGACACAGGAATATTTCCTGATCAGAAATGTAGGGTTGTGGTTAAAATCAATCTCAGCCAATGGACGAATTGATTTACAAAGAAAATATAAAAAATTATTTTTTTTGAACTTCACTTTAAAAAAAATCCCAAATATATTTTTTAAAACAACAATGGAATAAAATGCAAAAATTATTTCAATATCATTTTCATAAGATGAAATTTAGGGGTTAGGGTTCGGGACAACCACCTCCCAATTGAAAATACCTAATAAATGATGATTTTATATATATTACGCTTACTGATATTTTACATATTATTGTGGGTTTCAATAGATAATAGAAGGATCTTAGTAAACATCTAAGATTTGAATATGTAAATGCTTTTTAAATGAGTTTTTTGGTTGGTTGAATCAATTCTGTAAAATGGCCCATATCTCAAAAGTCTGACTATTTTTGAGTTAAAATCTCTCAATTCTGACTTTTTTCTTGCAATTATTAGTCTACATCTCACAATCCGGACTTTTTTTCCTCACAATTTAGACATCCACTTGACGAAGTACCTGAAATGTGACTTACTTGAGGTAACGAGCATGTGCTAGCCTCTGGTTTTCCTCGTCTTAGTTAGCTGATCAGTGTTGTTCTTCCATCCATCCATCCAACTTCTACCGCTTATCCTTTTCAGGGTCATGGGGAACCTGGAGCCAATCCCAGGAAGCATCGGGCACAAGGCGGGGTACACCCTGGACAGGGTGCCAGTCCATCGCAGGGCACAATCACATACACACTCACACACCCATTCATACACTACGGACACGCCAGTCAGTCTACCATGCATGTCTTTGGACTGGGGGAGGAAACCGGAGTACCCGGAGGAAACCCCCGCAGCATGGGGAGAAAATGCAAACTCTGCACACACATGGCCCTGGCGGGACTCGAACCCCAATCCCTGGAGGTGTGAGGCGAACGTGCTAACCGGTGTTGTTCTTATATAGCCTAATTATAGAGAGTGATTGATGCTTTGTTAGATGTTAACTCAAAATTGTGATGAGGAAAAAAAGTCAGAATTGTGAGATGTTAACTCATAATAATTTTAAAATAAAGTTGCAATTAACGTTTATCGGTTATTAACTCATCGGTCCTGAATGCTCCAGTAGTGGAAAACTTGCTGACCATTACAAAGCACTGACACTGGAGACTCCTTCCATAAATCTTAACCAAATGCGTACCTTCAGAAAGCTTCATATCATCATATAATCGTTTCAAGTTTATCTTTAAGTTTAGTAACACTATGTTTTTTATGTTGATCATTAGCCTTAGATTATGTTGAGCGTCCAGCATACAAGTCCCTGTATTAGAACGAGAGCGTTAATAAGCACCTTTTGAATTCCTGGCATTAACTGGCATTACTGTCGAAGAAACTTTATCAACACATTCTGACCAATCAGATTCAAGAATTCAACTGTCTTGTGGTGTGATTCAAAATAGACAATCAAATCTATTGATGAATGAATAACAAAGCATTCAATAAAGTAAAATAAATAAACACATTTTTCATAAGGTTGACAATTGCATGTTTTTATTATCAATTTGTCCACTAATCCAGGAAGTAAGAACCAAACTGATCCTCTTAGTGGCACAACCAGCTCCCGTCTCCATGTGCAACTGTTTTATGTTTAATTAATACCAAACTGTCACCATTAGCCCTAAACACGTGCGTTTCTGTCTGTCCAGTCTTGGCAGGATATCGTGGAACATTTATGTCTGTCCTTCCACCTCTCCTGAATGACATAGTAAAAAAGTGCAGACTAGACAATGCTCACTTTGTAAAATCAAGTCTGTTCTTTTAATGGCGTACTCCTGGATTAATGCGCTTTGGCCGACGCTTTGTAAATCCCAAACTTCTTTATAGGTGCTAATATTACATCATTTTTGGATCAACCCTCCCAAGGTCACTGCTTTTATGGTACATAGCACTAACATAATAGGTACAGTAAATGGTGAAAGGGTCTGAGTGTGTATGCACGCTAAAGTGCCTTGCATGTGGTCTCGCATGTGACTGTGGTATGTGAGGGCTGATGAGGGTGCCTTAACATTTGATATGTGTGTGTGTGTGTGTGTGTGTGTGTGTGTGTGTGTGTGTCCTTGTACGTTAATGAGGCGATATGCAGAGGACACAGTTTGGTACCATTAAATCTCAGTTGGTAATGTTATTGGCCAGCGAGGCCAATTAAACCCCACTGCTTTCCAGATCATATGAGAGATGAGTGTGTTTTCGTTCCCATGTGATGCAAGGTCACCCTAATCTTTTTCACTCACACACACACACACACACACTTGCTCTCTTTCATATTTTTGTCACTCTTAGGAAAAGGAATTGTCAGTCAGTGTAATATCTGCCATCAAGCTGTCTCGCCCAGACACGCCCATATCCTTTAGAGATGTCACTCAAATTGAGGTTACCATGCCAACTGTGTAGGGCATGAGCCAGCATCTATTGATGTGTTTGGAGAAGCACACTCTATAAATACTGCTAAAATGTGCCTGAGCCACTGTTGAATATACATACACACAGGCACAGTTTCTCTTGGCATCTTGGTGCATCTCACATGACTGACTTATTATAATAAGTGGCCCAATTATAATGGCACAGTGTAAGTGAGCACCTACACACACTCAGAGAAGGATAAGTGAGGCCATTTTAATAGCTGTTCTCACCTCTGAGGACCAGCCCTTTGCTCTTCCGGCCAAATCCTATTACTGAGAGTCTGACACGTAGGCACACACACAGCCCTCATGAACCAGTCAGATCAATTACCCTCTCCACTTCACATTAATCCCCCCCTCCCTCTTCCCCTCCCTTACATCACATCCACCATCGCACATGTGCAGTATAATGTCTATTGCATTATATGTCCTATTACCATTTTACATACTACAACATACTATACCATACTACACAATGTCCTATTACCATTTTCCAATTTTTCATTTATTAATGAAGGACCAGTCTTGATTTATTTATTTATTTTTTAAACAAACTATATTTGTGGAAAGACCATGAGACATGTTTTCACTTATTTTTATAACTGCTATATACAGTTGTTCTCTTGCCAGCATCTTTTTTTCTCTCCCTCTTTTGATGTTAATAAGCCCAAAACAATGCAGCTCAATGAGAAATCAGAAAGCACAAAAACCCAAGGCTTCCATAAATATTAAATAATAAAATAAATCTCCTAAAAGAAAGTGTAACCATATTTAAAATGAAACATTTCTCTCTTACTGTGGATGCTGGTTTATAATTTAAAGATGGCTGTGGATGTTCTTCCTTGGATTCGGCTTAATTTCTAAGAACGGTTTACACTCGAGTGTCAGTCACTGAACAGTTGATAACTTCAGTTTGATATGATAGACACAAGGTTAAAGCTCTTATGATGGTTATACTCAAATACCTTTTAATGCAGTTAGCACTACTGACACTACAATATAGAGTAATAGAAGGGGAATTAGTTATAATTGCACTATCAGGAGTTACTCAGAAAAGTTCTGTTCCCACTGGAGGTTTCTTCTTCTTGTTGCCTCAGGGAGATTTTCCTTGCCACCATCGCCTCTGGCTTGCTCATTACAGATAAATTTAAATAACCAGATTTCTATAAAGGTGATTTGTGACTATAATATATAAAATTGAATTGAATTTGTTAAATAACTTTTATAATCTGCTTATTGCCAGTTATGTAATATTAAGAAATTGATTAAATGAAAATAAGAATTTAAAAGAGTGAGGGTTATTGCATTGGATTTCATTACATTTCATACAGACGAATATATAAGAAAAAGCTAGCTGTACCCTTTCTTTAAGCCCATGTTTGGTCAAACTTTAAGTTCTCAGAGCTGGGCTTTAAGATCAATGACTATGTTTACATGCACGTCAATATTCCATCCTGATGCCCTACCTTTGGATGGAGCTTTCATCAACTGGAGGCTACAGCCTGGAGATTGCTTAGGATGGTATCACCTGAAGTACCATGAAAATGGTTTTGGACCTCAATTCCACATGGACATTCTCACTGTGGTTGCTGGGACTATGGTTTCTGCTATGGCCTTAGCCTATGGACTGCAATTACCACATACAGTTTTGCACTCAAGTCTCCTTTAGTGAACAGTGGACTAGTTCAACAAACAGACTTCATGTGAACTTTCTTTTACTTTCACACTATCCGTTGTTACCCAGATGAGGATGGGTTCCCTTCTGAGTCTGGTTCCTCTCAAGGTATCATCTTAGGGAGTTTTTCCTCACCACCGTCGCCACCGGCTCGCTCAGTAGGGATAAATTCACACATTTAAAATCTGTATCCTGTGTTTATATGTTTCTGTAAAGCTGCTTTGAGACAATGTCCATTTGTTAAAAGCGCTATACAAATAAAATTGAATTGAATTGAATTTGGCAATATTCTAATCAATACTGAGTCGTGTAAATGCTGCAATGAGATTAAGACAATATTCTGATTCCCCAAATTCTGATTCCCACCCTGGAATATGCCGGCTTTAATTGGAAATTTGTTGCATGTTAACACCATATTCAGAAAATCCACTTAAAGGAGATTTATGCAAATGCTCAGTCCTATGCCATCTTTATGTAGAGCAACAAGTCTTTTTTTCAGATCCCCAGAGAGTACTTTGCCATGAGGTGCCATGTTGAACTTCCAGTGACCAGTATGAGGGAGTGTGAGAGCAATGACACCAAATTTAACACAACTGCTCCCCATTCACACCTGAGACCTTGTAACACTAACAAGTCACATGACACCGGGGAGGGAAAATGGCTAATTGGGCCCAATTCAGATATTTTCACTTAGGGGTGTACTCACTTTTGTTGCCAGCGGTTTAGACATTAATGGCTGTGTGTTGAGTTATTTTGAGAGGACAGCAAATTTACACTGTTGCACAAGCTGTACACTCACTACTTTACATTGTAGCAAAGTGTCATTTCTTCAGTGTTGTCACATTAAAAGATATAATCAACTATTTACAAAAATGTGAGGGGTGTACTCACTTTTGTGAGATACTGTATACTCTACCGTCTAGCGTATGAATTTTAGAAAGGTAATATCGTCTCAAATGGAACACTAGCGGGTTTTTTTTTTTTTTTACTAACCGGAAGTATAAGACGCTTCCTAGTCGACGGCGATGCTGGTAGCTTTTGCAGATACCCAAAGTCAATGACAATGTCCTTCTTCAGTTTGTCAACATTACCTTTTATAAAAAGTAATGCATAAATACTATTATACAATGTAAACTTATATATTAGTTCATATTATATACAAGTATTTATGCATTATTTTTCTAGATGCACAAAAAGCATGGAATTAAACTATAGTCCTAAATGAATTATATATATATATGTATATATATATATATATATATATATATATATATATATATATATATATGTGTGTGTGTGTGTGTGTGTATTGGGATATTTTCAGTCTTATATAATTGGACAAGCAGTTGTGTAAAGTTTTAGTCTGAAGTTTATATTTGTAACACTCAGTTTGTGGATTTATTTAAAATAAACGAAAAAATGGTACTGAAAGTTTACACCCCCCAATCCAATTAATTGGAATTAATTAATCAATCAATCAATCAATTGATTGATTGATTGATTGATTGATTAATAATAATAATAATAATAATAATAATAATAATAATAATAATAATAATTGGCCAATTAATCGATTACGAAAATAATCGTTAGTTGCAGCCCTAGTTCTTTGTATTTATTTGCACCACAGAATAGTGCTACTTGTTTTCAAAGTACATTATGGGCAAGCAAGATTAATATGATTCTATCTGAGATCCAAACATATTTGATAAAAATTTAAAATACAACATATGGAAATTAAAAGCAAACCTCTAACTAGTTTCTAGCTTTGATGAGAATCTCTGAACAAACCTGATGATCATCTGATAAAGCCATGCAAAAAGAGCAGTCTTTGTGTGTGTGTGTGTGTAGGGGGTCAGTGGGTGAAAGTATGCAAAACTTAGCTGAGCTGAGGAAAGAAATGCTAACCATTTCTGCTAGTATTTCCTTGTTCTCTATCTCTATTGATAATGGACCCTGGAGCTGTGACACAGTAATGCTAACAAATATGCTACCATTCCACTCAATGGCATACTAAACCTTAACCGTTATTAGCATACAGCTACGAGGCACAACACTAGCATATAATTTGTAGTGTGTTTTACATTAGCATAGAGCACACAGTCTGTCTATCAATGATCTTCTGACCACCCGATTTCATGTTGTTTTTTTTTGTTGTTTTTTTTTGTGATGATTTTACAACTTTATTCATATTAAATCCAACAAAATGGCTCTTTCTCATGACAGTTCTTAGCATTAGCATTGCCATCTGTTTAGTATTAGCATACAGTATTGGAGCCTGCAAAACAAAGGGAATTACTAGCGAGGGCTAAAACAGAGGGATCACTGATACAAACCGGAACAGGCTTGTTCATCTAAACACTGACTCAATATTACCCCCATATCAATATGACTCTGGTTGGAATACAAGCGCATTAGCTAGCATCTCACAGACCATTTTCAGAATAGAGGTCCAAAACAAACAAGATGCATCAATTCAGCGGCTGTTTTTTTGTTCCAGTTAAATACCATTATTCAGAACTGAGAGAGAGAAATAGCACAATTACTGGCGCATTTGCTCAGAAAGCCTCTCTTTCGCTCGCCAATTATAAGCAATCACAAACATGACAGATGAGGTCTCTGAAAAGGGTTGAACTGGGCTGCTTCATCAACAACGAATCTGATTCAACAATGAGAACACACATGGAACACAGTGCTAATCACAGGGAGCGAGTGAGGGAATGAAAGAGAAGGAGGGAGGCCAGTCCTAGTAATTCTACCTGTCATAGCGTTATTTCGCGGTAACCTTTCAAACCTTTCCCTCTGCAGCATTAACAGCAGCCATTGTGCGGTGGCCATGCTTTAATGCGCCTAACAATGCATTAAATGAGATGATTAAGCAGCCAATTTAGACGCCAAACCTCTTTCCTGCAATTTTCCTGCTAGTGCAAGAGAAAGGGGAGTCCACGGTGGGCAGAATAAAACAAAAGGCCCGGTGAAAAGAATGGGCCGAGAGGAATTACGCAAATAGTGGCAGGTGCAAAATGGTACACTAAGTGGTTATGCAGCAACTCATAAAATTTTGTTAAATGATTAAAAACATTAAAGCACCAGGCAGGTATGGTCTAGCATTCAGATGGACACAAACATACACCGTTCGACTTTAATACAGTGTTTTCGCCCTTGCTGCTGAATGAAATGCATATGAGGCTTGCTAATAGCATTTAAGCCTCACTTATTTAGGACTTAAACACACTTCTTGTGACCTTGAGATTTGAAATCAATAAGGTTAATGTCTCTTAAGGCTCCTGAATTTCCACTGATTTGATTAGATTTTATGAGGTAGTGTAATTAAATTACAGGGAATGAATTAGACAACCTGTCAGATCTATACTGATCTTGGGTTGCTTGCCGATGGGTTGTGACTGATGCTACAAATATTGGATAAGAAATTACTGCTGAAATGAAGCTGGATGTGCATGAAATCATCAATGTAGTAATACAGTACATTTTAAAATCTCATGCAAGTTTTAAGAGCTAGTGAGTGATTATTTTTGTAAATAATAAAAAACCATAATTGGGCTTATTGATCAGAATTTTGGCAAAGATTTGTGAAAATCTTTGGCCAAACCTAAATAAAATTTCCCCCCAGATATACAGAAGTCTTGCTAACGCTAATTTTGTTCATTCTCATGTGCATGTATTGGTAAATGCCAATAAATTACCAAGCACATTCACTTCCCAGCTGATTTACATTTACAGGGTGTCCCAAAAGTCTTCATACGTATGGGATTGTGTTTGCCAGCACCATGTTGGTTGTGCCTGTGTCAGTGGATGTTTGTGGATGTCCACTTCACTTCAAATCTTTTTGAATTTTTTTCTAAGTTATTAAA
This sequence comes from Ictalurus punctatus, assembly GCF_001660625.3. NCBI lineage: Eukaryota > Metazoa > Chordata > Actinopteri > Siluriformes > Ictaluridae > Ictalurus > Ictalurus punctatus. The sequence continues at coordinate 14,484,511 of NC_030421.2, forward strand.
CTTTATTATATAGGTGGGCAACAATTATAGAAGTATGTTTCCATTGATATTTAACAAAAAAAAAATTTGTACACCTGAGTTACACGGAACAGGGTTCAACCATGACTTCCTGTTTCACAGGAGTATAAATATGAGGTAACACATAGGCTAAATTCCTTTAGTCATTCATCACAATGGGTAAGACCAAGGAATATATCTGTGATGTGCGGCTAAAGGTTGTTGAGCTTGACAAAATGGGAAGTGGCTATAAAAATATAGCACAAACATTGAAAATGCCCATTTCCACCATCAGGGCAATAAGTAAGAAGTTCCAGTGAACTGGAAATGTTATGAATCAACCTGGAATTGGACATGTGTCTATATTGTCTCAACGCACTGTGAAGAGGATGGTTCGAGTGGCCAAAAACTCTCCAAGGATCACAGTTGGAGAATTGCAGAAGTTAGTTGCTTCATGGGGTCAGAAAGTCTCCAAAACTACAATTTGAAGTCACATACAGCACCACAAATTATTGGAAGGGTTTCAAGAAAAAATCATCTACTCTCATCCAAAAACAAACTCAAGCGTCTTCAATTTGCCAGACACTACTGGACCTTCAAATAAGATCGGGTTCTATGGTCAGATGAAACCAAAATAGAGCTTTTTGGTAATAAACACCAGAGGTGGTTTTGGTACACACAGAGAGGTAGCCATATGGAAAAGTACCTCATGCCCACGGTTAAATATGGCGGTGGCTCTTTAATATTTGATGCTGTGTTTGCCAGAGGACCTGGACATTTTGTTAGGATACATGACATCATGGACTCTATCAAATATCAACAGATATTAAATGAAAACCTGACTGCCTCTCCCAGAAAGCTTAAAATGGGTCGTGGTTGGATCTTCAAGCAGGACAATGATCCAAAACATACATCAAAATCAACACAAAAATGGTTTACTGACCACAAAATCAAGATACTGCCATGACCATCCCAGTCTCCTGACTTGAGACCCACAGAAAACCAGTGGGGTGAACTGAAGTGGAGAGTCCACCAGTGTGGACCTTGAAATTTGAAGGATCTGGAGCGATTCTGAATGGAGGAATGGTCTCAGATCCCTTGCCATGTATTCTCCAACTTCATCAGGCATTATAGGAGGGCACTGTGTAAACTATGTAGGAAAAATTTTGGAAGACATTTTGCTGTAAAAAAAAGTGTTAATTTCCCCTATGCATAGAGAGTTTGAGGACACCCTGCAGCAATGTCCACAAACTCCATAACAGTTCACAGAGCTGAATGCAAAGAAATGAGAACAAAACATCAAAAGAATGAAAGAAAGAAACAATTTCACAAATGCAAACTGACAGTTATTTTGGCTCACGTATACAGCAATGAAAAATTTAGCAGACTGGCCAGTGTTGTTTACAGCATCTGGAGACAAATTTTATAACGTGAGGTGAAAAAAAAAGGTTTGACATGAAAACAGAGGGAAAAAAAATTAACATTGTTCATTAACATCATCATAGAATGAAACTGAAAAATTGAACTTTTTATTTTATATTTATTTATTTTAAGATTCAGAGCAAAGTGTCTTTGCCAGAAGTCTCTAACTCTTTGACCTCTTGCACGCCAATGCACCCTCCCAGCATATATAACTAAATTTTATAAATGTAATAAACCTGAAATAATCAGGAAAAAGCCGGATGACGACACGCAGCACTGTAGGGAGTACCTCACTTATTGCAGATTAAAACATACCAGATGAGTCACTTATCTCTCTTTGAAACATGCCAGTAGCAAGAAATCCAAGCACTGACAAAACTTTTTGTCAGTCAAATTATTCATGGCTCTAAACACAGCAAACATAGCAATAAAAGATGATGACGTGGTAAACGGAGCCGACTTATGAGCCAGCTTTCGTTCTCTGAAATGGAAATAAATAAGCTGTTTAAACTTGGCAATGTAACGCATGTATGAAATTACAGTAACTCATCACCAATTATGCAATTTGAAGCTAATCAGTTGTTCTCATTACCGAGTCTCATTCGACGTAAATTTCCACAACCTCGCACGCTCTCGCAGGATATGACCATTTTTTTTCTGAACTAGCAAATTTTTCATGAATACCAAATTTATGTGAATGCTCCTGCGAATGATTTACGAATAAATTAAATCGCATCCAGCTTGATAAATGAGGCCTGTTTCTCAAGTGATCAGGTTGAATGAAATGTTGTTCTCTGCCTATTGCATAGTTTCTGCTAATTTCCATTTAATTCATTCCATAAGTCATTCATAATACTCTACGCTGTTGCATTCCGTGCAATAACTTTCTAACAAAGTTGGCTGCGTTTTTCAAATCCCACATTGTTCCACGGTTCTACATCCTTCTACAGAACGGATGTTTAGTTCCCTTGACTCTTGTTACTGAAATCCTGCCTTGTTTCTCATAGAAAGGCGTGTACGCTTCTAAAGTTATTGCAGTTTATTAAGCGTCTAGCATAGAGTGCAACATAAAGTGGGGCTATTTATCAAGCCGTCGAAGTTGGCTTTTATAAGTGTCGTTTATTCCATGAAGCTTTGCATCATGCCCACTTAAGGTCTAATATATGGATATAGGATGTGCGTATGCGTTGTGCATGCATAATATGGTGTTTCGATGATGTACAAGCCTGGACTTGGGTGTCGTCCATTTTCTTGGCAGAATAAAGAACGAAAGGATGGTAAGGCTTGTGATGTCGAAACCTTTCATGACTCATCATGTCATGCTGGATACGCACACACAGAACAGATGGGCAGCAGTATTGTATTTGAACCGCTAATGCAGAGGTGTAGTAAAACATTTCCCCTTGTTTGTTGTTCTTTCAACATTAGAACAGCATGATCTCGCTCTACAAACACACACATATGCATACACACATACACACCGGGATGTGTGTGGGAGAGGAGAGGTGAAGGTTGAGGGTGAGTGTGAAGGCTTTTTGAGCCAAAATACATATCTTACTCTCCATCTCGAACAACACACTATTTCTCTCTCCTTTTTTGCCCCCACCCCACCCCAACTCTCGGTCTCTCTTTGTCTCTGTCCGTCTCTCGCTCTCTCTCTTTATGTATAAAAGATAATGTCAGCAGCTGCAATAATATGGGCTGGGATGATCCTTCCTCTTCCTCTCTAGGCCAGCAAAATGATCTCCCACACTAATGTTGCTGACCTTCTGAGGACATAAATCTGTTAGTGTAACTGTATCTCTCTGATCCCAACCTTAGCCTTGACCAAAAGTCTAAAGCCTGGTTTATGTTCAGAAGTGATCCTGAAAAGCACTCAAAACAAACTTCGGAAAGCCTGGAATGTTCATGTTTTGTTCAGTAGGAGGATTTTCGTCATTTGCAGGCTGACCAATCAAACAAAAGGGGTGCAACATGCTTTTTTTTTTTTTTTGTTAATTCAACCAGCCTTAACCCGAACCCTTTCTGTAACCAGCTTTATCAATAACCTGAATCAGTTTTAGTATTATGACTCATGTCATTAGTTCTATTTCTTTGAGTTGCCCCTTTTATGTAGCAATCCAATGTTACATCTAAATCCCAACTCTTTAGAGGGCGCTTGGAGCCTATCCGAGGAAACTCGGGGCACAAGGTGGGGGACACCCTGAATTGGTGCCAACCCATCAACAGGGTGCCAATTGCACACCCAATCACACACTGTGGACAATTTGTAATACCAGTCAGCCTACAATGCATGTCTTTGGACTGGCGGAGGAAACCAGAGTACCCAGAGGAAACCCCCAAAGCACATGGAAAACATGCAAACTCTGCCCACACAGGGCAGAAGAGGGATTCGAACCCTGAACCTCGGAGGTGCAAGGCATCACTTGCTAACCACTAAGGCTGACATGCTCGCTCTTTTTGTGAAAAGGTTTTTTTTTTTTTTTTTTTAATTGCTGCAAGCTAGTGAGATGTTTATTATGTCTATCTCATTCCCCCATCACTCATTCCTTATTTATTACTAGCTGTAGTACTGAACTAGTACTGTAGTACTTCCACTTCCAACCTCATCCAATCAATAACAATATTTCAGCTTCAGGATGAAGTTGTCACCAGTGTAAAATGTGTGTATCTGTGTTTCTGCATCCCGGCATGTGTATTTCAATGTCCACTTGTTTGTATACTATATTACCAGATCAAGCCTTGTTAAATGTTGCCGTATCCCTTAGTACACACATTTATTTAAATATTCTTTAAAATTTTATTGAAAAAATGATCGTCATATAGGAGAGGAGCTCAACAATCCATGAGTGCCTTGGAGTAGAGTTGCTGCTCTTCAAACAAGTTGAGGTGATTTGGGCACCATACAAGCACTTTCAAGAGCTACCACTGGACGGAGATCCAACTGGGGCAGACTGGAGTGATTATATCTCACAGCTGGCTTAGGAACATCTCGGGATCCACAAGAGGAGCTGGAATCTGTGGCTGGGGATAGAGAAGTCTGGGCTGACCTTCTTCGCCTGTTGCTGCTGCAACCTCTTCCAAGAAAAGTGAAAAGAAAATTAATGAATGAACAAATAACTGAATAAATAAAAGAACGAATATCACCAAGGAGTACTGTATCTATGGTGGTGCAAACATAGTGAATAAGCTCCACTTATTATTTGCATAATAATTATTTGCATTTTTTTTTTTTTTTTTTTTTAAGGCAAACAAATCTTAATAATGATCTTAAATCATCCAAAATGTCAATGTCAAGCAACCTCAGTCATGGATTCTAAAACGGATGTAATATTTCTAAAGAAGCATTTGACAGTACCAACATCACTGGCACTAGACAGACCGAGATCAAACAAAAAAGTGATGTTAAATGTTAAAATTGTGAAATTAAAAACAAACAAAGCCACTACAAATGTAATCGGCCAAACAGAGCTGGATGTAAACTCTGATTTGTGTTTAGTTGAAATGCGAATCTACTCAAGCAGCAGCACATGGCAAAGAGGAACCACCAAAACCCCATAAAATTAAACATCATTGCTGGTATGGAGAACAGAAGCTGGAGACCAAACCATCACTTGGTTGGCCCAAGAAAAGCAGAGGGTGCAGGTTGCATCGCCGTTAAAATTATATGCTGAAATGGATACCGTCCTTATCCAATCAAAAATGAACCGGACCACTTTTTATACTCCGACTGATCTAATAACTGTCCTCAGACTGTATTGTTCATGCTGCTGGATTATACAAACAGGCAGGCCCTCCTCATAGGAGATATGCTCAACCCATCAAACACAGTAACAACGTTTATTTCCAGACTACAAAGAAAAGAATGGCGTTCACAGATGTTAGGGAAAAGATGGATGACTTCAGGGTCCAGTCATTTCTCTTGTTCCCTGTTACACTGAAAAGCACTCATGGTGGCAAACAGATTCTATTCCATTGAAGCAGTTTCTTTTATCCAAATAACCCTGCGGTAGAGATTTGACAGCTAAAGCTGCAGGGTTAAGCAGAGATGATTGACTGTCGCTTTCATTATTCTGAAAGACATTGGGCATTCATGTTTTTATTTTTTCAAATGAGCTAGTCTAGTTGATGGGTTACGGTTTATGGGGTTTGCATTTTGCTTATTAACCTACATGGCAGCCCACTCCAGTGATAGTCTCACTGTTTTCCTTCTCATGGCTAAAAGCAAAGGCTATATGCATTCAAAGCATCTGACAGATTTGAGTGGAGAGGTTCCTTTATATATTGTACATAGACCTTATAAAAACACTCAGCCACCTCTATTCTTACAGGTATTTGCCAATTATAGCCTTTTCTGTAGCGAAGCAGCTCTGGTCAAGGGGCTTGTCGCGTTTGCTTTTTCTCTTAAACTGCTGACACAGGCCCTCGGAGGAAATCAAATAATTTCTGAAACAACTATTCATAATTTTTCTCCTAATATCTCATATGGGGATGATATTCTTTGTGTCCTCAGATGGATAGCCTATAGACAAATCCATAAGAAATGTCCAGTAACTGTCCCATAAATTTGGTAAATCTGCTATAAATAAACTGACTTAGCTCTAGCGTCCCCAGTTCAATCTTGAGCTTAGGTTTGTGTGGAGGTGCTGTGCATGTTCTCCATGGGTTTTCTCCAGTTTCTTCCCACCTCAAAAAGCATACCCGTTTGTTGTGAATGTGTGTGGATGATGCCTTTGGATGGACTGGTATGTTCCTCCACAGGGTTCCCAGGCTACACTTTGGATCCATTGTGATCATGACTAGGATACAAAATAAGGAATATACTCTCCCAGTCAGTCTCACTTTTACTAAACCATTTACAAACATCAAAATTAGGCAGTGTCTGCTAGGAATTTTTAAATATTTCAACCTTATAGGCATGCCATAGAAAGTTAAGTCAGTGATGACTTATTCTCACTTATATAAGTGAGAATAAGTACCCTAACAATGTCTACTGTTCCTAGGCTTATGTTACCATGTACTCTACCCAGAGGACATTTTAAAGAAATCAGTTTATTATTATCCAAATTTGTAGCATGTGGCAAATGGCCTAGAATTAGGATGAGCTTATAGAATGGCCTCAGCCTTCTGAATGTTCAACTTTATTGCTGGGTATTTCAGATAAGGACTATGCAAACATGGATCAATACACACTCTAAAGTGCCATGGAGGGTGAACTGAAGCTTCTCTGGTTCTTACTCTCAGACTTGGCTTTCACTGGAATAAGACATTGGAATACGCACCATAAATTTGGCAGTATTATTTTAACTACTTTAAATCATGGTACCATAACCATGATTTAACCACTACTTACCACTAACAGCTTGGTACAGTGCAGAAAACGTTTTTCAAAGAAAATTTCTCATCAGTCCACTCTTTGGAACAATACTTAGCTGCTGTCTGGTTGGCAGCATTTTACTTACCCTTCTTGGTCTTCAATGTGGGTTTTCACTTTTGCACATATGTGCATTATTCAGGCAGAGTTTTCTTTTGGATGATCCCCCCATATAAATCTGGGATCAGCAATATATGCTGTATCATGAATTTGCTAATTAGCTCATCACTGATTGTTTAAATGGATTACCCACACTATAAACAAACAGTTGCCTTACCTCCAAAAATTGGTACAATATTGTACAAATTGTACAATACACTATATAAGCAAAATTAAGATTAAACCCTAACTGTAATATATACAAGAACAACTCTGAAGGTATGTTTTTATTTTCTTTTGTGTTCATGCGAATGCAGTGTTTTCCTAGTGCTGCATGACCTTATTCCTTGTTCTTTTCTGATACACTGTATATGGCTACCTTATTCAATAAAAAAAAGGCAGTAATACAAATCAAAATAATTTAGTAACTCAAAGTGACTCAAAATTCAAAAAGATTGAGCAGTGAAAGTGAAAGTCCTCAACATTTTTCCTATGCTAGTGAGGACACCCAGTCCTTCACCTTGCCCGGCACAGGAAATACACACACACATTTACATTTTACATTTATTCATTTACGAGACGCTTTTATCCAAAGTGACTTATAAATGAGGAAATACGAGCAAAGCATTATATCAAGTGGGGAACAATACAATTAGTGCTACCATACAAGATTTTTAATTGAGTTCTTGAGAAGTAAAGTGTGCAGAGCAGTTTCAGAGTCGGTTTGGAGGTTCTGGAAAGGGACCACAGGCCTCACTGTGTAGGCATCGGGCGATAACTGATCGCAGGTGGCGTGAGGGAACATAAACTTCAAGGAGAGTGTTGAGGTAGGGGGGTGCTGTTCCAGACAAGGAGACTTTTACATGAACACACACACACATGCTTTTTCACCATCAGTCCATCCACCCAGAATTCCACTGCATTACCTACCACCGTTTCTATCTGAAGTCTCTCTCTCTCTCTCCCTCATAGGAACTTTGCCAGATTTGAATGAAATAAAATTCAATAGAGTTTGACAGAGGTCTTTGAACAGGAGTTTTGATGAATTATGGCATGTTAGCAATGCTTAATTGTGTTATTCCTGTGCAAAGGAGTAGTTCACACTCTCTCTCTTTCTTTTTTTTCCACCCACAGAAGAGCTAATTAGCAATGAGTACACACTTAATATCACTTTGGTGAAATCTGCCATGTTCTAAGCTTACAGTAATTTGATGACTATGACAGAAATGGAGGTTAATAAAATTCTGGAGAATTTAACATAATTCTAGCTGACAAAAGTCCTAAAATGTCCATTAACCTTACTGAATGTATTTCCTCAGCTATCAAAAAAACTATTACATTGCTGTCAAGTGAAATTTCTCACACAAGATACCGTTTGTCTTTTCGAATATAATCAGAAGCTGATGTTATCGGATAGTAGTTGCTACTGCTGTTACTATATGTGAGTAAATACACTCATTATCCACTTTAGGATTCTTGTAGGTGTACAAAAGTTTTACCTGGTCTTTTACAGTCTTCAACTGTCCAGATGCAGCGAGTCTGTGCCCACTGTAGCCATGACACTGACAGGAGTGGAACATGATCCGCCTCAAGCTTCCGTGTGGATTTGTTCTTTGGTTTGTTATCATGCTAGAAGATGAAACAGTTCTTCATCTCCAGCTGTCTAAAAGAGAGCTGCAGGCTTTGTGTCAAAATAGATTCCCTCTATGTCTAGACCCCCCATTCCCAGCTGAAGAGAAGCACATCCATAGCATGATACTCCCACCACCATGCTTCACTGTGGGTTCTGTGTTCTTTGGATGACACATTCTCTTGTTTTTGCACAAAAATATCTTATAGAATTGCAAATAAAAGTTCTACCTTGATCTCATCAGCCGATAACACATTTTCCCACATTTTATTAGGAAAATTTAGGTAGGTTTGGATATTTTTTGTGAGAAAAGGCTTCCATCTTGCTACCTTATCCCATAGCCCAGATATGTAAAGAGCTTGTTGTCACATGCAGGGAGTGACCAGTACTTGGTAGATATTCCTGCATCTCCTTTAATGTTGCTGCAGGTCTCTTGGCAGTCTCTCTGATAGTTTTCGTCTTGTCCTTTCATCAATTTTGGAGAGACATCCTGCTCTTGGTATCGTCATGGTGGTGACCCACTTGTTTCCGATGACCTTCATAATATTCCATGGTACATCTAATGTTTTGTAAATTCTTTTGTACCCCTCTCCTGATTGATACCTTTCAACAACGAGATCCTGTACATGCTTTGTAACCGCTTTGTGACCATGGCTTCAGCAGTCTAATGAAACCAAGAAGTTGTCAAGAAAATCCTACAGAAATGGCCGATCTTCATTTGGGGTTAATCAGAATCACTTCATTGATGACTGGTATGTGATAATTACTTTGAGCACGAGTTTGAATTTGATTGTTTCATTCTGAAGACAGTCACATGCCGCATTATAAAATGGTATGCACACTTTTTTCTTTTTTTCTTCTCCCCCTTTAAACATCTCTGTTTGTTTTTCACTTTTTTGTTGGTTGTTATATCACATTAAAGGTGGGAAAAGCTCAGACATGGTTTTTACATCACAAAACCATGCAATTTTAACAGGGGTATGTAGACTTTTTATATCTACCGTAAACAATGTGCTCTTGAAAAAACAAAACAAAAAAAAGGTTATCGCTGAGTAATTATTTTAGAGTCTGGGGGGAAAGGACATTCTGGGTGAAGAGATTGTTGGACCTTACTGAATATAGAAATTTAACTGTACTTTAAATATATAATGTACATATAACATATGTAAATAAATATTTCTACTGTTTTACTTACTTTAGTTTAAGTTGACTTAGACTCATGAAGTCTATTAACTCAGATACACTTTAAATTGCTCAACACTATCTCTGTATAGGAGTTAGACATTAAGGTCAGTGAATTCATGAAATGTATCCTTGTTTGAATATTCATCAGTGTATTTTCCTGGTGTACATACTACACCAGGTTTGTGTATTGGCTCTCTTTTGATGCATGTTGTTTATGCCCAAAGCTGTGTGTGTGTGTATGTGTGTGTGTGTGTGTGTGTGTGTGTTTGTATGTGTTAAAGGTCTGACCTCAGCTAGCAGCAGTGCTTACACTGTTGCTCATGAATGTTCATAACTGTGTGTAATGATTAGCATCAGTTTCTTGCTCTATGTTGACCGAAATGTAAATAATTACTATATTTATACAGGATTTTCTATTTATTATTATTTTTGCAGTTTTCCAGTTGTATGTGTATTTATATGTGCATATATATATATATATATATATATATATATATATATATATATATATATATATATATATATATATATATATATGTATGTATGTATGTATGTATGTGTGTGTGTGTGTGTATATATATATATATATATATATATATATATATATATATATATATATATATATATATATATATATATATATGTGTGTGTGTGTGTGTGTGTGTGTGTGTGTGTGTTTTCTTCCATAATTTATTAAACATAGAGCTAACGAATTTTTGATGTTTTTATATATGCTTCTGACCACTTTTATGCATAATTAATGATATTTTGATGCTAATGTGAGACAAAATCAAAACACACACTCACAAGCACAGTGGTGTGTGGGAAAGTGGGGACCTGCTTCTAATCCCCTATTTACTCACTTAGGTTTCAGCAGTGTAAGCGTGGCTTGCTATTTCTGAGGTTTCAAATAGCTCCCTGCAGATCTTATCAGCTATCTCTCTCTCTCTCGCTCTCTCTCTCTCTTTTTCTTCCCCCCAAAATCCCTCCTCAGATCTTATTCCTCTGCTTCTCCACTTTAAAAGTGCCACCTGTGATAAGACCAGAACTCAATCCGATATACAGTGCTGTACTGGTCCAACTCATAAAGATGCCCGACAGAGCTTTTGTCCTTTGTCCTTTGAGAGCTTAAAAATTGTGTATGTACATTAAACTTCATCAAGCAGTTGCTGTTTGTCGATTGGAATTCCTATAGAACAAAAAGCTCTGCACTAATTTCCTTGTTGTAGATTTTGGTTGGCTTTTACAGATTTCTAATAAATTATACAATGGTAAAAACAATGGTAACAAAATGTTGATTTTCTGATGACATAATTCAGCAATAGCATTTTTTTACATATTTAAATGTAAAGTTAGTTTTAGACTTTGCGATTACAGCTGTCTTTGCCACACTGTACGAGATGAGCTCAATAAAACCCTGGCCGAATTCTACAACAGGCTGCGGGATAACATGTCATGATCTATGTCACATGAAAATCTCATAATGATAGAACTGTGATAAAAAAAACTGACTATGTTGTGCTTATATCATCAATCAGCATCGTCCGGGTTTGTGCATAAATTTTCTGTCCAGTAGCATGTTTTGTTTGTTTCACCATTGCCACTACTGTATTTGTAGCTGTCCCAAGAGTTTTGCGTAATTCTAGGCTGTCCTCCGGGGTGCATGGTGGCTTACTGGTGCACACATTTGCCTCGCACCTCCAGGATTGGGGGTTTGATTCCCGCCTATGTGCAAAATTTGCATGCTTTGGGGGTTTCCTCTGGGTTCTCCGGTTTCCTCCCCGAAGTCCAAAGACATGCGTTGCCGGCTGATTGGCATTTTCAAATTTTTACATTTTCCCCCCATTCTGATGTTTAATGTGAACATTAACTAAACCTCTTGACCAGTATGTGAATGATTTGATGCATTAGGCTGCTGTCACAGTATTTTTTCAGAAGAGATCATGTTAAGACTGTTACCCCCCCCCAACAAGTACCTCTACTGAAATATCATTGGAGCTACCCAATTTCAGTTACTGCCTTAATGCAGAACAAAGTGAGCCAAGTCACTCCAGACCTAGCACTGACCCAAACCCAGTAGTACTGTGTTGTGTTTGTACGGTGTTGAATTGTGGGTGGAAATGATTTGTTGGTGGTACAAGTCATCATTTGGCAATCTGTGAATGTATTGATTCTGCTCTGAAACAAAGCAATTATTCACACTCTACTTTGTCCAGTTGCAGAAACAGATATTTTACCCCGAGAGAGCCTGTGTGTGTCCGAGTGCTTACGTGCATGTTTCCCAGTAATTATGGGTCCTTCCTTGTAGTGTCATCAAGTGCAATGCCACACACAAAGAAATGTTTTGTTTTGTTTTTTTTTCAGTTCTTTATCCTTAGCTAATCCATACACAAAAGGTCATCTCCATAACACTGACATTGCCCCAGTCTATTTTGTTCATGATGTTGACCTTATTCTGGTCTCGTACATTCATGAAGCTGATATTTTCCTGGTCTAGACTGTACATGACACTGACATGACCAGGCATTTTTCTGGTCTGTTATAACATTATACCAGTCGATTACAATTCCATACTTGTCATTCCGGTGTCTCCCATTCCTCATCATACATGGCACATGACTCATGTATGATTTCACTCCAGTCTAGGCTTTATACATCACTGGCAATTACCCAGTCTAGTTCTTTCTTAACACTGACATTGTCCCAGTCTAGTCCATACATGAGGTTGACAATGTCCCACTCTAATCCATTACTCCATACATTGCAGTGAAATTAACCCAGTCTGATCCATATACAGCACTGACTTTAACCCAGTCCAATCTATACTGACATCCCACCCTCTTCCAATCCATGCATAACAGACATTATCCCAGTGTATTTCACGCATACATGAGGCTGACATTGTCCTGGTGGATCCGATACATAACACAAATATTATCCCAGTCTAGTTAATACATAATGCATAATGCTGGCAATATGCAAGTCCAAACATAACAACGACATTACATAAATTAATCATTAATGAAATAATCATAACATAATAATACCTATGTCCAGTCCTTACTTAACACTGATATTATTCCAATTTAGTCCATATATGGCACAAATATTATACCAATTTATTCCATGTTACTGACATTTCACTCTAGGTCAGTTTATTTCCCAGACACTGGTTACCATCTTGGTACACATGAACATTATCTCATGACCCTGACAATATTGCTATTTCTCTTGGCCTTTCCCTTTGACTGATTTTCAACTGAACGATTTTAAATAAGTAGACAAATGTTAAAATGTAGACAAAAGTTTAAACAGCAAAAACTACAGAAACCTTAGGACCCTAGACTTCCTGGTTCAGAGTTGCATGTACAAATAAGAGTTCCTATAATGGTTTCTCAATTAAAGTATAGACTACTTGACCATGTCAAATTACTGTGAGGATGGAAATATATTGTTGTTCAACATTTTTACTACATTTGATACAAATACAGTGTTGTCCAAATAGAGTGGGTTATCAAACTGTTTGATGGAATGAAGTTTAATCAAACCCATAGATTTGGAGTGTAATGCTACTTTAACACAAACAGCACATAGCAAATGAATCTTTAACAAGGTCAGGGTACAGTGAGGTGAAACTGCCTGAGGCAAAATGTTTATGCCTATGCAAAATACCCCTGTATTTGAAGTTCAAGATAAGAACAAGAAAAACTACGCATAAGGAAACTGCAGAAAGAAAAAAAGTTAAGCTCCAAATACAAGAATCTTGATGTTTGATATTATGTTCGTAAAATTATATTTTTCTGCCCTATGTGTTCAGGAAAGCTTTTTTGAATTATGAGTGGCTAAAAAAAAAAAAAAGCAAAATCTATAAACCCAGATTTGAGTTTCCACATGCTTATGGCTACTAGGATCCTCTTACTAGACAGGTGAAGATGTCTAGTGAAAGGTTTCTAGTAGCCTTAAGCATGTAGATACCTGAACATAACATCCATATGCGGGCCTTCCACAATCTTCTGCCACAATTTGGAAGCACAGAATTGTCTACAATTTCTTTGTATGCTGCTGCTCTACAATTTCCCTTCACTGCAACTAAGAGTCCCAAACATGTTCCAGCATGACAGTACCCCTACGCACAAAGCGAGCTCATTGGTTTGCGTTGGTGTTGGTGTTGACGGACTCGAGTGCCTTTCACTGAACTTTGACCTCAGCCCTGCTGAACACTTTTGGGACGAATTTGAACACCAACTGCACCCCAGGCCTCCTCACACAACATCAGTGCCTGACCTCACTAACGCTCTTGTGACAGATTTGAACACAAATCCCCACAGCCACACTGTAAAATCTAGTGGAGAGCCTTCCCAGAAGAGTGGAGGTTATTATAACAGCAAATGTGGACTAAATCTGGAATGGGATGTTAAAGATATACACTATGGGTGTGGTGGTCAGGTGTCTACAAACCTTTGGCCATATAGTGTACATTCCTGTACATTTTTTGGCAAAACGTGCAAAAATTGTGGATTCTTGAATTTATTTATTTATTTATTTATTTATTTATTTATTTATTGGCCTATTTCTTTGCAGTTTCACCAATTTTCACTTCTTTGTAAGTTGAATTTCAAGCTAAATGCAACATTTGTATTTATTTATTTATTGCTATTTATCATTGACATCATTGGAGATATTGCAAGTTTGTTGAAATGGCATAAATAACACGTTTTATCTTAATAGCATGTATATGTTTTAGCATGTATGGAAAGTTTAAAGGGGGAGAAGTAGATGTGGGCCAAATTTTAAAATGGCTGCTATTTCATAATGGGTGAGGGTTGACGCAAATTATTTTTTAAATTATTTTTTTTGTTGTTGTTGTTCTCATACTAACTAAGAAGGTGAATAAAATCATCAAAATCTGTGATGGTGCAGTTCCACCTCCCGGTTGATTTGACATGAAATCACTCATGTAGCATACAGCACACGCTTCAGTTTCTGTCACTGTTTCTTGCACTTAAACATTCTTAACCATGACTGGACAGTGCATGAAACATCATCCACTGCACAATCATCATGTTGGTATTTTGCTAATTTGCTAACTGGAAAAAATTCTAATGTTCTCCTCCACTTGTAATTTTTAAATCTGAAGACTAAACACTGGGCTTAAGAGAAAAAAATATATATACAGATTTACCCATTTGTATGAACAAAGCCATAGAGAAAGCACAGTTATTTACTATTAAATTGAGTTCAGAGGTGTATAAGAGGCTTCAGAAGCTTTACTGTGATAGCTTGATGGGTCTTGGAGCAATTTTAGACCATTTGTATGTACCAGTGGGGTTTGGGTGTGTGTATGTGAATGCTTGGGTTCGTGCTTGACAGTGTATTACCCACAATGATGTAATCATCTCATCTCTGTTCCTCCTCCTTTTTGAAGCTTTATGAAAAAGCAAGGGAAAATAAGTATACACAGCATCACACACTCAGCAAGCCACAGAGTAAATCAGCAACTCTAAATTACAGGTTTGCACTCCTGCACCGCCTCAACTCAGTAACCCCTCCTCCTCTTCAACCCCAAATTGAGAACCGCACTACCCACAATGCATTCAGGCATAATGTGAAACTGGCACACACCACACCGCAGCTGCCAGTTTAACACGTTTAATAGCCATTCCTGCTTGCCACCTGATTGGGGAAATTAACACTAGACTCAATGGCTAAATTGTTTTAACGGTCCACACCACAGTCACATTCCATTATTCCCCACTCAACCCCCCCCCCCCCCCCCCCCGCCCCCCCCCCCATTTTTTATATCTACATATTTCTTGTCCTTCTTCTAAACTGGTAATCTAATGAGGTGTATTGGTTCATGAGCATTGTTCTGGGTAGTCTCAGTGGAAGCACAAGATTACAGAAGGATGAATGAATGAAACATTGAATGATCTCAATAACCAGTAACTCATTTTAATGCACTGACATCATAGTGTTTCACACCTAAGCCTTTCTCCAAAGCCGGAATTCATCCTCCATTCTATTTTTTTCTCTCCATCCTTTGTTTTAGCATTGTTTCTTTCATCAGCATTTCTACATCTTTGGGATTTTTATGATTTTTACGATTATGAGACCTTGGCATTCTCTTGTAAATGGCTTGCCCAGGCATGGGATAAAAGTTAATGATCTTAGCGTCTCATTTCGAGGGCCCCTTGTTCAGGGTGCACTACCTTTACAGCCACTTGAGATAGAGGGAGGCTGTAAGAAAGGGAGAAAAGAGAAAAGAGGGAGTCGCACAAGCAGAAATTATGAAATGGACGGATAATGAGGTCTGCCATTACTGTAAAACTGAGAATGGTTGTGCCTCGTAAAACCAGATAGAGCGAGCAAAAGAGCAGCGCACACATGAAAGCGAGAACTGGTGAGTGTGGGAAGGCCAAGGGTGCCAGAGAGAAATTATTTGGTCCATAATTTACCCACCATGCTCTGGGGCGGAGTTGGGTCAGTGCAGAAATGCTTTTTTTGACCATTTTTTTTCTGGCACAGTTAACCGGATGATGGAGCAGGAACATTATGAGTGAGAGAGCCATGGACCTTGAAGTTGGCCTCCCTGATTCCTCACCACTAGTGCATCATGGGAACTTTCATGCTATTTCACAATCACTAGGTGGCATGCCTGGTCAGTGTTCTTGTCAGTGACAATATGATACATTTTTTTGATATAGCAAAAACATGCATTAATGAAAGTGTGCCTTAGTTTTCCATTTTCAAGATCTGTGTTTTGTCTTAAAGAAAAAAAAATACAGCTAGTGTTATGGGTTGCATCAGTGTTTTACCATTACAGATAGATCTGTAAACTGCAGTTTAATTTTCAAAAGCTGTCCATCTAGACTGGTGTTCGTGTTCCAGATAAAGCTTGTCCACACTGTACATGTACGTAAAGTTTTCGTAAAAGCATAAGAAGCTTTGGCCTGCGTCATTTTCATCAGGTGTTTATTTAAAGATGACGTGATTGAAGATGTAGCCTGAAGTGAATGATTGTTCCAAGGGATGAACAAGCAAGGCTGTTTCTGTACTGTCTGAGCTAATTCAGAATTTGAAGCATAGAACACAAGCCTCAGCATTTACGTATGTCTTTCAGCTTGGCTTTTCCTGTTTATTTTTTTGGGCCTACTGTGTAATTTGTGTAGGCAGAGATTGCCCACAGCGCAAAGCCATGACATGAGACTTGGACCACACAGTTTCTACACCAGTGGCTGAAAATGATTGTTTCTAGCTGTCTTGTTAAAATAATTAAAACCAATTTTAATTGTCTTGCCCCCCCACTTATCAAAATATGAGAATGCACACAATAATAAATCTTGCTGTTAACTACATGTCAGTGAAAAAAAAAATGTATTGCCATTTAAAATACTATGAATACATTTTAAGCTGATGTGTGTAGGTGTTTTTTTCCCCCTTATTAAAATAAAAATATGATTACTGTGCAAGAAGACAAATAATACTCTATAGTATGATGTTCCTGAGCTGCAATGAATTGTAGCTACATTTGTACACATATATCACAAGCCAGTTCAGATACATTAAATGTCATCACACTCAAACTTTACTCATTGAAGAAGTCAGCCTGCATGGTGAGAGTCAGCAGACAATCAAGTGAGAAAGAGAGAGACATTGAAACTGTTGATCTTCTGAGATTTTCACAAACAGCAGTGTCTAGAGTTTATACAAAATGGTGGAGAAAACAACACACAAAAAACATCAGTTGTAGTGAGTGGCAGTTCTGTGGATGGGGATGAGAGAGGTCAAAGGAGAACAGCCAGCCATACTTTGAGCTGACGGGAAGGCTACAGTAACTTCAATAATCACTGTGTACAACTGTGCTGAGCAGAAAAGCGTCTCAGAAGGATCAACATGCCACACCTTGGGGCAGATGGGTTGCAACAGCAGAAGACCATGTCGTATTTCACTCCTGTCAGCGAAGAACAGGAATCTGGGGCTATGGTGGGCTGAAGGAAAACATTGGAAAAAGGTCACCTGGTCTTTTAAAAATCTTTAACTGTCCAGTTTTGGTGAACCGGTGTATTAAGTTGCATTTTAAACACTGACAATTTTTTGAACACCTTAAAATGGTAAGGAATAACACACCACGGACCATGCTGCTATATGAAAATAATGCATGCTGAGGGTTGCGATGTGGCACGAAATGCAAATGGAGTGCTGCTACCATCTAGAAGTGTATTATTTTCATATTAAGGGTACAGTCTGGAGTGTGATATTCCTTACATATTTGAAGGTGTTCAAAAAATTCACAAAAAAGTTTGGTGAGTTATTAATGCGGAAACCATAATGTATTAGAATGAGCGCAATATTAATCTATTGTTCATGTTACAGCTGGGACTACTGTGCCTCACACATCCGAGGTTGGGGGTATGATTCCATCTCCACCCAGTACGTGTAGATTTTGCATGTTCTCCCTGTGCTTCGGGGGTTTCCTCTGGGTTTTCCGGTTTCCCTCCCCAGTCCAAAGACATGCACTGAAGGCTGACTGGCATTTCCAGATTGTCCGTTGTGTTTGGTTGGCACCCCATCCAGGTTGTCCCCCACCCATGTGCCCCGAGTTCCAGCAAGGAAAAGCAGTACAGAAAATGGATGGATGGACGGATTGATGGATTTATTCATCTTCAGTAAGCGATTTATCCTGGTCTGGGTCGCCGTGGATCCGGAGGCTGATTGGCCTTTCCAAATTGTCCGTAGTATGTGAATATATGTGGGATCGTGCCCTACGAAGGGCTGGCAACCCATTACTGGGTCCCACACCTCATGCCCCTAGTTCCCTGGGAACTGGGAGCTCCTGGCTCCCAGCAACCTTGTATAGGATAAGTGGTACAGAAAATAGATGGATGGATAAACCTTCAAAAATAGACTCTTTTTTTGTTGCTGAAAGGCCATGTAGCACATACCAAAAACCACATTGATTCTAGGACACTGAGACAAATTGCTGAATTATCTTGACGGTTTAATTTGAGCCTGCTGTTGTTTGCTGTCAGTCATGTTAATGCTCGAGAAAGAACTACAGAGAACTTGGGATGCTAAGTTTTGCAGTAGTCTTGATTCCAGGCACTCCGAGGTACACATGGATGTCTGGAACTAATCAAACCTTTCTGTAGATTTGACTACAATACTGTGGGCCAGCTTTAAAATCCCTTTCATCCTCTATTAGTGTTTTTCCACCATGATGATTCACAACTCGGCTCTTCAGCCTGGCTTTTCCTGTTTATTCTTATTGTGGTCTAGTGTGTAATTTGCGTAGGCTGATGGTGTCGACAGAACACGGCCATGGAATAACTCAGACCACACACTTATAGAATATGAGTGAAGCATTAACTATACTATTTAAGCAATTAAGAAACATAGTTTGCTGTTTTTATACACTTTTGATTGACAAGAAGCATAATTATGAATTGTATTAAAAGCATTTCAGGAGTGGTGTTTTTTTTTCTTTTTTCTTTTGCTGTACTTACTATACTTCTTTACTGGATATCAAATTTAATAAGAGAAATGCTGGCAAATCCACCCCCAACCCCTTTCTCCCAGTTCATGAGAGTTTACACTGACTTGAGCTTACCAGGAAAGTTTTAAATGAAGACAAATGTTGCTGAACTATTTTGCTGTTTTGAATCGAGCCAGCTGTTGTTTACTGTCAGTTATGTTAATGGTCCAGATGAAGCTAAAGAGAAGCAGTTTTGGGATGTTGAGTATTGTTGTACTAATATTATGATTTTGTATATCATGATTTCCACATGAATATATGGGACCATCATACATTTATTTGAAGATACAGGAAAATGCTTGATTAAGTGGGAAAATGTACTGTGTGAATTTACTGTCACAATACTGGATCTTTTCCATGGGAAAAACAGCTGTATCTCAGCTGGCTAACTGCTCTGTTCTGTCGAATGATGGATTGGAAACTTGAAGTTTACGTGGATATTTTTGTTTTGTTTTTTAATTGAGAGAATTCCATAATTGGATAATTAATTATGAATCGGGGGGCACAGTGGCTTAAAGGTTAGTATATTTGCCTCACACTTCCGGGGTTGGAAGCTGAATTACAGAATTTACATGTTCTCCCCGTGTTTTTGGGGTTTCCTCCGGGTACTCTAGTTTCCTCCCCCAGTCCAAAGATATGCCTTGTAGGCATCTCTAAATTGTCCATAGTGTGTGAATGAGTGTATGAGTGTGTGTGTGCAATGGGTTGGCACCCCGTCCTGGGTGTCCCCCATTTTGTGCCCAGAGCTTGTGATAGGTTCCTAGCTTCTCGCGACCTTGTGCAGCATCAGTGTTACAGAAAATGGACGGATGGATGGATTAACTGTGAATCAAAGATTGAAGACAGAGAGGAACGTACTTTACTAATATTTAGAAAATTTTCTTTTGTGCATCTAAATGGTCTGAATAAATAGCTAAAACAATCAATAATTGACTACCTTCTATGTCCTTGTTGTTTGATACTGTAGAATATTTGTGTATAGATGTTCATTTTAAAGTGCTGCAAGTTCAAGCTAAAAACAAAACTATAATAAAAGGCATGTAAGCTAACTAAAATGAAATGCAGGAACCACAGTATACAAGGAAAGAATGGAGGCAATAAAAGTAAAAATACACAAAATTACACACTAAAAGACAGAACACAAGGAAAATGGAATATACAATATGTGTAAGAAGCACAATACATAATAAAACACTGGGTATTTAGGTAAAGCAGACCTTATAAACCCAAGAATAAATAGAAAAAGGGGTCTTGACAGAGCATTCAGAAATGTCTGTAGTGGAGAGATCCAAGGTGAAAGTGTAAACTATTCCACAGCCTTGGGGCGGAAACAAAATGTGAGATAACCTATGAACTGTAACCTGGGCTGGAACCGACAAAAGCAGCTTCAATGTTTGACTCAAAAGCATAAATATGTTAGAAGTCCCAAATAACACTGTGTCTTACTGAATGCTCTGATTTGAAGACATGATTAAAATCAAAATGGTTGCTCAAAGGTTCTTTGGATGGTTCTATTAACCTCTCTGTCTGGTTTTACTTGGAACCTTTTTTGGACAGAGAAACCCATCTGTTATAGTGTTTCTCTTTTATAAAAGGACAAATCAGTGATTCATATGAAATGCTTTTCTAAGAATGTAGAAACACAGGACAGTTCCTCAGACCATCACCATGTTAGTCAAGAAAACAATATTTAATTTGCAAACTGCTGAGAGAAAATGGATGTCTTGTAGTTGATGGATACTGGGGAAAAAATGAAGAAATAAATAAAAAGTGTTGGGTTAATCAGTACACAGCTGCACTATTCAAATTCAACGGCAACTACAGACCCCAATTATTCACATTGTACATGCATTTGAAATGTTCACATATTTCCACATTATGACAAATTCAATGTAAAACGCTGCAGTTTAAAACCAAAGACTGTAGCTACACAAACTTTGTGCTATTGCAGTTTAAAATGTCAGAGAGAAGTGGAACATTTCCCCACATTTCTGAGCTTAATTCTCATTTCGAAATATGATAACACTCAAACCATGCCATCTGTCAGAGCTTCTGCTGAATATAAATAATTAATGCTGTTAAATTCTGTCCAAGAAACTGTAGTTTGTGACCTTATGTTTTATAGTGGAGTTGAAGACGCTTGATATTTTTTCCTACACTCTTGTACTACTGGGAATCGATGCCAGACAGCTGAGATTGTGTGTGTGTTTGTGTGTGTGTGTGTGTGTGTGTGTGTGTGTGTGTGTGTATATATATATATATATATATATATATATATATATATATATATATATATATATATATATATATATATGCATATTTTTAAGGAGCTTTTATATTAAATTCTAAAGAACCCAGAACATTTTGTCTTTGTGTACGAATGTTAGGATTGACATTATCTAGCTACAGTAAAACATGTCAACATGTATTATTTTAGCAGTATTACAAACACAGTAATGCATGTGAGTGTGTTCTCTTAATCTTAGCTTACTCTCTTACTCTATTCTCTTAACTTACTAGTAATTTAGTTAGAAAACAACATCCTTAACGAAGAAAGAAACATTTTGCATATCAAAGCCTGTGAGCCTGTCGCTGTTTCCATCCTTTAAGCAGAAATATTTCTATTCATTATTTAATGTAAACCCAAGCTAGACTGGCCTTGGCTTTCACTGCTGTCAATGCTGAGAGAAATGAGCTGTGCATATGTGAGTAAAAGGCATTTGCTCAAGGAAAGAAAATGTACTTTATGCATTGGTAATGGTGAGGTCTCTGCTGAGCAAATAAACAGATATATTTTTGATCTTTTACAGATAAAAAATTGCACTGCTTTCATCACGTTATTTACAGCTGGTGGCATGTTTGCGCAGTGGGTAGTACTGCTGCCTCATAGCTGTCTGTGTGGCGTTTCTCATGTTCTTCTAGTTTTCTCATGGGTTTCCTTTGGGTTCTCTGGTTTCCTCCCAACACCCAGAAACATGCTGATAGGTAGATTGTCTATGTTAATGTGAATGAGTTCATGAATGTGCATGCATGGTACCCTATGTTGGACTGGTGTCCCATTCCCACCTTGTGCCTAATTTTCCGGGGATAGTCTCTGGATCCACCATGACCTTGACCAGACTAAAGATAAATGAATTAATGAAGGAATCATTTCTGGTTAGTTTTGAGTCTGCTAACTTGTTTTCTCAATACAAAGCCCTGTCAAAAATACTGGCACTGAATGTTGATTGCAGCCAGTGGGCTAATTATTGCAGTCTTTGCAAACGCATCTTTCACAACCACATCAGTAACATTGTTTATTTAATTCTCTCAAGATTAAAAATGCAACACTATCCAGGATAGGATTGCTGTTTTTGTGTGAGTTCATCATAACGCCAGAGAAAACACAGTATTAATACTCGCCCAAATAAATACTAGATTAATAGCAAGCATCTCTGAGACCCCCAAACAGATCTGATGTTAAATTTTCAGTAGACAACTTCATGTATCAGCTGTAAAAACATCCAAGTGTTTATTTCTAAGCTTTTAAAATGGTCTGGGTCTCTCAGTGTCCTAAAAGAATGTGAAGGTTAAGTGAAAGGTGTGGAGTGGCGTGCAGACCTATGACTGATCACCAAAATAACATTTTCAGAATGACATCATGGGTCCTTATATAATGCAAAACAAAGCAAAAGAGTGAGGACTGCATCTGCTGACGTTTTGAACTGGAAATAAATGAAATCACTTTATAAAATGTGCCTTTCCCTACATTTGGCTTTATGGTGTAATGACTCAATTATAGGCCAATACAATTATACACAATTACACTTCAGTCTCCAAGCTAAGAATGAGCGCATTTGACTGTAGTGTAATATAAAGTAGACCACACACACACATACACACACACACACACTGAATTTAGTGCTCAAACCACTAAAAAGCCCTAAACTGTATGATGCTCATATAATCAGATGCAACACACACTCACACACAGGCTAGTTTAAATGTTAACTAGCCTTCATAAAATAGCTTTCATCCTCACGAATCATGTCACGTTTCTGGAAAGATTCAGAGCTACAAAAATATTCCTAGAGGTAATTACATTTCCAAGTCCCCATGTGCATGTGTCTTCTACACATCATCTCCGAGTCCAGCTGTTTTACTCAAATAAATGGAATAATAATTAAAAAGCTATACACATACACCCACTGTGACGGCAGACGTGTCAGCTGTTTTCCTAATCGAGATCTCGTTTTAAAACGCTCTGCCTCGTATTTAGTCACAAAACAACCGTGTCAGTCAAGGGCGATGGCGCACAAGGCCCCAGTCTCTGCCCCGTCTACACACACTAGCACCTGCAGGAAAAATAAATACTGACTTTCAGAACAGAGTCTATGTCTTCAGAAAGCTATGGATTAGAAACCTCTCTTCAGGAACGTTTTTTCTTTGCCAATTAATTCAGAAGTCTGCAGAAGCTTGCATACCTAAGCATTTACTTGTCTAGTGTGTGTATGTAGAAATGTGATTGTACTTCTGAAGCCATTCTGCTACACACTACTAGACTAATAAATCTCTTAGTTGAGTTTTGACATTTAGCTTACAGGGTGTGTGTGTGTGTGTGTGTGTGTGTGTGTGTGTGTGTGTGTGTGTGTGTGTACACATTTAGCCCTATTTGATATTTACTTATAACACTGAATCTGATATGACTGGATTTATTAGCCTCTAATCATTGATATTTGACAAACTTTGTTCAGAATCTGAGGTAGTGTAACCGTTAATTCATAAATGATGATGACATAAACAAGGACTATTTTATGAGTATCAGAGTTATGAACAAATTATATACACATAGGTTTAAAAATATTCAATTTTTTTACATACCAGTTGTTTGTCCTTTTTCAATAATGATTGATTTGTGATTGTTGCTGATTCATTTCAATAGTCACCATTTAAATTGATGCATTGATCCAAATTGTTGGAGAGTCACACTTAATGGTGAAGGTAGTAGTGCAGTAGTGGTTGTAGCAGCAGTAGTAGTAATAGTATTAATAGTAGTGGTAATAGTAGTTGGTGGAATAGGAGCAGCCGCTGGTCTAGTAGTAATAGTAGTAATAGGAGTAGTAGTTGGTGTAATATTAGTAGTAACAAGATTAATAGGAGTGGTAGTTGTATAAGTAGTACTAGTAACAATAAGTGGTAGTTGGTGTAGTGGTATTAGTAATGATAGGAGTAGCAGTAATAGCAATAGTAGTAATAGGAGTAGAAGTTGGTGTAGTAGTAATATGAGTTGTAGTATTAATAGGAGTAGTAGTTTGTGTAGTAGTAGTAATAGGAGTAGTAGTTTGTGTAGTAGTAACAGCAGTAGTAGCTGGTGTAGTAGTAATAGGAATAGTAGTGGTAAGAGGAGTAGTAGTAGTAATAGGAGTAGTAGTGGTAAGAGGAGTAGTAGTGGTAAGAGGAGTAATAGTGGTAAGAGGAGTAGTAGTGGTAAGAGGAGTAGTAGTAGTAATAGGAGTAGCAGTGGTAAGAGGAGTAATAGTGGTAAGAGGAGTAGTAGTAGTAATAGGAGCAGTAGTGGTAATAGGAGTAGTAGTAATAAGAGGAGTAATAGTGGTAAGAGGAGTAGAAGTGGTAAGAGGAGTAGTAGTAGTAATAGGAGCAGTAGTGGTAATAGGAGTAGTAGTAGTAAGAGGAGTAGTAGTAGTAATAGGAGTAGTAGTGGAAAGAGGAGTAATAGTGGTAAGAGGAGTAGTAGTAGTAATAGGAGTAGTAGTGGTAAGAGGAGTAATAGTGGTAAGAGGAGTAGTAGTGGTAAGAGGAGTAGTAGTGCCAATAGAAGTAGTAGTGGCAAGAGGAGTAGTAGTAATACGAGTAGTAGTTAGTGTAGTTGTAGTTGGTGTAGTAGTAATAAGAGTAGTAGTTGGAGTAGTAGTAGTTGGTGTAGTAGTTGTAATATGATCATATTAATAGTAGTGAAAACAACAGTAATCATAGCAATATTTGTAATAGTTGTAATAGTAATAGAAGTAGTATTTTAAGCTGTTGTATATTCAGACACGTGTGTGTGTGTTAGAGAGTGAGTAATTGAGTGAGAAAGAGAGAGCGAGAGAGAGAGAGAGAGAGAGAGAGAGAGAGAGAGAGAGAGAGAGAGAGAGAGAGAGACTGATTGTGCTAATTGCTTTAGTTGCCACAATAAGCTGGGCTCTTTCAGACCTGTTCTGGCACAGAGCAATTTAACTGAGGTTTAAACCTCTCTTAGCTCTCCTTCTCATCTAATGGGCAGACAAACACACACACACACACACACATACTAACACACTAACACACCAGCTCAAGCTGCTACCCTGAATACAGCTACCTCATCCCTCTCCTGTGATCTAGATCATAAAAACTGCATTAACTGAATTGACATCAATGCACACAAACCTGTCCAATCCTCTAGACACATATATCAGATTCACAATCCCCAGAGGACAGCAGATTCACTTGATGTGCTTTTTAACCCATTATTTGATCATTTAGGTCTTCATGCTGTGTTCACAAGCCCTACTGAAAAACCAGGTGCTGATATACAGCAGTTGATATATTGAGGAGAAAAGAGGGGGAGTGGGTGAGGAGGAATGGGCAAGGGCGTTTTCAAAACACATTATGTAGATGACGATGAATCTCATCATTATTTTAAACTTGTGAATAAAGCATGCTGGTTTAAAAGTGCAGGGTTTAAAAATTCAGATTTTTTTCCTGTGTCCCAATTGTCTTAGGTTGCATTATATAATGAGATATTCTTAAAACAATACTCAATGAAGCTGAACATGGAAAATATATGAAGGATGTAACTCCTGCACAACAGAAAGCTTTAATAGATGCTTTATTATACCAGTACTGCTGTAAGCTACATGCTATTATGATTAGAGATGCACCGATGTATCGGCCGATAAAGGCTGTTTTTGACACTATCGGCCGATAGATTAAAAACATCCGATGATCAGGGCCGATTATATCCTGTCAATCAAAAGAGGGCGGGAAACGATTTCGTGCTGTGTGTAAAGATGATGTCTCTTGTGTGGAATGAGGACAAAACTGCAGTTTGTAATCTCTGTAATCTCTACACTGCTAAAATTTTACACCGGACGCTGCAGCAGTGAAGCGGGAGTTTCAGCGTCGAGTCTAATTGGGTTTTTTTGCCACGCTGCTCACGCTGAATTAAAGGGCCAGTACACCGTTGAAAGATTTAAATGAAGATGAGTTGACAAAAAAAGTATATATTGCACAGAAAAATATATTTGTCGAGTAGTATATTTCATATCCAGTTAATGTTAATATATAAAAGTTGATATTATATATTACCAGTTTGATGTCAGTGATGAAGTAGAAATGTGTGTGTTTGTGGTGAGTGAATGTAAGACTAACAGGAGGTTTTTTAGATTTCAGTCAATGTTAATGTGAATTAATAACATTCAATAAGTTCAGAAATCTTACTTTAATCTTCAGAATTTAGTTGATGTGTTAATGTTAATTAGAGTAAAGTGTTTTCTGTGTATGAGACCAGTTAATGTGAAACATCTTGATGAAATGGAAAGAATAAAGTTTTTATTTGCATTTCTTTCAGAATTGTGGAATTAATTATTATTAATTTAAAAGAAGGCATAAAAGGCAGAACTATCGGTATTGTATATCGGTATCGGCCGATACCACTCTGAATAATCAATTATCAGTATCGGCTGAGAAATTTAGTATCGGTGCATCTCTAGTTATGATACCTTAGAAAATACTTAGCTGCTGATTGAAAGTTTTCTAAGCAAAATGAATTACGCTATGAAAACAGCCTTCACAGAAAGTTTTCAGAAAGTTCTCTTGCTGTTTCTTCTTCCAGAACCCTCTATCACGCAGCAGACGGGAGCTGAGAGCACTCATCATCCACACCCTGATAAAGAGAGGTGTAAAACAGGGTTGTAGCTGCTACTGGAGGTTCGGGGTCATCTGACTGAGGGAAGTGAGTGCTTGCTTCCTCCACCACAATTTGATCCTGATATCGCTCACATTCGCGCCTTTCACTGCCTCCCGCTTCAGACATGCTTCATGCAGCCCCTTTCACCTCGCTATCGCACATCTCAATTTGGAAATGCGCACACATAGCAATGTGTACACGGCGACATTCGCCCGAACACGTCTGAAGGTGTTGATGAAACACGTTTTGAGTTCATTATTACCGACTGTAACTGAAATGGCAGGGTTTTTTTTCCACAGTGTGCAGTGAGAAATCACTCAGTTTGAAAATATGAATGAATCAACACCTCCTAGCAAATTTACATACTAGGATATCTTATTTTTGTTGTTGTTCTTCTCTTAGAAAGTGTCATTGTATTATTGTATTATTGACTCTTAATATAGTCATAACAGATGAAACCTTCTTTAAATCTTCTCACACAACCGCTGTATGCAAATTACATATGCATAACATTAATCAATTTCTGATTAAATATTCAGATAGAATCAAATTCCAATGTCTACACATCTAATTTCTATTATTCTGAGATCCTGGTAGGCTCAGTCATGGTCTAATATCAGATCAAATTCTATAGTATGGACAGCTTAGCTCCCTATGGTATTTGTATGTCTGCTTTATGGCCGCTTGTGTGTTTGGCAGGTGTGTGGGCACTGTGCTGTTAGTTTAGTCTTTGCAGTGCTGAGTTATGTGCCCTCCTGAAGAGAGACCTCTGGTTTGCTTTGTCCAATATTGACCATTCAAATCAACCACAGATCTCCTCTCTCCTTCCCACTCTCTCTCTCTTCCCATATCTCTATTTTTATCTCTCTCCCACTCTCTTCCCCACTGATAACATGGCTAAGAGTGCTTTTCTTGGTCCAGAGCTGCTCCTTTGGGTTCCAGGGTCAAAATTCCTTCGCTAATATGTTCAGCCTTTCGCTAACAGAGCCGAACCCCGGATCGCATTGTTCTATTTATCTTCACGGAAGAGGAGAGCGAACGGCATGCTCATTTACAGAGAGGGATGAAAAAGTGCAAATCTGATCCACAGCTGGGACAAAGCAAACATGCAGAGGTATCTGGATTGGCCTGGACCGAAGGAAGTCGCCCCCTGGGCACTTCCTATCAGGTGAGAGCCAGCACTAGTGGCCATCTTGGTTGAGGAGTTGCCAGGATCCTCTGGCGCAGGTTCAGGAGAGCGGGCATGGATGCAGATGTGCCGCTGGGCCGTCATGCCGATTAAGAGTGCTCAGTTTATTGGAGTCATTTTCACCACCTGACTGAACCATGTGTGTGTGTGTGTGTGTGTGTGTGTGTGTGTGTGAGATGACATGTCTCTTTAAATCACTCTTCTCAATCTTCTTACTCTTTTCCATTAGCCCAAAGTACACTATTTACAGTCATTTTAATTTCTTCATTTCAGTGGAACTTAAATGTACTTGTATTAAGTAGCTTCTACTTTGCATAATGATCAGGCTGTGTTGTTAGGCTGGATAAAATATTTCCATCCCAATTGCAGTGCGAGCCCACTCAGTAACAGTGCGTAATGAATACTAAATGCACTGCCACTGAAGATGCAGTGAAGTGTTTTCAAACTTTGCGCTGGCACTTTTTGCGCATATGTCCTCTGACCTGAACAAACTGCACCAAAAAAAAAAAAAAAAAAGAGCTGTATCAAACCGATATTGGATACTGGTATTGAACTGATATTTAACTGAAATAAAGGTACCAAACTGTACTCTTCCTTGTCAATAAGGTGGTACTATCAAAAGGGTTCATCTTTTATCGGTTTAGTACATATTCATTACCTGAATACGCGAATTCAGTACAACAACTCCTCATATATATGTGGAAGCATGTCCAAGGCAGCCAAAAATTGGTCCTGCTCTCTAGATAGGATGCATGACATTCCTCTCTCCCCTGTTGAGCAGAGAGATGCTAACAAAGTGTCAGTGAGCAAATGTATATGGAAGTTTGAAAGATACTATGGCTAGTTAGACTTTGCCCTTCCATGTTTGTAGCTCCCATGCAATATGGAACAATTAGACAGGAAAACCAGTTCAATGAGAAATACCATGCTGCCTTTGGAGAAGATAAGAATTGGTAGCCTTAAACATTACACATAAAGAAAGACCCTGGAAAAAATTGATAATAGCTCACCTTCAGTTACTGGTCAGAACTGCACAAGATCCACTCCAGTTTATGTACCAGGATGGTATCGGTTTGGATGACGGATGGTGCATGGTGAGGATTATGTTCTTCGATTTCTCCAGTGCTTTCAGCACCATACTGCCTGAACTGATGGGGGTAAAACCTCAGTTGATGCAGGTGGATGAATCCATCATTCCATGGATAATGAACCACCTAACTGGCAGAAAACAGTTTGTAGAACACTGTGGCTGTGTCAGATATGTCTATGTGCAGCACTGTAACCCCTCAAGGGACTGTACTGGCTCCCTCCCAGTCACAAAAGTTCTCTGATGACAAGGTTATAGTGGGGTGCATAAGAGGTGGGCAGGAAGATGAGTACAGGTCCTTGGTGGAGAACTTTGCTGAGTGGTGCAAACTTGATCAACTGCAGCTGAACATCAGAAAGACAAAATAGATGGTGGTGGACTTCAGGAGTCTAGGCCCCGCCTTTAGCCTGTCACTATTGACGAGCAGGATGTGGAGATAGTGAGCATATATAAGTACCTGGGCATGCATCTTGATGACAGACTGGATTGGACTATCAATACAGGTGTACAAGAAGGGCCAAAGTCGCCACTACTCTCTGAGGAGGCTGCAGTCCTTCGATGTGTGCACATCACTCCTGTGCATGTTCTACCTGTCAGTTGTATCCAGTGCACTTTTCTATGCTGTTGTGTTCTGGAGAAATGGTATCAGTGCAAAGGCCAGTTCTGTTATAGTAATCCAGCTGGATCCACTGGATGCAGTTTGGGAAGAAAGGACACTCTGCAGACTGCTAGCCATTATGGACAACACACATCCTTTACATCACACATCGGATAAACAGAGAAGCACCTTCTCTAATAGACCGATCGTCACAGCAATTAGACCAGGGTTATCCAATTTTATCGGGAAAGGGCCGGTCTGGGTGCAGGTTTTCAATCCAGACAAGCCGAAGCCACACCTGAGTCTATTGTAAGCCAAGATCAACTGATTAAACAGGTGGAATCAGGTGTGGCCCCATGCTTGATTGGAATGAAAACCTGCATGGTCCTTTACAGATCTGATTGGATACCCCTAAATTAGACTGTTTAACAAGTCACCCTACTGCTGAAACAGTACTGACCTTCCATTGTCAAGACAGAACCAGGACTAAAGCATTATTATTATTATTATTATTATTATTATTATTATTATTAGCAGTAGTAGTAGTAGGTGCAGTATTAGAACTACCTCATGACACGTTTTAACTGCCACCTCCCCACTTTCTTGTTCACTTGCACAATTGCCTTATTTACAAGTCCATCCGCCCTCACCCACCCCACATATCCCTAATATATTTATATTACTTTGGAATATTAGCTTTGCTTTGCACTATGCTGCCTTATTGTATTTATGGTTATTTATGAATGTTTGTCTTTTACTACTACTTTAAGGCTCCAATTTCCCTTGGGATCAATAAAATTTCCATCCGTCCAAAGATGATTGTTGCACTTTGATCTAACACAAAACATGAGAGATAATGATACAGGAGAACTTTGTCCATTACCATACAAATAACATGAAAGGATGCTTTGAGTGTCCTGTGAAATAAATACTTTCAGATATGGGAGAAACCTTTAAAAAAAAAATATATATATATATATATATATTCTGCTTTTTCAGCTAAAGCAGCAGTCAGATCACCTGTGAATAGAATTCACCTGGCGGAAAAGCCAATTTACTGAAGGGGAAAAGGACATGGAATGTGAAAGATGAATTTTTCTCTTTAAGGCGAATTTTTCACTTTATGCTGACTTTATTTCTGTGAACTTTGACCTGTGAATGCACAAGCCTTGGTCTTCTGAGCCAACAGAAAACACCAAGGTGGGACTGTGGGATCTTTTGGTCATAAAAAAAAAAAAAAAAATGAAGAAGCTCTAATTATTAAGTAGCGATCAGACTAGATATGTATATATATATATATATATATATATATATATATATATATATATATATATATATATGTATATATACCAAATTTGATGAGCGCAACTCGATGGTATCACATCATTGGTTTTCATGCATCCTACTAAAAAGAAGTAAAGTGGACTTGATTGGGTAAAACTTTAAATCAGTTAACTCCAATAAAAAAGTGGGATGTTCTTTCTTTTTTGCACAAAAAATATTTTGCATTTCTGTCTCAGATAGATCATTCAATAACAGAAGCGCAGGATAGGATTTGTGATCTCACAGTAGCCTAAGCATTCTTAAATATCTTAAATTTCTTCATTCCATATAATGAGCATTTGTGTTGTGTTTTGATTTGTTTGATGTTTTCACTATTAAGAGTAATTTTTTTTTTATTCTGCACTAATGCAAATTAGTCAGTTAATCAACATTAAATATCTTTGAATTTTGTAATGGTTGAATAAAGTCAGCTCAGATTGCAGTTAAAAATCAGTTTTTTATTTTTCCATTAACGCATGGAGTCAACCCATCCCCCAAGATACACCAGCATTTTTGTTGTAAAATTCAGATTTAATTTTCCCCCTGTCTGCCTGCTGCGATTTTCTTGTTAGTAATGTTGGCATCTCTGAGCTTGTAGTCTTCACAGGGGTGCAAAAGGATTTCTTTTTTTACCAACTCGGTATGGAATCAGCATTAAAAACTGCTTCATGCTCAGAGTTCAAGAATCAGTATCATCTTAGAAATGAAATAAATAAATAAATCTTTGCTTATATAATATGTGACTACTTTAAAATGCAAAACCGTTGATCTTATGAAAAAATAATAAAAGCAAACTAAACCACATCTGGCAACACTGTACACATCTTCATGATTCTACTTGGCCTGTAATGGATACCGTATGTGACTTTTTTTGTCTTTGATGCTGATGAACATGTTCTCACAGTTTGGCTGTTTTAATAACAACGTGCAAGTGTATTGTTTCCCCTCTGTGTGTGTAAACGCACTCATCATTCTTAGAGCTCCATTTCTGGCATTTGTTGTTAAGGTGAGCTTTATTTCATTGCATTACTGTTATTTATTGGCACTTTTCTGTCTAAAAGTTTTCACAAGTTTGTGAGGGTTTTTTTTTGTTGTTGTGGAAGGCAATAGTTCAAAGTTATCCACTCAGGGCAAATTTCTGCTCTGCTCAGCATTATATTATGTGTGTGTGTGTGTGTGTGTGTGTGTGTGTGTGTGTGTGTGTGTGTGTGTGTATGTGTGTGTGTGTGCGGGTGTGCCATAGGTTTTTACAGTGTGTGTGTGAAGCAATTTCATCATGATGAATTATCTCGGGGTCCTAGCAGATGTGCAAAATGTGTCATACTTTTTCCTCATGTCCACACACACAGTCTTTCTCAGCACTTTATTAGTAGTTTTTTTTTTTGTTTTTCTTATTTATACCCCAACTGTATACATACACACACCAACTCAAATGATCTAAATTGCTACACACACACACACACACACACACACACACACACACACACACACACACACACACACACACTTTTCCTTAATTAACAAACAGTTTGTTTGGAAGGAAAAAGCACTTGCATATGGGAATCAATTATGTAGGCAAAATCGCTGTCGAGTCCAATCTTGTTTTCAAAGTGATTCTCACCTGCACTCCTCCCTCGTGCCATTAAAAAGAGAGAAAATAATGAACGTGTACGTTGGAGAATGCGCCCCTCGAGTGGATTTCAATTTTAATTTGAAATGAATTTGCTTATGCCAGCACAGTCTCTATACGAATAGATGCGATAAGTTAAGGTTAAGCTGAAAGTTAACGGGTCATGGCTTCTCTTTAAATTTCAGTAAAATTAAATCACTCTCATTAAAAAATCTATTCATTCATTTTTTGGACAAAGTAATAGCTCATTCTCCTATTGCTAGCAACACATAGCTCAAAAAAAGATGACTACATTTCCTGAAATTGAAATCCATGTCCGTGACTTTTGGCTTCATGTTGATGAAATCCGGTTAAAATGTATTGCCTTGTTTGATTAACGTCAGGTTGCTTGTTCTCTGTTACACAAATAACCTTCGTGCAAAAATGTTCGTGGTGCCAGTAAATGCACTGTCCAGTTTAACAGTAAACATATTTAGTAATGCCCTTGATGCTCTCCTTCTCCTGGATGAATGAACTTGATCTTGCACAGAATTTGTATGAATTACATCAAGAGGGCAATTTAATTTTATTTCATCAGTACATTTGTTGGAAAAGCGATGCATCAGACATGGGCATCCTCATGTTTGCGAATACATAAGACTTTTATTTTTTACGTTTATTTATACGAAACTTTTAAAGTCATTTATCTGATGATATTTTCAGACACATTTAAGCGGAAATATAGAAAGTTTTCAACTGTCTATACATTCCCATATGTACCTATATAGGCATACATATCTACACCTACTCATACACCCACATTTATGACTTAGCATTTAATATTATAATGGCAGTTGGCACAAATGACATCTGATATTACTGATTTTTCCATGATGTGGTCGTCACCTTGAAAGTAATAACTGAAATTGTGAATGTGGGGGATAAGATGAATCCTCTATGATAACCAAAGCTTTTTTGTTTGTTTTACTTGTAGTGTATAAATATAATTTAACTACCTCTGTGTCTTACCTATAATCGCGCTTGCTACATTAACCTCTCTAGACAAATTTGCTTTATTTTTGAAACTCGGATTTCCATACCACATAGAAATCTGTTAGACATCATTCAATCTCTGTACGTTCGCTTATCCGATGCATGACTAACACTACATAGTTTGCTAATTTTTGTAAAAAAAAAATTAATAATAATAATGATCAATCAATCAAAATCAACCTAAATATCTAAAATCGACCATCAGCTAGAATTTGATTGAACTATGTTATGATACCTACTGGAATTGACACTAGTCTAACTTTGTGTTAGCAAAGACAGCAGTTCAATTTAGCTAGTCCGTGTTAACAAATTAGCAAAACTTCCCTAATATGCTTTGTCAAATTAGATGGATGTCATGCCTTCTAGGGAGGCAAAGGAGAAGATTAATTTTTATACGAGTCTTTGCTCAGTCCAGAATATTGAAAGATATGACTGCGGTAAGGCTAGGGTGCTTATCCTTCTTCAAATGCACATGGATTCACTAACTATATTGTGTAGCATGAGTCAATAACTGCAGATGACGAAAGTCTTTTTTTTTCTTGGAAATGTAATTAAGTAAGAGTACCAGTATTCAATTTCACACTCAAATAAAGTAAATGCACCGTGAAAATTCTTAAACATAGTAACAAAGTACTCAAGTGTTTTCCAACCCTGTGTGTGTGTGTGTGTGTGTGTGTGTGTGTGTGTGTGTGTGTGTGTGTGTGTGTGTGTGTGTGTGTGAGTGTGTGTTTCGTTCATGCTTAACCCTTCTCCAGGAAATCAATGATGCATCATTTTCAGGGTCCCTATCTCCCTGGTGTGTGTGTCTGTGTGTAGACAAATGAAGTGGCCCCTGTCCTCCTCCTCCTCCTCCTGTTTATTAGGGCGCTCACAGGAGCAAGCGGAGGCGTCTTACCATAAATCCCAGCACCAATAAATTGCTTTGTAAATAATTGAATAACGGAGATTGCTCTTTTGCAAGAGCAGAAGGAAGATGGGCAGAAAGAGATTAGGAGAAGGCAAAGCCCGAGGCGGGTTGAGATGTCGCGAGGCGAATCTCCGCTCTGATAAGGATAACGACTCTGTTATTAATTTGGAGCTAGGGAGAGATAGATGACTGAATATTACCTAATCTACTTGAGCAGAGTTGGGAGAGAGACAGACACAGAAAGGTAGACAGAAAAGGGTAGGTTTGCAAGAGAGGAAACAAAGAAATATGTGTATTTATGATCATTTTTTGGCATTCCTGGTATGCTTGTTGATACTGCTGAGAGATAAGCGCTTTTCTATTCTTTTCTCTTCTCCTCTCTTATCATTATCGCACTTTGATTTATGTCTCTTCAGCTCACTTTTTTTTCCTGTTACTTATTTTCATATTGATCTCTACTTTTCTGTCCTGTCGTCCTGTACTGACCTCAGTGACCCTCCTCCATTATTGCTTTCTATCTTCTAGCACAACATTCACTTGGTTCTGAGACCTCTTCACTGTTACTTCCTTCTCTTGTGTTTTTTGCTCTCATTGGCTGTTCCAGTTCAAGTAGAGTGACAGCAGGTTCAAAGCAACACCCATCTTTTGTCCATTTGCCGTTGTTCGCCCACAGTGCTTTTTGCCTGTAGTTTTTGCTGTGTTTTAGTGATGTAGTGAAGATGACAAATGTGCCACACCTTCATCTGAATCTTCCAGAAACCAAAAATGCTCTCATTATCTCCACATAACAAAAAGTTGTTTTCTCATGATCTCGACTTCTCATAATGTCATTTTACCACAAGAAAATCTCACGCCTTTGTAAATGGGACTGGTGCTGAATGCACATTGATGTCTTCGCCATCACCATCATAAATGTAATAATTGCCTGCTGTAGAGATGGACTTTATCTCTGCATTAAGAGAGAGAGGTGTCCCCTTCTCAAGTGTCAGACATTAATGTGGAAGTTGTCAATCACTGACTGATATAGAGCTGTTTCAGCTTGAGTGAGTCCACGATCAAAGTAAAAATTAATCTGTTCATCCATGATGCTGCAGGATCGCGCTAAGCTTTTGCTGCCTCCAGAGCAATAAAAACAATATGTCAGGTACACAGAGCAATTAAGTCGTGATCACGAGAAAACAACTTTTGTTATGTCCTGAGCACAATGCATGGCCACTGAAAGGCTTCCGTAAACAACAGTAACATTACTAAGGCCCTGTTTACACTAGTGTATTTTCGTTTTAAAATGCATAAATTTTGCTACGGTTACGCATGTTGTCTACACTACTCCGGCGTTTTTGACCACATATGAGCACATATGAGTGTGTCGGTCAAGTGCCCACATCCTTTATGCCATATAGTGTACGTCTGTTGTTAAAAGTGCTATACAGATAAAAATTGAATTGGAAAAAGTTTGTTTCCAGTTGGAGACTAGAGCACCGAAGAACGGCCAATCAGATTGCGCTTCGGATCCTGAAGTTTGAACTAGAGTACCACCAATAGTATCAATAACAGCATCACCACCAACAATAATACTGATACAAGACCTATCAAATATACTTTTTTTAATATGTTTAGTTAATTGATTGTGTTTTATAGGTTGCTGGTTATTTCTCTGTTCTTCATTCCAACACATACACAATCAGTAGGTAAGCACAATGTTTTCAGTGTATTTCTATTTTAGACTCTGATACTATAAGCTATACTACAGTATATGCAAACCACTTTTTGAAAATCTCTTACATCTTACATCTATTACATCTATTAAAAAAAAAAAAAAAGAACTGACTCACTCATTTTAAAACCGATGACTGATTCTTATTTAAAATTGCAACACTTTATGCTTTAAATGCAATGATTTGATACATTCGACATGCAACCATTCACAAGTCTCTTACAAACACACACAAAATACACTCCACTGTCAAATGGGATTTAGACTAGAGTGTTCGAGATGGAGTGCTGGTTAAAACATTTCATTCAGAAGCATTCTCTTATAAAGCCGACGCACAATGGCGATTTATATTGCACTTCTTATATACTTCTTTTCTTCATGGTATTACCTTTCTTATCCTCTCCCTTCTCTTAACCCCTTTCTTTATATTTCATGAGTGGTATGGAGAGGAAGAGATGAAAAGGATAGTGCTGGATTTAACAGTGAGTGACAGAGAGGAATTCTGCTGGAACTCGGTGGATCGAGTGTCACCTGATGCCGTCTCAAACTGCAGGTCAGCAGAGCAAAGTGAGGGAGAGAGAGGGAAAGAATGAGAGAAAAGAAGGGTGGATAAAGAGAGTGAGTGAGATGTAGACTGGGGGATATAGAAATTTGGTGAGGGAATGTGAGAGTAGAGAAAGAGAGGTGAAGAGATGCAGGAAAAGGTTGAAGGAAAGATATTTATAAAGAAGAGAGGGAGTGAAGGATGTAGAAAATAGGCATGTGATCGAGAGGAAAACAAGGGAGAAAAGAAGGGATAAATACAAAGATGGTTAATAATGGGGAAAGAGTGAATGAGGTAAGAATATAGAAAGAGGTACATGCGAAAAAGGAATGAAGGAAGTGAGGAATATAGGAATAAAAAGCAGGAGGAAGGGTAGACAGAGATTGAGAGCGATAGAGAAGAAGAACAAGGAAGAGGAGGGGATGTGACTGCAGTATTGAACTGTGAAAGAGAGAAGCAGTGGCAGTGATAGATAAAGGATTCTCAGGAAAAACAACATAAGGTGTCTTAGTAAAGTGTTGAGCCAAGACAAACTTGAGCCAGAACAGCTTCGATGGTGTAGATTTGAACTTTTCTGGAACGTACACAGTTCTTTGAAACCATATTCCCTCGATAAGTGTTTTGATGATTTGTTGTGAAGTATGCTGTCTAACACGTCAGTCCAAAATCGTTCATATGGGTTGAGATTACAGATGGTGACTGTAAAAGCCATAGCGTGTGATTTACATCATCTTCATACTCGCCAATCCATTTACTGTCTTGTCGATGGGGCGGGGTCATCGTGGAACAGACCACGCCCATCGGGATATTAGGCTACATTCACGCCACGTCGGAATTTTCCGTAGTTACTAGATGACAACCCGGACCTTCTGCTCGGAGCTGTTCACGTCCTCAGACTAAATGAATCCGTGTGAGATGACGATGTTGACGAGTGCAAAATTACATTAAAAAACTATTGTATGTCTTGCATTGTTAAGACATTAATAATAGTCAATTATACAAATTATTACACAGAAATGTTATACGATGGGAAAACATCGCCAATTTGAGTGTTTCCGCATGATGTTGCAGTGGTCAGGTGGTACGAGTCGGAGCGCTCTGAAAATTCCTAGTTTACAAGTTGTAATTACGAGTTCTAGGAGGATGCATTCTACCTGAATGCTTTTTACAAGTCGGAATCAAGTTATTACGTGAATTACAACATGGCGTGAATGCAGCTTTAATATTCCATCATAGGATATGAGAGAGAGAGAGAGAGAGAGAGAGAGAGAGAGAGAGAGAGAGAGAGAGAGAGAATGAATGAATTAATGAATTAGTAGTGGAAGAACATTAGCTGCCTTTTTCCATTATACTATGTCAGTGCAGTATATAAGACCACTGACCCTTTGTAACCTTTGACATCCTAGTTGGATAACTGAGATGAGCATGTTGCTTGAGATGCATTGATGCCACGTCACACTCCAGAGCATACTCCAAGCTCCAAGCATCCAGCTTGTGCCTTGTGCCTCTGTATGTGTGTGTGCGTGTGTGCGTGTGTGTGTGTGTGTGTGTGTGTGTGTGTGTGTGTGTGTGTGCATTTAAACACTGTATACAACATATAAACAGTTATAGTTATACCTTAGAACTTCACAATACTACAGGATGAGTTCAAGGCTCCTCCTTTTTAAGTAATGTCAACTAATTTCTTAAAGATGGGAGGAAAAACACTGATGTCATGTCACGACATCTCCGTTTGCATTTATTGCGTGAGCAATAAAATGAAGGCGCTTAAGGAAAAAGAGATTGTCTATACACTTGGAACTTTGGAGAGCATGGAATGAATGTTGTTTTTATACAGCATCAATTTTGTTTCATATCATCAACCATTTTTTGAATCTCAACTCGTTTTATATCCTGAAACCTACATGGAACCTTTGTGAACTATGCTGCAATATTTACCACACACACACACACACACACACACACACACACACACACACACACATTCTCTAGAGGAAATAATAAAAATCCATTCATTTGCCTTTTACTTTGTCCCAGAATTTGTGTGATTGAAGTTGTAGGAGTTCACTGAAATTGCCGGTGTGTGTGTGTGTGTGTGTGTGTGTGTGTGTGTGTGTGTGTGTGTGCGTGTTTTGTTGTAGGAAGGCCCGCTAAGAATAGCTAATTTCCTATGGGAAATTTTGGGTTGCTGTTATTAAAGCAAAAAGGAAGGAAGAGGAGCAAACAGACATCAGATGTGCCTGAGAAAATCTAAACCCTCCGGATACAGAGAGAGGCGAATAGCTGATATGATGTAATCATCATTATCATCATCATTTCTAAAAATGACACAACAGAAGGGTGTTTTTTTTTTCTCCTTCCCCCAAAGGCTTTTAGAGAGCTCTAATCTTTGCTGCCATTGCCCTTTTAATTACATAAGATACAATTACAAGTTCAGGGGAATAACTGCAAAAAAAGCCCTTTGAATATTAGTGTCAGTGAGACAGTGTAAATGTATAGTTACATTACAGATGAATGCAGAATGACTTATTTATGTACATATTACAGCTATTTATATGCAACTCTGTTTCATTCTCAAATTTTCATTAGTCAGATCCAAGCACAGATCTGACAATACTACTGGCTGCAAAGCAAATCACAGCTATATATTTTTTTGCACTGGTTCCAATACATTAAGTTTTTTTATAGTAACAACAAGGGGGGTGGGAGGTATTGCAGGGCGGCTTAATGGTTAGCATGTTTGCCTCACACCTCCGGGGTTGGGGGTTTGAAGCCCGCCTCCACCCTGCGTGCCTGGAGCCTTCATGTTCTCCCAATGCTTCGAAATGCATTGTAGACTGATTGGCATTTCCAAATTCTCAGTGGTGTGTGTGTGCGATTGTGCCCTGCGCTGGGTTGGCACCCCACCCAGCGTGTCCCTTGCTTTGTTCTACGAGTCTTCAAGAGCGAGAGAGAGAGTGGTGTTTCTAGATGTATGAACATAACTGATGACACAAACAAACTTATTTCATGGACAATCCAAAACCAATCAATGGGTCTATAAAATGTACAAGGTGTTTTTATTTAAATAAATAAAAACATTTCATCCTTGGAAAATTGCTGAATTTGAATAAAGCACACAGAGAAAGTGCTGTTATAGGAAAATAATCAACTACATAGTGCATCACACCTGTCACGTAATCCAAGTAATGAAGGTTAGGATAGATGCAAGTGCAGATAAGAGTTTATTTAGAGAGAGACAGGCAGACAAATCCACAACAGGAGACAATGGCGAGGTCAAGAAACAGGCAATGGGTCAGGTGATTGGCAAACAGGCATAAACTAGCTAGAAACAAGAAAGAGAAATGAGAAGCAAGGTCAAAGAACATGAAACTAAACCAGGAACAGGGTACTAACGCTTGGTACGGTGATAACATTTAATACTATGACAAGTGCAAAGAGACACAAAGGGTTTAAATGACAAATGTAATTAGGGGTGGAACACAAGACAGCTGAGAACACACATACGGGAAACAACCAATGACAATACAGGGGCGGAGACAGGACATAAACCAAAACAAAAGCACTTATCCAAAGTAAACAAAGTCAATGTCACTGAAAACCCAAAAGCATGAGTTCTTAGAAATTATCCTAGAAATGCAAAGCAGGTTATCAGCATTTTTAGAGACACTGTTTTTCAACAATGCTGTTTTTAGACCTATGCAAGCAAAAAAAAAAACACCCAGGTACCTTCTTGTGCACATACTTTGGCATGACAAAACCTTTCAATCAACACTTATTAAGACATAGGATGTAGTATTTTCAGTAAATATTGCTGGCGAAGGCTACGTGCTGTATGTTTGCCTTTTTTTCTCACCTTTTCCACATGTTGGACCAAATGTACTCTACACCACATGGGGTTTAGCTGAAGAAGTCAGAAGAATAGCCCAAGAACCAAGGACCACTCAGAAAGAGCTCCAGAAACACTTGGAGGCAGCAGGTACCATCGTCACAGAGAAAACGATAGGCAATGCACTCCACTGCTCAATGCAGTCCACCCCGCAAGACTCCATTACTAAAGAAAAGGCATATCAAAGCTAGTTTAAAGTTTGCAGCTACTCATTTGGACAAGCCTATGAAATACTGTGAGAGTGTAGTCTGGTCAAATGAGAGCAAAAACTTTTTGGCTGTCATATTACACACCATGTTTGAAGAAGTAATGGCACCTCACATCAACCTAAAAACACTATACCAATAGTTAAGTGTGGATGTGGAAGCATCATGGTGTGGGGCTGTTTTTCATCGAATGGTACTGACACACTTCATATAATTGAAGGGACTATGAATGGAGCCATTTACCGGGAGATTCTTGAGAAGAATCTGCTGCCATCCACCAGGATGATTAAGATGAGACGTGGGTGGACCTTCCAGCATGACCACGATCCACTGCATACAGCAAAGGAAACTCTCAATTGGTTTCAGAGGGAAAAAAATCAAGGTGTTAGAATGGCTCAGTCAATCACCTGACCTGAATCCAATTGAACAAGATTTAAAGACAATATGTTTAGAAGAATG
The DNA here is from genome assembly GCF_001660625.3 of Ictalurus punctatus. Taxonomy (NCBI): domain Eukaryota; kingdom Metazoa; phylum Chordata; class Actinopteri; order Siluriformes; family Ictaluridae; genus Ictalurus; species Ictalurus punctatus. The sequence goes on from NC_030421.2 coordinate 14,526,255, forward strand.
GGCCAAAATCACACCTGAATACTGCTGCCGATGAATGTCTTCATACAGGAAGCATCTTGAAGCCATCATTACAAACAAAGGTTTCTCCACTGAGTATTAAATAAATTTCAGTTAATGTGTTCAATACTTTTTGCCTGTGTCAGTCTGCTTTATTACACATAACTTCATTTATGGGCTTTAATATTTCATTTTCTTTATATGTGTGGATTTCTTGAGTTAATACTGATGTCTGGTGAAAATTTCATGTGAATAGCTCATTGGAAATATATTTACTGAAAAAAATGTTGCCGTGTTCAATACCCCCCCCCCAACTGTATCTCTGTAAACATGTTATCCAGTAATTGCTTTTCCCTTTTACTATCTGTGTATCAGAGTGTGGAGGAGTGTGGATGTTATGTTTGAGTTATATTTATTATTAAACTTTATGTTTACGCTCAGCAGGTTCCCACCTCCTCCTTGTCCATCTGTGAAGTTTGTTATAGTGGTGCAGAAACCCAGGAAGGAGGGGGGACCCGCCTTTCGGGGGGTGTGGGAGGAACACGGCACCGAGGAGGCAGTGGTGCTGGAGTGCTGGAGCGGTTGCTGGGGAGGACTGAGGAGTCGCTGCTGTTCGCCTGAAAAGGGGATGAGCCATAGCCGTCCACCAGGAAGTTCAGTGCCATCGGCCGATGTTGTGGGGGATAGCTTCTCAGCTGGCTGAGGACCAGATGACGGTCCGCTAACGGTCCTATAACTCACTTAACATAAAACACACAAACGTAAAACGAAACACAAAGCACACCCCCCTGCCACTACACAGAGTATTCCACTTCCCTAGCTGCCCAATAAACTGTGGTTATGTCCCACTTGCATGGTTGAGTGGTTTGCCATAGCCATACCACATGATGTTCTTGGTATAGTCTGCTGAGTTAGCTGGATTTCTGCTAAATCTCATTTCTGGGGTTGGTGTTGATTTTCCTTCCACATAATGGATCCCTCATTTTTTTTTACACTACACTGGGTGGTTCACTGAGCCATGCTGCTAAACCCCTTGGAAGCCAAAGGCAGGCACTATAACATCATTGGTGATCTTACCAGATGAAGCCATGCGTCCCTAGTGCTGAATACAAACACACTGCTGACTTTCTTGTCAGGAATTTAATATTGCATCACATGTAACATGCACTGGTAATACAGTACGTTAGCCACTTTACTGTTGAAGTTGCATAAGTTGACCCCTCTGTGTGGGAGCTGATCTACTCTTGCTCCTTGTGGTGGGATACATACAGTAAGCCTGAATATGGCACGACTCTATGCCATATCTACAAACTGAATGGATAAAAAAGGTTCACTCTGAGAACCAAGTCATATTTACTCAAAACAGCACTAACATATTAAAACATATCCTAAACCCAAATACTTCCTGTTAAATCTGTGATAAAGGACCTGTCATGTGTTACTGGACCGCCTTAGTTAGTGGTCATTTCCTTCCAGATGTAAGCAATGTGTGTTCTCCTGTTCAGTGTAATTAATACACCCAGCCTGTGCAGGGCCTTAGAGAGGATGAAAACAATGTGGTTGATGTTGAATCTGTATCATGGTGACCCTTCCTACATAGCAGACAGTCTCATAGAAATGACAGAGCCTCACACCGCACACTGTCGGTGTGTGTGTGTTTGTTCAGCACAAGGTACTGTTCAGTAGGTAAACGTGGATATGGATTGTGAGGTCTATTTGAGAAATCAAACTGATGCTAGGCTGGAAATATTTGCATAGTGAAATGGAATTCTTGTACCTAACGCTAAAGAGACAGAGAATGAGAGGAGATCAACTGAGATCGGATCAGCCAACTGATCATACACGTGTGCTCAAAGGATGCGCACGCAGCACTCATCACTTCCGATAAGTAGAATTGATTCACAATGGCTGCTGCTCTTGTTAAGCTGTCTGATGAGGAGGAAATACTTCATAATTGAGTGCAATGGATGGTTTATTAATGGCCAAGTGGCAAAGATAGCAGAACATTAGCTGCATATGTACCATTGATCACAGATAACCTTGTTTTTGGTGGACAAATCCAGGATACTATGCTAGAGAAAGAGACAGAAAAGGATGTCAGATTGTCAGAAAGGGATTGCAGAGATAACAGGAAGAGACGTGCAAGTGAACAAAATGTTCACACGTTGCAGGAAAACAGTCAGTCTTTGGGCTACTAAACTATTACAGACTAATACAAATGCTGTTGTTTAGGAATACCCCTTTTTGCCTAAGGCAGTGGCATTGCATTGTTGGCTGTATGTAGGCAGCCACATTTGCCATCATTTGTAGTCTGGATCAAAATAGCCTAAACACAATCTTGTGCTAGAGCCAGAAGTGGCCCTCCTACAAGTTCTGGTCCGTATGTTCCTGACCGTAATGTCCCATCATGGTTGAGTTGAGATTAGTTTATTGCCATTATTGCACAATGGATTAAAAGTGGTATGTAATGTGGTGTAGTGGTGGTAGGCTCAGTAGTTAAGACATTGGACTTGGATAAGGGCGTCTACCAAATGCAAAATTTGTAAATGTAAAAAGTAATGGGCCGTATTCATGTAGAGATCATCGCATTCCTTATTCCACTAACATGTTCATGATGCATGCTAGCTGACCCAAGAACCCTTGGCTCTGCAGGCATCCTGTGTTTCTGTGATGTTAAGGGGTTTGACTCCCAGTGTCTAGCAAAGACGCTAATCAATAGGTGCTTGGTATATATAAACAAAGAATTTGCAGGATGCAACCACATGATCTGCCACGAGAAACACCAGGGGAGAGATTGATTTCTAACTGTGTGGGTGATTTAGGGGGTGTGTGTATGTGTGCATGTGTGTGTGTGTAAGCAGATGAATGGCCTTGCATGTATTTGTCTCTCTGAGTAGTGTTATTGACCGCTTCAAAGATAAACCCTGTACACAATATTAAGCAGATTTTTAAGGCTGTTGTAAGAACACCACACGTGTCAACGCTCAGAAGTTACATTGTCTTCTCTTTCTTTGTGTTTCAATACTGTATTGATTTTTTTTTCCCCTCAGACTCTAATCAGTCATGGTCTTTGATATCCTCCTTTCTGACATCACAAGGTGCCGGCGTTGCCTGAAGGAGCTCATGTGCAAAGCAAAGCGCCTGACTCCTTTCTACACCGGGGGGTTAACCTCACTGCTGCTCTTTAATAATACATCTACTACGTGTGTGTTTAGGGGTGGGGATGCCTAAGAGAGACAGGAAGATTGTGCGGAGTTTGGAATCAATAATATACTCTTGTTTAAACCAGATTAAGGCAGTTGGTGGCAATTTCCCATCATGGGAGGTGTGTGTGTGTGCGCGTGTGTTCTGTACCTTGTTATTCTGGTGTTTATCCAGGACTGTTTTGAGCATGGATTAAAACTAGACTTATTATCATTTTTATGCTACAACTAATGAGTATGATGAGATTTCCACAGGTAATTGAGGCAGTGGTAGCTTAGTGGTTAAGATGTTGGACTACTGATCGGAAGGTTGTGAGTAGTGCCACTGCTGTGCCCTTGAGCAAGGCCCTAACCCTCAACTGCTCAATTGTATAAATTAAATAAATGTACAGTAAGTTGATCTGGATAAGGGCGTCTGCCAAATGCCGTGTGTAAAATGTATATTGGGAATTAATTACCAGCAATGGCACAGGAAGCAGGAAATTAACATCACTGGTGGATTTTCATGTGTTAAAAGCTCAAACATGACCTGAACATGTGTTGGTTTTAATGTCAGACAACCTACATGTCCCATGTGGTCTTGGGACAATTGGGATTTCCATGACCTTGGAATGTGCAAATTGGTTATTTGGTTCCCTGCTCATCTTACACTGAGGACAGATGGGAGGGTTGACCCTAAGAATAATGACTTCCATGTAAAGTGTATGGTCAAGTGTTGGTTCTTTTGCACAACTCTATGCATGGAAGTGCATGAAAAGATATGAAGGTTAAGGTTGCATTCTATTTTTGCTTTTGCATTGTTAGGGTTAATAGCTTCCTCTTTGATACACTATATGTCCTAAAGTTTGTGGCACCTGACCATAACACTCATATGTGTTTTTTGAACACCCCATTTCACACTTAGTCTACCCTTTGCTCTTATAATAACCTCCATTACTTTTGGAATGTAGTTCCGGGGTTAGAGGGGTTGTGCAAAGAAGTCTGGAGTGCAATCGGTGTTCTAGTTTATCCCAAAGGTATTTATTGGGGTTGAGGTCATTTTTTTTGTCCTTCCACTTAGCACACCAAGTCTTCATGGAGCTTACTTTGTGCACAGGAGCATTGTCATATTGGAACAGGTTTGGACTTCTTAGTTCCAGTGAAGGGAACCTGTAAAGCTACAGCATACAAAGGCATCCTATACAATAGTGTTTCCAACTTTGTGTTAACAGGTTATAGAAAACCCACATATGGGCGTGATGGTCAGGTATCCACATACTGTACTTTTTGCCATGTTGTGTACGTAAATGTTAAAGGGCCTGGCACATATAAGAGCCTAGGTTCAGGAGTGGTGTTAGTGATCATTTGTATAAACTTGAATGAAAATCCAACACTTGTTTGTTCAAACCTGTACTCATAAAATTAGGTTGGAAAAATTTCAAACCATCAAGAAGTTTAGAAATTTTATAGACAAAGTATTCAATGGACGTGAGCAGCAGTTCAAGTGGTTTTTGGAATATCATTCCTTAACCCTGATATTATATAGCCATAGATGGATATGCAGTTCTACACATAGTACTGGCATTCATTCATTTAAAAAATATCATTTGATGAGATTGATTTTGATGGCGAAGAGATTATTTCCCATACCCTTTACTTTTCTCCCAGTCTAGGGATGTAACCAAATACGTAAACATCATTCGGCTTGAACAGATAATGTGTCCTAAACAGATACAAATACTGATATGGATAGGAGGCATACTGTTGAGGTTGTTGATGGCTGTGGCAGAGCTCCAGACCCAAGCTTGAGCGGCGGATTTCCTCTGGCCTTGATCTCCCATGCATGATGTGTGTCCACTGGCTGTGGATTAACTCAAACTTTGACTCTATGCTCTGCTCTGTTCTTTTTAATGTGCTGTTTGGTGCCATCGTTCTGAGCAGTCCAGGGCCCTTTAGGACTCTTTGTGCCTGTGCTCGCTTTGTGTGGCATTTGTGCAAAAAAAAATTTCAGTATAACATTTCCCCCATATAGTGCATGCAGACCATGAGCTGTGCATAGGTTTCCAAAAAAAACAAACAAAAAAAAAAAAACAAAGACGAAAATAAATTCTATGTTGTTCTTGATTGTTATTAAATAAAACACTTACAGTGAAATAATGTATTAAAGAATTATGACTTCTTTTTCCAGCAGCCTTGTGTTTTCCTTCAAGTGCTTACACCCACTTCTGGTTCAACTACAGATACAGGTATGAATATAGATACATAGACATAGATACAAATAGTAGCATAGTAGTGTTACACACTTATCCCAGTCCATTTTCACATAGTAGATGTTCTTGACACTCATCTCTTTGTGCAGTGCCTCATGTGATGTAGCAGTGGTTGCTGTTAAGCCCTTAAAAACAACACAACAATCATTTACCCTAGTTCAGGATTCAGTAATACAGTTTTCAGCACAAGATTTGCCACCACATGGAAATTCACGCTTAACATCTCACCCACTGGTGCTGCCTCTGCCCTTGCTCACTTCTGGGACTAATCTCAGGGTTCACTTCCTCTCAGCCACCCTTTCACGTTTCATTTATGCCTCTCATTATATTCGGGTTAAGTTATCCAGGCCTGCTCTGAAATGGGGACCTGGTTGTGGTCACATTGTCTCAACTGCTGGGACCAATAACCCACAAACCTGAAAGTAACTGTAATAGATCTGTCATAACTAGCTGATATGGATAGGTCTGTGATGAGGGTTATTACACAAACCTTCTATCATCTGAGCTATTTGTAGGACAAGTGTGTACTGCATAAAGTTTAGATCAAGGGATTAAGATGGCCAAATTTCTAGTTCTCGCCCACTTTGGTCATCGCGCTGAGGGTTCTGTTTAAGGCGGGTTTGATTGGAGGTTGATGGCCACCCAGAATTAGAGCTGAGAGAATGAGTGGTCACTTCCTGTGACTATACACTTAGGATCACATTATTGCAGACACACACACACACACACACACACACACACACACTGGCATGGAGGTAAGCAGCATCAATTCCATAATTTTCACGTCACACTACAAATATATTACAGTATGGCATAAAAAAAAAGATGTTATTATGCAAAACAATTCCAATAACTGCTTTGAGTAACACCCATGGTGTTCAAATGTCTGCATGAAACTTATATAAAACCTTTCTGAATACTGACGTAAACCATAACTATTTTTGTACTTGTGTCGGCTTTTGTCATTTCCTATGTCAAGTTGATATAACACCTGGGTCAGGTAACTGGGTCAGGTTTATTTTTATTGACATAGCTTTATTATATTTCTGAGCTATACAAGAAGGTCATAGAGCCCTCGGCTAGTTCCTTTGTCTGTATACATAACTCTGTTATGAAAGTGTCATGGGTATGGGTATTTCTTAATAATATTTAAAATAATAATATTATTTAATATTTTAAACAATAACATGGATATCCATGGCCAAGAGCCAAAAGAGCTAAATTAGTCATCCTCTTTTGGTGTGAGGGATGGCATAATCTGTCTTCTTTGTCGATCACAGCAACACTAGCTAATTATGGGCATTTGTGAGATCATATACGTGGAAAAAGGGTAGATATCACTTTTTTCCATGTGTGTGTCATGCCCTTTGATGTACCATGAATAACAGTTTAAAAAGATGCAGTTGGCTGGCTTTACTCATCTTGCAGGAAGCACATTTTCGCCTTGAATCTCCCGAGATGGTAGCTGCCGCATAATAGTAGAGAGCTGGCTGATGGGTGGGAATTGGCAGGTGACCAAATTGGGGAGAAAATGGGAGGAAAAAAAATGCACAACCCATCGTTAACCAAGCTGATGCCTGTTAGAATACTTAGTTGTACATTCTGTAGGGTTTATATAAGGTTATGACTAGCTTCTGTAAAAGTGTTATCCTATATAGCTATCATTATTTCAACCCTCATGCAATATGGCAAGACTCTCCGAATGACATTTTACAATGATGATAACATCTTGACTGGTTAAGCAGGTTTTGTGTTTTAGCTCTTTTCTCTTCTTACCAGGCTCTATATTTAACTCTTTTGACCTCTGACCCCTAGAATTGAAAGAGTGAAACCTGGCCTCTAAATTCCTCTTGACATTCCAAATGCTTCTTGTAATCTAATCTCTCCTAGGGACTTTTAAAAAGTGTGCCTTCCTATTCACTGCGCTATCTCTTGCTGTTTTACAGATGGTAGCATATAAACTGTTTGGGTAAAGTTTTGGGCCACCGCTAGACCTTGGTACCGACGCTACAGGTCTCTGGAACTGCTCTGGATTGATGAGCACCATTATTTTAAAAGATATTCCCTCAGTTGGTGTTTTGATGATGGAGGCTTAGAGCGCTGTCTAACATGTCGGTCCAAAATCTCCCATAAGTGTTCAACTGGTGAAAGCCATGGTACAACCCCAATTCCAAAAAAGTTGGGATGCTGTGTAAAATGTAAATAAAAACAGAATGCAATTATTCGCAAATCTCATAAACCCATGAGCTATTCATGACAGGACATATAACACACATCAAATGTTTAAACTGAGTAAATGTACTATTTAAAAAAAAAAAAAAAGGGGGGGGATTTTTAATTTGCTAATCTCAAAATTTGGGACGGGTCAACAAAAGGCTGGAAAAGTAAGTCTTACTAAAAAGAAACAGCTGGAGGTTAATTTGCAACAAGTCAGTAACATGATTGGATATATAAAGAGTATCTTAGAGAGGCAGAGTCTTTCAGAAATAAAGATGGGCAGAGGTTCACCAATCTGTGAAAAACTACGTCTACAATTTATGGAACAATTTCAGAATAATGTTCCTCAACATAAAAAAGACTATGAATATCTCATCATCTACGGTACATAATATCATCAAAAGATTCAGAGAATCTGGAGATGTCTGTGCACAATGGACAAGGGTGAAAATCAATATTGCATGCCCGTGATGTTCGGGCCCTCAGGCGACACTGCATTAAAAACAGGCACGTTCGCCTCACACCTCCAGGGTCCGGGGTTCGATTCCTGCCAGGGCCATGTGTGTGCGGAGTTTGCATGTTCTCCCCGTGCTGTGGGGGTTTCCTCTGGGTACTCTGGTTTCCTCCCCCAGTCTAAAGACATGCATGGTAGGCTGATTGGCGTGTCTAAAGTGTCCGTAGTGTATGAATGGGTGTGTGAGTGTTTGTATGTGATTGTGCCCTGCGATGGACTGGCATCGTCTTGTGCCCGATGCTCCCTGGGATAGGCTCCAGGTTCCCCCGCGACCCTGAAGAAGGAATAAGCGGTAGAAGATGGATGGATGGATGGATGGATGGAAATCACTGCATGGGCTCAGAAACACCTCCAGAAATCATTGTGAACACAGTTCACCTTGCCGTCCACAAATGCTGGTTAAAGCTCTACCATGCAAAGAAGAAGCCATATGTGAGCATGATCCAGAAACGATGCCGTCATCTCTGGGCCAAAGCTCATTTAAAATGGTCTGAGGCAAAGTGTAAACTGTTCTGTGGTCAGACGAATCGAAATTTGAAATTCTTTTTTGGAAACCACGGACGCCGCATCCTCTAAACTAAAGAGGACTAAAGAGGAGAGGGACCATCCGTTTTTTTTTATCAGCGCTCAGTTCAAAAGCCTACGTCACTGATGGTATGGGGTGCATTAGTACCTATGGAATGGACAGCTTGCACATCTGGAAAAGGCATCATCAATGCAGAGAGGTATGTACAGGTTTTAAAGCAACATATGCTTCCATCCAGATTCTGGTTGCCAGTTAACCTAATTAGTAAAAAAATGTTACTCCAGCTGTTTCCTTTTAGTAACACTTACTTCTCCAGCCTTTTGTTGCCCCGTTCCAACTTTTCTGAGATGAGTTGCGGCCATCAAATTAAAAATTACCTTATTTTTTTTCTTTAAAATGGTACATTTCCTCAGTTTAAAGATTTGATATGTTTTCTGTGTTCTATTGTGAATAACATATGGGTTTAAGATTTGTAAATCATTGTATTCTGTTTTTATTTACATTTTACACAGCATCCCAACTTTTTTTTGGAATTGGGGTTGTATATGAGTTACACAGTTTCGGTCACATCAACCATTCAATGAGCCCTTGAGAACCCAAACTTGAACAAATGTTGCTACTTGGATTATTTTGGGTCCCCTGACTACCACAACCCTTGGATTCACTCTAACCTTCCCGCTCTTTATGGCACGCCTGCAGAAAATTAGCCATTTAAGACTAACATATTACTTTACTTTTCCTACCTTTATTTTACAAATATCTCTTTTCTTTGCTATGAGAATCTCATTTCATTACCTACCAGTTCTCTCTCTCCCTCGCTCTTCATTGAGAACTCAGGCAGTAGATATAAGCCTATCCTGCTGTGCTGTAAAGAGGAAAGTTTAAATGGAAAAAAAATCACCAAACACATCCATTGAAACTGTAAGTGTTGTGTTCCGTATGAAACGGAGGTTGTTGGCCTGCATTAGTGAATCCACAGAGAATTTCCCTGAAATGGAGCTCCTCCATCAGCTAATTACTCTGGTAAAGCAAATTACGATACCCTTCCTCAACCCCGGCATCACTGCCAGGCATACCCAATGTTTGTGCTGTCTGTTTATCCATGCACAGATGAAAAATGTCAACATTAATTATTTAACATGCTAGTTGTCATGATTTTTCCCCCTTGTTGCGCGTCTATTGTTATCGTTGTTTATTTTGCCCTCTGCATAAAGGATTGCAGAAAATACGCAAATGAAGACGTGCTTGTCACTGATTAGAAGCAATGAGTTTTCTGTACAAGTGTTATTGCTTCTACATGAGAAAGCATTTGTTCAAAATGTGTATTATTCTCTCTCTCACACACACACACACACATTTTGTCATTTGCCCACACAAGTCTCCCAACTAAAGTTTAGATACTAATGATATCTATCAGGAAAGCCTAATGAGCTTTCAGGAGAGAGAGATGTACTGAAAGCTTCTGTTCATTAGGCTTCATGATGGCCTCATCAGGCATTACCACAACAGCTCTTACAATTAGTTCCTTAACGTGCTTGACTCGACTAAAAGATTAAATTAATACTCTGTCTTAATAGCCGTGTGGTCTGGGGAGCATTTCATTGTGTTTTCTTGCAGCTGTATTGTTACAAACATTACAGAGTGATGCTGTATGTCACAACCCTTTTAAGTACGGAGAAGCCAGGAACCGTGGAAGGGGCGGGGCTACTCTTCAGCCAAATAATAAGCTGAAGCAGGAAGCCACACCCACTTGACCATACAGGGAAAACGCACAGTGTTATGGGGAATTTTAATCTGTGCGTTAACTAGAATGGAAAGTCTGGAAACCTTTAAAAAAAAAATCTAGCCTTATATCATGATGAATTTGTATTCTCTCTCTCTCTCTCTTTTGCATGCAAATATGATGGGTCACATGCTAATTGTTCTTGGCACGTTCTTTGATTCAGCACTGCTGGTGAAGCTTCTGATGAGTCAGAACACATTGATTTACATTTCCGCCTGTTCTTCGTGACCATGTCGATTAATATCAGTGACCCACGGACCAAATAAGCATGGATTTGGAGCCCTTTTTGCGCTGCCATCGCTAATGCTTTACTTGGAACGTCTCGCACACACCTCATGATTTATTCAGCACATTCTGTGGCCCATCTGACTTGCTAGCACAGATGGACACACACACACACACACACACACACACACACACACACACACACACACACACACACACACACACACACACAGGCATAGGCCTGCAGTAAAGATCACTTGGTCCTGATCATGCATTTATATCAAACCAGTTACACACATTGACTGTGACATTCAATTTGTAGCATCCAAGGGTGATGAGTCGTGAACCCAGACAAATAACCTGCCTTGATCTGCACATACGGTGTAAAGATTCATCAGTTCGAAATGGTGCATTCATCTCAATATGTGCCATGTCACTGCACCAATAAAGCTCAATACCACAAGCACATTTCTGTAGTATTGTTATGTACAGTTGAAATGTTATCCATTATGTTTCCATTGCCACACATCTCTTTCTCTCTCTCTCTCTCTCACTCTCACTGGGTGTCTCTCACTCTGTCTCTCTCCTCCTTCAGTTCCATATGGTGAAAGATGTATGGCCTCATTGGTTTTAATGAGGCATGGCTTTTTTGCCTATCAGAAAGAAGCAGGCATAGACTGTGTTCCTGATAGTCCCAGTCTGCATCCAAATATCCCTACTATACAGTAGATGAAAGGCAGTATGCCAAAGGAATAGTATGTCCGAGATCTCAGTATTCATAAAACAGTAGGCGAGAAATACCCGGATGGTCTACTGCTTCCTCCTCGATTCTGCAGGGTGGAAGCAATGGATACTGCGCTATCCCATAAGGCTACTTAGTAGTCATAAGTCATGTGACTTAAGTAGTAAGTCACATGACAATGCCAACATGGTGGGTGTAGTATGTCCAAATTGTATTCGTGCTGCACACATATACTGATCAGTACGTACTGTATCAACAGGCGAGCAGGAGGTACTGAATTGAATGCAGAAGATACTGTTATAGTACGCAATTTCTAACGCAGGCCCAGTCTATGTACCTGTCAGTCCCATTAAAGGAGGCATGGCCTGTGTGTCCATCAACCTTAGTGAAGGAGGTGTGGCTTGTGTGCCCATCAGCCTTAGTGAAGGAGGTCTGGCTTGTGTGCCCATCAGCCTTAGTGAAGGAGATGTGGCTTGTGTGCCCATCAGCCTTAATGAAGGAGGTATTGCTTGTGTGTCCATCAGCCTTGGTGAAGGAGGTGTGGCTTGTGTGCCTATCAGCCTTAGTGAAGGAGGTGTGGCCTGTATGCCCATCAACCTTAGTGAAGGTGGCATGGCCTGTGTGTCCATCAGCCTTAGTGAAGGAGGTGTGGCTTGTGTGCCCATCAGCCTTAGTGAAGGAGGTGTGTCCATCAGCTTTAGTGAAGGAGGTGTGGCATGTAAGCCCATCAGCCTTGGTGAAGGAGGTGTGGCCTAAATGCCAATCTGCCCAAGTGCTGAAGGTGTAGCCTGTGAGCTTGTCAGTCCATCTAGCAGAGTGTGTGTGTGTGTGTGTGTGTGTGTTTGTGTTCATATTGTATAGTACGTCTAAATGTCTGTCCATATTTTATGGTGTGTGTAAGTGTGTGTTCTTATTTTGTGGTGTGTGTGTGTGTGTGTCCATTTTGTATGGTATGAGTAGTGTTTGTGTGTGTGTGTGTGTGTGTGTGTGTGTGTGTGTGTGTGTGTGTGTGTGTGTGTGTGTTCATATTTAAAGGTGTCTATATCTATATTTTATCATGTGTGTGTCTGTGTAAGTGTGTAACACTATTCTCATCTCGGAACCACTTCAGTTTCTCCTTTTTCAAACCACACGCACATGTATGTCTGCTTGTTGCATTTTCTCCTCCATTATCTCTGGTTTGTGTGCCTGCTCCTACAGCTAATTAAAGCCTGTGTTGTTTTCCTGGTGTTGCCGTGGCAACAGCGCCAGGCCGTTACTACAGGACAGCTGAGGGCAAAGACAGCAGCAATGTAGTGGGGGAAAAAAGTGAAGTCTGTAGCTGGTCTTATGTCTTATGTCTTAAGTGAAGCAATGTATAGTTTTTGCATTATGTTTTGTTATTACATAATCTATGTGCATCTACTGCTCAATTTGAACCACATATATGTATTATATTTTACAAGACTATTCTGCTATTTATTTGGCATTAGCTTACCATAAAATAGCTGCATTAGCTGAAAGTAGCTTATAATCATAACCACTATGTGCAGGAACACCTGATTATACTCCTGGGCATGTGCACATGCATGCCGATAATTTCAGTGAAGTCACAAATTGACAGTGACGTATGAATACCTTCACACCACGTCACTCTGTATCCTGTGTTATCCTGTGCAGCTTGTCACAATGGTCAGAGACAATGGCTCCTGTTTTTGTCTACTTCTCTACACTGCACATAATGTATCCAGTTCATTCTCTGTCAGAGTGTTGGGCTGTGTCTTGCTAGTTTAGAGTACTCTCTAATTGCAAACTTAGATTGCTAGCTAACACTATGCAGTGTCTAAGATAGCTAGAGTGTTGTTGTTTAGGGGGATCACTCCAGGTTACGGAACAGGAGTGTGTCTGCCCCTACTGTACACCTCCAACCGAATTCCTACTGAGCTGCTCATTCATGAATAAGGGATTAGGAGTGTTTGTGTTTCCCTATTTTCATCATACTTACCAGAGCTATTTGTGCTAACAGGGCCTGAATGTGCATGTCCCTACATTGCCTCTACACCACCAACCACATGTCCTGATGACTTGTTGATTAGAGCTTATGACAGTAATTCACATCTGACGTGCATGGGCAATTCTCTGGTGATTTTCCAGCTACCTTTGGAGCAGCTGCTCCAAATAGTAGAGGTCAGTTTCTTTGCTACAGGGTTGATTGAAATCTTGTTTCTGACAGCAAAGCTGTGGCTGGACACAAAACAACCCATGCAAAGCAACCCTGCAAAGTTTGCCCTGCGTACCTGGGCTGCTGTTTGGGCCTGCTGCCAAAGAGGCACTAGAGGAGAGTTCAGGCTATATAAATCACAAAGTGAACAGCACAGACTGGCCACATGGCACCACTATGTTACCTTTGACCAAATTAATGCAAATCTGACAACCTCCAAAGGGCCTCATAAAAATATACAGAACCATGCACCCAGGGCCTAGCATATGCAAGTCCCCCTGATCCACCCTGTGGGTCAGAACCTAAGTAACACCCCCTACCATGAAAGAATCCCCCTTGGACTACGCTTGAAGGGCAGGGGCTGCCGGTAGGATTCTTCATAGCCGAAAATATCACCTATTGGGCAGCAACTATATCAGATCAGTGTGTCCTGATAAGTTTGTTGAAACTGTAGAACCTCCAGTTTGTTCCACGGATTTCAGGCCACTCTGACACAAGACATTTGGACAGAGGTGCAATAGAAAAATTAGACCACACCATTCGGAACAAGAGGTTCTTATTTTCTTGTTCAGAAGATGGATGGCAGTTTTCATTCTATTATAGATCCGAGAGGACTGAATTACTCTTCCCCTTTCGCATACTAAAGATTTCATACATTGTAAATGCCATGCAGCCCTGAGCCACAGATCAAATCAGTGGACCTGTCTTATGCATACTTCTATGTGCCCATCGCCCCAGAACACAGTTGCTTCTTGAGGTTAACCTGAATGTCACAAGCATACCAAATCAAAGTTCAAAACTAGCAAAATGTGGGCTGCTACATCCAATTCCAGTATCTTTGGATGATGTTGGGATTGCAGAGTGCTGCAGCTGCGGCTCTCTTGGGCCTCTTTGACCTAAGGCACTGTCAGTAATGGATTATCAGCCTGTGGCTGAACCTCAGGCTTGGTCAACAGAGGCACTTTCTCATCCCAGCAGAAGGGCCACAGACCTTGACCTGCTGGACACATTAAGCCTTTCTCATGAAAGGTGTATACCTAGGAGCAGTTCTTCATTGGAGAGAGAGTCACTCACCACAGATCTTTATTAAATGGCAGAGAGCACTTTGGAGTCACAGAGGCAGAAGGTGCATGTGGACCTGCCATCGAGATCCTAGAATTGTGTGCGGTCTGGCTGGGACTCATCATGCCTGTTCTTTCTACCTGTTTTGAGACACCAACACATACTGATACACTCAAACAACACACTGACAGTCAGGTACAGTGCCCTCCACTAATATTGCCACCCTTGGTAAATATGAGCAAAGAAGACTGTGAAAAATTGTCTTTATTGTTTAAGGTTTTGATCTGTTGTTAAAAAAATTCACAAAAATGGATATTAAACGACTGCAAACACAGCAAAGTTTTATCCAAAAAATCATCTTTGTTAAGTGTAGGTGTGCAACAATTGTTGGCACCACCATTAATTCATATGAGAAATATATTTGAAGTATATTCCCACTGATATTTTTTTCCCACAATTTATTTTACACCTGGGTGACTAAGAACAGGAAATTTTCCTGTTTACAGGGGTGTAAATATGAGGTAACACATAGGCTAAATTCCTTGAGTTGTTCATAACAATGGGTAAGACCAAGGAATATAGCTGTGATGTGTGGCAAAAGGTTGTTGAGCTTCATAAAATGGGAAGTGGCTTTAAGAAAACAGCACAAGTATTGAAAATGCCCATTTACACCATCAGGACAATAATAATAATAATAAATAATAATAAATGTTATGAATCGATAACATGGAGTTTTTCTTTGATTAAGACCCTGATCTGCATAAAGCTGCTAATTTAGACTCCAAGAGAATTACTATGAACGCTGTGCTTCTAAAACTACAATCCGAAGTCACCTACGTCACCACAAGTTGTTTGGAAGGGTTTCAAGAAAAAAGCCTCTACTCTCATCCAAAAACAAACTCAGGCATTTTTAGTTTGCCAGACACTACTGGAACATCAATGAATCAAATAGATCCTTGTACATTAGTCACCACAGCAGCACAAGGTTGAAGAATGCTTGATGCCTCGAAGCGAAACTCCTCAAGTGGGCTCTATGATGACGTCCCTCATTCAGACTAAAGGTCCTTTCACACTGATTGCAACGCGATAAAGCAAAGCAAATTGCCGGCGAACCGTGTTTTCACACCAAACGCAAAACGATTGATCGCCTTTGGATAATTCACACCTGCACGATAGGTGGCACTGACCGGGAATGCATTTTACGCCTGCACACTAGGTGGCACAACCCATTGTTCAGCTGATAGGCCTATCATCTTTGACCACTGAGAAGAAGAATCAGATAAATGTTGGCACACAGCACCACAACACAAACTGAGAAGAGCACAGAAAAGTTTGCGAACAGGTGTGTCTCATACTCTGAATTGATTTGTTGTCTAGAGTATAATATGTATGATAATACAATAACTAATAATTATTTATCTAGTACTGGTATACTTTATATGGTAAGGATCAAGTTATCACTATACTATATCACTATACAGTGGCAACCAATAAGGGTATAGGTTCCCTTTTTTTTTAGTCCTGTTTATTCCTCATGTGGTCTCGTGGAGTTTTTCTTTGATTAAGACCTTGATCTGCATAAAGCTGCTAGTTTAGACTCCAAGAGAATTACTATGAACGTTCTGCTTCAACCCAAGATGAAGTGTTCAATGGTTGTTAAGACATTTATTAGCTGGATGATATGTAGCATGTGTTAGCACATGTAAGGCTGGAACTAAACTCCCCAGGAATTGTAGGTCTGATCGTGACCACTTAAAGTGTGCAACTCATGAGACAGAGGCTGTGTGTGTATATAGTTCTTTCAGGTTGGCATAATAGACTCTGCGTGAGAGCCAAAAATAACAGGCAATTTATTCTAACTTCTCAGTTTCAACCAATCAGATGGTACCATGGACAAAAATCTTAAATGTAAGCTGCTCAGTTACTGTTATTAGAACAGAATTTGAAACCACAAAAAGCTTTTATTTTCAAAATTAAATGTCAGGACTAAACAGTGACGTTTTGTTTCACAGTTCTCCCTTCCTTTCCCAGTATTCAGTGTGTGTCTTTCTCAAGAAGATGGACGATGTGTCACTGCCACGCAGATTAAGCCTCTGCCACTCAGTCTTGACTGGTGCTGTTTAGACTCCAATTAAAATTGTCAGGCTCTTTGAGCCAAGCTTGAAGTGTGTGTATCTGTGAGATTGTGTGTGTTTGTGTAAAACTTTAACATATACTTCTGTTATCATTAAACTTAAGTGGTCTGATTTTATTTCTCTGCTTTATGTCACTGTTTTTTTTCCCCTCTATCACTTTCTTAATGGATGTCTGTGTGTCTGTATGTATTTGCACTATATTAACAGGCTTGCACTGTCTTAAACTGGCCTCGGGCAAGTTTGATGGACAGATGGACAGTCGGTTTGAGACAGAACCCCTTTTCAGCCAATAGGAGCAGAGGAACCCTGCTGTGGCCACAGTGACAGTTGCTGTGAGTGATTGCATCCGGACCTCCCCCATGATGCTGTGGAGCGGAGCTAGACTAGTTTAAAAAAAAAAAAAAGTTTCTAAAGAAGGTGAGAGGTTGAGTGTGGGCCATGCTTAGCTCCAATTCATTCTGCAATCACGGTTCCATCTGGGATTGTTTCTCCATTGTGTTTTCTGCATTTTAACATAGGGTATTTTTAAATGTTTAGATAAACGAATACCATCTTACTGTCTTACTACATACAAGTTACATATTTACATATATACAAGTAACAGTGAACTTTTTCCCCATGATACAACTGAGTCACCTTTCTCTCTAAATCAAAAGACTCATTATTATTTTTTTTTTTCAGAGGACTGACTTCACATCTGCAAGATAACATCAGCTATTATGTAGTTTTTGCAATGAAATATATATATATATATATATATATATATATATATATATATATATATATACACATACATACATACATACATACACACACATATATATATATATATATATATATATATATATATATATATATATATATATATATATATATATATATATTACATAAAATGTAAATATTTGCATGCAACACTTAAATCTCAGAAAAACATGGCACGCATGCATTTTTGTTATATTTGTAATAATGTGAATGTTCGTTATGTCTGTAAATACGTGTTCAACCAACTATGCAACACTAAACACCTTCATGCCATGTCCAGGATGATGTCATCCATCATCAGCAGCAGCATCAATCTAGGTTTTGATGAATGAGAGCAGTTCAGTTTGAGTGTGAAAGCAATCCAATCCAAATAAAGGGCCATTATGGGTTTGTCTGTTCAGATTGTGTTAGCGAGAATAATTGTAGCATGCTCATGCTAAGCAGCATGAGTCGTGAGATGATGTTAGTGATGAGGGGGTGATATGGTTCGCTGCTTGTTGGATCTTTGGGCTGTTGAGTACATATCCCAGGTTTTTGACTCAACACAGGTGCTAGAAAGTAGCACATCATCTTCTAATCATCCAAATCATGATCTTTTTAATTACAGATATCTTATAGTGAGTCAGGAAGTGCTTGCAGAAAATCATCTCTTCCAGTGCTGCACTATATTTTAATAAAGAATAAAATTATGTGCCTTTCATTTTATGTACCTCAACTTTGACTGTGAAGCAAAGAAATCTTGCTATTTCTCCCGATACCTTTGAAAATCCAATTTGTTTTGGTGGTGTGAAGCCTATTTGTACCTTGCATACACACCATACAAAAAGGAATGATTTGAACCTAAACACAAACCAGGTCTGAAAATTCAATCTGGCAGAGGTGCCAACATCAACAGATTAGCTGTAACATTTATGGTTTTTGACCCCTTGTTACAGCAATACAAAAGGGAAAAAGCCACAGTCAGAGAAAACATGAATAAAATTTGCCAGCAGAAAAGCCAGGCACAACATGAAAGATGTGTATATGCTCCTGGTAGCAGTTACTTCCATTTTTTGCTGACTTTACAAGGCATTGACCTGATAAATTGTGAACCTCAGTTTTTTGAACCAACAGAAAAGATGGGGCTGTTAGCAATGTTTTTCACTTTCAAACATAAATCACTGTGTCACCAAGACAAATTGCAAACAGGTAAGAATTCACATGAATTGTAATAGTTACACAGATGAGGTGGAATTATGGTTTATGACCTTCATCTTCATCTTGCTTATAAAAATTTCTACATGTTATGTGTGATACAGAATGATTTAGAGCCACGGGGATGTTAATTGATTCCTTTTTTCATACCGTTAGCTATGAAGGGTCCAGCATAAATTTAAATATATATATTTTAAATCTTATTCAATTTTGAAGTGAAAAGAAGTAAGTATAGCTGATGCAGCAAACAGTTTTTTTTAAAATACCATTTTTTTGCTTTAGCACAATTACTGTATATTTGATGCACTTAAAAAAATATTGAAAAAGTATTAAAATAGTAATTGTAGCATATAAAAAAAGTTTGGACACCATTCCAGTTGTGAAGTCTCAGAACATGATTGACTTGTTAGGTCTTAACTGACTCTCAATGACTCATTAAGCAGGTTAAGGATTGTCAATAAATTCTCATACTCTTTAAATCTTGTACCAACACTCAACAACCAAGGGCTCCTGTAATCAGTGAAACTGAAGATAATTGATGCCTGCAAAGCAGAGGAATCCATTAAAGCTTCAGAAATGTAATTAAAACATGGCAGTTAAGGGGAAATGTGGGAGTCAAGGCAAGATCAGGAAGACCTCAGATAGAACTGATCATATGCTGGCCAGAAAGGCAAAGCAAAATCCCCAAATGACAGGAAGGTTCTGCATGTCAGTCTGCATGGGAGAGTCATCAGAAGTAAACCTTACCTGTGACCACAAAGGTCAATGTCTGATCTACAATATATAAGCCAGAGGTATTTTTGAAAGAGGAACTCTTTGGCCTCAACTTCTAAAGTGATGTTTGAGGGAAAGGGTGGATGGATCACTTTTGCACATGCCAACAATATAGTTCAAGAATGTCAGGTACCGGTCACATCAAACAACAGAATGAAGAACAAGTGTGATATCTGTGACTTTACCCATGGCATAGTTGTTGGGACCAGATGGTCTGGCTTGAGTATTTCAGAAACTGTTGATCTCCCCGGATTCTCATACACACAAGACTCTTTAGAGTTTGCGCGAATGCTGTGAAAAACTACAAAAAAAAAAAAAAAAAACACCCAGTGAGAATCAGTTCTGTGGGTGGAAACGCTTTGTTGATAAGAGAGCTCAGAGGAAAATGGCTAGATTGGTTTGAGCTGCCAGGAAAGCTATAGTAACTCAAATAATCACTCTTTACAACCGTGGTGTGGAGAAAAGCATCTCAGCAGGCACAAAACATCAAAGACTACATTTACATTTATTCATTTAGCAGATGCTTTTATTCAAAGCGACTTACAAATGAGGAAATACAAGCAAAGCGATATATCAAGCGGCGAACCATACAAGTAGTGCTACCATGCTAGACTTTATAATTGAGTTCTGGAAAAGCAAAGTGAGCAGAGAAGAGGTGTAAGAGCCAGAGTAAACATTTATTTATTTATTTATTTATTTTAAAGGATAATGTGGGGTTGGCATTTTAGGGGTTAGTTACATGCTCACGGAAGAGGTGGGTTTTTAGCTGTTTTTTGAAGCAAGTGACAGATTCTTCTGTCCGGACTGAGGTTGGAAGTTCATTGCACTACTGAGGGACAGTGGTGACAAACCTTGAGGTGGATGGTCTACAACAGCAGATGACCACATTGGGTTCCAATCCTGTTAGCGAGACTCGCAGAAACTGTAACGTCTTCCAATCTTCTACTGTCCAGTTTCAGTGAGCCTGTGCACATGATAGCCTCAGATTGCTGTTCTTGGCTGGGAGGAGTGGAACTTTATGTGGTGTTCTGCTGTTGTAGCCCATCCAGGGGTCCAATCCCAAGAGAGCAGCAGTTTATGTAGTACTCAAACTAGCCCATTAGTACCAACATCCATGCCATGGGTAAAGTCACTGACATGACATTTTTTCCCCATTCTGATGTTTAATGTGAATATTAACTGAAGCTCTTGACCAGTATCTGCATGACTTTATGCATTGTGCTGAACAGCAGCTGAACAGGTGTTCCGATTAACTCGGACAGTGAGTGTATATTCCATCCATGAGTATACTCTAGGTTGACTTGACATACTACATGACTGAACATTATAGTAGCTAATGGAAACACCACTTTTGATGACGTTACAGATTTTCCTCAGCATTTCTAAACAGCATCTAAACAGCAGTTGCGGGTGAAGGACCGTCTTGCACTATACTGCATATTTACATCATATGGAATGTATGCGTCATTGTATGAATCAGTGAATGTCTGTGGAGATCTCCAGTGAGCCCATCTGTGCTTGCTAATGTTGAACACATTTCCTATTTCTGCTCCACAGTCTTCTGTCAATCCATTAATCACACACATCTGCTGCCTTCATCTACCATCCTTCGAGAGATCTATGTGTGTGAGTGCTTCTGTACCTAATTTTATCACAATAAATCATTAGTTCTACTTCAATGCAGTCTCTGGATATCCATAGTACAGTAGCATCAACGGCATCAGCGCGATTTTGGAACCGAGAGCCGTCATCAATAAACGGGACCAAACGTGTGTGTGAGGTTCTCCGCTTACATCTGTCTTCTTATTGCTTCCAAGTTTGACATGTGGTTGCTCACATCGCTTCTACTTCTCCTTAAAAATAACTTTATCTGCTTTGATAAATGCTTTTGGTGCTTGCTGGAAATTCTATTCAGACATGAGGCAGATGTGTTGAGAAGTGAGGAAGGGGAGGCTCTCTTTTTCTTTGCTCATTTTGTCCTTTATTTGCTGTTTAAAGCCCCCATTTTTCTTGTAGTACCTCAATCCCTAGAAGTTTAATTTCACTAGTATTAGAAGTGCAAAAAAAAAAAAAAATCTGATTTATCTGGAGTGTACGAAGTCAGAAGCAGCACATTTTCAGACTTTCTAGCACACACAATTGATGAGAGGATCAGTCAGAAAGCCTAGCATAAGGCTAATATCCATAGAGCGTCTATGAGAGCTAATGGCCATGTTGGGTTATTTCTTGCTAACATCTCAGAAATGTCTACTAGAGCTGTCAGGCATACTGGTAAATCACATGCTAATATTAGAGGAGCTTCTACAAGAACCGTTAGCCATATTGCTTAAAATCCTGCTAATATTTCGGAAACTTCTTTAGTGCTGAGGATATGATGCTAATATTTATAAAGCTTCTGCAAAAGCTGGTGACTATATGGACTAGCATTTATTCATTTATTTTGTTTACTAATAATGCGTTTGATTTATCTAGCACTTTTCTAACACCTGAGGTTGTTGCAACACAAAGTAAAAATACCCATAATGACCCTGCTAAGAAACCCCCCCCAATAGAAACCCTCATGGAATTTGTAATGGTTTTAATGATTATAATGGGAACTGTATTGGTTTTAATGGAAACAGTAATGGTCCCTGTGGTTCTCTACTGGTAATTTGATGCCTTCAGTTGATAGCATGTTATGTCTAGTGGATACCATTAAGGACCTGTAATGGTTTTAATGGTTAGCTGATGGTTTGTAATGGTATTTGTAGTGGAAACCGTTAGAATTTCTGTGATGGTTTGTATTGTTTCTTTCAGCAGGGGAGTAGAAAAGCTAAAAATGTTTTCTGCAGACATTTGAATAGCTACTCCTAATTGGCTCATTTCTTTTTTTCTCTCTCTTTGTATTTTCTATTGTTCCTGATTAAACCTCAAGGTGGAATGATGTTTAATTATTTTGTTAAATATTTAATTTTATTGTTTAAATGTAATTGTATTGTTTCTGTTGTCATATCTGTACAATTGTGAATAATCTGTTAAAGAGTTAGATCCTGGACATAAAAGGTACAATGCTGTGCATTTACATATTCTGCTTTGGTTGTATGTAGTTGCAGTCTAAACTATTTTCTTTATTTTCTTACATCTTTACTTATTTATGCAATGTGTTACTTCAGTCAATTACTAAATGTAGCTATCTGCTTTATTTTTATTGGGTACGAGTAAAATGTAAAGGCAGTTCGTTTAAAAGTGAAGTGTGATCGACTCAGAAACCTGTTTAATCTCCATTTATTGTCTATGATGGTACTGTAAGTATACATAATTTTCCCACAAAATTATTTCTCAGACATCCTTCAGCATGTAGAGATTTGGGAGAAACTCTGGATGCACATTTTATTGTGGATCTATGATGTTGTAGCCAGACTCTGTCTTTATGTCTGACTAGAACACTGAAACTGTTAGAAAACACGCATTATACATACTGTTGGCCAAAATATGTTGAAAAAAAAACAAACAAAAAAAAAGTCAAGGCTTATTAAGGCAATCGGTTTCCATAGTAGGTTTTGTTCAATATCAACATCAATTACTTTAATGCAGTGTAAATTTTGCATAATTTTATGAAGAGTGTAATTCATCCAACAACATGATGATCAACACCAGTGGGACCTGATGCACAGTGGCAGTGTTGCAT
This sequence comes from Ictalurus punctatus, assembly GCF_001660625.3. Taxonomy (NCBI): domain Eukaryota; kingdom Metazoa; phylum Chordata; class Actinopteri; order Siluriformes; family Ictaluridae; genus Ictalurus; species Ictalurus punctatus. Next base: position 14,549,505 of record NC_030421.2, read on the forward strand.
GTGTGTGTCCTGTGATGAACACTGTAATTAACCCCATATGAGACTCAGTGGGATGCTCCTGACTGAATGCGTGCATGTGTGCATGCATGCCTGTGTGTATGTGTGTGTGTGTGTATGTGTGGGTGTGGGTGACGGTGATTGATGATATTTTGAAAAAGTGAAAACGGAGGTTAGCTGTCTGAGATGCATACCAGAGAGGATGAAGGAGGCCATTGTAAAGCTTAATGCACACTCCAGGGCTTTGAACCACCCTGCTGTCTTTCTCTTTCAATGAGGTTATGGATGGCTGTATGTCAGAGTATATTCAGACTTTCTATACAAGTTATCTTAATGTGTGTTGTAATGTGTATATGGGTGTAGGATGCCATGAGTATGCCAACTTTGGTTGAAATGGTGTGCGCACGCGGGTGTATAGAGTTTATGGCAGTCTTGCTTCTTGTTTAGCATGTAATACTATACGAATTTTGTATGTATGTAATGGTGTGTGTATGAAAGTGTGTCAAAATGCTGTATGTGGAGTGTGTCTTGTGAATTGTAATCACGAGCAGGTGTTTGCGTGTGCATGTTTGGCATTTGTACAAAATATACATTGTCATTCTATCATACCCAGGGTTGGTGTGTGCTTGATTTTGAAGGTCATGGGTCAGTGTTAGGGACTCTCATTGTGTCTCAATTTGACAATGTTAAAGCGAAAGATTACAATAATACCAGTAAATATAATTTTAGATGAATAGATGATTTAGATGATCTAAAAATGAGCACTTCTTCAAGACTTTGTTATTGATTTTTCCACAGATGTATTGATGCAATTGTCAAGTTTCTCAAACGTACTGTACAAAGCAGCTGATTCCTACATATTTAACTGCACCAGATGTCAAACGAACATGTGCCTTAATTTGTTTTTTCTGCCAGCTGCTACGGTAACAAACAGGATTAACTGATCGGGTAATGCATTTTTCCAGTTTACTGATTGAAAGCTACTAGTGGGCTAGATACACTAGTGATGAAGGCTCAGACAGGTCAATTGAAGAAAATCAGTCTCATAATTTGTTTCTGAGAATGAAATCTGTAATAGAGGATACTGTGTGCTATGAGGAACCGCAAACTACAGCCAGACGAAGAAAGATGGCGGGCATGAATACTGATCGAGAGGAGAAGACCACAGAAACGTTATCGTCTGTGTATATGTTTTAGAAAAACACAGGAAAAGACTTTCAAATGAAGACCGACACCATATTTACAGACCTGACTGGATGCCTTTAGCTGGAAATCTTTTCCCTGTAAGTGAAAGTTTTCAGCAGCACTGGTTAAGCCAGTATGCTTGGCTACTTTACCTGCATACAATAATAATTCAAGGAATTTTAATTTTTTTTAAATACCACTGCTGCTCCTACTACTGCCTGGAATCCACCCAATATCCATGAGCGTGTTGTACTTATCAATTTAATTTTACAGATCACGCAGTGATTTTATTTAGCATATTTCCTAATCCCTCCTGTAATTAATTCCTGCCGATGGTGTGTGTCGGTGTGTGTGTGTGTGTTTGTACATACAGAGGATATGCCAGTCTTTCTTTGGTGTGTGTGTGTGTGTGGGTGTGTGCTAAAAGCTGCTAAAAGCCTCCATACTCCCTGTGGTAAAGGCCTGTATTGTGTCAGTCAAACGCCAGTCATTGAGGAGGGACACTCCAGCAGAGTCGCTGACTGATGAGGAAGAACTGTCTCTCTCTCTCTCTCTCTCTCTCTCTCTCTCTTGCGCTCTCTCTCTCTGTCCCTCAATCCATCCTGAAAGCCGTAATGTGAGGAGGTGAGAGTGACACTCTAACCTGATGCCTCGTGTGTGGGAACGCCATTGTGCCCCAAATGCAGACGGCGAGCGAGATGAGGCGAAAGAAGAACGAGGAAAAAGGGGGAGAAAAATAAGAGCGAGGGAGCTAAGGTGACTCGCCCGGCCTGGCATGCTCGATAAAGCAAGTCAGCTCGTCTTACTGGGACTGAATGGAGCGGATGTGTGCGAGTGTGTGTGAGAGAGAGCGAGGAACCAGTAAACAGAGTCGAGACTAAGAGATGAACACAAAAGCTAAGAGCTAATGGAGAGGTCGAGTATTAAAGGACGGGTCAACCTGAGACACACCACCACTAGACTGTCGTGAATATGTTCTATGCACTACTTAGCAATGAATGTCCTATTGACCAAGGCCACCTATTTAGATTTTTTTTTTTTTAAGGATACTAAATGATTGTAATTCTATATTGTAACATGTACCATGCTTAGGGATCCTCCTAATAGCAGAAAAAATGTCCAAATGTCCGAATGTCCAAAAGTCGACATTTTAAACACTTGTAATTAACCCTGTTAAAGCATACAGTAATCTGGAATATTTTAAGGGTCTGTTCTAATTTTATTTTTTTTTAAGATTTCTTTCAGTTTATCAAATTCCACAGTAAAAACATTTTAGTCGTAAATCACGCCGACTCTTGTGAATCCGGCCCCTGGTGAGACAGATGTTTGAAGACTGCTGCCAGAAGTCATTGTCTCGTTAGTTTTTTCTTTCTTTCTTTCTTTTTTACCATCCTGCAATCCACTCTTTATTAATTTGATTAATATGACAGGACACCATTAATTTCAAGGCCTGCTGATAGAAATTTGTTTAAATCTTGGAAAGCACTGTGAGGAATGAGCTCTTATTTATAATTGAGTTACACATCAAAATAGAGGAGAAATAGAAAAATGGAACTCTGTAAAATAGACAATTACATAAGTCACATATAAAAATTTTCAAGTTGTGACCTTTTTTAAATTTTTTTATAAAAAGCTAAGGTAAGCACAATTAACTGCATTTGTTTTGGTTTTATGGCCATTTTTTATTGACCTCTGAGTATAACAAAGATAAAGGTAGAGGCATATAGTAAAATGGGCTTATACTGTAAGTAAACAGATATTAATGGAGATATTGAGTGACGGATGGCTGTAAGGCAGTAAAACATAGTAGCAGAACACACTCCATGATACAGGACTAGATACATGTCAGTATCTGACGACTCTGTTTTAAATCAGTCCGATATAGGCAATACATTTATCACTCTCATTCTTTTAATGTAACCTACTGAATTTATCTAAATGAGTAAACAGTTACAGGACTTCATGGCGTAGGGGTTAGGATATTTGCCTCTTACCAGCAGAGTCTCCCCTGTAGGAAAGATTACTGACCGTTACAAATCGCTGACACTGGAGACTCCTTCCGTGAATGCTAAATAAACAGAAAGCTTCGCCGGCTCAACAATAACAACACATTTTCATAATCTGTTTAGTACTGGCCTTATGTGGAGCATCACCCTTAAAAGACCCTGTGCACTGTAAGTTGTTACTATGGAAACAATGGCATTTTAGAATGACTACATTAATATAATCCTGGGATAGCTGGCACTGTTGTCAGAATGCATGGGGCTAGGGACAGATCTGTGAGGTTTGTCAAATAGATGTTTATGTTAATTAAAGAGTTTATAGTTACAGATGATTTGTTAAGGCATTAAGATCAAGCTCACATACTTCTATTACTACTACTACTATTACTACTATTACTATTACTACTACTGCTATTACTACTATTACTACTACTACTACTACTGCTATTACTACTACTACTACTACTACTATTACCATTACTACTACTGCTATTATTGGTACTACTACTGCTACTACTACTGCTATTACTACTACTACTATTACCAATACTGTTACTACTATTACTATTACTACTATTATTACAACTATTACTCCTATTACTATCACTACTATTACTACTACCACTACTACTGATAATAATAACACATTTTCATGTATTAAATGGCACCAAAACACATAAGCTTTGTCTCCAGTCTACTATTTCTATTTCATCTACTGTTTTGCATTGTCTTAATGTTTTAACCTTTTTTTCCTTTTGGTAATAATTATCCCCCCCGCCCCTTTTATGTCGTTGAGAATGTCAACGTTCTACCAGTGTAATTTCTTTTTAATGACTAGTGCCTGCTTTCACCTTCTTGTTGAATTGTGCCTATACCTGTATCCTTTTGTTCTTGTTGACTGGAGCACACAATAATTATTTAATATTTTTTGAATAGTGCCCATTTTCTATTTCTTGTTCTTTACTGTCTTGTTCTTACTGGCTAATATACATTTTCTCATTTTTTTCCCTTTTTTTTTAACTAGTGCAATCTCTTCCTCTCTTTGTCTCTGTTGTCCTTATCCCTTCTTTCTTTCCCTTTTCTTTTTCTGGTATTAAAGGTGTATGAAAAGCCATAATCATGGCAGTTAACCACCCTCCACACTAAAACATATATAAAGGGTGATAGTTTGTGCGTCTCTTTGCAGAATATAGTAGTATGAATCATCATCATCATCATCACCATCATCATCATCATCATGATTCAGGGGTGATGTTAATATGTCCCTTACATTTTCACAAGAGTGTATGTGTGTCTGCTGGGGATCTAGCAGATGTGGTATATGAATTGGAATTTGGTATATGAGTGTTTGCTGTGTGTTGCCGTCAAAGTTAATGCACAGTTGGAAACATAGACCTACATGAGAGAGAGAGAGAGAGAGAGAGAGAGAGAGAGAGAGAGAGAGAGATTGAGTGATGAATGGCTTCTCTGTAGTTCTAGTTGTGAGGTCCCTCTGTAGACTCGTCTCAACTGTACTTAGGGATGATCAGAGCTACAGATAAACACACACACACAGTTGTAAAGTAAATCAGTAGTGGTGAAATAATAAACCGTTCATCTCTGACTTCTTAATTCAGTTTCATCATGCTGAAATGAATCATTTTTAACTTGAGAATTGTGTCCATGTTATGTCACGTTCGTAATGCTGAGATTTGATATAAATGTGATATGAATGTCAGTACCTTACTTTTTAATATTAAGCCCTGAAAGGTCACATGACCAGGCATTGTGTAGGTGGTGAATCACTCGGAAAGTCAACGAGTTCAAATGTTATAGCCATAACGTTTTAACTGGTAACTGGTTTAATTCCATTTTTTACGCTCTCAACAGGACCTGGAAAGCGCTGTACTGTTTACAGCAGAGTCAGAGGGGCGCTGTACACAAACTACAACATAGAACAATCTTTGTAACAAAGACGTCTGCGAATTTCAACATAGAGGAGGATTTGCATTTTTTTTGGCCACTCTCGCTTCAGTGTGACACACATACGTCGTGGTTCTCTTGTGAACGTGCGTCAGAGATATTTTGTGAATAAAGACTTAATTTTGTTTTTCTTTGCACACACAAAGCATTCGTATCGCTTCATAGAATTGGGATTAAACCACTGGATTACTTTAACGATTCCTTTATGAACTTTTTGGAGCTTGAAAGTTTTGGCTACTGGAATGTAAATGGAGGGAGAGAAATCTCCCAGGTTTCATTAAAAATGGCTTCCTCTGCGTTCCGAAGATGAACGAAAGTCATGTGGAATGACATGATGGCATGGCATGTTTGGAATGACATGAGGGTGAGTACTTGATGACAGAATTTTCATTTTTGGGTGAACTATCCCTTTATGCATTAATTACGGAAACAGAAATGTGTTACCATTCATGAGAATATCAATTATAATATAGATATAATATAGATTAAGAGTTAAGATGTAAGAATTATTACTAAAAACCTTATGTTTTAGTTTGGCAATGGTAGTCATGATGGGATTTAAAAGCAGGGTATAGGGTTGGGAGAGTTAAAATGAGATGAGTATTAGTCTACTGTTTGGCCATGGAGTTTCTGGTTGTGTAGGTTATAATATTGAATTTTTCAAACAGCTCCAAGCTTTTTTTTTTTCTTACAGTCCAAAATGTAAAATGTTTTCAAATTAGATGTAAAACAATGCTAGTGGAAAAATGTCTTGATTTAAACTCTCAGAAATTGCTTAAGATTAACTGTATCAGGTAGAAGATAAACAGAAGGTATCACCTTAATGGTCTCACCCCAGCGACAAGTGAGAGTACAGTTTGGAACTTTTATTTCTGAGAGTATAAAGTAAAAATTCTAAACTAAGTTCTAAACCCATGCCACCATCCTCAGAAGAGGGCTTTGGCCTGAAGTAGCCATTTCTACCTCGTTGCACATGCAGATAGGTTTCACCCAATTAGAGTGCAGGCATGCGAACGTTCAACATGCGATCATCCGATCACAGCTTTAGGACGAGATCGTATACTTTTACTTCGATCGACCCGGGAAATCGGATCAGCCTGTCGAGCACGAAGTATTCACAAAAAGAGCTGGCTTCTATAGGAGCGGGAGGAGGGATGGGTGACGACGACGGGATAAAAATGAAAGAATAAAGGAGGTTCATATCTGTGGTCTGCAATCGAGCCGTCGCTTTCAGGAAGGTTGGTGGGCGGTTTGAAAGGCGAGACGAGCTAAGCGGCAATCGCTCCTTAAGCGATAGTGGTTTGCAAAGGCAACTTTACCTCCCTGGTTTCAGCTTGCCTTGTGTTTGTGTATGTGTGTGTGTGTGTATTAGTGTGTGATAGTCTGGTAGATACACTTGGAGAACAAATCAGCCTTGTAAACAGGTAGAGCTAGGATCTGGAGAGGATTGAATGCGCATTACAGCATTTGAGATACTGACGAACCGAACATGGTTCAGATTTGCCTGGTTGAGCATTTTAGGCCTGTCTGCCTCTCCTTACTGAAATGAAAATGTTTGAAAATCTTTTGTCTCTCCCGAGACCAATTAGTCAACTTGAGATGTCTTCATTTTGCGATTTTGTGTTCTCAATGATCAGAATAATTGAATTTCAATCGTGCCGGCATATGTTGAAGAGCTTGTGGCGCTCACTCTTGAAAGGAGCGGCCTCGATTTGAACCAAGAAACTGCACAGAATGAGACTCATTAAACAGGTCAAGAGGATACACACACACACACGTTAGCATGACACTAGTTTGTTTATTTAATGCCTATCTGGTTATCTAATATCCATGTTATTTATTTATGCATATTTCCATATCTGAAAGCTTGGCTAATTGGTGTATGTCTTTCTGAAAGGTTTTAACACCACATGAATAATTTTAACTTAATAGCTATAATATTAAGTTAATAGCTATCTCTGGAAACGATCAAGATAACCGCATACTTATTTATTTAGCATGTCTTTAACATTTATTTACAAATTATTCCTATTTGGTTGCTATTAATACACTGCATTATACTGTATTCTTCTTGCTAACAGTACTGTGTATTATGATGTCACTAAGAGGCCTGATAAAGTGTGTCATTCTGCTGGTTTTGTCCCTCCATGAGTTGCTGAATTTTAGCTCCATACAGTGTACACTATTTGTTTTGTTTTTTTTGTTTTTTTTGTTTTTTTGTGTGTAAGTACCTGTAGATTTTGCAATGGTTTGTAATGTCAGTGTAGTCCTTATCTTTACCTTCTGCACCTATAATGAATATCAGAACAAGTTTTGAGTCAGATATTGAAATTTGCTATGCTTAACAAGACAAAAAAAGAATAAAGTAAAACTAAATAATAAATTAAAAGAAATGTCTTGGTGCTTAAAAGAGCTGCAGGAGATTACAGATGACAGGAACATCCAGTTCTTCACAATTTCACAAGTGATAATGTATTACCTGTTGTTTTTTAACATGGGTTTTTGGTGAAATAATTAAGACATTGACTAAACGAAAGAAATCTGTCTATCTATTTTTTTTTTTTTTTTTGAAAAACAGATCACATTTATAAGAGAGAGTTCTCTACCCTTCCTGCATTTGCTGCATTTGGCATTACATCATTCCTGAATGAGTGTCTCCAGGCGTACTTAACACACTTTGCCCGTTAATGAATCTAATGAATGATCTAATGAACCTTGGACAGCGGAAGGCATGCTGAAAATGGTCAATGAAGGAGGAAAAATGCAGATGAATCAATGAATAAAAATGTAATGAATCAAAATGAGGGGAACTGGCTGGAACAAGTCCTTAACAACCCAGCCTTACATCAGCTCTGTGAGCTTCAGTATTTATGAAAAGAACTTAAGTTGTACACTCCTTGTTTTCTTGCCTGACCTGTCATTTGCTGTTTTCTGGTTCCATATTAGTTTCAGAAGTACGGAGTGTGTGTCTTCAGCGTCTCTTATGAGCGGACGCTCCATCTGGGCATTATACATTTACATTGAGTGTGTTTTAATGGCCATTGAATGCAAATTAGGTGCAATAGGCTTTAGGTTTTATAGATGGAAGGAACTGGTTTGTATACAGATGTAGGAAGCCAGTAGATGCCGCATTAGGTGAGGTTGCAGACACGGCCGTGTGTACGCCATATAAGAGCCAAATTGAATCCAATTTAACTCTCCAGTAAGCCTGCTAAGAATTATAATCTGATAAAATTAACTGTACTGTATTTTGCTTTGCAATATAGGCATCACATTTTTTGTATATTGCTGTACAATAATTGCTAAACCTACACATACATATACAGTGCTGTGAAAAAAAATATTTGACCCCATGCGGATTTCTTCTGTTTTTGTGTATATCTCATACTAAATAATTTTAGATCTTCAAATGAAATCCAACACAAAACAAAGGCGACCTGAGTAAACATACAACAGAGTATTTATATATATGTATTTATTTTATTGAAGCAAAAAAAGCATTATCCAACACCCTTCACCAATGTAAAAAATCTAATTGCCCCCTTAAACTTAAAATCTGTTTGTGCCACCTTTAGCAGCAATAACTGCAACTTTCAGACTGCAAGTCTTTCATAACTTCTAGGACTAAGACTTACTCCTATGCTTTGGATCACTGTCTTGCTGAATAATCCAGTTGCGCTCGAGTTTCAGTTTACGGACTGAAGACCAGACATTCTCCTTTAGGATTCCACCACCATGCTTGACTGTAGGTATGATTATCTTTTTGTGGAATTCGATGTTTGGTTTACGCCAGATGTAACAGGACCCCTGTCTTCCAAACAGTTCCACTTTCGACTCATCAATCCACAGAACATTCTCCCAAAAGGTTTGAGGATCATCAAGGTATGTTTTGGCAAAATTCAGATGAGCCTTAAAGTTCTGCTGGGTTAGCAGTGGTTTTCACCTTGCCACTCTTCCATGGATTCCATTTTTGCCCAGAGTCTTTCTGATAGTGGAGTCATGAACAGTGACCTATATTGATACAAGAGAGGCCTGTAGGACCTTTGATATTGTCCTTGACTCGTTTGTGACTTACTGGATGAGTAGTTGCTGTGCTCTTGGAGGACTTTTGGAAGGTCAGCCACTTCTGGGAAGGTTTACTACTGTGCCAGTTTTTTTACATTTGGAGATAATGGTTCTCACGGTTGTCCTTTGGAGTCCCAGAGCCTTTGAAATAGCTTTGTAATCCACATCTGCTAGATATTTGTAACCCAGACTGATGTATTTCAATCTTCTTCTTCCTCATCATTTCTGGAATTTTTTTCAAATTTTGTCATAGTGTGTTACTGGGTAAGACCTTTTAACTAACTTCATGCTGTTGAAAAAAGTTCTATTTAAGTGTTGATTTGTTGATCCAGCTGAACTCCATTATGAATGCAGTATCATAGATTTGGGGAATTAGTAACTACAGGGGCAAATACATTTTCACACAGGCCCAGTTGGTATTGGATAATTTTTTTAGCTTCAATAAATAACAGGATCATTTAAAACTGTATTTTTTGTTTACTCAGGTTGCTTTTGTTTTGTATTCGATCTGGTTTTAATTTCACAATTGAGTATGAGATCTACACAAAAAGAGAAGAAATCAGGATGGGGCAAGTACTTTTTCACAGCACTGTTTATGCTAAATTACCCCTAGTGTTTGAATACCGTACCTGTGTATGGTGCCCTGTAATGGACTGGCATTCCATCCAGAATGTATTCCCACTCTCATCAAGAGTAAGTGGTTACTGAAGATAAATGAATAAGTGAAAATATAATATAAGCCTAATAATTATAAATCATACTGGAGATATAACAGAAATCAGTGCTATCAAGGCTGTACATGAGAATTATAAAAAATCACAAAGTATAAGCTTCAAGCACGATTATGCAAAAGTACATTTACAACAGTAACTTCATTATGAATTAACCTAGTATTAGTTTAAGCTTAAATGGTAGACATGGCCTTAAGCTAACCTTAATGATTTCACCGATCAACCATAACATTAAAACCTGCCTAATATTCTGTAGGTCCCCCGTGTGCCACCAAAGCAGCTCTCACCCATCAAGGCATGGACTCCACAAGACCTCTGAAGGTGTGCTGTGGTATCTGGCACCAAGCAGATTCTTTAAGTCCTATAAGTTGCAAAGTGGGGCCTCCATGAATTAGACTCGTTCCCACAGATGCGCAATCGAATTGAAATCTGGGGAATTTGGTGTCAACACCTTGAACTCTTTATCATGTTCCCCAAATCATTCCTGAACAATTTTTGCAGTGTGGCAGGGTGCGCACATGCCCATTCTAGACACTTTCGTCGGTGGACGGGATCAGCATGGACACTGACAGGTCTGCGGTGACACAGCCTCATATGCAGCAAGCTGTGATGATTGTCTGTTCGGAAACCTTACTTTCAAAGGCAATTTGTGCTATAGTAGCTTTCCTGTGTGATTGGACCAGACGGGCTAGCCTTCACTCCCCACACGCATCAGTGAGCCTTGGGTGCCCATGACCCTGTTGCTGGTTCACCATTTGTCCTTCTTTGGACCATTTTGGTAGGTACTAACAACTGCATACCAGGAATACCCCACAAGCCCCGCTGGTTAAGAGATGCTCTGACCCAGTCGTCTAGCCATCACAATTTGGCCCTTGTCAAAATTGCTCAGATCCTTACACTTGCCCATTTTTCCTGCTTCCAACACATCAGCTTCGAGAACTGACAGTTCATTTGCTGCTGATTATTAATAATGCTGTATTATTAATGAGCTTCACAGAGTAATATCATTAGCTTTAGTCAAGTTTTGAAAGAGTACTGAACAGTACTATAAGCTAGTTGTTCTCAGTGCAGGTTCTGTGATTCTTTCTTTCTTTCTTTCTTAATTTATTTACTGGCCACTTGAACTGAATTGGTTTAATCCAAACCTCAATCATACAAAAATAATTTGGCCTATAACTATTCTCTTGATGGAAGTTCAGTTCATTAAAAAGCGCTATGTCTCCAATAAATAGCCAGAATATTGTTATACACATTTAAATAATGAGACTAATATTTGAATGGTTGAGTTCAGTTTATAAAATAAATGTGTCTGGTATTTATTTTGCAGTTAAAGTGTCCCTGACTGCAAAAAGTTTAAGAAATACTTGTCTAGACAGTAAGGTTACCTAGCCAGCAGGCATAAAATCTATCATAAAATGAACACACACATACTTTCACCTGTCAAAGCATTCACTTGTAATAAATAATGCCTTGTTCAAATTGTTTTGAGGTGCTGGAGATCCAAGCACTACACACTGTGCCAGCATATTTTGGGAAAATATTAGTCAGCACTCCAAAAGGTCAGTTCCTTTTAATGAATATAACTTGGGAATAAGTTGCCACCCCCAAGATGACTGTACATTCCATGCGCCAAGCTTGTTCCAACCTACCATCTTCTATCTACAGGTGCATCTCAAAAAATTATTATAACATAGAATTTTTTTTTTTTCATAAATCGAAAAGTGGAACTTTCATATATTCTAGATTCATTACACATGAAGTGAAATATTTCAAGCCTTTTTTTGTTTTAATCTTGATGATTACGGCTTACAGGTCATGGAAATAAAAACTCCAGTATCTCAAAATAAAGAATTTATTATACAGAAATTATGACTTTCTGAAAAGTATGTTAATTACTTGGTCGGGGCTTTAATCCTTTTGCATGAATTACTGCATCAATGTGACATGGCATGGCGGCAATCAGCCTGTGGCACTGCTGAGGTGTTCTGGAAGCCCATGTTGCTTTGATAGCAGCCTTCAGCTCGTCTGCATTGTTGGTTCTGGTGTCTCTCATAGATTCTCTATGGGGTTCAGGTTAGGCGAGTTGGCTGACCAATCAAGCACAGTAAAACCAGTCACTAGTAGTTTTGGCACTGTGGGCAGGTGCCAAGTCCTGCTGGAAAAGGAAATCAGCATCTCCATAAAGCTCGTCAGCAGATGGAAGCATGAAGTGCTCTAAAATCTCCTGGTAGACGCTGCATCGACTCTCGACTTGAGAAAACACAGTGGACCAACCCCAGCAGAAGACATGGCACCCCAAATCATCATCGACTGTGGAAACTTCACACTGGACTTCAAGAAACTTGGATTCTGTGTCTCTCCACTCTTCCTCCAGACTCTGGGACCTTGATTTCCAAATGAAATGCAAAATTTACTTTCATCATCTCCATGATTGTGGTTGTGTACTGAACCAGACTGAGAGATTAAAGGCTCAGGAAACCTTTGCAGGTGTTTTGAGTTAATTCGTTGATTAGCTTTTCTCAGGTTGACATTTCTGTATTATAAATTCTTTATTCTAATAATTTGAGATATTAGATTTTTGATTTCTATGAGCAGTAAAATCATTAAGATTAAAACAAAAAACGGCTTGAGATATTTCACTTTATGTGTAATGAGTCTAGACTATAAGAAAGTTCCACTTTTTGAATTAAATTAGAGAAAAAAATTAACTTGTCCACGAGTTTTTGAGATGCACCTGTATAGGCCTGCATAAAAATAGGCTGCTATGTATATGAATAGCATTACTATTAAATCACCAAATCTCAGCCCACTTTGAATGGAGCGACAACTTTATGAGCTATGTGTAAACATTTCCGCATTTAAACCTCCTCCACTTGATTTCAGAGCCAAGTGTGAAAACTGTCGACTGTGAACGTGGTAATGAGAATGAAAGGAAGTTATATTTAAGCATCTGGGCGGTGTTATGGTATTTGACGTAAAGCTTAGTGTGTCATCTCGTCATTACTGTGCGCTCTTCTCAATCTGTTTCAAAGGGAGCCGCTTTACACTCGTCCTCCCACTGTGTTCTTCGCCAGCGCATATAACGAGTTGCCCTTTTATCACCCGCCTGTGTGAAAGTTACGGGCTTCGACAAAAATAACATTGTCCATCTGTTACTGTGATCTCTCTCTCTCTCTCTCTCTCTCTCGCTCTCTCTTTTGCTTTCTCACTGATTCAGTCAGCACGTCGCAATTAAAAATGATTCTCCCATCCTCCAAAAACCTCTTGAGAATTGTAGGGTACTACACATGTGCTGTTGTTGAATTGCGTTTATATGCCCTGGCAATAGGTTAACTCTATAAATGGCCTCAATTCCACAGGACTCTTCACTTATTTTGACTGCAGGAATTACGTGTTTTCCACCAGCCACCTGCACTTCTTTGGAGGGCTCACTTGAATGGAGTGTACACTCCAAACTAGTGGTGCTCAGCTCACAGATGTAGGTCATGGGTAAATTCACGCCTTTTTAATTTTGATCCAGGAATAGGGAGATAAACATTGTGCTCAGACAATGCTGCAACAATACGAATACTGATCATAACCTATGTCTGGCTGATGTCAGTTTGCAGGATTTCATTTATTTATTTATTTATTTTCAGATACTGGATTGTGATGATGATATGGGCCTTTAGAGTGTGAGGAATCATAAGGATGATTGTGATGTCGTTTTTTTTTTTTTTTTTCATGGCTCCAGTTGCATAGCTCCATTTGCTTGGCTCCATTCAGAACCCCATAAAGAAGCCTGCACACAGACATATTTGTCACCTCTCAACTTCATCATCAATGTATTTAACTTAAACATGAGCGTTTCTCAAGGCTTGCAGGGATGACATGAGAATACTGTTTATTCACACTGAATGGAGTTCTAATTGAATGTGTGCCCACATTGAAAGATTTGCATGTGTGAGCCGCTGCCATTTAGAGCACATGAAGAAGACACAAATTGGATTGACGGTCTTTTTTTACAGTGCCACAATTTAAACAACTAACTTTTTTGTCCTCTTGTATTCTCGTCTGATTTATTAGCAGTGGCGTTACTTGCAACTGAAAAGACAGTTGACGTCTGCACAGTTGTTGTTTTTTTCCCCTCACAGTTACATCTGTTGTGTACATATTGTTTCAGTTACGTTGTGTAAGATTTTTTTAGGTATTTGCATTGGATTTTTAAGGTGCTGTAAAAATAAGGCTCAATGTCAGTCAGCAGTAGAGGTTAAAGTTATAAAAATAAAAGGACTAAAGCCATAAATAAATGCATCTGTCAGTGTGGTGCGGAAGAGAGCAAAACTGAAGGAAGATGCAGGAGCAAGCGTGTTATTTCTGTGACGAGCCAAGAGTGGGTGTCTGTGACCGTCTTTCACCTTCTCTCTCTCTATCTTCTTCTTCTTCTTCTTCTTCTTCTTCTTCTTCTTCTTCTTCTTTCCAAGTCTCTTTTTCGTCCTCAGATGTTTTCTGCTGAGACAGTGATGCTGCCTTGCAAATTGTGACTTTTTTTTTTTCAATGATCATATTCAAATAAAAAAAAGATTCTTTGAAGGAATACTGGAAATGACGAAATATGACAATATAAGTCAATATAAACTCGAATAGTGAGTGTTGTTGTTGGCTGGACCTGTTTATTAACGTTTGAGGTTGTGTGGTCTCGTCTGTGTCGTCTTGGGCTGAGTGCTGCGAAAAATCTGCAGGTCCCTGATATGAAATGGCAGCTCGAGATTCATCACACGTACATCCTAGCATCCGGCACTAACTCAATCAGCTACGCTGTGCAATCTGTGTGCGAACATGTGCTCTACCTCAAGCAGTTTATGACTGGATTGAGTTTTGGATATACACACTCCTGTTCACAAACGTACACACGTCGTGCTCAAGCCTGGAGAAAAGTTCGATTTGGTGTCACGGTTTTGATTATGCTTTCCATTAGAGTTCAATTTACATTAGCAGCGTTACAGCAAAAATTGAGGTTCAACAATCATGACTTTGGGGTCGTGTTCTTGGTCCATTAAGCCTAATAAATGTATTCTATTTATAAATATCTCTGGAATAATGCACGTTTACTGCACTTTTAATTTTTATACATACCAAAGCAAAATTTGGTATGTAAAAAAAAAACAAAAGCCTGAAAATGTTGAATTTTATAATTGGGCCTTGTTCAGGGTGTGTAGTCATTTGCCTCACACCTCCAGGGGTTGGGGGTTCGATTCCCACCTCTGCCCTGTGTAGGCAGAGATTGCATGTTCTCCCTGTGTTCCGGGGGTGTCTTTCGGGTATTCCAGTTTCCTCCTCCAGTCCAAAGACATGCGCTGTAGGCTGATTGGCATTTCTAAATCGTCCTTCGTGTGTGATTGTGCCCGGTGATGGATTGGCACCCCGTCCAGGGTGTCCTCTGCCTTGTGCCCTGGGTTCCGTGGGATAGGCTCCAGGCTCCCCACGACCCTGTTTAGGATGAAAGGTACAGAAAATGGATGGATAGCTGTAACTACAGACAGACAATAAACACAATTCAGACAGCTGCATGAGGCAGAGGCATGTCTCAATTTCGAGTGATTTTGACCTTGGACATTTTTTGAGAAAGACACAAGGCAGTTTTATTCCCCCATTTTCTCCCCAATTTGGTTATCTACCAATTCCCACCCATCAAACAGGGGGAGTGAAGACCAAAATGTGCTTCAAGACACTTGAAACCAGCAAACAGCATCTAACTAATACAGCGTAACACAGTTTATGGAAAGTGCTATCCACCTTCTTCCACATACCTACACTCCCAGACATCTGCAATTGCTTAGAATCCCTCTGATTGACAGGAGAGACAGTAATGCTATTCCTCCCACCCAAAGAGCATGGCTAGTTTTGCTCTCTAAGACCAATTTTTCAGCTCTCTAGGACTCCCGGCCATGAATGGATAGTGGACTAGTTCAACAAACAGACTTCATGTAAAACCCATAAGTCTGAGTCTGAGTCCCTTCTGAGTCTGGTTCCTCTAAGGTTTCTTCCTCATATCATCTTAGGGAGTTTTTCCTTGCCACTGGCTTGCTCATTAGGGATAATTTCACACACTTAAAATCTATATCCTGTGTTTATATGTTTCTGTAAAGCTGCTTTGAGTCAATGTCCATTGATAAAAGCCCTATATAAAAAAAAATTGAACTGAATTGAATGGCTGTGCCATCATCAGGATCTCCCAACAATAAAGTGAATAAAATTTGACAGTTTCATTTCTGTCATCTCAGTTTCATGTTCAATTGTGTGTTTTTGGCCCCACTTTTGGGGGAAAAAGAGGAATGCCATTTGGGAATAATATCAAGTATTCATTAATTAATAGTTCTTTCAAAAAAAGCAGTAAATTTCCCAGGGTAAAAATTGATGAAAATTTGGACTCTGAATACGGCCCATAGAGCATTCATTCTTTTTTAAATAAATGACACATTTGTGCTAAAGTAAACACTGACAAGTCTATGTAAGCATCCCTCGACTCTCAATAACGTAAATGAGCCTGAATGAAATATTAGTGCCATCTCTTCACTGCCTCAAGACGTTTTTTCTATCATCTTATTCCCAGACAGACGGCCAGCTGCTGATCCACTGTATTAAACTCGATCAGCTAACTTAATTTCAGGATAACATGATGCGCAATTACACCCAATGAACATACACAAACCTTAATAAACAGCCACGTTATTTTATAATCGTCTGAAGGAGACGCGTGAAATGAGCTTAGACTAGGATGTATGGAAAAATGTGGAAGGACTATGACCTGAGACTGTTATTCTGAATTTTAAATATGGTTCGTGTATCACATTTTTTTTTTCCAGGGATTTATTATTAACATCCTGTGAACATCCTGGGAAAAAAAAATGTAATAGCTGCTTTGTCTTCACCATCTGCTCATGGTGAAAACACAGATAGTAACAGTGGTGATGATGATCATGACAGTGATGATAATTACACTGATTACACTACATTACACTATGTATGATAAGTGCAATAAGAACTAGATTGTCAATCCAAAACTTTCTGAAACTCTACTCTTGCTTCTTGCCACAAATTAGCAGCTTTTTTTCCCCTCTTGCAAATGATTTTAAGTGTTAATGAGACTGTCTATCTATAATTCCCTATTTGGCTTGACATTGGCACCTGACTTTGAGTGTGAGCGTGTGTGTGAGGTGTGTCAACATTTTTAGCATGTCAGTTTTTGTGTGTGTGAAGAAAGTTTCATAAACTATTTTTTTTATACTCTTAATGCATGTTTCATCTTTCAATGGATTTTTATAAGAAGTTACAATCAAACCTTCCATTTATTTAACAGCCTTTTCCTACTTAAAAAAAACAAAAACAAAAACAAATTAGGAGCAATTAACGTTAGCCGATTAGACATGAGGTCTTTGAATATATGAATAGTTAAATAACTTATAAACATTAATGATCTGTGCCATTCCTCTGAAGGTAGAATTGGACCACACTTGTGGAATTATCACCTCGCCTGAATGCTGATTCCTGAATGCTGACTACATTTTACTGATTAAAACATTTAATATATTAGCATAAATATCTAAAGTGGTTAGTGAGGATAAAATCATTAATTCATTTTTGGGGGGCACCGTATAACTTAACAGTTAGCACGTTTGCCTTGCACCTCGAGGTATTAGTGGTTCTATTCCCACCTCCACCCTGTGTGTGTGGAGCTTGCATGTTCTCCACATGCTTTGGGGGTTTCCTCAGGGTACTCCGGTTTCCTCCCCCAGTCCAAAGACCTGTGCTGTAGGCTGATTGGCATTTCCAAATTGTCCGTAGTGTGTGAAGATGTGTGGTTGGCACCTTGTCCAGGTTGTCCCCCGCTGTGTGCCCCGAGTTTCCACGAGGATAAGCAGTACAGAAAATGGATGGATGGATTTCTTCATCTTCAGTAAGCGCTTTATCCTGGTCTGGGTCGCAGTGGATCTGGAGTCTATCCCGGAAACAGTGGGTGCGAGGCGAAATTTCCGTATTTAGCGTAGCCAGTTCACCTACTGCCATGTTTTTAGATGTTGGAGGACAACTAAAGAGCCCAGAGGAAACCAACACGGACATGTAGAAAACATGCAAAACTCCAAACAGGATCAAACCAGGCATCCTGAAACTCTGAGGGAGCAACATTACCAGCTACACACTGTACCTCACTTAATTACATTAGCATCTTCTAAATGTTTTAAGCCATCTCTGTTTCATTTCATTATCCCAGACTAAAAGTGCTCCGCTTTGATCAAGAAAATGTCGAAATGTATCTCTAGGAAACACATGCTATGCTATTTAATCTATATTTAATTCATTTATGCTATTTAATTGATCAAATCTATGAAGAAATTCCCTTTATCTCTTAGTCTGTACTTTCAGGTCGTCGCCAGCAGCTGTCGAAGTTATTCTTTACTCCGTCCTCCCTGCATCGATTTCACTTCTCTTTTCATTTGTCCTCAGTGAAGCCGTTATTACTTTTATGGGTGTTTTTATGGCCCTCCCAAGACTGCTGACCGATTATAGCGAGGCAGCCATTAGAGTCTTTCTCTCCTCTCTCTCTCTCTCTCTCTCGTTCTCTCTCTCTCTCACATACACCTTTTGTTTTTCTCCGACCAAGGAAATGTACCGAGCATGAGCAATGTCTTTTCTCATCAAGTGTGTTGTGAGAGATTGAAACCATTCTTGAAAACAACAACCAGACACGCACATTCTCAGCGCATGGGCCATTTATTACTCTAAGCGGCCATCGTCATTGTTTTTGCTTTAACACCTTAAAGAAGCTAATAAAGATCTATCCGACATCCAAAGAACATCTTTCACCACTGCCTGCATTAACTCTTCATAGAGCCACAGTGAAGCATCCATGTCTCCGTCAACCCGCCCAGCTCGCGCTCTGAAACATTAATAAGCATGCTGCAGTGGAGAATAGCTGTGTGCAAAGTGATGACACACTACAGCGAGGAGTGATGACATGCTACACGCGCCTGCTCGCATTAGCCATTCAGCCATCAGCTAATAGCCTTCCAGAGATGCCCAATTTCCATTTCTACCGTTTTAATGGCTAGTAATGACTATGCCAGGTTGCTGTGTGAGCGCTCAGAGAATAGACCCATGTTCCATACTGTTCATAACATGCCAGGGGGATTGAATCCAGTCTGATATAAACAAGCGAAAGGTGGTTGGATTTCATTCGATTTCATACTAAAAAAACAAACACACACACACTACTAGCTCTACGCCTGACTCTAACTTCAACCTTTGTAACTTTTCTCACACACTGAAAGGAAGATAATGTCAATTGTGCCAATTTAATGCTGCACTTGATGAGTAGAACCCGCCCTTGGTATTGTGATCTGAGTTTATAGAGTTTTTGAGTGGTGTCGCTGTTGTTACAATTGATCCACTCTCCTAGTACAATTAAATAAAAGAAGCAAACCTATACACCGAATCAGCCAAAACATTAAAAGCACTGACAGGTGAAGTGAATAACATTGATTAGCTCGTTACGATGCCATCTGTCAAGGGGTGGGACATATTAGGCAGTGAACAGTCAGTTGTCAAAGTCGATGTGTTAGAAGCTAAGTGAGACTATTCTTTAATGAATATACAGTAGGAGCAATAACATGAGCGAGAGAGCAGGCGCAATTGTAACTCCTTTGTTTTATTGAATGCACACAAGCAACAGTGACCTCATTACATCCGTATACAATTTTGTCACCTCACCGTTTTTGAGGGGGAGGCTAGGGGGGTAGGCGGTTGGTGTGGTTGGGAGCAGGCTTCATTAATTCACTCTGGAGCTATTTATGATTTACCCATTTTTGTGTTAGATAACTAAAAATGAACCAGAAGTACAGTATGATAGCACATTTTTCAGAGTTTGTTGTCTGTTGTTAAGAGCTCTCTATCATCAGACAATTACATCTTAATTTTTGTAAAGGAGTACATGTACTGTGTTTTCTGTCACTTTTCCACTTTTCACACTACAGTATCTGCTATGTGACAGCCCTTATTACCTTTCTATTGCTTATTACACCAACATATACTGTAAAGGGGTGATTGTTCTGCATGTGTTTGTCTGCATAATGGACACCCAGTGATTTACTGTAATCTAATGCTTAATATTTACCACACTAGGGAAGTGGTAGCTTAGATGTTGGACTACTGCTAGGAAGGTAGTGAGTTCAAATCCCAGCACTGCCAAGCTGCCACTGTTGGGCCCTTGAGCAAGGCCCTTAACCCTCAACTGCTCAGTCGCTCTGGATAAAGGCATCTGCCAAATGCTGTAATGTAATGTAATGTATATATCACATGGAATAATGAATGTATGACAGTTTAACTTTCATTTCATTTCTGATGTACACTGGAATTAGGGGGCTTTCACACTGGCATTTTAGTCCAAAACAAAGCATGGTTTGCATGAAAATTGGTAACGTGAATGCTGTCAGGAAGCAGACCGTAGTACCACACCCAAGACTACATGTAGGAGGTGGTCTGAGTTGGCTTGCCATGGAACTGTGCTGCGATTTCTGTGAATCAGAACACAACTCGTACTCGGGTCCGCATTTGTTCAGGAAGTAATGTAACCCGCAACTGTGTTTTATCCGATGATAAAACATCATTAGTTTCCACATCACGCGATGTGTACCATGAGCAGCAAATGCTATGCATAATATCTGCTGTGCATGATAGCAATAAAATAATAATAATAATGAAAAAATATGTTCGCATTGTATAAATTGTGAGGGGATGTCCTGTGCACAGCCCTCTTATAATCATTCCACAGAGTTTTGAAGGATTTTAGATTTGGCCTCTGACAGGACCATTCCAAAACATTGACCACCTTCTTCCTTTCAATATCGTGCTGGAAGGTACAATTTTCATCATCTTCACTGGTCTGACAGAGGACTGCAGGTTTTGTGATGGAATGGATTGGTATTTGGATCGATCCATGATTCCCCTCTATCTTGACTAGATCCCCAGTCCCATCAGACAAGAAGCAGCCTCACAGCAGCCTCATAGATGCTGCCACCATTATGCTTCATAGTGGAATAGGTGTTATTAGTTTGATATGCTGTCTTGTTTTGCATCAAACATATCTTATAGAATTATGCCCCAAAAGCAATAAGACATGTCACCGCATGATTTGGGGCGATTTATGGTTTGGAGAAGGCTTGAATTTGAATGTGATTGGATTTTGAATTTCAGAGCACAGTCTCATGACCCAAGCAACTGTTTCTTTCTTTTTCTTTCTTTCTTTCTTTCTTTCTTTCTTTCTTTCTTTCTTTCTTTCTTTCTTTCTCTAAATTGTTTTTATTTGTTTTTCCACTTGAATTTTGGTGGTTGCTATATCACATTAAAGGAGGAACAAGATCTGACATGCTTTATCTTGGTTGTATTTTTTTATATCACGAAACTATTGTTAATATTGGCTCACTTTGCTAGTACAACTAAATAAAAGAAGCAAATACTGTATATCCCTAGTGTTATATGGGAAGTATGAAGCTGTAATTGAAATCATCATTGAGTAATTGAATTCAAACCAAAAATGCTATTATTGTCCCAGTGCTCCCTAACACATTCAAAAATGGTAGACTTTGATTTGACTTGCTCTTTATGTAGTCAACTATTCAATTTATACTAGATAGATGGTATAACTTTGTTTACACTGGTTAGCAAACCAGCTAATTAACAAGTCATTGTGACTCTAAATAATTGCACCGTACAACATAATTTCCTTACGGGAAAATCATGTTGATGTTAAAATGTGCTACACAGTATATTCTCCTCCAGTTGTGCTGTTAATGACCACTTATGTACCATAGTAGATGTGTGGTCAAGCACAGAAGATCCTGTGTTTAAGACTGTATTAAAACTCAGTATAGGATTTCCTTAAACGAGACCATTAGTTGTTTAGCTGCATGCATAGATTGGATCCTGCCTCACTCAAGAATTACTCCATAGATATATTCTCCATACATTTACAATTCGGTGTTGGACGATGTCACTCCTCTATTTGCTTTTGTTCCAGAGTTTCAGCATAACAGCTCTTGTGAAGCCGCCGTTAATTAAGTCTGGGATTTGTGTACCTGATTGAGATGTCTGGAAATCACACACATGAATACACACACAAACTCCTGTCTAGCGTCTAGGGAAGTGGAAATTCCGAAGGTTGCCGTGCTGAGCGTTTGACTCTGATTCTGGTGGACGTGGACAGTGTTTTGGTTGTCATAGGAACACTTGGTAAAATTCGCTTCAGTAAGACTGAACTGACACATCAGAGAGACGGAGAAAAAGAAAATAGGAAATAGTGGACAGAAAAAAAAGAACTTTGAATCTTTAAAACTCCACTGTGAATTATCCTTTTTCTTTTCTCCTATTTACCAAAGCCATCTCCACATACACACACACACACACACACACACACACACACACACACACACACACACACACACATACACACACACACACACACACACACACACACACAGAATACTAATGCCAGAGCTCTTTTGTAGTCACTTCTAATCTAGTTTATATGTAATTTTCATCCTTTTTTTTTTCTTCGCTGATTACATCACGGCACTGGTGTAAACGGGAATAATTCATGAAGCATTATTTCTTCATAAATAAAGAAAACTCTTCTCTGATATTAAATAACTGCCTTAATGAGGCAGTTTTGACTCGTTTTTTTATGCTTGTGTAATTCAATTATAAAAGCATGTAAATTCTCATTAGCCATGCTGTGAGAATCCTGGCTTGATTAGGCGTGCCCACTGCGCCACCCGGGAATCATGGGAGAAGAACGCAGAGTGCTCCTGGGCCTCAGTACTGATCATATCAGGGCACAGGAAATGGCATTCTGGGTAAGGAGCCAGAGCCAGAGGGACAGAAGGGACTGTGTGTGTGTGTGTGTGTGTGTGTGTGTGTGTGTGTGTGTGTGTGTGTGTGTGTGTGTGTGTGTGTGTGTGTCAGTGTTGTTTTGGTGCAAATACTGTAAAGAGGACAAGGGGTGAAGGGGGGAGGGAAGTTAATGGATAGCAGAATGACACATTATTGACCACTCTGTATGTGTGTGTGTGTGTGTGTGTGTGTGTGTGTGTGTGTGTGTGTGTGTGTGTGTGTGTGATTCCTTAGAGTTCTACTTGTTCCTATCAAAACAGACTTGATTTAAAAATAAATAAATAAATAAATAAAAACAACATGGGTTGTTATTATTTTATTTATTTTTACAGGGTTTTTATAGGATACGGTCAAGTGCAAAAGTCTGTACACATTGCTTGCAAAAAAAAAGGTAATTTAATCTTACATCAAAGTCAGTAATTATCTTTATTAGCAAGCTCAAAGGTTTCATTCCTGTTGACATGCTCTAATTAATTGATTTGAATGTCCATCATTAAGGTATGTAATCACTTAAAACATCCAGCGAGGCATGAATATTTCTTACAGGCTCAAACTCTTTCTGTACTGTAAGTAGTCAAGTTGTTGAATCAAAAACAGCTATTAGAGGCTTGAAATAGAAAATATTGACCTTTCACAGACTTGGAAAAGGGGATAAAAAGATATCAGTGTTTAGGGAGACATCTACCAGCAGTAAAAGAAAACAACAACAACAACACAGAAATCATAAATGAAAGAAACAAACAAAAAGTGGAAGAAAAATCATTGAATAGAAAAAAACTACCAGTCAGGTTCACAACAATACAAAGCAAATGTAAAAAAAAAAAAATCCTCTTGGAGTTTAATCAAAGTATGTCTGTCTGTCTGTCTATCTACCAAATTAATATCATAACACATATTTTGATCTTTGTTTTTTTGTCTTCATGAAGGAATGTCTATAAAGCCTGTAAATGCACATTGAATGGCTTTTGGGTTTTTATCATCTCAAAGTAAGCATATGAGAGAAGAGTGGATTGGTAATTCAACAGGACTGCCTATCTCTTGTTTGTGTGTGTGTGTGTGTGTGTGTGTGTGTGTGTGTGTGTGTGTGTGTGTGTGTGTGTGTGTGTGTGTGTGTGTGTAGTGGTGCTGAGAGCAGGGTGTTTCATTTACACAGTTCTAGCACAGCTACCCATTTAACTACTTTAATTATCACCTCATCACAAGGAGAGAGAGAGGGCGTGAGAGAGAGAATGACAGAGAACCGAGGCGTGCCAAAGAAGCAATGATGCCATTGCTGAACCTTTTTGAAGGTTCTTATTTCTCGGTATTTGCTGTTCAATTTTCCAGGTGGTACACATGCACTTTGTTTAAGTGGCACACTTCTATACACTCTATACACTTAAGCGGCATATTTAAGTGGCACTAATGCAGATCATTAATTATAAGCCTTTAAGAAATGCCTCAAAAGCAACATAATCTATTATTGGCAGTCTCTTTTAGTTTCCATGTAATGAGATAAAAAAAAAAAAAAAAAAATTAAATAATTAAAATTAAAAAAAGTATGTGTGATAACCAAGTTCATTTGTTCTCTTCTCTCCGGTGCAGATTGTTAATTATGAACCTTTCAGAAGTGAATTAAAAGCAACACAATCTATTATAAGATTTTTCTTTGCAAGTTACAGCTGTGAACTGCAGTTCCTCCCCAGCTACGCATTACATTAATGATTAAAGTAAAGTTTATTATTCTGTTGTTCTGCCATGAGCAGTTTTTAGAGTGATTCTATGAATGTATGAAATGCCTAGTTGGAGGATCTATGATGTGCTGTAGGGTGCCATCTTTTTCGAGCATTAGCGATGAAGTGTCCGTTCAATCGATTATGTATGTAGTCACTCAGATAAGAAAATATCATATCAGGATAATTGACAATTTCACAATACAGAGGATAAATCATGATGTGTGTGGTGGCATGGGAAAACTCTTCACATGTTCAAATTGTCAAAATATATGAAGTTCTGAAATACACTGGCCGTTTTATTAGAAACACTATTGTAACGCTGTGTAGGACCCCCGGTTTGCTCTCAAGACTGCCTCAATTCTCTGGCTGGAGTCCACAGGGTTTCTCAAAGGAAACATTCCTTTGAGATTTCTGGTCTATGATTGCTTCACAATTGCTGCAAATTAGGCAGCTACACGTTCATGCTGTGATTCTCCCATTCTACCACATCCCAAAGGTGTACTATTGGATCCAGATCTGGTGATTGGGAAGATCACTGAAGTACACTGAACCACTTTGAGAGGACAGGTTTCAGTATGCTAATGCCATGGTGCATTAGCATACTGAAAGTAACCACCAGCCCCAAAAAAGTTCCTAGCCTCAGATTCATGTTCTTACTGACAGGAGTGGAACACAATCTGGTCTTCTCCTGCTGTAGCCAATTGGCCACAAGATTTGTATTATGATGAGTGGTAAAGAGTGGCAAAACAATCAGCTAGTCTCCCCTTGGTTTCTCTGATGTAAAGCCAATTACACATCTCTTACAGGAGAGACAATAAACAACTCTAGTGGTGATCCACAGAGAGAGATGACTGACAGAATGACTATGATCCTTTGGGGCATGTGATTTTAGTGGATGTATTAATAAATTTGCATGTGTAACATCTAGATCACTTGCATTGCACAAGTGCCACAGATTCTGATAAGCTGATAATTAAATTAACTTATTTGATATTTTTGCCCCGTCTATAGGTGTGTGGAAGTTCCTTAAAAGGAAAGCAGTCTCTAGATCATTCTTCAGGCTTTTGAAGTTTTAAGTATAATTCAGCCAGTGATTTATTCGTAGGATGATGAGTGAGTACCAGAGGAATTTGCTCTGTCTGTGGACTGTGAATTGTGCAGAGGTCAGTGCATCTGTTTTTCCCATAGTGGTAATACAGGCCATATCATGATCTATGACTTTCTCCAGGGTTGAGGGTTTCCTCCATGTACTCCAGTTTCCTCCCTGCATTCTAAGACATGCGCTGTAGGCTGACTAGCATCTCCAAATTGTCTGTAGTGTGTGAATGAGTGTGCTATTGTGCCCTGTGATGGGTTGGCATCCCGTCCAGGGTGTTCCCCTGCCTTGTGCCTCTTGTGCCCCTTCCTTGGGGAAGGCTACAGGCTACATTATTAGACCTTACCGGTATTTTTTAAAGTAACTTACTGGCGAAACCTACTTACAGTAAGCTTCTGCAATGTCTGTTTGCAGTAAAAGTATTTACTAATTATTGTAATTGGTGGCTGGAGTATATTACTGTACAAATAAAGTAACTAGCTATAATTGTCCTAGGTATAATAAAAATGGATTACTGTAATATATGACCATAGAGATCAGAAAGAATCTGTGTTAATACTGTGACATCAGGTCCACTGCACAGAGATGAGACGTTTCACAGCATTTTTTTTTTTTTTTTTTTACAATTACAGTAACTTACTCCAATTATTTACAGTTAGTTACTGTAATCAATTTGATAAAAAGTTACTGTAATTAATAAGTGATTTCACAGAAATCAACCACGATGCAATGCATATTACCGTTGAATACAGTATGATTATTTTACAGTAATTTACTGGCCATTTTTACAGTTAATAGTTTATAAACTCTATAACCCAGTTAATCCTATAAACTACAGTAATGGTTAACAGTGTATCAGAATAAAAACCATGAAGTTTTGACCTTCAGTAAAGTCAAAGCAGATGCAACTTTCTATTTTTTATAATAGTATTTTGATAAAACATCTTGTACACATTCAGTGGCATGTTTACATTTTGTAACATTAACCAGATTCAAAGTTCTTTAGCATGTACACACAGAAAATGGACAATTATTACATGTTACACAGATGCATATTTTACTAGCTATTGATCTCCCACTGATTCACAATGTTATTACTTTATTGCTCTTTATTACAGTCTATAAAGGAGCAGCAGGAGCTCAGTGGTTAAACTTCTGAGATGGAGAGCATGAGATTATAAATTCAGATCCCAGGATTTACAGACTGTTTGTGTAACTGACCAACCCTGATTGTCCCTGAGTTCTAAGTCAATTAATAAATGTCAGTGTAGGTATTGATTTGATCCAGTATTTCCCAGTTGTAGATGAAATGACCCCACTTTGGCAGTTTTCCGGTTCAGGTACGGAAATGACTTTGGCGGCCAGGAATCGGCCCTAGAAGTGAAACAGCAGCGGCACTGCATCACTGGAAAAGTGCTTAGCAAGATTGAGTGTGAAACAGAGAGCAGCATGTCCCGCATGTCCTAATCCTGCTGTGACATTTGTGTCTATGATTTCCATCTCCTAATGCTGGCATTTTCTCCGACGCACAAATCAATCACAGACATTCACAGGGCATGACTTGTAGATCAGAGAATCTCCACCGAGAGACAAAGAGTGACTGAAGAAGAATGCAGAGAGTGAAGAAATATGATGAGAGCTTCTCCAGAGAGAAAGAGAGAGCAAAATATGACCGATGAGTTCGAGAGGAATTGAAATCGTCAGGAAAGGAGAAAGACACGAGGAAATAGAGTAAAAGATGGAAAAGATGAACGAGGATGATAGAACAAGATTGGAGCACAAATCTGAACCGAAAGCTGAAGGTCATGTGAATCTGCTGTATTAATCTGTGAAAAGATGGAAAAGATGGAATTGAGGCACAGCATGCGAGGAGCAACTGACATTTGATGCATCACATTTGCAGAGCGTAATGACCTTCCTGCCAGTGTTGCACTTTTATTTTGATCAAATGGCCATACATGCAATAAGCACAATAGCTCATGGCGTGATTGACCAAATTTAATTACAACATAGTTTACTTAATGGAACAGTGAGCAAACAATATATTTGTGTTTATTCCAGTTCCTGATGTTCCCCAAAGATCACTTTACTCTACACCTACAGGCCAAACAGGCATTGCATTATACTGTATGTGACATCCTGGTATGGAAGAATTGAGGATTTTTTTCCCCCACATGGGACTTTCAAACTCACAACATATAAATGGAGCATCGTTAATCATGCACAGGTGTACACACATTAATGAAATCACCTAGTCCTTCTCGAAGACTCTGCTCATTGTTTCCCAAGTACCACTCTACCACACCCTTACCACCACAGCATATAACTGTGTATGTTCTATTATAATGGATCTCTATATAAGGTGACATTTTGATGGATGTGAGTTGCACATCATGAGAGTATTGTGGATTAGAGGTTTGTATCTGGAATGGGATCAAAAAAAAAAAAAATGTGGGAGTAGGCATTTTATATTTTCTTGTCAGTGGGATCAGGCTGTGCATTAACAATACAATATACTGTATATGGCACTTGTTTACTGCTTTTATTCATACTTCCTCAGTAACTGTTTTATCTTGTTCAAGGTCACAGTGTTTTAAATGACTATTATGTCATGACTATAAATGAATATTGTTTTATTTTGAGAAATAGAGTTGACTTTGTTCATCAGAATATATTGCAGGCACGTGCAAACGATAATAAGTCTGGACGTGGGTGTGATTGGTCAAACTTTCTGCAGGAGCAGTTGGGATTGGTCAGCTTTTTTTGCATGAGCAAGTGGGATTGGTTAATATTACTGCAAGAGAGAGTGGGATTGGTCAGGCTTTCAGTAAGAGCAGGTGGGAATTGTCATGGGATTGGTCAAGCTTTCTGCAGGAGCACATGGGACTGGTCAAACTGAAGGAGCAGGTATGATTGGTTAAACTTTCTTCAAGAGCAAGTGGGATTGGTCAAACATTCTGCAGGGGCAGGTGGCATTGGTTAAAATTTCTTCAGGAGCATATGGGACTAGTCAAACTTTCTGCAGAAGCATATGGGATTAATTAAACTTTCTTCAGGAGCACATTGGAATGGTCAATCTTTCTCCAGCAGCAAGTGGGATTGGTTAGCGTTTATTCAAGAGCAGGTGGGATTGGTCAAACTTTCTGTAGGAGGTAGTGGAATTGGTTATGGTATTGGTCAGACTTTCTGCATGAGCAAATGGGACTGGTCAAACTTTCTTCAGGAGTACATAGGACTGGTCCAACTTTCTGCATGAGCAGAGGGATTGGTCAGGCTTTCTGCATGAGCAGGTAGGATATTTTTCATGATATTGGTCAAACTTTATGCAGGAGCAGGTGTGATTGGTTATGGTATTGGTAAAACCTTCTGCAGGAGCATATGGGATTGGTTAAACTTTCTTCAGGAGCACATGGGACTGGTCAAACTTTCTGCAAGAGCAGAGGGATTGGTTGCGGGATTGGTCAAACTTTTTGCAGCAGCAGGTGGGATTGGTTAGAGTTTATTCAAGAGCAGGTGGGATTAGTCAAACTTTCTGTAGGAGCAGGTGGGATTGGTTAAACTTTCTTCAGGAGTACATGGGACTGGTCAAACTTTCTGCAAGAGCAGAGGGATTGGTTGCGGGATTGGTCAAACTTTCTGCATGAGCAGGTGGGACTGATCAAATGTCCTGCAAGTGTGAGTGTGATAGGTTAGTCTTTCTGTATGAGCAGCTGGGATTGGTTATGGTATTGGTTAGACTTTCTGCATGAGCAGGAGGGATTGGTAAAACTTCCTGCAAGAGTGAGTGGGATTGGTCAAACCTTCTGGCTGAGCAGGTGGGATTGGTCATGCGATTGGTCAAACTTTTTGCTCGAGCAGGTGGGACTTTTTCATAGTATAGTTCAAGCTTTATGCTGGAGTAGGTAGGATTGTTTTAAACTTTCTGTATGAGCAGGTGGGATTGGTTAGGAGGGTGTGAGGGAGCATGTGATTGGTCAGAATTCCTGCAGCAGTGGGTGGGAATGGAATAAAATGAAAACAAAACTGCGCAGACCTCTAATGGATTGAAATTAAAATAAAAGTGCATCTGCCCTGTGAGACACTGCTTTCACTGTGAATGGAACTTAATAGGGAGGAGGGCAGGAATGGAGACATCAGGGACTGCAGTGTTATCCTCCAGGAGGTCAGAGGTCAAATGTAATCCTTGCTTTGGCAGTATGAGTCGACAGCATCCATGCACACACATTCACAGCATTCTTGCTGCAGGGGGTGGCAATGGACGTGAGCTCTGCCATCTGTAGTTTATACCACCACTGTCAGCTACACACACTCACACACACACATACGCACACGCACATGGATGAGGTTTTCTCTTGGTCATTCCTGTACAATAATTTGCCAGAGGTGTGTGTCAGGCTGCTGTTCATAATCTCACATTTTCTCCCTCCAGCCAAAGCAGTTTGAATTGGACATGTTGAGAAAATTGTTAATAGTCTACGCTGTCTTCTGAAGGTGTAGGTATCTGTCTGTGTGTGAGAGAGAGAGAGACAGCGAGAGAGAGAGAGAGAGAAAGAGAGAGAGAGAGAGAGAGAAGGAGAGAGGGAGGACATGTGTGTATGTGTAACAGGAAGAGTGAAAGAATGAAATTATGTCCTAAATCTCAAACCTGAAAGATGGCCATATGCACACGAGCTATGCATACATGCTCATGTTTCAACATGAATACACACACACAGACACACACACAGATGAAGAAATACAGCCAATATAAAGAGAGCAGGCCTGAATAATAAACATGCTAAGCTGTTGAGCGCCCAGGAGTGATCAAGAGGAAATGGGGGGGAAGTGATATGGTGGTGTACTCGTGTGTATGTGTGTGTGTGAGAGTGTGCATGTGGGTGTCTGTGATGGAGAAAGAGAGAGTGTTTGTGGAGGAAAAAGAACGTATGTGGTTTATTATTGCAGACTCCTCAAACAATCAGGAACAGTCAGGAATGCACTCTGCTGCAGTTTATCCTGAATGTCCACACACACACACACACACACACACACACACACTGTAGACAGTACACAATAGACTACTGGGTATGAATTCTGTCCTGGTGTGTGTGTGTGTGTGTGTGTGTGTGTGTGTGTGTGTGTAAGAATATACAGGAAGCACCTATCCAGTGTTTGAACAGCTTGCGTCCTCTTCGCTGCTCTCAACAGGATTTGGACTGTCAAATATCTCCTGGTCATCTGACCCACCTCTGTCTGTCCAGTGACTATCCTCAGAGTGTATGTGACCCATTTATGAGCCAGCATGTCAGTACTGTGTGTGTGTGTGTGTGTGTGTGTGTGTGTGTGTGTGTGTGTGTGTGTGTGTGTGTGTGTGTGTGTATGTGTGTGTGTGTGTGTTTGAGAGAGAGAGAGAGAGAGACTGACTCGTTATGCTTGCCTTTGAGTAACAGTATACAAGCTTGGAGAGTTCTTAACCAAAGCCACTCCTTAAATTGCAGCTTTGTGCCTGCCAAGTGTACAGTTTGGAGCTTCTGAGATATGAAGTTGCTCTGTGTGTGTATGTGTGTGTGTGGTTAGAACATTCTGCAGATGCATTTTATAGGCTATCCGAGGCATTTAATGTCTGCTTTTTTGTTTTATTGTACAAGAGGAGGACACCAACAGCGATTTTAAAGTCCGTAGCAATGATTCATTTTATACGTTTTTAAAGATTTCTATGAGGAATTATCCAAACTATGCAGAGTGAACAGAGTTGTGGCGCTTAATGTTGAAGGTTTGCTCTGTTGGCTGCGTATAAAACTAAACCTTTACGTTCTCACTCCTGTGTAATTATTATTCCTTCCTTTCTTTTTTTTTCTTTCTTCTTTTTTTTTTTTTTTTAAATCTCTGCACTGCATATCCGAGTTACACAGCTAACAGAGAGCATGTCGAACTTTACTGAGTCATTCTCAGAATATAGTGACAGACCTGTCCCTTCATTTATTGGTCATGAAGCGCAAAAAAAAACAAACAAAAAAAATAAACAGTGACACTTTATTATTCTGTATTTTATCTATCTATCTATCTATCTATCTATCTATCTATCTATCTATCTATCTATCTATCTATCTATCTATCTATTATTGATATTTAAAAATTTTCTTTGTAAGTCCTGCAACTGCTGGAAAAATAGCTTGTCTCACAAGTCAGTTTTCCTGCTTCAGAGGCTTTTCATGTAAACATCACTCAGTGAACATAAGTATGAGTTTGAGCAAATGTGTAAATTAGCATTATAAAATAAGATTTTAATAAAAAAAAATATATATATATAAATACATTTTGAATAATATTTTTTTTTAAAAAGCAACATATTTTTAAATCACCAAAAGTTTAAAGTTCTGAAGCCATTTCAACCGGTCGAGTTTCCCTCCACACGCATTCATTTAATGTCATTTACCAATTTCTGTCATTAGAGGTACATCTTATAATCTTCTTGTAAAATATTTTTACTGAGGAAAAAAAAATAAAATACTGACCCTGGAGTGATTAATGATGTCTGCTTTGAGATACTGTTGATGTCACCTTGGAAAATACATCTTTAATGAAAATCTGTCACGGATGTAATGGCCAGTGCTTATGACACCGATGACAATGAATAACTCTGTGATTTAAAGTAATGGAACCTCATTAAAGATGAAGAATATTGGGTATTTATTCTGAAGGAATTTTCACAACTTTCAAAAAGAATATAAAAACATAATTTTAACATTTGCTGGTCAGAAAATCTCCATATTTTGGGAATGACATAGATGACTACTGTAGTCGGCTATGTCAGTGGTTTTCAAAGTGGGGGCCGCCAGGGGGCACCGGGGGGGGGGGGGGGGGGGGGGTGGGCTCAACAATTTGGTATGTAAAATAAATTCTCACTCTCAGACAACCACACACACACACACAATCAATTCCTAATGTAATGTAATGTAAAGATGTAAGATGTAATTATTAATTAAAAAGGGGGATATATTCAGAAGTCTGTATTTTAAATATGTTTTAAAGACATCTTGCAAAAGGGGGGCCACAGTCAAATGTTAATGCCATCTGGGGGGCCTTGCCCTGGAAAAGTTTGTCGAACCCCTGGGCTATGTTAGCTGTGTTTAACCCCTTAACCCCCTTGACACATCTGAGGTTCATATGTAAACTCGTGTTTTTCTTAAATGAATACTTTAGTGAAGCTTTTAATTTTTTACTAGAGTAAACTTGAACATAATGTCTATTTATGTTCATTTATGTGATAGAGCTTACATTCAGTGCAACTGTGCTAGTGCAACTGGCTTCAAGCATATTTTTATATAATATATAATATTCCATAACTTACTTAGTACATGCACTTTGCTGGCTTGGTTAAAAATGTGAAATCTACTTTCTTTATATAAATTAGTAAAGTATTAATATATATTCTATATATTATCATAAAACGTGAACAGCGAATTTTAAGAATGTGAAATAAGCACTTTGTCAGAACAAGGCCAGTGTCATCACTTTCCAATCCCACTTTGTTTCACTTCCCATAATTGCTTTGACTTTTGTGATAAAAAAAAGCACATGTATGATTATCTGTTGCTATTCAGCATATCCTGTTGTTCAATCACTTCCAGAACTCAGCATGTTTTTAATATTTCTTTTCTTTTCTTTTCTTCTTCTTCTTTTTTTTTTTTTTTTTAACCACGCATCATTAAAACAGCGATTGTAAAAGACAACTGGTGAGCATCTGATTCCCATCATGAATTAGAACAGCTGAGTTGAACATTAAAAATATTGGGAAGAACTTTTGCAAACATATTGTTATTATCTTAACACACAAATAGTATTTAAGAAGCTGTAACTTGTATAGTCATGGGTAA
Organism: Ictalurus punctatus; assembly: GCF_001660625.3. Taxonomy (NCBI): domain Eukaryota; kingdom Metazoa; phylum Chordata; class Actinopteri; order Siluriformes; family Ictaluridae; genus Ictalurus; species Ictalurus punctatus. Next base: position 14,583,039 of record NC_030421.2, read on the forward strand.
TTATTTTTTTTATAACAATAGATACCAAAATTTATCTTTGCTAGTTGATTAATTAAATTCTTATTTAAAAAAAAAAAAAAAAAGATTTTTATTTATTTATTTATTCAATTGAGATTTTGTGTTATTTAAATATGCATACATTTGCATACAATGTAAAACCAAAAATATAGTTGGATTATGTAAAATGTATATATTTATTTCAATGTGAAGTCATTGTCAAGAGAAAGACTTTTACAGAACACCTTGGTGGATTATCATTCATTCAGCGTTTAACCGAGAAAATACCATACATTGTTATAAAATTTTTAAAGATAAAATCTATCATAAATCCAACAATTGCCAACATAATATGCTTCTAAATGTGGAGAGAAATTAATATGTAAAAATTCATTAATACAGGTCATCTAGAAAGTAAGATTTTTGGTTGTGAACAAAGAAAGATTTTGAGAAAATAATGTTTTTTTTTGTATGTATCTATTCATGTATCTAATTATGTATCTTTACTTGGCTGAGGAAAATTAGCCATCAACTTACAGCAGTTTGTCTAGTTGTCTGTTTACTATTTTATGTATTTGTTTAGTTAGTTAGTTAGTTGTAAAGTTTTAATATAGCACATTTGATTGGGACAGCATGTCATTAGATGCCAGTGTAAACAGATAAATAAATAATGAATTTTTTTTTTTTAACATTTTGAATACTTTTTTTATACTACATCAAAATAATTAACTCAGAAGTCCTTTTTAGAACTACAGCTTTTTAATAGTAGTCAGCTTGAATAAGAAAATACTTTATTTGATAATCAGGTTCATTCGCTGTCTACAGTATTGTAGACAGACATGCCCTTCAGGAAGTGACACACTGTTGAAGGGAGTGGAGGGAGAAATGGACCCATGCCATCCTGTTTTAGTTTAACTTTACTCAGTACATTTACATCTGACACTTAAGTACAGTAAGAAGTAATTCCTTTTGCACTTTAACTCGAGTAGAAATGTAAGTAGATTAGTTTTGTGCAGGAAACTAACTTATCAAGTTCAAGTTCAAGTGGTTTTATTGCCATTTCAACCATATACAGCTGGTACAGTACACAGTGAAATGAAACCACATTCCTCCAGGACTATGGTGCTGCATAAATCAACACACTAACCACATGAGACGACACAAAACAAAAAAGATCTACACATTTTTACATAAAGCGCACATGCAAACATGTGCTAACAACACAGGACAGTACAATACTACTAAAACAGGACAATAGGCACAGTAAGTGACAGTGTAGCACTGAACAGTACACAGTTTTAGTGTGGAAGTGTCCAATATAACACTAGTAGTGCAGAAGATTAACAAAGAGTAACAATATAATTTCAAATGGTATATATGTATTCATAACATGCTATGACTGAGTATTCCACAGATACGAAATATACGAAATATGGACGTAGCAGTTATTGTGGTAGCAGCCAGGTAAAGTGTATAATAGTGACAATAAATTAAATACTATATTTTTATAAATACAGTAGCAGAAAAAAATGCAACAGAGTCAATGCAGGAATGTACAAATATTGCAATGGGAGTGGGATGGTGTTCAGTTCAGATTGTGTGTGTGTGTGTGTGTGTGTGTGTGTGTGTGTGTGTGTGTGTGTGCGCGCGCATGTGTGTCAGTCCAGTCTCTGAGTATTGAGGAGTCTGATGGCTTGGGGGAAGAAGCTCTTACACAGTCTGGCTGTGAGGGCCCAAATGCTTCGGTACCTTTTCCAGACGGCAGGAGGGTGTAGAGTGTGTGTGAGGGGTGTGTCATCCACAATGCTGGTGGCTTTACGGATGCAGCGTGTGGTGTAAATGACTGTGATGGAGGGGAGTGAGAGCCCGATGATCTTCTCAGCTGTCCTCACTCTCCGCTGCAGGGTCTTGCGATCCAATAAGGTGCAATTTCTGAACCAGACAGTGATGCAGCTGCTCAGTATGAGATATATCAGAGATATACAGTATGAGATGATATTGTCGCGATTGTGCCTTTTTCAAAGTTGCTCATTTAACGTGGTGGATTTGACTGTATAAAAATAAAAACATTTTTACTGCTAAGCTTATGACAAAACATTACTATAGTTTAAGAGAAGAAATTACAAGTTTGGTCACATCAGTCATTTTTCAGATTTTTGGATGAAATGCACCTAAAATTTTACATTAAATAAATAAAAAAAGAACATTGTCAGGAGTCACAGTTCATCTCTTATGATGTACCATCTACTGTAAACTTTTTAACTTAGATTTAAAAAAAATAAAATAAAATAAAATAAAATAATTGTATATTGAAGTTTCCACAATAAAAAAAAACACTGCATTGTATATTGCAGTATATCATATAACTGATTATCAGCACATTAAAAAAAAAAAAAAATAATAATAATAATAATTCAAATCTGAATGAACTCTACAATCCAGTGATTTCTGAGTGGGTACAGGACATGACCTCAGATTGGATGCATTTGCTGATGTTTGCTAAACATGATTTCTTGACAGTTTCACTCCTATGCCCTTTGTTAAGGTGATGAAGTGTAACCCTGTTTGTTGAGATCAGATTACGGCTTCTGATCTGCTGTTGTAATAGTGAGACCATAAACACTGAACGACCTGTCATCTCCCTCTCAATAACTCTAATCCCCACTTGATGAATTGATAACACCTGTAATCCCTATGTGTTTGAGAGACAGTGTGTGCCTGAGCAGGTAACTACAGTGACCGAATGGGGTTTGAAATAATAAAAAAATTGTATCCTGAGACGCAAGACCCAAGTCATCAAACATGACAGCTCATATCTTGAAGCTTTGTTCCTCTTTTTCTCATCCTGACACATCTTTGGAATTTAGTTAGAGCTGTTGATGCAGCAGATGCCTAAGGGGTAAGAGATAATGTGATGCATCAAGCTAGAATAAATGACAGAAAGTTGGCATACGTTTGGTGTTATGAAAAGTGTTCAGATCATATAACTCTCGATGGCACAGTTGTAAAGATGAATTTGAGATGAAACAAATCCTCTTCTTTCTCTAATCCTGCAAGCCTAGACAACTAAGCAGTATAAGTGATTGAGTTGAGTTTCATTTGGTTGCAAAAATGATGGTTGACATCATTCACATGACACCAGATTCTTCTAGATCAGTAAGTGACCTCATCCTAAATGGTGCGATTATACAGGGTGTCTCAAATGACTCCATACATAGGGGAAATTAAAACTTTTTAGCAAAATGTCTTCCACAATCTTTCATACTTCAATAAACTTCATAGGTTATTTATTTATTTTAAATAGTCTTTGAGTGCCTTATTGAACATATTGAAATCATTCTCATGGCTGGATTGGGAAGCTGTCGCAAGGTTGCAGTGGACTTTAACAGGAATCATGCCAAGCACATCACACACAACACTGTTACAAAACTTATTAACAATTTCAAAAAGGCTGGAAGTGTTGTGGACCAACCTAGATGTGGACCTCCACGAACATCCACTCAAAGGCACAAAAGCACAGATGTGGGGCTGACAAACATAGTTCTCTATGTATGGAGACTTTTGGGACACACTGTAGTATTGCAGTTCTCCTTTGCACATGAGGTCCACAAGTCCAAAACCCTTTACTGCATGGTGTTGACATAATGGTAACAATAGGCGATAACACAAAACTGCTTTAACTTTGACATTAAAAAAAAATAAAAAATGCCACGTCACATGACCAGGAGCCGTTTGCACTTCCTTTTCTGCAATCACATGGCATGGTGAGTATTCTTATCATAGGGCTCTCGAAATTTGATTCATTTTACAACATTTATGCAAAACTGCTTAAAGGGGAAAAAAAAATAAACTATCTGAGATAAGTTAACATTTATCTCAGATAATTTACCATCAATTTACCATTGACCTTTTGTTTTTCATTGTTTTTTCTTAGATATTTTTATTGCTGGAACTAATTGAAGTAATAAAAATAAATGTAATAATTAATGCAGTAGATGGATAGGGTGTCACATTTTCTCATTTTGATGTTCCACAGGGTGCTCATCTATGCATTATTTAATACTTTTGGTCAAGACAACAGCAGTCCTTTAACCAAAAGCCCCTGCCTAGTAGAAATCACAACAGCAAGTTTGGTAAGAGCAGAGACAACCTAATGCAACAGTGTTAAGAGAGAATCGTATTCAAATACATATTGTCTTTGTTTTCATTCATTTGACAACTTATGCAGAAGAAAAAAACAATCTGATTAAATGAAATATGATCAATTACCTAATTTCCTCTATATCCTCCCTCATATTCAATAGCACTAATGTGTCGGTTGTAAGTTGATGGTTTCACCATGAGACATTATTTGTACTTGTCGGGTAATCTTGTGCAATTTCTGTTTGAGGGAAGTGACTCCTTACATGTCCTTCAGTTATCTACCAAGTGAAACAAACAAACAAAAAAACTGACAACTTTTAACCAATCATCCTATTTCTAGTATGGTTGTATAACACTGCCACTATCTGTATCTGTTTCATGCTCCAAATATCCATATCTACACTGTCAACTTTATTAAGAATGCCTGTACACCTACCCAATTATGTAGTTATCCAATCAGCCAATCATATGGCAGCATTACAATGCATAAAATCATGCAGATAAAGGTCAAGAGCTTCAGTTAATATTCACATCAAACATCAGAATGGGGAAAAGTGTGATCTCTGTGACTTTAACCGTGGCATGGTTGTTGGTACCAGATGGGATGGTTTGAGTATTTCATAAAATCCTGATCTCCTGGGATTTTCACACACAACGCTCTCTAGAGTTTACACAGAATAGTGCAAAAGAAAAAAAACAAACAAACATTGAGTGAGTGACAGTTCTGTGAGTGGAAACATCTTGGTGATAAGAGAGGTCAGGGGAAAATGGGAAGATTGGTCTGAACTGCCAGGAAGGATATAGTAACTCAAATAATCACTCTTTAAAACAATGTTGAGCATAAAAGCATCTCTGCATGCGCAATACAGTTAGTACTTTTGTTTGCACCTGCCCTTGATATTTTCTATGATATGACTAGCTGGAATATAAATATAAACTATCCATCCATCCATCCATCTTCAACCGCTTACTCCTTTTCAGGGTCACGGGGAACCTGGAGCCTATCCCAGGAAGCATCGGGCACAAGGTGGGGTACACCCTGGACAGGGTGCCAGTCCATCGCAGGGCACAATCACATACACACTCACACACCCATTCATACACTATGGATACTTTAGACATGCCAATCAGCCTACCATGCATGTCTTTGGACTGGGGGAGGAAACTGGAGCACCCAGAGGAAACCCCCGCAGCACGGGGAGAACATGCAAACTCTGCGCACACATGGCCCTGGCTGGAATCGAACCCTGGAGGTGTGAGGCAAACTTGCTATCCATAAACTATCCACTAAGCCACCATGTGCCCCATAAATATAAACTACTTGTACAAAAAACAAAAAAATAACAAACTAGTAGCCTAATTTATACCAGCATGAGCCTGACAGAGCAGTTACTAAGGATGCTGGAAATGCACCAGGGCTGCATGTTGTTTGTTCCACAAGCTTCACGCAGTATCTGACCAGTCCCTTGCACCTGCATGAAAGTAGAATCCTCAAATTTTTGTTGTGTCCCTTAGGACCCCAGTATCTTTGCATACCTCTCGAACCAACCAGATTTCCGGTGAACCTTTCTGGAAAGACTTTATAAAATAAATAATAGAATGAAAGTGTTACCTGTTTAGAATATATTATATGTTCATTCCAAATAATTCAACCTAATTTAAATGTATATTTAGGTTATTGTGGAATTATGATTGCATGTATAGTATTTTATCCTTAACTACGAAGATTAAGGATTGATCCATACATAGAATATTTCAGCCTCACACATACATACACTCACACTACACCCGTATTGGATAAAGGTTCTGGGTTATTTTATGTGTGGTATAACTTGGAACATTTCCTTTTTGGACCAAGTACATTTCTGGGCAGAACATCAGGACTAGGCCAAGGGACGTTTAACATCATTTAAGGCACACATGCACAGCAAATAGTCAAACCAATCCACTTCATTACAGCAACCACAACCCGGCACATTCCCATCCTCTCTACAGATGGTAGAGTTATTGTCAGGAATGGAAAGAAAGGGAAAATGGTCCCAAGAAAAGTCAACAACTTTTTAATTCTTGTCAATATAAAAAATAGCAAACTGGCTTTGGAGTGGAACAGCCTCAACATTTTCCTTTTGTGTCTTTGTTATTTCTTTTCTTTTCTTTGGTCTATACTCTTTATCCCTCTTTCTGTCTCTGACTGCTGTTTGATGATCAGCTTGAATTCCCTCTGGAGCTAATTTCTTCCTGACCTAATCCCATTCTCTGTGTGTGCCTCTGTGTGTGGTGTTCTTTATGATTTCTTCTGCAAGCTTTAACGTGAACTGCTTAAAGCGAAATTTCTTTAGTTCAGCAATGTATCTGTATTTAAAGGTAACCAGGACAATAAAACTGGCCAGTTATGCTAATGTATACAAATTTATTTTTTATTGGTCTACTTTTCGTAAAGTGATCTTGGGTGTTAGAAAAACAGGATAAATTGAACATATAACTAAAATAAATAAATAAATAAATAAATAAATAAATAAATAAATAAATAAATAAATAAGACAAAATAGCACAACCATTAATGCTAACCAGCTTGCAAGTCAAAGCAACATGAAAAATTCATAGGTTTTCTAATGAGTAAAAACAGTACATTACATTACATTGCTGTAAAAAATTAAGTGGCATGAGAATCTGTGACTCTTTTACACTATCATTAACCCTAACTATAACTTTGGATGCTTAAAGACCATATGCAATTCAATCTTAAACATCTTCTCACTCACTTCCTGCTGTGAAGTGTCATAACAGAAGATGAGAGACATGTTGCATAGTGTCTCTTTTATATTCTTATAATAAAACAAGTGCAGTATGGGGCTTGGGAACATGGGAATGTAATGATACGACAATATCAACATAATAACACAATACAATTTTCTAATATATCGTGGGTATCATATATATATATATATATATATATATATATATATATATATATATATATATATATATATATATATATATATATATATATATATATAATGTGTGTGTATAATTTTTAAAAAAATATATTTAATTACTTCTATTTAAGACATTAACTAAAACTAACTACACTAGGTGGGGTCACCCTGGATGAGGTGCTAACCCATCATAGGGCACAATCCCACAGATTCGCACACTACAGACAATTTAAAAATGCCAATCAGCCTACAACGGATGTCTTTGGACTTGGGGAGGAAATCCCCGAAGCACAGGGAGGTGGGATTCAAACCCCCAACCCCATGCCCCCTGTGATGCATACTGTATGTCATACCAATGTCTAAAATATGTGTTGCCATGTTGCTAAGGCTGAAGTCAACACTGTCATTGTCAAGTCCAATACCAGCAAGGGGCCAAGATCGTGTCAAAACTGAGTCTTAAGAAGGTCAAGACCAAGTCAAGCCAATTGAGTCTAAATGAAAGCAAGACCGAGTCAAGATTGAGACTGAAAGCCATTAAATCCCAAGCTCAAGCCTTTACTTCAGTTAGTTTGCTTCATTTGTGCATTATGTAAAATATTTGACTGTTTCCTAGAACAACGAAATACTTCTTGTCAAACTTTGCGGCAAGGAAAAACACCCTGAGACAACATGATGAAGAAACCTTGAGAGGACACAGACTCAAAAATGTCCTCATGGTCTTCTGAGTGGTACCAAATAACACATTTTATAAAGTATAGGCTGAAATGTTAAGTTTTCTTACAATGTACTGTAGCTTATGCAATGTTTCACAATTTTGTGATGGTTGGATGATGTTTGCCCAACAACATAAATTGGTTGTTTTGGAAAGTTAGTTGTCCTCCGGTCTCTTTCACAGCTTGTTAAGAGTAACGAGAAACATTGTTGCGCCTGTGGGTTTTGGCATATTTATATGTTTGTGCAACTTTTCCATGAAATTACTGTATCATACTTCTATAGGATATAATATATGGTGTAGCTCTTCATACAATTCTGAAGATTGCTTTTTTTCCTGTGCTTTGTACAGCCACCAGCTCAGCATCTATGTATATTCAAATCTCAGCCATATTTAATATCGTATTGACAGGCAGACAAATAGGAGCACATCAATCATCACACTGCTATGCATTATAGAAGTGAAGACACTCCGCCTTAGACCACTCTTTTTTTTGTTTTTTTGACATCTTCCCTCACCATCCTTCCTCCTCTCTTTTACTGTCACTCTGTCTTATTTTTCCCTCCATACTGAGAAGTTCTTAACCGTCAGCAGACCTTTATCACATATCTAATGCCAGGATGAAGTGTTTTTCCTCGATGTCCCCTGTGGCCTGTGCCATAGTGCTGCTGCACAACAAGGACAGCTAAGGACAAATAAGAGTGTGTTTGTGGTGGAGAGTGACGGAGTGCCATTTAACTAAGCCCACTGTAAAGTTTAAATGAGGCTGCATCGGTGTTTCAGAAATCCTTCAGCATTAGAACTGTCAAGTTTCTCACAAATGAACTTGTCAAAATGTGTGTATTTGTGGTTATGTGTGGTGTGTTTATTGCTTACTGGACCTCATTAGATCCTCTATAAGAGATTGTGTGTTTGGATGTAAGACAATGTGCAAAGCTGGGTTTATTGCTTTATTGCTTAGGAAAGCTTTGGAGAGCCTATTATATCCTTGTGTGTGTGTGTGTGTGTGTGTGTGTGTGTGTGTGTGTGTGTTCGCAGAGCAAGGTGTATTGTATGTCAGCCCTGAGGCAAATAGAGACCCTCTAATGTAACACCTAATTAGGTAGCCCAGAACATCCACTATAGTGTGTGTGTGTGTGTGTGTGTGTGTGTGTGTGTGTGAGAGAGAGAGAGAGAGAGAGAGAGAGAGAGAGAGAGAGAGAGAGAGAGAGAGAGAAAACAAGTGCACAAAGGTTCCCCTTCTGAAACACTTCAACTTTCTTTTACTCCACCCTACAGCCCTAAACTAGCCTTTAAAAAGAAGAGAATCACAACTCTTTCGTGTGTCTTCTCTTTCCTTTCTTAGCACCAATAAAACTCATAGAACCTTCCAGGAATTGAGCAAACAGACCAACTAAAGGTTTCACCAGCTGTGGCCTGCCAACTACAGGAATCAGAGCCTCTATCCTGAAGTTTTTCTTCACCCATGTGTCCTTGGTCTCTTCGCTCTTAAAGGTGAAACTCCTTCATATAAATTGCTTTTCTTTTAACTTAAGGCTTGTGTTCTGTTACCTTAGCAGTGGATATATTTTCTTTGAGTCATATTGGGTTACATTTGCACATCTAAGAGAAATCTGATAATGAAATGAAATGACCAAATTTCTATAAATCTACACTATATGGTTAAATGTATGTGGACACCTGACCGTCACAGCCACATGTGTTTGTTGAACATCCCGTTCCAAAACCATGGGCATTAATATGGAGCCGGTCTATCCTTTGCAGCTAGAATAGCCTCCACTCTTCTGGGACGGCTTTGCACTAGAGTTTGGAGTGTGGCTGTGGGGATTTGTGCTCATTCAGCAACAAGAGCATTAGATCAGGCATTAATGTCGGACGAGGAGTTCTGGAGTGCAGTCTGTGTTCCAGTTCATCCCAAAGGTGTTCAGTAGGGTTGAGGTCAGGGCTCTGTGCAGAACATTCGAGTTCTTCCACTGCACCCATTGGCCAACCATATCTTCATGGACCTTACTTTGTGGTGCAGTGCCATCATCATGCTGGAAAAGGTTTGGGCCTCTGAGTTCCAGTGAAGGGAAACTGTAATGATACCACATACAGAGACTTTCTACACAATTATGTGCTTCCAACATTGTGGCAACAATTTAGTGAAGACCTACATATGGATTTGATAGTCAGGTGTCCACATACTTTTGGCCATGTAATGAATGTTTCTGGGGAATAGTGAAGAACACACAAAAGTACTTCTTAAACCTGAGAATGTGTAATCGTGTATTAGTGTAAGTAAGACATTGACGTAATGTAATACAGAAGGATTTCACCTATTTGTTTTAGATTTATAAAAAGCTGTTGATGTCAGTTGCCACTTCAATTCTTTTTGTAATCTGTTTAATATAGTATGTGAATATTTTCACATTTTCACTTAATATATTACAGTGCCAAATGTGTAGTACATCAATTGCTAATTCCTGATCTCTGTTATATTCTCCTATCATGCTTCCCTAAACTGTCCTGACTCCAGTTCAGTTTGGTTTACAACCTAAGTTACCTTTTTATATCTGAATTCCTGTATGTTACATCATACTATGCCAAAAAACATTCTTGCAGTTATTTATGAGTAGCCTTACACAATATAATAACCTAAAAATTTAACTAGCATTACATGTTTATAGGAAGTTGTGTTGCATATATCTAAACAAAAAGTTAAGGTTGTGTCGCTTAGTATTTTGTGAAAATAGAGTGTATGAGAGAGAGAGATAGATAAAGAAGTGTACCAAGGTTCTCCTTCAACTCTCCTTTTCTACACACTGTGACTGTAAAGTAGCTTTTAAAAGAAGATAGTAACTTTTTGTATGTCTTTTTTTCTTTCAGTTCTTTGTAATGGTTGCTTACATCACTGGGCAAATCTAAACAGAAGGTAGATCACAAAAAAAAAAAAAAAAAGTTCTGGATCTCTTTGCATCCTCATAGCCAGTTATGCCCATATTCAATGTAAAAATAAACCAGGAACATCAAATTATTATGTTTTAGTTAAAAACTTAAAACAAGTTAAACCTATGACAATTCTTCCATCCATTTTCTTTTCTTTGATTTTCTCTTTTTGTGCATCAGACATGAAAATGAAAGATGTCACTGATTAGCTAAAGACAAATAAGCAAAGACTGAAACAATCTTTGAGAGTCAGCCATGTCGCATCATGATGACTCCATTAGCAAACCCTTGTTTGTTTGTTTTTTTTTGTTTTGTTTTTTGTCACAGCCATGTTTACAAGCCCTGAACCCACTTTAGGATAATTATACCGAGTTTATTAGCCACTGTGACAAGTGCTAGGAGGGAACGAGACTTTTAAGGCAGCGTCCCGAAAACTTTTAACGGGGCCTGAGCTTGGTGGGGCGCCTAATAGCTTTGGCAAGCTTTCAGTCTGGTTTCCATTTCTCTCTTTACATGGTGTAGTCAAAGGGCACTCAGCAAAATGAGCTTCCACTAGGCAGAGGTTGTTTTTTGTTTTTTTTACTATTTTCCTTTATATTTGCATAGTCTAGCATTTTCTTTTGCTTTCCCTTGTTCTCAGTTGCATTGTTTTTTTGTTGTTGTTTTTTTTCCCTCTCTCCACCAAAATGCTGCTTTTTCATAATCTAGAGTGGAATGAGGTTTTGAAATGGAAGGAGAGCTGAAATACAGGCCAGGCTTGGGAGTGGAGATTGACAGGTGATTTTGGGGTGATGGAAAAGGCTGTCAGTTGAGGTGTGTGCACGGCTCATGCTCAAAGCGATGGGTAATATGGTCAGGCTTTGTTGAGCTCTCTCCTCTATTTCCTCCTCTGCTCTTTTAGCACTTCTCATTCGTTGTTAGCAAAGCTGGAGACTGATAAAGATTGATCGATGACTATGAAAGATGAACGAGGTGTTATTGTGTGAATAAGCTCCGCGAGACCTCCGCTTTAGCATGTGTGGCGATGTTGATGTTTTCTCTGTCATGTACATGGAATCAGTGTTTAAAAGATAGAAACATAAAGGAAAACTTTTGCTCATTTGTTGGTTGGTATTCCTACTCTGAAAGTTTAGAGCGTATCCTCAACAACATTGTCAACATGGCCACTCACACTAACAGCAAATAAAATATCACTGCACTACATTAATGAGTTTAATGTACCTACGATCAATCAATGTGGACACATTAGATGGTTAAATCTGTAACACTATACAGTTCTACAGGACTATACAGTTCACTGTTTTGAGAAAAAAAATATATTATTCATAAAATCATGATCACTAATGTTAATTAACTAGCTTATTGCTAACAAAACACACGCACTTTCATCCATGTTTTCCTGCAATTTCCCACTCAAGAATTACAGTTGAGGTCATAAGTTTACATACAAACTTGTGAACAGGATGATCTGTGTAATTTGTTATTTTTTTTAATGATATTATTATTATTGCTTTCATTTAGTACTGCCCTTCAGAACCTACATACTGTAAGAAGACCCAGAAGACAAAATAATAACAATTTACACCAATTATCCAGTCCAAAATTTACACCCCTGCTGGTAATCTATTGAATGGTTGCACCTTTTTGTAATAATTATGTACGAGTCCCTCAGTTGTTCTCAGTGTGAAAAGATGGAGCTCAACATCATATAGCCATTGTAGGACAAGGGGTCAAATATGCAGACGATGCTGGAAAAGCAAACAATGTGCAGGACCTGGAGGGTTTTTTTCTGAAGAACAGTGGGCTGTTTAACTGCTCAGGACAAACAAGGGACTCATGAACAACTATCACAACACATAAACACAGTCGTTAATCATCCATGTAATGACACACAGTATTAAGAATCAAGGGTATGTAAACTTTTGAACTGGTTCAATTGTGTAAATTCAGTTATTATTGTGTCTTCTGGGCTATATGTAAACATCTGTTTTATGATTTCTTCTTCTTCTTCTTCTTCTTCCTCTTCTTCTTCCTCTTCTTCTTCTTCTGATTATAAACATTTTGCGGATTCTGCAAGGCGTATGTAAACTTGTGACCTCAAATGTACATAAATCAGAGTTTAGACTTACCACTATCGAATGCAGCGATAATTCCACTGCACCACTATCAGCTGATCATCGAAAGGCATTGTGGGTAATGTAGGAAACCATTAACCAAAGTGAAAACAGACCAACTGTCAGTAAAGGGAATGTTAAAAAAAAAAAAAAAAAAAAAAAAAAAATCCCAAAATAAATTCTAGATTCTATTGAAATTCACATGTTAATCATAATGATTAATCTGCAGGTATGTCAGGTCTGAATTTTTCCTTCAAATCTAGTCCAGCTTGAGCCAGGTTTATTTGTTCACAAAGGGTCCTAAAACTTGTGACCTGTTCATTTCTTCTCTTTTATGGGCATTAGTCGATCAGCACCAAAGATTCTTTGCTAGACACTAGAAGCTTACGAGTGTAAATCCCAGGTCTATCAGAGATGACGTAAGGCCCTTAACCCTCAGATGCTCAGCTCTACGGCCAAGTTGGATTCTGCCTCACTTTGATAAAAAGTGACGTAAATGTACCGTAAAAACTTAGTGACCAGTTTTTATTTCACAAATGCTGGCTTTTTGTCCAATTAAAAGCATGAATTTGGTCTTTTTAGTGACTGATACTGAAGAATCTAATACAATATGACCAATAATACAACATATAGTATGAATTTATCACAAAATACATTGACTATAGTAACATTTAGTTAGTATTTCTGATTATATGGTTACAGTAAAATTAATACATGATTAATATTATATTCTATTTCACTAATGTATAGATTAGTTTAGTCATTTCAAGCTTGAAATAGTCTTATTCTTTTAGCAGATAATTTTCTCATTTTAAGTATTTATTTCTAGAAAGAAAAGCAGTTTGCAAAAGAAAATGTGAAGCTTGAAATGAGCAAAAGTAGCTACAAACAGACTGTATATTAGACTGTATACTAGGCTGTATAAGACTCATATTGCATTTGTCTTATTACTAATCACAATTAGAAATAATAGAAATTTCAAAATTAAAATAATTTGAAATTTTGAATGAGATACAATAATAATGCTGGGATATAATTTCAGTGTCCTCAATTATTTTGAATTCAAAAGTATTTTAGAGCAGCATATCACATTTAACACAATTAGTACTAATATTCAATACATACTAAGTAACGGATAACCACTCCGTACAGGATTTCGCAGAGTTTTTTTTTTTTTTTTTTTTTGTGATTGCTGCCCGGCAAAAATGCTTGAATATATTAGTATATTAGCAACTTGCAGAGTTCTTTGTGCTTTTTTTTTCCAGAAAACTACTTGAATTGGTGAAATTGCAGTTGCACCAAATTGTTTTGCACGATCTTTCACAGTGTTGTTTGTTGGCAAATAAGACCTTTCAGCTGTACCCACGTTCAGCATACATGAACCGTAGAGGGCTTTGGCTGAATGTGCATTGTGATGACGTCACATGACGCGTCTTGGCCAAAATCTGTGGAAAAATCTGTGGTAATTTTAAAAAATTGCATGCACCTCTGAATATTGCGGCGTCTGCTTGATTTTGCATTCATTTCTGCGATTGCAAAATCGCAAAATTCTGGAGGGACTAGATGAACCACAAAAAGCTTTTGAAGGAAAATAATTAAATATAAAGTGGTGTGATGGAGCTTAGCATGAAGCAAAGTTACTGTTACAACCCCACATTTGATTATTTTCCAAATAACAGCATATTCTGAAATGTTTTATTCTTCTTATACCACAGCAATGTCAATGAATATAATTAATAATCTATAAAGGAATGACACGAAACTGCACGTAGAGTTAGATTTAGCGTTGTGGAATGTCTTCAAGACAAGTTTATCACTTTTGTTATAACAGCTACAAAGTGTTGTTTGCCCCACCATCATTTTTTCTTGTAGGTAATAAAATTAAAAAACAAAAAAACAAACAAACAAACAAACAAAAAAACAAACATATAACACTTATAGGAAAACTTTGATTGTTATCATTTCTGATACTGGAGACTCCTTCTATAAATGTTAAATAAAGTTTTCCTTACAGAAAACCTCCATAACTACTATATCAATGGTTAGATATTCTATGTTGTTAAACAACATTTATTTAAAAAAAAAAAAATGTTTACTGAAAAGGTTAGATTAAATGGCAGAAACTACTATCCAGGTTCTTCAGTCCTTTGAGTTTGAGATGTTGTCACTGACTATTCTGCGTATTGTGACCACAAGGGCAGGTGTGTTTGAAAGTCAACCTTAGATACCATCGAAATGAAGAATGGATAGATACGGAGACATAAAAAGACAAGAGAGTTGTATCATGGTCTGTATGTGAGTGGCAAGGGAGATTGTTTTTGCCCCTACAGCACTTAAAGCAGAGGACAAAAGGACATGGATGTGGTGGTGGGTGGAGGTGGGGGGGTGGGGTTGGAAGGTATCATCAGTCCTGGTTATCATCCTCTGTCTCTCTGCAGGGAATACTCTCTCTCTCTCTCTCTCTCTCTCTCTCTCTCTCTCTCTCTCTCTCTCTCTCTCTCTCTCACAAACACACACACACACACACACACACACACACACACACACACACACACACATACAGAGCAGGAAGATAGAGAAAGAAGAGAAATGTCCAGTGCGAGTATGTGGGATTTTTTCCCCATAGACACTTACTTGAAACTCTGTACCATATGGACTGCATCACACACACACACACACACACACACACACACACGCCTACACATAGAAAACAATTGCTGCAACATTAACCTCCAGGCCTCACTAGTGCCTCTACATGTTCTATTTGATATAAACAAATATTGAGTTTGTCATTTAAGAGGCACTGGCCAACAAAAGGCGAACACAATTTACTCATTCACTGCAAAGTGATAATGTTTACATACAGGGTGAAGAGAATCAATCTTAACTATGTGTGTGCACTGAATCACCGCTGAACAATAAGTCAAAACATACACAGTAGGAACGTACACAGTAGGAACCTCTATTTAACATTCATACACACAGAGGAGAGAGCAAAGGGCACATGATTGCTCTGAATTACAGTGAACAGAAACAGAAAGATCTGCAAAACAAGGTAGGATGAGACACACTGATGTGTCAGTGATGAATATGATGCCATTACCACTGATCTCATGCAGCATTGGCACGCACAATAACACAAATTGATAAAGGCTTCAAGGCCAAGCCGTCTATTGTCAACTTTTATAAATCCACACACTGGATACAGACAACATGTGTCTGAGCTGTGATCAAGTAACGTGCTTCCCACTCAGCGAAACGCCCTTACGATATCCGACAGCACGTACACAAGTCCAGTGTCACCGACGTCCTCCTTCTGGTAAACATGATTTTCTTGAGGAGAACATATCCCTGGATGAACATCCCTTTGCTGTTCCTGAAACAACATTTACTTTCCTCAATAATCTCGTACTCTTCCCACTCCCGAGTCACTTATAAATTCTTCCAGACACCACTTGCAGCTTACAGACACAAAATCTAATACTCAGAAAATGATACAAATTGAATGGAAATAGTGAAATCTGGCAGTGTGGCAGTCTGGGGGAAAAAAATGGAAATCAGCCAAATTAAATAAATTCCAGGTTTTGACTGGGATTTGGACTGGGATTTTCTACCAATATACTTTGACATTGCTACTTTAGGAAAGCATAAATATATTTTACCAAAATGATGGAATAATGCTTTTATTTAGTCTGTTGTCTAAGTTCATCATGTCTATCTGCCTGCAAATATTATGTCCAGTAAAGTATGTGATTAAATTTGCGCCAACAGTATTGAATGTAACTTTTCAAGAAACGAAAAAAAATATACAATGAGAAAGAAGGAAGACACTCTGAAACTGAAAACGTGAACTTTTTTAACAGTTGTCTAAGCTTCCTTTTCGCTAATCGTGGTTTATGAATGCGCTGCCAGAGTTTTCGTTTACGAAAACTTTCAAAGTGTACATTTACGCTATGCAAGTTTACGTTGGCCATTCTGGCACAAACCTCATGTGTGGGCGGGGCTTAACAGCGATTTATACTCTCATTGGCTAGTGAGATTTGTATCAACAGCTCGAGTGTCTAGCTGAGGAGGAGGAGGAGGAGGATGACGACGATGACGACACTTCGTGCCGCTCCTGTGAGCTCATCTCGAAAAAATAGTCTTACGAGACTACCCAAAACTCAAATAGTAATTACGAACTAATATATTGAATAAGTACGGAAGTAATTTCCACTACAAAGTACAAACACTATTAATATACAGAAAACGCTCTAAAAAAAAATTTAAGTCTATACTTCCAGGTGAACTCAAACTTACGGAGTATAAAGTTGAAGTTTGAAAGTGTAAGTGAAAACTCTGTTTAGAAAAAAGGAAGCTTAGAAATATGTTAACAAAGAACGCTGTTCATTTGAAGACCATTTAAAATTTTGCCACCAAGTTCACTGTTTTCAGTTTAAGTGTTTTTCTTCTTTCTCGCTGTATATTTTTTTGCTCGTTTCTTGAAAAGTTACGGTCACTACTTTTTGCACAAATTTTAATTCCATAGTGAGTAAGCTAGTTTAACAAAGGCAGAGGGAGATAAAGTCAGCCTGACTAAATATGTCTAAAACCTTGCTAGCGAACTGTGCTTTTTCTCACGATTTGATAAAGTTTTCCTATAGTTACATAACAATGAATGTGAAACAATTCAGTTTGAAATCAGATTCTAGCTGTTACATCATCAGACATGATGAAGCTATACGCTTCCAATATTCATTAGCAAAATTAGTATTGGAGCTCCAGCTCAAAACTAAGAAGCAAACTTCAAACACCTCCTAGCTTAACAAATACATTTTAGGCAAGTGTGTTAAGTGTGTGTGTGTGTGTGTATGTGTGTGTGTGTGTGTGTGTGTGTGTGTGTGTGTGTGTGTGTGTGCGTGTGTGTTTCATTTTTTGGTCGAACTTTCTTCTTCAGTGTTCTCATTCAGGTTTTTGAGGACAGTTTAAGGACACACACACAATTCCTCAGCTGGGTCTGGCTTTCTCCCTCTAGAAAGAACTTTTCTATAAAAGAAACAGATATATCAACAAACAAGTCAGACTACAGTGAGAAAAGGGAGGTACATTCATTTATTTATTTATTTATTTATTTATTTATTTATTTATTTATTTTATACCTTTTGGGGTTGTATAATTCATTTTATCACTTTGACCTGTAGCCGTTTTCCCCTCACCCTCTTAGAGGCAAATAACTATAAAATGGCAATGGCTGTATGAAGTAGCTTGTATCTCAAGAGTGAGTTTCCACTATGAATGGCTTTATGGAGGAGAGCACTTTGTAACAGGGAACATATGCAGGCCAAGTAGTAAAGTGTGAAAAGCATGTGCTGTGGTTGGACAGGGGGTGGAGGATATGTGGAACTGTGATATTTGAGAGAATTTAAGATTAATGAAGGAATGAAACTGACTGTAATGCGGTTCTGAAGTCTTCTATATATAGCATAGATTTTGGAAGAAACAGACGGATACAAGAAATCCTTCCTTTTTTGATTCTGGATGGGGAAAATAAGAGAAATATGCTTCTAGTTTTCATTTTCAGATGTAGTTTTATATAATGAGTCAGTTTAAGAGATGATTACATGAGAAAAACCTTTGAGAGTACAGTAGTAGTATAGTATCAGTACTAGTACAGTACCTTTATGGTATTCTATAATGTTCTTCTTTCCTTTCAACAGTTTCCTTTCTCTCATTCTCTCCCTCTTTGTCTCTCTATATATTCTCTTGTTTTGTTTTTGTGCACTTATTTTTCTCCCTGTCTTCTACTCTTGTCCCCTGTATTTTCTACATTATTTCTCCACCTCTTCTTTCTCTCCTTTAAGATTTTACTCTTCTCACACTCTCACCCCCCCCCCCCCCCCCCCCCCGGATCTCTTATCTTCTCATCTCTTCTCGTCTCTTCATCTTGCCTCGTCTCTTTTCACCTCATCTCTTCTCATCTCATCTCTTCTTGTCTCTTCTCGCCTCATCTCTTCTTGTCTCATCTCGTCTCTTCCCATCATGTCTGATCTCTTCTCTTCTTGTCTCGTCTCATCTGTCCTTGTCTTATATCTGCTTGTCTTGTCTTGTCTACAACAACAACAACATTTATTTTCAGTCCTCATAAACAATTTTCCATGATAAATGATATAATTATACATATTACCCGAATATTCTCTTCTCCAGTTTTGCCATTCTTTCCCTGTTTGTTTTGACTATCCTTGTATCCTTCAACTTTCTTCATCCTGTCATCCTCTCCTGTCATTTTCCTGTCCTCCACTCGTCTCTCTCCCTTTCCTCATTTTCATTCTTCTATTCTATTTTCCTCTTCTCTTAGCTCCTCTTACTGCCCTATATAATCCCTATAAACTCTTACCTCTACCAAAAATGTCTCTCTGTCCTTCTCGGTCTCTTCTCCTCACTCCTGTCCTCTTTTGACTTCATTCGAAGTTGCTCATCAGTTGCTTAGCAGGGACTTAACACACTTCTGATTCAAGTTCTGTGCCTCGAATTAGTCTTCCTCACTGGCCCTCGTCTATAATTCCTCTTTCACGCTCTCACTCCGTCTAATTCCCCATCTTCCTGGTCTGTGCGTCCAGGCCAAAGTGTAATCAAAGCTTGCACGTCACCACTAATGACTGCCTAATGACCACAGAACATGCACGCTCTCTCTCTCTGTCTCTTTCTCTGTCAATATGCTTTTCATTAAGAGTGGAAATTGAAGTCATATCAAACTCCACTTTATAGAGCCCAGCTTTTGATTTAGTGATTTGAAGCTCATCTGCTCAATAGACTTTTGTCAGACATCAAATCAACACACACACACACACACACACACACACACACACACACACACACACACACACACACACAGATATTCTTTTGATAAATACTAAACTGTGAGTGTGTGTGTGTGTGTGTGTGTGTGAGCTGTGATCTGTGTTTTCTATGATTCAATCTTTGTTCTATAGATTGTTGTGTACACTAGGGGCTTCATTATTTACATTGGTAAGACACGGTTTACTTGTGACCATCCATGTGTGTCATATGCTTGTGTTTTCTTTCTTTCAGTAATGGAAAAGGATAAATAAAGCATAGAAAGGGAAAGAGAGACAGACGAGGAATGAACCGTTGGGAATATGTAACATAAATATTTCATTTTTGATCATAGATGAGATCAAGAATGCATTATTTTAGATTTATAACATGTATAACTCCTAACTATCTTGAATGATATGCTCCGGAAGCCTTAAGCAGCCATGCATTATTATTTATTTTTCTTTTGTTTTTTGTTTTCTCATGATCACAACTTAATTTTCCCATGATCATGTCATTTCTGTGTACTCAATATCAGGGTTGGGAGGGTTACTTAAAAAATATATCTCGTTATAATTACGAATTACGACATAAAAAATTTAATCAGTAACTTAATCCCAAGTATCACAATATGAAAGTAATGTAATCTGATTACTTTTGGATTACTTCAAGGCCACACATGTAAATTTTAATGAAACTTACTTTGAATGCAGACTTTAATACACTGAAAAGGCACACTATTATATATATATATATATATATATATATATATATATATATATATATATATATATATATATATATATATATATATATATACATAAATAACATTGTTTTCACTCTGTCCACATCTTATATTTGCCACAGGTGTACCTTCTACCATCATTAACACATTTGAATGACCATATAATACGAAGCAATGTGATACATAAAATTACAAATGACCTTAGATGGCCATGGGCATTGTTTCGACTTAGGACTGATATTGTCAAGCAACTGTTTGACGGCGTACACAACAGCGCTTCACCTTCACACATTCGCTGAGAGTAGGCTACTAGTTAAGAGGCAGGAATTTGACCAATTGTTGCTGCAAACCTTTTAGAATCAACCAATTGGTGTGCGAGAAGGCGGGAATTATACATCATGATGAAACCAAAGCCAAATCCTGGACATTGTCTCAAATTTAGATGCTTTTTTAATGTCTGAAAAAGAGGATATGTCCGGGAAAAAGAGGACGTATGGTCACCCTAACAAAAGCATGTCAGAGAACAATTTATGTTCATTTCTACCAAATTAACTTTGCTCAAAATTTATTTGCACATGCACCAGAAGGTTGCTCACATGAATCATAACTGGTAAGAGAGAAGCAGAACTATAATCAAGCAGATTCTATATTGTGTCATGTCAAAAGATAAATTTCTTCCGTTTTTAAATGAAAAAAAAAATTGTAATCCTGATAGTATCCTGATTCCTTTTTTTTTTTTTTTGACGTAATACTAATAGATTACTGTTACCAGTTTTTTGTATCCTGATTACGTAACGCCATTACATGTATTCCGTTATTCCTCAATCCTGCTCGATATACAATAACAGCATGCTGTTTTTATTGTTCTGGAGTCAGCAAAAGCTTAGCAAGATCCCACAGCATCATGGATGAACCAATTTGTTTTTACTTTGATCTTAAGCTGAAATAACTCTACGTGTGTCCTTGATTGACAACAAATTAGTGTCCGACACTTGAGAAGGGGACACCTCTCTCTCTTAATGTGAGGATAAGTCCATCTCTACAGTGGGTAGTTATTAAATTTATGATTGCAATGGTGAAGATGTCAACATTCATGCAACACCAGTCCCATTCACAAGGCTCAAGATTTTTCATGATAAAATTTCGTTATGAGAAAACAACTTTTGCTATGTCAAGATGACGAGAAAATTAAGTTGCAATCATGAGAAATCAAACAAACAAATAAATAAATAACGCATGGCCTCTTAGGGCTTCCGTAGTAGTCACCTCTGATTGCTCCTGAATGTATCTCACTTGTAAGTAGAAACAGTTTACCATGGAAAATTCAACTGTTAATCTTCATACCTCTGCTGTTTGATTGCTGTTTTATTTTCCGGATGACTTATATGGTACTTGATAAGTTTTATGACCCCTCGTTTCACTATCAAAGAGTTATTCTTTGCCTTCAAGCCAAATAATGTGAAATATTGTCCATGTCAGCATTGTCTGCATTGCTTTAAATGGAATTATCATCAGCGCAGCCGTGAATGTGTGCGCTAGCCAACTCGAATGCATGAGGGTCTCACACACCCGGTGATGCAGTCATACACCTTCTCCACACTTTTCCTCCTCCACATGTTCTTTGCTCCTTTCCTTCCTCTCATATCCGTCTCTCCCGAGGGCTCAGGAATGGCCGGCAGTCTGGACCGGCTAATTCAGAACAGACGATTCCCATTGTGACTCATAAAAATGTGTGTGTGTGCTGTCAAGCTCATGGTGTGTGAATCAAAAGGCTGTAAATCGCCAAAGTGTAGTCAATGTGCATGTTTCCTAAACGGCCACTGGGAGCCCTGTTTGATTTGTGGAACATAGAATGTTGACCATAAAACAGAGAGGCAAGGTGACATCTTGCCGCAGGCTGTGTAAAACATGTACACACACACACACACACACACACACACAGGTATGGGGAGTACAGCATCTTCGGACGAATAAATAAAGGGAAATATTTTTCCTTTCTTTTACTCCTCTGTCTCTTGTATCCCTCTTTTCCTCTCTTTCTCTCTATCTTTCAATGGACCATAAACAGATGGAAATGGAAGCAGACACATTTTACGAGGTTCTCCAGATGACACATTTGCAAACAGAAACCAGCAGCCCTAGCCTAAAGGTCCACCCACATTAGCATTTTATCAGCAAAATTGCATTCAGCTTGGTGCAGTTTCACACAGTTTACGATTTCTCATCACTGACGCCGATTAAAAATACACATTGTGACCAAAACCAACAAACAAACAATGTTTTAGCCATGGTTGTATTGTAAGGCATCAGAGCTATTTCATTTGAGTTCATACAAATAAAGTTGTGTAACCTTCACCAGTAGTATTTTCATACCATTTGCTACTTGTCAGTCTCCTTTAGCGAATCACCTTATGAAAAGGCAGTAATGTGCAGCATTATGTATAACTTTTTGTGGATGTAAGTCTTGATTTCGTAATAGTCAGAAAGGTTTCACTGTGTTTACAAAGCTTGTGAAACCTAAATTAACTAATAATCCCAGCCAAATGCTTAAATTGTCAACTGAATAAAAAAAAAAAAGAAGAAGAAGACTTTTTTCATTGCTAGTCTTACAGTCCTATTCTTGGTCAGTACTGTTCTGTGGCTAATCTGTGAAAAGTGGAAAAATGTGAGGGTTAGGAAAGATATTTACAGGTAAAATAAAAGACAGACATGAGAAGAGGATGGTGTGTGTGTGTGTGTGTGTGTGTGTGTGTGTGTGTGTGTGTGTGTGTGTGTGTGTGAATGGCAAGCCTTAAACCTTAAACCTTCACACACACACACATACACACACACACACTCTCTTAAGCATCACTGAACCACATTTCTGAGCTACACTACCTCTAATTGACCATAGCAGCGAGCTTGATTTTCTTATGTTAAATCCTTCACAGCCCGAGGCCCGAAAGCGTGAAACAAGCTTTATCCCCTCTGTTTTTCTTTCTTTCTTTCATTTTCCATGGCTTATGCAGGGAAACACCATCCACCCATCTTTGTTTCCTTCTTCCGAATAGGGAGATGGATGAGTGAGCTGGCCTGGAGGGAGTTAAAGGTGGAGATGTGGAGCAGATTGACAGGTCGAGGTGGAGCAGGAGAGTGAGACTGACAGGGAGGCTTTAAGTCATCTGGAAGCATTAAGTGTTTTGTCAAAGAGGCCCGAGGCTGAAGTGTGCTCAGTCAGGCAGGGGAGATTAAATGTTACGCAGACGGATGAGGCAAGCTGCGTGAAGGCAATGGACCATATGCCAGTGTGCAATGACTGATAGTGATAAACTTATATAGAACCTTTAATACATAGAACACAACTGAAGGTTTTTAATGGGCAACATGGACACAGATGGTTTGCTTAGTTCCAAACAACCTGACTTACACAGAATCAAACAAATGCAAAATAGTCAATCATGGGCATTTTATTAGCATTAGTGTTGTTTTTATATCTTCACATCCTAAAAGGAGACTTTTAGAGTGCATTCATTTTCACTGTCTATTTTTAATAGTAACAGCAATCCACATCACTCATACAGGTTTGTTTGTTTGTAGAAGAGGTGTCAATTAAAGTGCCATGGTGCTGACGTCAAGCTGCTTTAACTTTTTTTTTTAATCACCACCACTTCTTTCCTTTCCATGCTTTTGCCGCGGCTTCCTCTTGCGATTCATTTTTTCGAGGGCTGTCTTAGTCATGTGCTCCTCAGAAAGCACTCTATAAAGGAGATAGGAGTAGAGGGATAAGGAGAGGAGGGATAAGAAGACAAAAGAAAATAAGCATTTGAGCTCAAATATGAATAGTGACAAAGAAAAGAAAGATGAAGAAGAAGATGTTAAGGAGAAATTGGGACAAAATGGCTCTCCGTCACTTGGAGTCAGAAACAAAGTTGGTGTTTTATACGTTGCAGTAAAGAGGAAAGTTACAGCTTTCTGGTCACATGAGAATCGTGTATACTGAGACATGCTAAATTGTGACAGTGATATACAGTAGAGCCTGTTTAAATCAAACATAAGGCAGCATTAAAAAAATGTTCCTGTCCCCATCATCTGATACAACAAACTGCATTTCCAACACACATGGTAGATGGTAGCGCATGTTTACATGTATATGGTGTATTTAAAATTTGTTGTTTTTTTTGTTTTCACACTGATAATTCATGTAGCAGCTTTTAATAGCTTGTGTTTGGTTAAAATGTCCTAAAATAAAATACTGAGGAAATCTAATCTTAAAACCTGAGATTTTGAATCTTGAATCTTGAAAATTGAGATTTGCTAAATCTCAAATTTGACAGTGTACAGTATTTCATGTAGAAGATATACACTCACTGTTCACTTTAATAGTGTATTTATTAATTTATGCAAGTTATCCAGTCAGCCAATCATGCTTCAGCTTCAGTTAATGTTAACATCAAACATCAGAATGAAGAAAAAGTCTTATTTCTGTGACTTTAACCCTGGCATGGTTGATAGTGCCAGATGATTTCATTGAGTATTTCAGAAACTTCTGATCTCCTGGGAATTTCACACTCTATAGTTTATCAGAATAGTGTGAAAAACAAAAAAACATTGATGCCCTGTTTACACTAGTGTGTGTTTGTTTTAAAACAGCATTTTAAAATGAAAACGATCCTCGTCCACACTGGCGTTTCTGTTGTGTTTCAGAAACGATCTCCATCCACAGTAAACGACCGGATACGCATGTCACATGACCATTCATGCACACTGGGCATGCGTATACATGTGTAAACAGGAAGTTGGTTGCTAGTCCAAACCGGTGTTCCATGTAGGGCTTATGCCGCTTGAAATGAGATTTGTTGTTGATTTCTCTAATCATAGCTCGCCTCTTGTGCATGTAGGCAGCTGCAGTTTTATAAAATACAGAATTTAACAATGACTGCTAAGAATGACGACAAAGCCAGCAAAGTTTGCGGTTCAGTCTCCTTGTTGTTGTGTATACGATCAAGGTAGCGAAATGGTCATATGGTAGGGGCTTGACGGATCAGGGAAGGATACGCAATGATCCAGAAGACTCAATCAGGTGGTGAATGTGAGAAGCCACGTCCTCATTTTCAAAAGTAATCATTTTGGTCCATTTACATTGAAACGCGACCCCGGAATTTTCTGAGACAGTTCTGTGGGTGGAAATGCCTTGTTGATAAAAGAGGTCAGGTAGGATGTACTAACTCAAATAATCATTCTTTACAACCATGGTGAGGAGAAAAGCATCTCAGCATGCACAAAACATAAAATCTTGTGGTGGATGAGCTACAACAGCAGAAGACTACAATGGGTTCCACTACTGTCAGCCAAAAACAAGAATCTGAGGCTATCATGGGCACAGGCTCACAGAAACTGGGCAGTGGAAGATTAGAAAAAGAAAATCACCTGGTCTTTTACCAGTCTTAAGCTGTTACTATAGACTTCCTCTCAGCTCAAACCAGTTTGGTCATTCTCCTCTGATCTCTTTCATTAAGTTGTTTCAGCCTGCAGACCCTCTGCTCACAGGATGTTGTTTGTTTTTCACACCATTCTGTGTAAACACTAGAGACTGTAGTGTGTGGAAATCCCAGGAGATAGGCAGCTTCTGAAAAACTCAAACCAGCCCATCTGGTACCAACAACCATGTCACATTTAAAAAGTCACAGAAATCACACTTCTTCCATTCATTCTGATGTTTAATGTGAATATTAACTGAAGCACTTGATTTGTTTCTGCAGGATTTTATGCAATTTGCTGCTGCCACATGATTGGTTGATTGGATAAATGAGCAGGTGTACATACATTTCATAAATGAGCAGGTGTACAGGTGTTCCTATTAATGTGAACAGTGAGTGTATACTATATATGGTCACTGGAAGACTGAACAATAGTTAGCCTACCATTTTGTAATAACCTTGATAAAATTTACTACTTGAAAGTTTAATGACACATGTAAGTATCTGGCTACTTCACGTAACCCATATCCAAAATCATCTGTTGTACTACAAGTTAACATAA
Organism: Ictalurus punctatus; assembly: GCF_001660625.3. Classification (NCBI taxonomy): domain Eukaryota; kingdom Metazoa; phylum Chordata; class Actinopteri; order Siluriformes; family Ictaluridae; genus Ictalurus; species Ictalurus punctatus. The sequence continues at coordinate 14,609,445 of NC_030421.2, forward strand.
AACTCTTTATTTTGTTCTTCCTCATGCAGACACCAGACATCCACTCCCAGTCCTCTGCTGGAACAGGAAATAATAACCTATGAGCTTAATATGAAAATCGTACCCAATTACCGCTTCATATCTATAACTCTTTCCTGTAAATGACATTAACTGGAATTTATTCTTACAGTCACAATGACTGACGTGAGCTAAATGACAAAATGATTAAGTCAGCATTTGCACGGGGTTATTGATATTCAGCAATAATGGGTAATTGTGATTATAAATCATAATGCTGACAGCCTCCATCTTGAGCAGAACTGCTGGCTCTATTTCTTTGATTTTTCCATTTTTCTCTCATAGTGAATTGTGTAATGAGAAAGAAAAAAAAGAACTTAAATGGTTGTCAGACTGTGACTTTTTTTTATCTTAATTATAGATGACATGATTGGATTGCTGAACTGGTTGACAGGAGGATTGTGAAGTAGCTTAGATCTTCTTTTGAGATTTATTTTGCAGACTTTTGCTTACTTTGGAGAACATTTATGTTTCTTTGTCTTTCATTTACTTTTCCTGGAGTTTTACATACTGTGTTCTTCCCTCATATCCTTCTTTATTTTATTTTGTTTTTATTATCTGAAGAATTTATTTTATTTAAAATAATGGTAAACTCTTAAACCAGATTTGTCAGAAGGTTTTCGTATATATATATATATATATATATATATATATATATATATATATATATATATATATATATATATATATATATATATATATATATATAGTGCTGGGTGTAATTCAAATTACTGGTTTATATTAATACATCGTTCTAATACATTATCCTCTCTAAAAAACAAGAATTCATCCATAGAGACTTATATGACAGACACTCTACATAACATAAGTCTATTATTAATAAATTGACTAAACTGCTATTATTTAACACATGTTAAATAATTACTGGAATGGTGAAGTTTCCTGTAAAGATTGTTTAACATTTATGGAGTCGCTTTGTAAAACTCAATATATTTTCCAGGAGTAAATGTTTCAATGCTTAAATGTTTCTTGGTAGCATTACAACTTGCATTCTTGTCCTATTAATTTTGACAGAGAGAGAGAAAAAAACTGAGAGAAAGATCTGGACCTAAATTGTTTTGCAGGTGCTCCACAATATTAAATGTAATATTAAATGTAACTATGAACTGATTGAAAGAATGTGTAATTCATTAATAAATTAAACACTGTTTAATGAAAATGAGGTGATGGGGTGTGCTTTGTTTTTCATCCTTTGCTTCTCAAATACACACAAAATGCATTCACTTTACCGAATTAAGTCTCATACAGTGGGGGGAAATAAGTATTGGACGTGTCAACCTTTTTTTTAGTAAATACATTTCCATGAGGTTATTCACATGACATTTTCACCAGACATCAGTATTAACTCAAGAAATCTGCTAATATAAACAATTCACAGCATTAAAGTCCATAAATAAAGTTATGTGTAACAAAGTGGAATGACACAAGAAAAATGATTGAACACACTAAAAAAAAGCAGTTTTCCAAGGCAAGGTAAGGCAAGGAACCAGCTGAAATCCGTAAGTAGTTAGAAAGTAATTATACCTCCCACCTGTTCAAATTAATATCAGCTGGGTTAGTAAATTGATGGTCTATAAAAAGGCTTTTCGTTTCCAAGGTGTCACACAAGAAACATCTCATGGTGGGTAAAAGCAAAGCGCTCTCCCAAGAACTTCCCAACCTTATTGTTGCAAAACACATCGATGGAATCAAATACAGATGTATTTCAAAACTTCTGAATCTTCCAGTAAGCACTATTGTGGCCATTATCTGCAAGTGAAAGCAACATCACTTCATCGTCAAACGGCCACACACAGGAGCTCCTCACAAGATTTCTGACCAGGGAGTCAGAGGAATAATCAGAAGAGTAGCCCAAGAGCCAAGGGCCACTCGGAAAGAGCTCCAGAAACACTTGCAGGCAGCAGGTACCATCGTCACAGAGAAAACAATAAGCAATGTACTCCACTGCTCAGTCTCACCCGCAAGACTCCATTACTAAAGAAAAGGCATGTCGAAGCTCGTTTAATGTTTGCTACAACTTATTTGGACAAGCCTATGAAATACTGGGAGAGTGTAGTCTGGTCATGACTACACTCACAGAATGATGCAAAACGGGTTGAGATGAAATCATTGGTGTTTATTATTAGCACGTCTTTCTACCTTCGATAAAGAGGATCAGTGTAAATTATGAAAGTAATCTAGCACCATCCGATGATGTGTGTGTACATACAGTATCTGCATGTGGCAAATTATATAAACAATTTGAAATTATCCATGTTTAATTCATATTCTTTCTTATAGAGCATGTCAGAGTGTGTCAATTACTACATTAACTAACAAATTACTAAGGTGGTCGTTATTCATGCATGAATTCATAAGACTCATGTTGTAGTCGAGGTTAGCTCTTCATTAGTTCATGAATAGTACATGCCTTAAATCATCATTAGTTCATATTTAAGTAAGTATTAATTCATGTATTAGTGCATGATTATTCACATACTGTTATTGTAAAGTGTTAATGAAATCATTAAGAGCTTCACTTAACCTCCTGACACTCAGGATGTCCTAACTATAGAAAGTCATCTGCGTGAATGGAAAACAGTTTGTGGAAATGTTCTCCCAGGTTCTCACACAGCAAGGTGTGTGTGTGTGTGTGTGTGTGTGTGTGTGTGTGTGTGTGTGTGTGTGTGTGTGTGTGTGTGTGTGTGTGTGTGTCTGAATGTTTTTATATCTTGGTGGAGACCAGATGTCCCCATTATGTAAGATGCCTGGTCGTCATGAGGAAATTTACAGCTTTAACTTAAAGAGCCCAGAAGCCAAAAGGTTTCCTTTTGGTTATTGAAGTTAAGGATAGGCTTATGTGTAGGAATACCATTAATTAGCAACATTAAGTCAGTGGACAGTCCTCACAAAAAAAAAAAAAAAAAAGTATGCGTTCTGTGTCAAAGTAGATGGCAAATCATGGCAAACTTTCTCTCAAACTTTCTTACTGCTGATCAGTGTTTTTTTTCCCCCTGTTTATTCATCTTTCCACAGCTGTTTTCCTTTGATTGGAGCTGATCAGTAGATTAAAGCAGCTTTCTCTATCCGCCTTTCCCTGACTATGTTTACATGCAAAGATTTCCATCAGTTGGAACAAATTCATTCCGATTGCAGATTTTGAATGAATTGTTTACACATGCCCTAAACTCTGGGTAAAGTGTCACCATCATCATAACAATGAGAAACTCGGCAAGTCCTGCCAGATCCTGACAAGTAGCTCACATTACTTCTGCTCAATCACTGTGTTTGTGTTTTATAACTAGCAGAATATACTTAAAATATGCTTATTAAACTGAACGAGAGAAGACTATACATGATAAATATTCCTCTAGCAAATTATTAAATAGATCATCCACAGATTGAGATGTCATCCTGGTTGGCATACAGTATGAGGGATTTTTATTTACATTATTGGGTTACATGTAAACATAATGTATGACGGGGAAATCTGATTTCATGATCATAAACCATTTCATATTATGCTATTACACTCTTGATCTCTCTGTCTCGCTCTCTCTGTCTCTCTCTCTCTAACTCTCTCTCATACACACACCTGCAGAGCAACTCTTCATGCTGTTAATGCTTGATTTCCGGTGCTCTAAGGAAATTGGAGGCAGTAATGGGAGCCAACAGGAAGGGGAATCACACACACTGAGAGAAGCACTGATCGAGGAGAGTGTGCGTAATTTTCTTAACTCATCTTTTCATTATGGAAATGTGATTAGCATTGGTTACTCGTTTCAATCAGGCCACAGGTGGAATGTGTGAAACGATTCCCTCAGCAACAAAACTATCTGCAGCATCTCTCTCTCTCTCTCTCTCTCTCTCTCTCTCTCTCTCTCTCTCTCTCTCTCTCTCTCGCTCTCTCTCTCTCCATGTCTGTCATTTAGAAGTATTATGTACTATGTCCAACACATTACATTTTAATGAGACTTTCTTTTGCTAGTCCATGAGATCATAAGTTAATAAAAGCAATAGTTGACATTTACAATGTGTGACATATTAAAGGAAAAATAAAAAACAGTGGCTTAGTTGTGCTATGGGGGGCAATGGTATTGTCTCCTAAAGTGTGTGGTTCTTTCACACTTATTGGTCTGCTATTTTCACCTTTATCCTAATGAACCATGTCTATCCTAGTGGGAGTCCCTCTCAGGATGACCAGGAAAACCCATCCCCATCAACATGGTATGAGAGCTCACTGAATGGTCACCTGGTCTTTTTCCAATCTTCAGCTGTTGAGTTTCTGTGAGCCTGTATTCAATCTAGCCACAGATTCCTGTTCTTGACTAACATGCATGGAATCCAATGTGGTCTTCTGCTGTTATAGCTCATCTGCCTAAAGTTTGTGCATTCTGAAATGCTTTTCTACTCACCACGGTTGTAAAGAGTAGTTATTTGAGTTATTGTCACCTTCCTATCAGCTCAAACCAGTCTTGGCATTCTCATTTGACCTCTCTCATCAACAAGGTGTTTCCACCCACAGAACTGTGGAAAACACTGGATTTTGTTCTTAGCATGTTCTTAGCTTTTACCATTAAATATGCCATTTGGATAGAATATACACTTCCCTTGGTCTTTTTCCAACTTCAAACTTCCAGTTTTGATGAGTCTGTACAGACTGTAGCCTCAGATTCCTGTTCTTGGTTATTTGAGTTACCACCTGTAGAACCAGCACTCACAGGATTTTTGTTGTAGTTGTTGTTTTGTTTTGTTTTTTTGCACCATTTTTTGTAAACTCTTGAGACCATCAGAGATCAACAGTTTCTGAAACACTTTCTCAAATCATCCCAGCTAGGACACCAAAAACAGTTCCATGGTCAAAGTCAGTGAGATCTGAGATCTCTTTTTTTTGGGCCATTGTGATGTTTGGTGTGCATAGTAACTGACATTCTTGACCTGCATCTTAATCAGTTGAGCAGTGAGCTTGTTGACTGTTTACCTTTCCATACTGAAAGCACATACAGTAGTCACATTTTCCTTTGCATGCCAAAATAATGGCACTGCACGTAACATTGCCACCTCACAGCTTCAGGGTCCGTGGTTTAATCCACAGTTGAAGTTATTGTCTGTTATTGTGTGTAGTTCTTCCCATATGGGTTTCCTCTGGGTTCTCCAGTTTCCTCCCACCTTCCAAAACCTATGCTAAATTGTGCATATGTGTGTGCATGGTGCCCTGTGATGGACTGGCATCCAATTGAAGATGTGTCCCCATCTCACACCCATTGTTCCCAGAATAGGCTCCAGATCCACTGGGACCCTGACCAAGATAAAGTGTTTACAGTTGTATATCTGCACATTCATGCACTTGTCCAAATAGTCAATTATGTGGCAGTAGCACAATACATAAAATCATGTAGATACAGGTCAAGAGTTTCTATTAGTGTTCATGTCGAGCATCAGAACGGGGGTAAAATGTTGCAAAAAAACCAACACCAATAAAAAATCCAGTGAGTGCCAGTACTTCAGGTGGTAACTGAAATAACCAAGAACAGGAATCTGAGGCTACAGTCGGCACAGACTCACCAAAACTGGAAGGTTGAAGATGGAAAAAGACCAAGGGAAGTGTATATTCCATCCAAATGGTATCTTTTAATGGTAAAAGCTATTATCCTTGTTGTTGGCTACTCTTTGGTGGCTGCTAAGATCATTTTTTCAAGTACAAGTCAATCAGTAGCTCTTTGGCAGTCCTAGGATTTGTACTCACAACCTTCTGATCACCAACATAGAATCTTAACCACTTAGCTCCTACTGCCCAGCTTTTACAAACCTCATGTCACAACTTAATTATTGAAAGCGACAAGTACTTTGCTTCAGTTAATTCTGTCTTCCTCTGATTTATTTTTCCCTCTTTGTCTCCCTCTCTCCCCTCCCTTTTGGCTTCTCTCTGTGAGCCGAGGCAGATGGAGGAGACTTGGGCTCATTTAATGGTCAGTTTAGCTAATGCGCTAATGGCTGCCGAGAGAGTGACAGCGAGCTAATGAGCGCTTCATTTGGCCAATCAGCTCCGTTTCTGCCGTGCATAATCAGCATCTCGGGCCCGGTTGCCGTGGCACACGTAACCAAGGTAATTGCACCTTTCAGAGCTGCTCGGCTGCTGAGCGAAAGACAGCGAGATAGAGAGAAGGAAGAAAGCCAAGAAGGAATATCATCTAAATAAAGGAAAAGTGGCTGAGAAAATAAAAGAGGACGTTTAGGATGAAGGATAAATTGAGTCTGCAGATGGGACCTAGTGTGTTAAGCGTTGATTGAGTTAAGGCTTGACTGTTTTTGTACAAAATATCACGGCAAATCTCATTCAACTTTACATTCAATGAATTTCACATGGTTGTCAATACAAACCTGAAATCTTTTTTTGAATATTTAGGACAAGACCTAGTGCTACATTCAATCTCATACTGTATATTCCCACCATGTTTTTGTTGCCGAACACATTTATTGTTCTCTATGCTATGTGTGAGGGGTTTGAACGTGTGTGTGTGTGTGTGTGTGTGTGTGTGTGTGTGTGTGTGTGTGTGTGTGTGTGTGTGTGTGTGTGTGTGTGTGTGTGTGTGTGTGTGTGTGTGTGTGTGTGTGTGTGCACAATCTCTTCTCAGACAAATCCGCAGATGTCTAATTACTGCCCAATTGTAGCAGCAGGGAACATGCTTTTGCACCCTGTCTTCTCCTTCTGCTCGCTCCCTCCCTCACAACACTGAAAAACGGCTGCAACCGGCTAATCTCAGACATTTGTCATACAAAGGTAATTGCACGGTTGTGTTCTTGCCTGCCTGCCTGCTTCTCTTTCTCTCTAATTGACCCACGAGCAGCTAACTTCTCCACTTCCTTCACTCCCGATTTCCTTCTTTCTCCCTCTTTACCAACACAGATGTGTCAACAGCTTAGGAAATGCAAAAAAAGTGTTCTGATATTCAACACATGCTTATATACAAACGCAAATAAAAGTGCTTTGAATTGTGAGTACATATTTTGCACACATAAGGAGGAATGGGATCACGTGAACATGGGAAATGTCAACGGGAAACACGCATGAACGTGGCTTTTGAACACACATTCATGTTCTGACAATTGCAATTAGTGTTGATGCATTCCTGGAACAAATAGAGCAATCTAGAGGAATGTGATATGTTGTGTGCTTATAGTTCACACACACACACACACACACACACACACACACACACACACACACACACACACACACACACACATACACATTAAATCAGTCAATTTTTAGTGTTCTCACCCATGAAGAACAAACACGCACACAGACTCACACACATGCAACTAACAGCCAGGAAGTCAATCTGTTCAGTCTTTTGTTACCATTCTCTCAGTCCATCTCTCTCTCTCTCTCTCTCTCACACACACACACACACACACACACACACACACACACACACACACACACACACACACACACAAGCGTCATTGAGGAGCTGTTGCTCTGTCTGGTGTAAAAGGTCAGATGTCTGAGCTATCTGTTCTCCTGACATGTGGAATGCACAAAAGTGTGTGTGTGTGTGTGTGTGTGTGTGTGTGTGTGTGTGTGTGTGTGTGTGTGTGTGTGTGAATTTATAAATCTGTTAACCTGAGCATCGTTATCATATGTGTAAATGTGTGTGTTTGTGTGTGTCTGAATATGTGAAAATAGTTTGCTAATTTTACAGCCTCCACCCTAGGTTTAGAGCTCATGAATGTTCTCTACACAATTCTAATTTTACAGCCTCCACCCTAGGTTTAGAGCTCATGAATGTTCTCTACACACCCACACACACACACACACACAAGCCATGAAATATTTTGCAGTGCAACAGCATGGACAATAAATTAGCCTCCAATCTGAGTCTCAGATAATGTGATGGAGTTTATACTGGCTCCTATAATGCTCACTTAATATGTGTGTGTGTGTGTGTGTGTGGGTATGTGAGAGAGAGAGAGAACGAGTTCCTTTATTTACTCTCTTATTCTCACATAATACAATCTTTTGCTGAATGATGAGGGTTTTTTGGTTGTTAGCCCGTTTAAACAGACCAGGGAATGATTAGATAGACAAACGAGGTTTCTTTCTGGTGTTGATGAAGTCAGGCCACCAAGATCTCTATCTCACACACACACACACACACACACACACACACACACACACTAAAGAAATCTGGACAAATAAGATGGAGGAAGCCAATCTTGGAATATCGATCTATCTATCCATCTATCTATCTATCTATCTATCTATCTATCTATCTATCTATCTATCTATCTATCTATCTATCTACTGTGTGTATATATATATATATATATATATATATATATATATATATATATAAATATATATATATATATATATATATATATATATATATATATATATATATATATATATATATATATATATATACATATACACACACACACACACACACTGATTAGTCATAACACTAAAACCACTGAAAGGTGAATGAATAACTTTGATTACCTTGTTACAATGGCACAATGCTGAAAAACTTCATGCTGGCTATGATAGAAGGGTGTCTGAACACTGGTCAGAGTGCCCATGCTGACCCCTGTCCACCGCTGAAAGCGCCTACAATGTGTACATGAGCATCCGAACTGGATCGATGGAAGAAAGGACTTGGTTTGATGAATCATGTTTTCTTTTACGTCATGTGGACAGCTGGGTGCCTGTTTGTCACTCACCTGGGGAGGATATGGCACCAGGATGCACTATGGGAAGAAGGCAAGCTGGTACGATACAATGTTCTGCTGGGAAACCTTGGGTCCTGCCTTTCATGTGGATGTTACGTTTACACATACCACCTACTTAAACATTGTTGCAGACCAAGTTTACCCTTTTGTGGCAATGGTATTCCCTAATCCCTAATAGCAGTGGATTATTTCAGCAGGATAATGTGCCCTGACACACTTAAAAAATTGTTCAGCAATGGTTTGAGGAACATGGCAAGGTGTTCAAGATGTTGACTTGACCTCTAAATTCCCCAGATCTCAATCCAATCGTGCATCAGTGGGATGTGCTGAACAAACAAGTCTGATCCATGGAGGCCCGACCTCGCAACCTACAGGACTTAAAGGATCTGCTGATAACGTCCTGGTGGCAGACACCACAGCACACCTTCAGAGGTCTTGTGAGTTTTGGCGGCACAAAGCGGATCCTTGTATACACTTAAATAAACTATATAATCTCCCTATAACTTTGTCCCCCATATGGATAGGGCTATCTGAGTTAGATTAGGAATATTAGAGTTAGATTTACGTGTAGCATAGCATTAATTATGACAGCTGAACAGTCCTCACAAGGATAGACAAACAGGTGTGTGTGTGTGTTTATATATATCCAGAAACAAATGTATAGTTCTTACAGTGAATGGATTTTTTTTCCCTTTAGTCTGAAAAAAAAGGAAACCTAGAATTGTCAATCAGCCCCCTGAAGTGTGTTTGTGTGTGTGTCTGAAGCTTCACTCCCCATGATGAGACAAACTCACAACCTTTCAGATACATCAAGACATATGTATCCATGTAAGCGGCCTTATTTACACTGATTACATACCTTAGAAAGCGCGTGTGTGTGTGTGTCTTTGTCTGTGTGTGTGTGTGTGTGTGAGTGTGTGTGTGTGTGTGTGTGTGTACACCTGGCACTGTATGTAAGAGAGATAAAAAGAGAGTAATGAAAACACGTTTTTTTCTTCCTTCTGGACAAATATGAGATTTCCGTATTTAGTTCAAGCAACAAAAGAATAACTGACAGCTTTAACCCTTTCAGACTTTCATTAAAGCCTTGAAACAATTGTGTACACATTACAGACTGATTATATCAACATTTACCCAACCAGATTATTAGTGCTTTTCCATCAGGTAGTGTGGTACAACTCAGTATGTTTTACTGATACAAGTCCAGCACTATCCATAGCTTATTCCTGTACCTGAGCCTGTTTTCCATCACATAACAGTACCTCTGAAACGACAGGTTCTCTGCCATTTCTTTGGGATTTGTTTCTATACTGTGTCATACTGCGTTATTTGGAAGAAAAGTGCTAGTATTTAAAACCAGACTAATTAAGCAGGCAGATTTCACACTAATAAATAAAACTCTGATGCCAGAGCTTGACAAACTTGTAGCTCCGGTTGTCTTACAGACCTGCCTGATTCATCCAGATGCTCTACTTCCATTTTGAGCTTCAGCACTTATGAATCACTTTCTGCTGTTGTAGATCGTCCCACATGAATACCCTAAAGATTGCACTTCACAAAAGCAGTATATACCAAAGTCTCACCCTTTCTTCAGGCCTCTGGATACTGTAGACTTGTAAAGACTATCATGCTCATATTGAATATCTTTTTAACGCCATACTGTGTGACTTGACTGCATACAATTGTAGAAGAGTATTGATTTCTAATCCCACTACCTGATGTCACTCAGATGAGGATAGCTTCCCATTTGAGTCCGGCTCCACTCAAGGCTTCATCCTCATGTCGTTTCAGGGAGATTTTCCTTGCCACTCTGGCCTCTGGATAGCTCATAAGGGATCTAAATGTACATTGTGATTCACGAGTAAAACTTATCTAGAGACACTATATTTCAAGAGCATCCCATTCCAGATTTAGTCCCCTTTTCCTGTAAATAATGACCTCCACTCATCTGGGAAGGCTTTCCACTAGATTTTGGAGTGTAGCTATGGGGATTTGTGTTAATTCTGTTACACGAGCATTCATGAGGTCGGATGCATGGTCAGCATTCCAGTTCATTCCAAAGGTGTTCAGTGGGGTTGAGATCAGGGCTCTGTGCAGGACACTCGAGTTCTTCCACTCTAAACTTGGCTTCCATGTCTTCATAGAGTTCATTTCATGCACAGGGGCATTGTCATGCTGGAACATGTTTGGACCTCTTAGTTCTGGCGAAGGGAAATCATAATGCTACAGCATGCACAGACATCTTATACAATTGTGCGTTTCCAACATAGTGGCAACAATTTGGGGAAGAACCACATATTGGTGTGATGGTCCGGTGCTCACAAACCTTTGGCCATGTTGTGTGCATAACAGCAAAGCTAGCAATGCACTATTTAATACAAAAATAAAATGGTTATAAATTAAGGAAAGGAAATAATAACTTTTGAGAACATTTGGCTCTCTTGTTAGCCAAATATCTCCAGTTTCATGAGAAGAAGTTGCTTTCAAAAAATGAATTAAGAAGCAGAGATACTCTAAAAATGACATGGGCCGGATAGCCAGTCTTTGGGGAAATGGAAAGCAGTGAAAATCACTATATTTGATTAAATTTATGTTCAGACTACAGGCAAATCCTGCTAAATGCAGTGTATTGATATGGATATTAAATGCACATTAATACAGCCCCATTTAACAAGTTTTGCCTATTAATTCATAATAGTAAACTAGAATACTAATTATTTTGTGCTGTGCTTATTTATTTATTTATTTATTTAGTGTTTTATTTTTGGCCAGGCTGGAGGTGTCGGATATTATGCTTGCACTCGTAAATCAGAAATAACATTTCTTCATGCACTGATTGTTTTACCACTTGCCCAGTGAAAGCAGATGCTATTTTATAAGTAGCAATCGGGTGTATTAGAAAATCAGGAATATAAAGTTTGGAAATAAAAGTGACATGATGCATGTGGGTAATATACTAGTAGCTGAAAACATGATCACATATCAACACCCTTGTGCTCACTGATCCTCCATAAAACACAGTTATCCTCATATACCATTCTGATTGGAGCAGACAGATAGGAGATAGATTTAGGCTCTTGGGTACTCTCTGTTTGAGAGCTGACTCACTGAATGTCTTCTTGTTCATGTTCTTTCTCCTTTATCCTTTTGGATGCTGCAAAAAATAAAGTCTGTATGAAAAGGTACTGCATGTATAGTTAAGGATAGAGTCAGGGGGCAGGGTTAGTCATCATGGGCTTTTTACAACATAATTCGTACAAACAAATATTTTATTCTTTTCTTTTTTATGTAGCATGAACCCTTCTCAGTGCTCTTCTCATATTCGTTAAAACAACAGACAACAAGCAGTTCACTACTTGTCTGACGTTCAAGTTCAAACTCAAGTTCAAGTGCGTGTGTGTGTTTTGCGTCAGCTATGACAGTTCAGTCTCTGTTTGCTTCTGAAAGGAAAAACAGCCATATAAGAAGACTACCAGTAATAACACACAAGTCAGACCAATCACAATTACCTGCCAGTTCAACTAACCTTTTTTCTCTATCCACAGGGGACACTTGACTTCTGTATATCCCCACTGCTACAGTGTAACACTATTAAGCCAACATGACGAAATGCATACAGTTGGCCCAAATGATTTTAAACACATGAAACCATCTGTACATTGCTAATTGGAGAACAAAAGAGTGGGTTGTGTCTATACCCCAAAGCCAGGACACATGATGTAAATTGACAGACAGCAGACAGGTCCTTTTTTTTATAGTTAAATTATGATTAATTGAAACAGCTTCTCTTAATAAGAGCCTTGGGTAAGTATATATTTATTACAACCAAAAAGAAAGGGCACTGCGGCAAAAGGCAAGGTGCACAAGGGTTAGGTGCTTGAGTGTGCACACCCCATCACCATCCCCGAAACCAAGCTCTCTGTCTCTTATTTACACTCCTGCCTCTACTGGGAAGGGCTTTTGCGTCTCTAATTCCATTAATATTGTTTATAGTGAGCCAAAAAGATCACCCGAGAAGATAGTCTGGGATTAAAAATAAAGGTCACCGTGTTATTGTTATAAAATCTACCAATCTACCAATCTTTTCTCATTCTTACCAGAAATTTGTATGGATTCATATGAATGAGGGATATGGTTGGAATTTGCTTGTTTGCATATGAAAAAAGTCATAAGAAAATGCAGGAATACTAACTCTGAACCTTTGTATTGTTTATAGGACATGAGTTGTGTATATTGTTATATATTGTACATATATATGCAAAGCAGTGTAGAGAGCAGAGCATTTTCATAGCATGGTTGAAGTGCCCTAAAGGTCAGTCAGTAAAACAGGTATCCTTGGATATGCAAGTCTAAAATCACTAAAAGATAGGGTGGAATGCAATAGGAAGTGCAACACAGTTACTATAGATCGATACATAGATTATTATTATTTTTTTTACTATAATAGTATATAATACTGCATTAATATAGAACTTACAAGCATCTCAAATTGTTAAGAATAAAAACACAGTAAGGCCCAAAGGCTTATTTCCACTGTGGTCCTATAAAGGATGTCAGATGACACAGTGTAGTAGTCAGAGAAGAACACGGAATGAAAATTTATATATGTATATATATATATATATATATATATATATATATATATATATATATATATATATATATATATATATATATATAAGCATATTTTTACCCACTAAACTCAATCTCAGTGGTAGAATATGTGTTATACTCCCTCTGGTTGCATAGTTGTGAAGATCTCTTACTCAGTTAAAGTACGTAGATTGTTGGGGACTAATTAATTAAGAATTTTATGAGTAATTCTCAACTTAATTGTTCTTTTCTCTTCTGGAAGAAGGTTGAATTTTTTTAAATGATCTACTTTCAAATGTGTACAGAGAAGCATTTTCAATATAACCCTAATCAGCTTGTTTTGGGCTGTCTGAAGTCTGTTCTTAATGGATTAATAGAGCTGCTGTACCAGAAATTTGCTGCACAATCAATTGAATGCAAAATCATTGAATTAATGCCCCGGCCAAAGTTTTTAATGTTGTAGTAATGCAGCTTTCCTAGCTAGAAATTTGCTCTTTTGTCCGATCTTTTTTTTTTTTTTTTAAGTTTTCTAAGCTATTGTATCCCCATTTAATCGATTATCTAAGACACACTGTAGATAATTTATTGTTGATTTATAAGAAATTAGAACCTGACCTACCCTCACTGTAAAAGCCAACAGTTTATTTAGCCTGCTTAGAGAACCAAATAAGATGCCCTTCATTCTCCCCAATTTCAGGGACAGTTTATTGTCAAATATAGTTTGAACTTTGAGAAGCTTAGCACTTCATTTATTTTCTACCTCAGTTTTCTCTTTGCAATACTAACAATGCAACATCATCAGCATAAAGGAAAGGACCACATGAGCAAGCTACTGTAAATTCATTAAAATACAACAAGAAAAAACTCTACAGGCATATGTCCCATTTATCTTCCAGTGAAGTAAAATTTAACCTACTTAGTGGCCAACTCTCTAAAGCCTAATACTTTTAATTTATACAACTATATGCCATGATCTGTGGTATCCTTTGACTTTTTTAGATCCAATACGACCACATTGGAGAAATACCTTATATCTACCTCCTTTTTAATAAGATCAGTTAAACACAACAAAAAAGTTCCCGTGGAGTGTGATCTTCGGGATCCAGCCTGACTCTTTTTACTAGAGGACCAAAAATGGAATTCCCACCTGTTTTGGAGGTGCCCATGTTGAGCATTGAATTTTTTTGTGATGTCATACTCCACAGTAGTGGTTAGTGGCTCATATTAAAGTAAACACAAGCAGAATTAGTAGTTTTGAGAATGTGTTTTTCATCAATTTTTCTTTTGTTTCCTAGCCTACTAGGTTTAATTGTTATAATTTTATTGTGCCAGTTGTACACAGTGTTTTACTATCAACAAATACAAATTGGTTGTGCTGTCAATTTCATCTCTTTACTAATGTTATTGTAGAGAGGAGTGAATTGCCCAGCAAGGGGCTCACAGCCCTCCCCTTTCCTACTGCCCTGCTCACCAGCAGCTAAACACAAATTCTTGATACTCTACACACAGAAACCCAACAGTGTCCTGAGTAATCTTATGACAGACTTGCGGCGATAAAATTATTCATTTGTTTATATTGATTGAAAATCTATAATAAGTCGACTTCCATTCTGCTGTTGGAATTGAATGCCAGTGTACTACAAGAAATAAAAAAGTTTTTTTTTTTTTTGTTTGTAATTTTTCCAGCACAAATGGGAGTATTATTTTGATACACAGTGTGAATAATTTCTGGATTTAATAGGAGGAAGGCCTGTACAATGTGTCCCAAGAAATTACCCTATATATATATATATATATATATATATATATATATATATATATATATATATATATATATATATATATAACGCCGACACTTGACATGAACTTGCAAAAAGTAACATGAACATCTCTGGTGAATTCAAATAACCAAAATAATAAAGCGTTTATCTGAGTTAACATGAGCACATATTTAGCATTATCATGTGAAATTGTGTACATGGTGTTCTTTTCTTTTCATACCCAAATAAATCCATCCTGCATGTTTGCTCACCTTTTTTTCCCTTTTTGTCTCCAATTAACATTTGACACACAATTAACTTTGTTCAGCAGTTTCTCAAAATTGAGCTGTGCTAGTTTTCCAGAATTAAAAACAATTTCCAAGTTTAAATGGATCAATAAGACATCCATTCTTAATGACTGAACAGGAGTAGGAGAGATAATAAAATTGTCACTTCAGTGCTTCAAATCTGAGCTGCTTTATGTAAATAATCATGCAAATACTTATAAACTCCTAATTATCAGGCGTAGCTCCAGATGGGTTTGAAAAGTTCATTATGTTGCAGGTCCCAGGATAAAAAAAAAAGGCAGAATATATGACAAGCTTTTTCCAAGAAGCCAAATAGTGGCAGTGAACCTCATCAACCTCTGGCTAACTGATGCTGAATAAACACAGCACAGCTTCGATGATCCGTCAGTTTGGTCAGCTTGCAGAAACCTCTGAGCCGCAGATGGTCGAAGTTGTATTTTTCCAGTGACTTGATAAATGGTGTATGAAGTTACACACATTCCTTAATACACCAGTTGAAATATTTATTGTTAGTTTGAAATGGGAATGCGCTTGAGATTGTAGATGATAGGGTCAAAATGAACATTCTCTTGTTGAATGTGTGATATACATTATGATAAGTGGAATTTCTTAAGCTAGCCATTAAGGTCAGAGTAAAGGAATGTGGTAACTTAGATGTGTCTTGTGTGTGTGTGTGTGTGTGTGTGTGTGTGAGAGAGAGAGAGAGGTTTTATTTCCGGAAGTTTTAATATTTTGGTTTGGAAAAATTCAGCCTTTGAGCTAAGTATTGTCTCTGATGAAGATGCGGTCTCCTCCAATGCCCTCCTTGTTGGGAACAATTAATTAATTAATTAATTAATTAATTAGCAATGTCATGTTTATGAATTTAATATTGACCTTGACAGGCCTTCCATAATTGGAGTGTATGGAGTGTTTACACCAAACTGTCAGACAGTGGTGCTAAACTTAATATTGCTCTTCTCTTAAGAGACAAATGGCCTTAACTCCTTCCTGTCTGTGTAACTCTCGAATTACTGTTGAATAGTGCTTGGATACTAATGTGCTCAATTCCAGAATTGCATACATGTACATAACTCATGTATGAATAAAGCCATTAGTGCTAGTGTGCCATGTATGTTGATGTAATATTGCCTTTGCATTTTTATTTACATTTCTATAGACATGAAGGGCATGGTAGCTTAGTGGTTATCATGTCTGCATTACACCTCAACGGTTGGGGTTTTGAATCTCACATCTGCCCTATGTGCTTAGAGTTTGCATGTTCTAACCATACTTTGGGGGTTTCCTTCAGGTACTCTGGTTTCCTTCCCTAGTTCAAAGACATGCATTGTAGACTGATTGACATTTCTAAATTGTCCGTAGTGTGTGTGTGTGTGGTTCTGCCCTGCGATGGGTTGGTAGCCCATACAGGGTGTCCCCTACCTTGTGCTCCGAGTCCCTTGGGAAAGGCTACAATCTCCCCCATGACCCTGTGTAGAATAAGCGGTATAGAAAATGGATGGATGGATTTTTATAGACCTACTAGCTAACACAGTGCTAACAATACCATTCTTTACAATGACACTTTTAGTAATCAGCAGTTTAGTCCCAGTTAATAAAGGTTTCTGTGAACAATTCAACCCCACTTGAGCAATTCTCAAAAAGTGTTTCAATGTCATTATAATTTACAGGTACAATGAAATCAAACATTAGAAAGACGCCCCATTAAAAGGTGTTCATAAAAATAAGGACTGCATGATTATTTGTGCTTGCGGTAAGTTAGTCACAGAAACCTTTTTAATTAAGATGCACATTCGGATGTAAGCTGAAGGCTGACACAAACACACAGTTTTGTTTGTTCAGGGCTTTTCTCTCATTACCAAGCCTCAGATATAACAATGAAGATGAATTCAAACAGTGAAAAGATTAATTTAACTCTAAATAATGTTTTCAATTATGGAGCTTTGTGTGAGTGTGTGTGCATGTCTGTCTGTTCAGTCTAAAATTTTTCATCCATCCTCATACATATGTAGAATATTGTTTGTGGAATTGAGATTTATAGAAGAATAAAATAGATACAGTCAATGGCCACTTTAATAGGAACCTGTACACCTGCTCGTTAATGCAATTATCCAGTCAGCCAAGTATATGGTTGTTGCCCATCTGCCTCAAGAACTGTCCACTGTCACGATTCCCCCTTGAAGCAGCGTGCTCTAAGCGCGAATGCGCGAGCACCTGCTTTTCCGCTGTTGACCGTAGTGACATTGGGACACGTGTGTTTTGTTTATGTTTGTCATGTCTCCTCCCTGTTCCGTCATTGGCTGGGAATTCACATGGGTCTGTATTGCTCCCAGCTGATAGCAGTTTACACGCTAATCAGGTCCGCATATATACCGCGCGCTTCCCAGCACACAACGCGGAAGATTAAGAAAGCGTAAATAATAAGTCGTAAGTCGTAAGTAAATGTTTAGCGTTAGTTTAGTTCGCGTCATAGTCATAGTCATAGTCATAGTCATAAGTCAGTCGCGCTGGATTCTCCGCTTCCAGTCCCTCGTTCTAGTTCGTGTCTTGTTTTGGTTATCGACCTAGATTCCTGCCTAGCCCCGTGTATGCCTGTTTGCCAATCGCCTGACCTCTTGCATGTTTACGGATTACGTTTTGGATCACGTTTTGGATTTGTCTGCCTGCCTGTCTCTACAAATAAACAACTGTTATCCTGCACTTGTATCCGCCTTATCTCTGCTCCGTCACGATGTGTGACAGAATCTTCCGCCCTAACATGGATGCAGCAGGAGGAGTAGAGAGAGGGCACGCCACAGCAACCAGGAAAATCGTAGGACAATACCGCATCGGGGAACGCTCAGATTACTGGCCGCATTTTTCATCCGTGCAATTTCCCCAAAGGTACGCCATTGAATTGCCGCCAGAGACAGCGGGATTGGGGAGCTACCCGCTGGAGTTTCTCTTCAGCTGCCAGGAGTATTTCTGCAGCTTGGCAGTTCCCAAGCCTACTAAGAGAGAGTGGATCGGGTTCCTGGTGTCCAGGTTTTGCGGCCTGGCCCGTGACTGGGCGGAGCAGCTGGTGAGTGCTGGGTCGCCAGCCCTCCATGATGTCACTCAGTTTTCAGAGCTGTTTATGGAGGAGTTTTCACAGCCTGGACAACTTCATGGTCTTGATTTACTGGGGTGGTGAGTCAATGGACAGCCCCAGGTGGACCCACCATTCAACCTCTATTATGAGGAGATGGACAGAGCAGTAACCAGCGATCCACTTCAGTTTCTGGCCAACACGGGGGCGAAATCCCCGAGATGTATGACTGAGGGCTGTGGGAGAGAGACTCAGCTTCAATGTCCCACTTGCAGGAAGCTGGGCCTCCAGGAAGCTTTCTTCTGCTCTCAGGAATGCTTCAAGAGCAGCTGGCGGGAGCATAAGAAACTCCACCGGAGAGCCCGTGCAGAGACCCAGCCCAGGACCGACAGGGTGACCTCAGAGCTCGAACCTGAGCCCCACGAGGTGGGCTCACCCGCCGAGCTCCAACAAAAGGTCCAAGTCAAGTCTCACGTCCCTGAGATTCAAGTCAAGTCTCACGTCCCTGAGATCCAAGTCAAGTCTCACGTCCCTGAGATCCAAGCCAAGCCTCCAGTTCCTTAGCTCCAGGTCCAGCCTCCAGCCCCTGAGCTCCAGGTCCAGCCTCCAGCCCCTGAGCTCTAGGTCCAGCCTCCAGCCCCTGAGCTCCAAGCCAAGCCTCCAGCCCCTGAGCTCCAAGCCAAGCCTCCAGTCCCTGAGCTCCAAGCCAAGCCTCCAGTCCCTGAGATCCAAGCCGAGCCTCCAGTCCCTGAGATCCAAGTCAAGCCTCCAGTCCCTGAGATCCAAGTCACGCCTCCAGTCCCTGAGATCCAAGTCACGCCTCCAGTCCCTGAGATCCAAGTCACGCCTCCAGTCCCTGAGATCCAAGTCACGCCTCCAGTCCCTGAGATCCAAGTCACGCCTCCAGTCCCTGAGATCCAAGTCACGCCTCCAGTCCCTGAGATCCAAGTCATGCCTCCAGTCCCTGAGATCCAAGTCAAGCCTCAAGTCCCTGAGATCCAAGTCCAGCCTCCAGTCCCTGAGCTCCAGGTCCAGCTTCCAATCCTTGAGCGCCAGGTCCAGCCTCCAGTCAGGAAGGTCCAGGTCAAGTTTCACGTCCCTGACGCCCAAGCCAAGCCTCCAGGCTCTGACGCCCAAGCCAAGCCTCCAGGCTCTGACGCCCAAGCCAAGCCTCCAGGCTCTGACGCCCAAGCCAAGCCTCCAGGCTCTGACGCCCAAGCCAAGCCTCCAGGCTCTGACGCCCAAGCTCTGCTAATATCTCAGCCTAAGGACCAAATGCTGCTCACGCCCAAGCCTACCGACCCGGTTGCCCCAGTTCAAGCCGCTGACACACACCGCCAAGCTCTGCTCACGCCACAGTCCGCTGACACTCCCAGCCAAGCTCTGCTCACGCCCCCGTCCGCTGACACGCCCAGCCAAGCTCTGCTCATGCCCCAGTCCGCTGACATGCACAGCCAAGCTCCGCTCACGCCCCAGTCCGCCGACACGGCCAGCCAAGCTCCGCCCATGCCCAAGGTTCCCCTAATGACCTCAGAGCCTCAGCCTCCCTGTTCAGCTGTGGACGTCACTCAGCCTCCCTGTTCAGCTGTGAACGTCGCTCAGCCTCCCTGTTCAGCTGTGGACGTCGCTCAGCCTTCCTGCTCCATGGCAGATAGCGTTCCCCTCTTCTGCTTCGAGGAGACCCACGCTCCTCTCCCTGGCCCCACGGAGACCCATGCTCCTCTCCCTGGCCGCACGGAGACCCATGCTCCTCTCCCTGGCCTTACAGGGGACTTCGCTCTGCCTTCCAGTTCAGCTGGGGATGTCGCTCTGCTTTCAGGCCCCGACGAGGACGTCGCCCTGCTTCCCTGCTCTGCCGAGTACAGCGCTCTGTTTCCCTGCGCCGCCAAGGACGTCACTCTGCCTTCCTGCTCCGACGAGGACGTTGCCCTGCTTCCCTGCTCCGCCGAGGACGTTGCCCTGCTTCCCTGCTCCGCCAAGTACAGTGCTCTGCCTTCCTGCTCCGACGAGGCTGTCGCACTGCCTTCCTGCTCCGACGAGGCTGTCGCTCTGCCTTCCTGCTCCGACGAGGCTGTCGCTCTGCCTTCATGCTCCGACGAGGACGTTGCCCTGCTTCCCTGCTCCGCCGAGTACAGTGCTCTGTTTCCCTGCTCCGCCGAGGACATCGCTCTGCCCTCATGCCCAGCTGAGGTCGTCGCTCTGCCCTCATGCCCAGCTGAGGTCGTCGCTCAGCCTCCCTGTCCAGCTGAGGTCGTCGCTCAGCCTCCCTGTCCAGTTGAGGTCGTCGCTCAGCCTCCCTGTCCAGCTGAGGTCGTCGCTCTGCTTCCCTACGCCGCCAAGAACACCATGCAGTTTCCTGGCTCTGCTCGGGACATCCAGCCCAGGGGGCCGGGGCCGCCAATGAAATGGGATGACTCATGACACTCCGGGAGGAGTGCCTTTGGGGGGGGGGGGTTCTGTCACGATTCCCCCTTGAAGCAGCATGCTCTAAGCGCGAATGCGCGAGCACCTGCTTTTCCGCTGTTGACCGTAGTGACATTGGGACACGTGTGTTTTGTTTATGTTTGTCATGTCTCCTCCCTGTTCCGTCATTGGCTGGGAATTCACATGGGTCTGTATTGCTCCCAGCTGATAGCAGTTTACACGCTAATCAGGTCCGCATATATACCGCGCGCTTCCCAGCACACAACGCGGAAGATTAAGAAAGCGTAAATAATAAGTCGTAAGTCGTAAGTAAATGTTTAGCGTTAGTTTAGTTCGCGTCATAGTCATAGTCATAGTCATAAGTCAGTCGCGCTGGATTCTCCGCTTCCAGTCCCTCGTTCTAGTTCGTGTCTTGTTTTGGTTATCGACCTAGATTCCTGCCTAGCCCCGTGTATGCCTGTTTGCCAATCGCCTGACCTCTTGCATGTTTACGGATTACGTTTTGGATCACGTTTTGGATTTGTCTGCCTGCCTGTCTCTACAAATAAACAACTGTTATCCTGCACTTGTATCCGCCTTATCTCTGCTCCGTCACGATGTGTGACATCGACAGAACTGGATGTTTTGTTGTTTTTTGCATCATTCGGTGTAAACTCTAGAGATTGTTGTGCATGAAAATCCCAGCAGATCATCAGTTTCTAAAATACTCAGATTAGCCCATCTGGCACCAAAAACCATGACACAGTGATTGCCACTGAGATCACATTTTTTCCCCATTCTGCTGTTTGATGTGAATATTAACTGATGATCTTGATCTGTATCCAGACGATTTTATACATTGCACTGGTACCACATGATTGGTTGCTTGGCTAATTGCACGAATGAACAGGGAAACGGGTGTTAATATTTAGGTGGTCAACAAGAGTATATTTACATATGATACATCAGTTACAAAATGTTTATTCATATGGATATTAGTTGTATTAGTGGTTATAATTGAATGGCTATTATTTTCATTTGTGTCTGTCTTTGCTTGCTTTTCTTTCCCCTGTATCCTTATCTATGCCTGTCAATCCCAGTTTAGGAGGTGTGAACTCGGTGTCATTCCTTATGTAGGAGGTGTGGCCTCAGTCTCAGTCCTGGAATAGATGGTTGGGCCTCAGTGCCAGTCCTTATGTCAGTCCTCAGTGTCAATCCTAATGTAAGAGGCGTGCCCTCAGTGTCAGTCCTGATGTGGGAGGTGTGACATCAGTGTTAATCCTTATATAAGTGTGTCCTCAGTGTCAGTACTGTACTTATGCAGGAGGTCTGGCCTCAGTGTCAGTACTGTACTTATGTAGGAGGTGTAGCCTGAGTGTCAGTCCATATGTAGGAAGTGTGGCCTCAGTGTCAGTACTGTACTTATGCAGGAGGTCTGGCCTCAGTGTCAGTACTGTACTTATGTAGGAGGTGTAGCCTGAGTGTCAGTCCATATGTAGGAGGTGCGGCCTCAGTGACAGTCCTCATGTAGGCGGTGTAAGCTCAGAGTCAGTCGAAATGTAGGACATGTGGTATCAGTGTCAGTCCATGTGTAGAAGGTGTGGCCCCAGTGTAAGTCCTGGTGTAGAAGGTTTGCCAGTCCTTATATCAGTCCTCAGTGTCAGTCCAAATTTAGGAGGCATGGCCTCAGTTTCAAATTAAATGTGGGAAGTATGGTCCCTTATGTAGGAGGTGTGGCCCCAGTGCCAGTCCTTATGTAGGAGGTTTGGCCTCAGTGTCAATAATGTTATAGAAGGTTTGGCCTCAGTACTAGTCCTTATGTAGGAGGCATGGCCTCAGTGCCAGTCCTTATGTAAGAGCTTTGGCCTTAGTGTCAGTCCTTATGTAGGAGGTGTGGCCTCATTGTCAGTCCAAATGTAGGAGGTGTGGCCTCAGTGTTAGTCCTGGTATGTCAGTCCTCAATGTCAGTCCTAATGTAGGCGGTACACTGTACACTGGCATCAGTGTAAATTCTTATGTAGGAGGTGTAGCCTCGGTGTCAGTACTGTACTTATGCAGGAGGTCTGGCCTCAGTGCCAGTCCTTATGTAACTGGTGTGGCCTCAGTGTCTGTCCCAGTGTATGAGAGTATTGATGTTGGTCCAAATGTAAGAGGAGTGGCCCGATTGTAGGGGGTGTGGACTCACTGTCACTCAGTCCTGTTGCAGAAGCTTAGCCTTGCAGTCCTCTCAATCGTGGAACAGCAGTGAATCACATGATACTGCATTGTATCACAGAACATCTTTTTTTTCTTTCATTTTTTTTTCATTTTTCATTTTTTTTTTTACATCAGTAAGGCTTTAAATAATATTGTACTAATAATTAGCTGCTTTACATGTATGTTAAATGCATCTTTTCTACATCAGGCTGTTTATGAAGACTGTTGTCTTATAGACTAGATAGACACCCCTGTCATTTTACTTCAGTCAAAGAGTATTTTGGCTTTGGCATTGGGCATTTCTGCTCTCCATGTAGTCTCAGTTTATAGTGCTGAGTTACGCAGACTGGTTGCTAAGGTGGAGTTATAGTCTCATTGGCTATCAGTCTAATGGGAATGTATCACTGCATTCTAGTGTCTCTGTGGAGAAATCATTAAAAAAAAAAAAAAAAAGTCTTGAGAAATTAACTTGTAGATTCCTACATTAAGCGAATAAAGCACTATATTTTGAGAAACATGATACATATTTAAGGTAATTAAGTAAATTAGAAGAAACAGCACAGGTGAGCTGCAGGTTTAGATTATGTGCAGATACTGTACACTGACTGAATAGATCAGACATGCCCATTTACTGTAGGCTACCCGGTTGACCCACAAGCACTCAGAATAGCCTCCAATATAATATACTACTTATAATTTAAAATTACTTCAGGGTCATTGTTTGTATAATATGCTATCATTGTCATAACATCACTAAAATTGTTGATGCCATACAGTTTAACACGTTTGCTGCTCTATTTATTTACTGGTACAAAGGGCCAGAATTCTACTTTTTCGGGATTGATAATTTTGTTGATTATTTTCATTGTCTTGTGTGTTAAATTATGCCTCCTCTTTGAATAGAATTTCAGATTTTATTCTCAAAATATTACTTTTTTCGCAAAATGTCATTGTACTAATATCAGTTTTAATATCAGTATCTGTTTTAAGTCCTGAAACATACCAGGTGTGGGTTCATGACTTTTGTATTAAAAAAAGAGTTGTTTCATGTAAATTGATACAGGTTTACAGTTGGAGATGGAGTTGCTTTAAAACATCCTAGATTGTTTTTGTAGCAGTATCTTTAAGAGTTGACCAAATTTTGTATTTGTAGTACTAGCTTGTGTTGCCTATTAGAGCTGACAATTAAAATGACTTCTTTCTTCATAATGGAAATGTTTTTTTTTGTTTTTTTTTTAAAGAAAAAAAAAAGAAACAGGTTGCATAATTTTACTTTAGATGACAAGGTCACAAGCATAGAAAAGTATTCTTACTTACCTCCTCTCAACATTTTTATCTCTTGAATTCAACCAGCAGCCTGCATTTTTGATACATTTTCAGAGTTCTCTCTATTTTTTCTAAAGAGCATCATATTTTTACATTGTGCATACATTATACTGTACCTGGTGTTTCACATAGATTTGCAAGTAACTGAATGATTATAAGAATAAGACATTGTAGCATTAATACAATGTATAATACTACTTACTATTTATGAGAATGAGACACTGTATCATTTTAACATCTTAATGAAACTTGATTTGCTGTTTTTTTTTTTTAATCATGTTTGAATTTAATAAAAAAAAAAACTATTGGATTTTGAGCACAAAGAATCACAAGTTTACATAAAGCTACTATATAATAATAAAACTGATAATAGAATGTGTTTACATTTCTACCACGGAAAATTATTGGTGCTCAGACAAATGCCAATAAACTTCACTGTCGTTCTGATTGGGATTTAGTATATGCATCTGCAGGGTAAAAATGCACGCCACATTATTCTGCTCTGAAAGAAAGATTTGAAATTATTTCGATATGAAAAGACACACTGATTGCAACATTTCTAAATATGCAAATAGAAGCACATTCATCACATTTTGATGAACTGAACGTGAGCACTCAGTGATCATACAGCGACAAGTGTCAGATGATCAATCTTGTTTAATCACTCAAATTAAACAAATCAGTTTATGATGATCTGACAAGGATTACTACATTTTAAATGTGTAAAGTCCCAGATTTTCATCTCTAAACTTTCATTTTATTTTTTCCATTTTCATATAATTGCAGGTCTCCTATATCTCATGGACAAAGACATCTTTGTGCATCTCCAATGGCCTGAAGCCAGTTTCTGTAAACTGAATAATGAATAAGAAATTCTATACGTGATACTAGTCTATTGATATCAATGAATTTGAATTATTTAGCAAGAATCTTCTTATATGCAACAATCTGTGGCTAAATTCAGAGGCATTGTGGGTAAAATGTCTCCTCAGCCACAGTGGCACTATTGGAGCTTTTGTTTGATCATTACACAAATAGATTGTGGTTTTCTGTGTGTCTTGTACAAAATGAGATTGCTAAGGAGCAATACAGTACTTCTATGCAGAAGTTGTTCCTTCTCATGAATGCTTGATGCTCTTAAGCCTCTGTTCTACTCAGGATGATGTTCGGTTTTCCCAGTTTCTGTCTCATCCTCCTGTTTTAAATTCCTCTCACTCACCCATGGGAACTGCTTTAATCTACCCAAATTATTTGGCTATGTGCTGCTCCTATTGCATTGTCACATTTACTTTCCCATCTTTGATTTATCTTCCTTTTCCTTACTTCACATGGTTGCACTTATTCTTCTGACGACAGATTTGTTGTTCCCCAGTCCTTTTCACTTTATTCAGAAGGTGAGGAGTCTGCCAGCTTTTTTAACAGATCAGTTGTGTAGAGAGCATGCACTATGATAATGAGGTTCCGGCTGTAGTGCTGGAAGAAGAGCTACAATAGTGAGTTATCATGCAAAAGAAAGAGAAAAAGCAACACAATTTCATACGAATACATCGGCTATGAAACGTTACATTTATGGTCATGTGTGCGACTAGTAGTCATAGTTGTTTTCACTTCATTAGAAAGTCTATACATTTTCGGTGCGATGCTTAGCATAAAACTATATATTTGCAGAACTTAAACTGAAGCTACTTAAACTGAAGTAAAAGACAATATGTGCACATCTGCATGTTTGGGTATTTTCATACCGAACTATGACAGTAAGAACAGCATGTGAATATGTATATTTTTAATATACAATATACAATACAATACAATAGCATGTACAATACAATTGCTATATATATATATATATATATATATATATATATATATATATATATATATATATATATATATATATATATATATATAATTTAAATCACCTGCTTCCCAAACAGTTACATTTTAATTGTAATAATACTTCTAAAAGTACTGAAACAATAGCAAGTAACAATACATTTTAAGCAAACAGGTTAACAGAAAAGAACAGACACAGTGCTAATATAATGTGTGTTATACACACGTTGATAGTTAAGCTAAAATTACTCTACAAACTGTAAGAACAGTGCCATTAATCCTACTTATTCACTGTAAACATAGAGGATGTACCACATGACCTCATGCACGGACCTGAAGCACAGCAAGTCAATAAAAAAAAAAAGAAGAAACAACATCTGAAGTAAGTACTAAGTACATTTCCAAACCACCCATACATTTTCTTATCTTAATCAACTGATCCTAAAAAAATTAACACTATGTTCTTAATATTAAATTCCCAATTGCTAAACAAGAGAAATGTATGAAATGAATGAAGTAGACAGGTGAGTCACATTGAGCAAGACTGATTTCACCCCACCAGAGGCCTATGAGTTTTTGTCGGCAGTTGTTGAAGAACAGAAATAATTAATTAAACCTGCCTTTAATTTTTGTTTCCTTTTAACTCTGGTAGGACACACTGGAACCATAATATGAATGTTTTATAATAATTAGGAGCTATTTTTGCTCAGGATTTAAGCTATTGCAGTATAACTGTGCTAGTAAATTCATATATGTTCTAGGTTAATAACCACCGTGGTGGAAAGCATACAAACCACACTGACTTCAGTAAAAGTACTCCTACTGTATTAAACATTCACTTCAGTAGAAGTAAAAGTAGTGATCAAGAAAATTACTCAAGTAAGCGTAAATAAGTCATCTGGTGAAAAACTAGTACTTGATTGGTTACTTTATAAATTTCCTATTACAATTGACACAACTATTCCTATAATGCTTTATATCTTAGGAAAGAATTTGTGACCAATAAATTTATCTAACCAAGTGGTGTGAACATCACCTCTATTATCAACAGTATATAAATTAAGGTAACATCAGCTGGCTAGTTTACTTGGCCAAATGTGGTTGGATGTTTGGTAGCTTGCAAGAGTCATTAGCTAGCTAGCTAATGTTAATTTATACATGTTTCTAGCTACGTAGTTGGCTATCTAACAAAGATTAAAAATGCTGCTTATCCTGCTTGTTATCTATAGGCTGTAGCAGCAGTTAGCTACAACCCCAATTCCGAAAAAGTTGGGACAGTATGGAAAATGCTAATAAAAACAAAGAAGAATGATTTGTAAATGTACTTTGACTTGTATTTAAACAACAAAATGTAGAAAGACAAGGTATTTGATGTTTTACCTAATGAACTGCGTAGATTAATTGTTAAACTAGACATTTATTTTGAAATTGATGCATGCAACATGTTCCAAAAAAGTTGGAAAAAGGGCAAATTAGGACTAACAGTGATGTGACAAGTTGAAATAAGAAGGTGATGTGAAACAGGTGAGGCAATCGTCTAATGATAGTATATAAGGAGCTTCCAAAAAAGGCCTAGTCCTTCAAGAGCAAGGATGGGTTGAGGCTCGCCAATCTACCAACAGATGCGTCAACAAATAATCCAACACTTCTAGAACAACACTCCTCAAAGACAAATCGGTAGGATTTGGGGCATTTCACTTTCTACAGTGCACAATATAATTAAAAGATTCAAGGAATCCAGTAAAATCTCGTGTGTAAAGGGCAAGGCTGAAAACCATTTCTGAATCCATGTGATCTCTGATCCCTCAGACGTCATTATCTTAAAAACCGTCATGAGTCTGTAATGGATATCCTGACATGGGCTCTGGAATACTTTGGTAAACCTTTCAGTCAACACCATTCGCTACTGTATCCACAGATGCAGGTTAAAGCTTTACTATGCAAAGCAGAAGCCATAGATCAATGCTGTCCAGAAGTGCCACCAACTTCTTTGGGTTCGGTCTCATCTGAGATGGACAGTAGCACAGTGGAGTCATGTTTTGTGGTCCGACGAGTTAACATTTCAAATAGTTTTTGGACAAAACAGCCGTCTTGCTCTCCAGGCCAAAGAGTAAAAGGACCAACCAAGCTGCTGTCAGCTTCAGGTCCAAAATACAGCATCTGTAACGGTATAGGGTGTAAGTGCATGGTTGCATAAGCAGAGAGTGCGGGAACTAGTGTGGCCTGCCTGCAGTCCTGACCTGTCTCCGATTGAGTATGTGTGGCGCATTATGAAGTGCAAAATAATGCACCGAAGGCCCTGTACAGTTGCGCAGCTGAAGATATGCATAGTGGATGAATGGGGAAAATTCCGCTTGCTAAACTTAACCAACTGGTGTCTTCAGTGCCCAAGTGCTTAATAAGTGTTATTAAAAGAAAAGGTGATGTTACACAGCTCTAAACAGTCGACTGTCCAAACTTTTTCGGAGTGTGTTGCAGTCATCAGATTTGAAATGAGTGCATGTTTTCAAAAATAAATTAAATTCACAAAGTAAAACATCAAATAGTGTGTTAATAATGTGTTTTTGATATAATACAGGGTGAATTTAATTTTCAAATGACTCTTCTTAATTTTTTTTTTTTTTTTTTTACATTTTCCATACTGTCTCAACTTTTTTGGAATTGGGCTTGTATATATAACACAACAGGCAATATCAACTGAACATTGAAGTGACATCTTTAGTATAGTACAGAGCTTGCATACTATACAAAAAAAAAAAAAAATGACTAGAGTCTAGGTTACCCAACTACCCTAATGGCTTAGCTGTATATGTTTTCACAGGTTGGATATTGAGCAATGAAATGTCGATATCTCCACAGGTTCTGACTTGCATTTTTTTTTTTTTTTTTTTTTTTTTTGCCGTTTGCAATTTGCAGATCATTCACAGTTTCCTTTGAAGCCTTTAAAACTGAAGATACCTGATAAATTGGGCCAGGGATCCTCATCTGTCTATGCTGACATTGCTGCTGCTAAGCATTTGCTGTTTGAAGTGTAGACTTTAGGTTCAGTGTAGATTTTGAAAATTAATTATTTAAAATTTGTAGATACTATATTTTGTATATTGGCTTACAGTCGTCCAGGGTTAAATGCATTGTTTATTGCTTTTCTTTTCTTTTTTAACTCTATACTGGTGATCAAACATAAGTAAAAGTAACTGAGTTGAAGATTTATTTTTTGAACAACTCAAGTAAAAGGGAATTATGATTAGTTCTCATTTGTAAGTCGCTTTGGATAAAAGCATTTGCTAAATGAATAAATGTAAATGTAAATGTTATAATATAGTTATACTCAAAAAATTAACACTGAATAACAGTAAATTATATACTGTAAAGTGTAGTTTGTGTAAAGTGTGGTTTACCTCTGGATCAAAGTAATTTTACTTAAAATATACCTGTTTCCTCAAATAAGTAGTTTTTTCACTGAATAATTCCATCCATATTATTTCTTGTTGGCTTCAGTATTATTTCAGGTTGGTTACCATGTTCCAAAATGGTAGACAATCGTAAAAATAAAGTTAACTCTCTTGTGAACCTTTACCTGGCAAAGTACTCTATCATGATTTCTTACCTATAACCATTTATGCAAATAAAGTAGATACCTGAATTGATTTAACACAGGAAATGTATGGTAACATGAAATGTGTGGAAAATTAAGCTTGAATGTCTTTAGCATAGGTGTATGCACTTTTTAAAAAAATTATTGTTGTAACTGTAACTTGCAGGTAGAGTGGTATAGTCTCTACTTGTAGCAATGCTACTTCCCATCACTGATAATATATAATCTATAAGTGATATTAAATATATAACAGTTCTGACCACTCTAGAGCAGCTTGTGTGGTACACAGTGTCCTTCAGGCAGTGGCATGTTCTGACAAATTTAGCTGTAATAGCTGTAGTGTGTCTCTCTCTCTGTCTCTAGAGATGATCTGTAGTCTCTCATTATCTTTGAGCTAGAGGAAATCTGTTATTTGCTTTGTGTTGCACTGATGACATACTTTCTTTTTGTCTTGAAACTGAAAAGGAGAAAGGCCTGCGTCAATCTCTTAGGTCTTACTAAGATACTCCGCTTGCCTAACAACAAGGACAAGCATGACTACAGTTAATATACCTATTAAAAGTACAATCTATTAACATGTGAGGTAGAAGGATGTAAAAATCATTAAATGGGTTTATTAGTTCATGTGTCCTTAGTGTCCTTTTACCTGTCACGAATCAGGCCTCTGTGGTTCCTTCAGCTCACCACCAGAGGGCACCATCACCCGAGTATTGACTTTTCCCAAGGACTCCATTTCCCATGACCACGTACCCGGAACAGATTGCCACCACACCTGATCCCCATCTAACGAACTACTTAAGACACACACACACACATTCACTCAGTGCAAAGTCTTGTTTTGCCTCGGCGTTGTATTATGATTTTCCTTACCTGTGTTTTGACCGTGGACTATTTACTCTATTTTTGAACTTGCCTGCCCTGACCTATTGCCTGTTTTGACTATGATTCTGGATTTACCTTTGTCATGCTGTTGAATAAATCTGCAAATGGATCCTTATGCCTTTGACTCATCGTTACAGAAGACTTCACTGGATTCTGACCAAGTGGCTCTCATGCAGTTAACCACAGAGGTTTTGGCTCAAGCCAAGGTACTAGTGGTACATTAGCAGCAACTTGAGTGGCTAATGTTGCTACCTGAGGAATTAGTGAAACACCGCCAGTTACCCATGCCTAGCTCACCAGCTCCACCACCTCCTCCAGGTGGCCCAGTTGGTCTCCCGACCCTCTTTACCACAATCACCACTAATCCAGGTCTCTCCTTTCCTGAGAAATTTGATGGATCGCCCAGTAATTGTAAGGGCTTTTACTCCAGTGCTAGCTGTTTGTTAATCAACAACCCACGCTTTATCCTACTGATGAAAGCCGCATCGCTTTAGTGTGTTCTCTCCTCACCAGGAAAGCCTTGGACTGGGCGACAGCAAAATGGAATAACAATTGCTCAACCTTCCCATCATTTAGTAACTTCCTCCTGAAGTGTTCGAACACCCGGTGGGGGCAAAGATGCAGATGATCAAATGCTTTCCCTCTGATAGGAGAGAAACACTGCCGTGGAGTATGCTCTGATTTTTTCATACACTCACAGCTCTTACACCCTTAAGATACTATTCTTAAGATACTATACAAGGGATTATATCTGGAGCTTCAAGCGGAGCTGGCTTGCCATGATGAAGGTAAAACTTTGGATCGGTTTTTCAAACTAGATATTGGCATTGATACCCTTATCAGAATGCGAAGACCCACCAACATAGAAGTTCCAGACCAGGCCACTTCTTTCAACACAGATGGACAAAAGCCCATGCAGATTGGACACACTCATCTGAACCCCGAAGAGAGAGACCATCATCTAAGATAATGCCTGTGTCTGTATTGTGGTCAAGCTGGTCAGCAAAGGGCCTCCTGCCTGGTTCGACCTCAACGATGGTCCACTATGGTGAGTGCATGCAGTTTCTGCACTTGCTCCAATTCATGTCTTGAATTGCCTGTTATTCTAAAGTTATCTGGGAGATCTGGGACTACTACCGTCATATTGATTCAGGGGCAGCGGGTAACTTCATTGATGAAAATTTCACCAAATCTCATGACATACCACTATATCCTTGTGCTACAGAATCATGAGTTTCAGGTCTCTTGGAAGGAGAAACAAATCACCCAATGCAACAAGTTCTGCATCGTCACCTGCTTGAGATCCATATCCCCAAGGACCATCAGAGCTGTCACTGTTCGAGTAGAACCACCCATAGTCCCAATCTTCCTCCTGAGTACTCTGACCTAACAGACACCTTCAGCAAGACTAAAGCTGCGCAACTTCCTCCTCATCATCCAAGCGATTGTGCCATAGAGTTACTACCTGATACTACACCACCACGAGGCAGAATTTTGCCACTATCCCAGTCCGAGTCCAAAGTTATGAAATCTTATATCAACGAGGAACTCACCAAGGGCTTTATCAGACCTTGAACCTTTTCCACATCAGCCAAGTTCTTCTCTGTAAATAAAAAAGATGATTACCATGGCCTGAACAAAACCACAGTCAAGTTTTTATACCCTCTGCCTTTGGTTCCAGCAGTGCTTCAGCAACTCTGCATGGACAGATATTACACAAAACTTGATCTGTGCAGTGCTTACAAGTGGGATGAGTGGAAGACGGCATTCATTACTAGCACGGGGCACTATGAATACATCGTCATGTCTTTCAGGCTGTTCAATAGCCCAACAGTGTTCCATGCCTTCTTCAATGATGTCTTCCGAGACATGCTGAATCACTGGATCATCATCATATATATTGACAAACACCTACGAGAACCATGTCGAGCATGTTTGAACCATCCTACAATGCCTCATTACTCATCAGCTATATGCCAAGGCTGAGAAGTGTGAGTTCCATCAGACATTGATATCCTTTCTAGGCTATGTGATCAGTCCTGAGAGCATAGCGATGGAGTACAACAAGATAAGAGCAGTGTTAAAATGGCCACAACCCACCATGATTAAGGTACGGCAACAGTTTCTGGGTTTTGCCAATGTTTATAGGTGATTTATCAGAGGCTTCAATACTGTAGCCACACCCCTCACATCAATGATAATGAAAGGGGATTCTCAACTCTCCTGGAACCCATCAGCCATCAAATCCTTTCAAGACCACAAGGCTCATTTTATTTCAGCACCCTGACCTGGAGCTGCTTTCTCCTATCATCAGGGTGCTCCTTCCAAGTGCATACCATGTGCATACTTCTCCCACAAGCTGTTTGCGGCCAAACAAAACTATGACGTCGGGGACTGGGAACTATTAGCATTCGAGGAGTAGCATCATTGGTTGGAGGGAGCCAAACATCCCTTCGTTGTGCTAATGGATCATCAAAACCTTTCATATTTACATTCTTCAAAGAAACTCAACCCTAGACAAGCAAGTTGGGTTCTCTACCTCACATGCATCAATTTCAAGGTCACATACTGCCCTTATTCAAGGAACATCAAGGCAGATGCTCTGTCCCACCAATATGAATACCCACAACAACACCATACAGAAGTGCACATTATTCCACCCACTATGATCATAGCCCTGGTACAATGGGATATAATGACAGAAATAGCAGATACGCAGACCCACCACCCACCACCCCCTGACATGCACACACACCATCCACAACCCCACACCCCCGACAAGACCTATGTTCTGCCCTCAATCCACAAGATCGTCATCCCCTGGGTCCACTCCTCCCTCGGCTCTGGCCATCCTGGAATCACTGCCATCCTCCAATTAGTAATCAACCGGTTTTGGTGGCCCACCATGCAGGCTGATACCATTACCTACATTTGTGACTGTTCCACTTGCAAAATTGGTAAGTCACCCAAACAACCCCCCGCTAGGCTACTACAACCCCTACCCACACCCCAATTCCCATGGTCACACATTGCCATAGATTTTGTGATGGTTCCATTTCCTCAGGTGTGACCCAGTTCAATTCAATTCAATTCAATTTTATTTGTATAGCGCTTTTTACAATAGACATTGTCTCAAAGCAGCTTTACAGAAATATCAACACGGTATACAGATATTAAAGGTGTGAATTTATCCCAACTGAGCAAGCCACTGAGTGGCGACGGTGGCAAGGAAAAACTCCCTAAGATGTTTTAAGAGGAAGAAACCTTGAGAGGAACCCGACTCAGAAGGGAACCCATCCTCATCTGGGTAACAACAGATATTGTGATAAAGTTCATTATGGATTTATATGAAGTCTGTATGGCGTTAAGGGCAGCCGTAGTCCCAGCAGTCTGGAATTAAAGAAGATTTGAGCTCCATCCAGAGGCAGAAAGGATCTGGATCTCTAGTATCTCCATAAATTCGTGTGGGGCTCGGCGAAAGGAGAGAGGGAGAAAGTAGAACAGAATCTAGTCAGGGTAGGCTTGAGTAAACAAATATGTTTTAAGCTTAGACTTAAACACTGAGACTGTGTCTGAGTCCCGAACACTAATAGGAAGACTGTTCCATAACTGTGGGGCCCTATAAGAGAAAGCTCTTCCCCCTGCTGTAGCCTTCACTATTCGAGGTACCGTCAGATAGCCTGCATCTTTTGATCTAAGTAGGCGTGGCGGATCATATAAAACCAAAAGGTCGCTTAGATATTGTGGCGCGAGACCATTTAGTGCTTTATAGGTTAATAAGAGTATTTTATAATTAATGCGAGATTTTACTGGGAGCCAATGCAGTATTGATAATATCGGTGTGATATGGTCGTATCTTCTAGTTCTAGTTAGGACTCTAGCAGCTGCATTCTGGACTAATTGGAGCTTATTTATATTCCTACTGGAACATCCAGACAGTATGGCATTACAATAATCTAATCTAGAGGTGACGAATGCATGAACTAGTATTTCCGCATCATGTAGTGACAATATGTTTCTTATTTTAGAAATATTTCTGAGATGAAAGAAGGCTATCCTAGTAATATTATCTACATGAGCATCAAATGATAGGCTGGAGTCAATAATCACTCCAAGGTCTTTAACTGCTGCACATGATGAAACAGAAAGACCATCCAGAGTAACCATGTGATCAGAAAGAATACTTCTAGCTACACGTGGGCCTAATAAAAGTATTTCTGTTTTATCAGAATTAAGCAGAAGGAAGTTAATTAACATCCAATGTCTAATGTCCTTTACACAATCCTCAACTTTACTAAGCTTATGTCTGTCCTCTGGCTTCGCTGAAACATACAACTGTGTATCATCAGCATAACAGTGGAAGCTAATTCCATGTTTACGAATAATTTGACCTAGGGGTAGCATATATAAAGTAAAGAGCAGTGGGCCTAAAACAGAACCCTGTGGAACTCCAAAAGTAACCTCAGTACGCATGGAGAATTCACCATTTACATCTACGAACTGATAACGATCGGTGAGATAAGACCTGAGCCAGGAGAGGACTGTTCCCTTAATACCAACAACATTTTCTAATCTATCAAGGAGAATAGTGTGATCTATAGTATCAAAAGCTGCACTAAGGTCGAGTAACACAAGCAGCGAGACACAACCCTGATCATAAGTCAGTAGAAGGTCATTTACTACTTTAACTAACGCTGTCTCTGTGCTATGAGGAGGTCTAAATCCTGACTGATATATTTCATGAATGTTATTCCTATCTAAGTACGAGCATAACTGCTTTGCTACAACCTTTTCTAAAATCTTAGAGATGAAGGGGAGATTTGATATTGGTCTATAGTTGGACAATTGAGACGGGTCAAGATCAGGTTTTTTAATCAAGGGTTTAATAACTGCTAATTTAAGTGATTTAGGTACATAGCCACTGCTTAGGGAAGAATTGATTATATTTAGAAGTGGCTCAATTACTACTGGACCAATCTGTTTAAACAAACATGTAGGTACGGGATCTAGTATGCAAGTTGATGAATTGGCTGAAGAGATTAATGTAGCTAGTTCGGTCTCTCTAAGCGGAGCAAAACACTCTATACATTGATCTGATATTGCTACATTGTCATGTAATGGGTTTATTACAGTACTGTCCAGTTTTAATTTAATGGCCTGTATTTCACGTCTAATATTTTCAACCTTATCATTGAAAAATTTCATGAAATCTTCACTGCTATGTAATGATTGAGTGTTTCTCTCTGTAGTGGTTTTATTCCTAGTTAATTTTGCTACTGTGTTGAAAAGGAATCTAGAATTGTTTTTGTTGTCTCCTATTAAGGTGGAGAAATAGATTTTTCTAGCATCGCCAAGAGATTTCCTATATTTCAGTAGGCTCTCCTTCCATGCTGTTTGAAATATCACCAGTTTGGTTTGACGCCATTTACGTTCTAATTGTCGAGTTGTCTGTTTTAAGGTTCGCGTTTGATCGTTATACCAGGGTGCTAATTTTTTTTCTCTAATTATTTTCCTTTTGAGTGGAGCCACTCTATCTAGCGTGTAGCGGAGTGTTGACTCCAAGCTTTCAGTCGCCTGATCGAGTTCTGTGTGATCTGACGGTGATCCAAATCTAATTGATGTTTCTGCGAGGTTATTTATGAAGCTCTGTGCAGTAGCTGATGTGTAGGTACGTTTTACGCGGTAGCGAGACGAGGTGGAAATATTATGATCAATACGTATTATGAACGAGATAAGATAATGGTCTGAGACAACTTCAGACTGCGGAAAAATGATAATATTTTCTATACTTAGTCCGTATGTTAGTATGAGGTCAAGAGTGTGACCACCATTATGAGTAGGCCCGATTACGTTCTGATTAATCCCTACTGAATCTAAGATGGACACAACCGCTATTCTTAGAGGGTCTTCCAGGTTATCAAAATGAATATTAAAGTCTCCGACGATTAATGCTTTGTCTACAGACACAACCAGGTTTGAGACAAAGTCTGCAAATTCACTAAGAAATTCAGTATTTGGCCCTGGGGGTCTGTAAATAATAATTAGAGGAATTGACTTATTTTTTGTGGCTACATAACTTATACTGGTATAAAGAATTTCAAAAGAATTAAATTTATGCTTAGGTTTTTGTGTGACGACTAGATTTTGACTATGGATGAGTCCAACACCTCCTCCTCTACCAGTTGAACGAGGCTGATGTACATAACTGTATCCAGGAGGACTGGCTTCATTTAATGCTATGTACTCGTTTGGTTTAATCCAAGTTTCCGTTAAACACATTAAATTACATTCCTGATCAGTAATGATGTCGTTAACAATAAGAGCCTTAGACGCAAGAGATCTAATGTTTAATAGTCCTAGCCTCAGATCAAAAGTGCTGGCTGTGCATTCAATATGATTTAATTTTATTTTATTTTAAGACCCAGTGACCAGGGTCTGCCACCCATCATTGTGGATGGCTAGGAGGCCTATTGGGCATGAGACCTCCTGGACTCCAGATGCTGGGGGAGGTCATTACAGTATCTCGTGGACTGGGAGAGGTATGGACCAGAAGCATGATCCTGGGTCGACGATATCCTTGACCACACACTCATTGCAGAGTTCCACAGGACCCACCAGCATAGACCTGCCCTTCGACCTCGAGGAAGACCCTGGCATCGTGTACCACCATTGTGTACTTTTGTCATGCTGTTTAATAAAGCTGCAAATGGATCCTCATGCCATTGACTTTGTTACATTACCACTGTTATATCTTGTATGCATTTTGGGAACTGAAAACTGAATAACAGACTAAGGTTATTGATAGGAACATTGCTTGTACAAAGTCCATAATATTAGCCTTCTGTCTTAAAAAATAAATAATTCTCTCCCCCTGACTAAATTCAAAATACAGTATAGTGACATGCATTAAAGAAAGTGAACAGGACAGAGATTAGATTTTGATCTAGCACAGTCATTTTTCTTTTGTATTTATATTCTTCTTGGTTACTACTGTCCTTATTACATTAGATGATTTCATTGTTTGTGGAAATATTGCATGGATATGGCAATAATGTGATGTTGATCCAAGAGAGTGAGTGAGTGAGATGATGATGAGCGACACAGGGTACTCATGGCTCTGGTACTGCTACAGAAAATGAACATGAGGGGAGAGAAATTTACCATATTCAAGCATCAGTTGATATGAAAAAGTGGACCAATTATGCGATATTTGTACCACTTTTCCATGTTTGCTGATTAATTACTTTCTTACCTTATAACACACAGCACACAGATTTTCAGATATAGGTGATTCTGTGATTTTGGGTGCCATATATTCTTTGTAACTCTTTTTATGTTTTACTTTTTAAATAAGCTTTAAACAGTAAATTTAATAAAATATACATTAACAACAATATCTCACGTTTGTTTACAAGGTTTTACTCTTACAGGTTTGACAGTAACATGACTGCGTGTTTTTTAGGATAGAATGAACAAGCACACAATTTGTAGGTTTAACTACCATCCATGTTAATGGCAAGAGTATAGTAAGTATATGTCAATAATTTTCTTTAAAACATGTTTTATTTCATTATTTAATTTCCATTTATAATATAACTAAAATGGTTCAACTTTCAAAGTGATTTCATCAGTCAATCAATTATACTGTATATTGAAATATAATAATAATAAAAGAAGACTTTTCTTGTTCACGTGATCATTAGGAAATTCTGATGATGCAATTTCCTGTAGAACATGTGACTTGTGGAATATTCCAAATATTTCATAGGGGTGAATTTGTTCAGGAAACAGGTTTGAGTGAACTTTCTGGAACAAAAATGTACATAGAGTTTTCATAACCTAACGGATGACTCATGGAAATGGATGTTTTAAACATGAGATGTTAAATGCATTCACACATCAGTGTAAAAACAAGATTTTTAAAGTATTGTAATAATTAGATTTCCAGATAAAATGTAGTTATAGTGGACTGAGACAGACAAAAATGCTGTTTGCTGTTTTCTAGGTGCTTTAGAGTTTATTTGTTTGAAATATGCATATACACCGATCAGTCATAACATTAAAACCACTGACAGGTGAAGAGAATAACATTGATTTTCTCATTATAGTGACAACTGTCAAGGGGTGGGATATATTAAGAAGCAAGTGAACAGTCAGTTCTCAAAGTTGATGTGGTGGAAGCAGGAAAAATGGGCAACCATAAGGATCTGAGCGACTTTGATGGGCCAGGTTGTGATGGCTAGACGACTGGGACATCTTCAAAACAGCAGGTCTTGTGGGGTGTTCCTGGTATGCAGTAGATAATACCTACCAAAAGTGGTCAAAGGAAGGACAGCTGGTGAACTAGTGACAGGGTCATGAGTGCCCAAAGCTCACTGATGCATATGGGGTGCGAAGGTTAACCCGTCTGGTCCAATCCCACAGAAGAGCTGCAGCACAAATTGATGAAAAAGTGATTATAATAGAAAGATGTATGGGGCTGTGTAGCTGCAGACCTGTCAAAGTGCCTATGTTTACCCCTTTCCATTGCTGAAAGCACCTACAATGAGCACATAAGCATCAGAACTGGACCATGGAGCAATGGAAAAAGGTGGCCTGGTCTGATGCATGGTGCCAGATACCACAGCACACCTTCAGTGATCTTGTATAGTAGTTGTCTCGATGGGTCAGGGCTGTTATGGCAGCACAAGGGGGACTTTTTTTCCTTTACATACATACAAGATATGTAAAAGTAAAATCAGTGAGACACAAATGACACCTGAATCATGGAATCAGTTGTGCGAGTATGGTCAGTAGGTCCACATGGAAAGAGGAATGAATTGAAGGGATGACAGGAATAGAGGAATCAAATAAAAAAAAAAAATCTGGAGGGACAGGATTACAATGTGTGGAAATGGAGCTTAACAGCAGACAAGTAAATGAAGACACAAGGGAATGAAATAGAACCGTCCCACCCACCCCACCTCACTCTCTCACACACACATACTGTATACACACACATGACTTAATCCAGCTGTAAGCTGCCTCCTAGACGTACTACACATCCTGCAATGGCAAGAAGTGTGTGTGGCATGTGTTGATATATCTACACATTTGATATTCCATCAGTATGAGTGTGCAGACTAACAGTGATTACCACTAAGTCATCTGGGGAGTCACATGCTATTAGATTAGTGCTGACACTATTGCTCCGTCTTCATTCTTGCCTCCATCTCTCTCTCTCTCTCTGTGTATCTCTTAATCTCTGCATTCTTTGAATAGTTTGAAGAACTTCTAAGTTGCTTGTCTGTCCTAAAGCAAGTAGATATGGCACATCCATAATATGTTTGTTTGTTTGTTCATCTATTTATGCCATTTGGGTAATAAAAAAAAAATAGAAATCATTATATTTTTAAAGAATAATTTAAGAGGCAACTGGTTTTCTTTATGTATTGATGGACAGAGGAAATGAGGACATTACAAACACACAATTATGGTGTGTTATTTAAAATAAAACAAATAAATAAAAGAATTGCTGTCGATGGTTTATGATGGTTTAATAAAAGCC
Source organism: Ictalurus punctatus (assembly GCF_001660625.3). Taxonomy (NCBI): domain Eukaryota; kingdom Metazoa; phylum Chordata; class Actinopteri; order Siluriformes; family Ictaluridae; genus Ictalurus; species Ictalurus punctatus. Next base: position 14,649,751 of record NC_030421.2, read on the forward strand.
GGTGATATTTTGTATTTCCTTGAGAGACAATTAGTCATGTTGTAAAAGAATGTGGTACAGTGACAATGCATTCATAAATCATTCATGACAATGCAGCAAAGTGGTTTAATTTTTAGTGGAATTAACAATAGTAGCTGAATTGAATTGAATACTACTACTATTAATAATAATAATAGCAATAATAATAAAAGAAAAGAAACAAACTACAAGATTACTTGCTCTTTTCTCACAAAGATCAGCAGTGCTAAACAGAAAGGAAAGAAATAAAAACATACAGCCTGGACTTCAAAACCACTTATCTGTTATCATCTCGCTTGTCCCAGGGCAAGAGTTTGTTTGTACAGAAATTCTTTCTTAGCCATGTGTTTAATGCAGATGAAATCATGTTCCCTAAAACCAGTCATTTAGAACAAACATTTATTTGTAGCCCATATGACCTGGGAGCAGTGTAACTTTATAATGTATTATTTTAACTAAGAACATAATGACATTCCTTAATACTTAAGAAAATAATTCAGCAATGGATAACTTTATATTTTTGTTCTTTTGAAGCAAAGCAGAAATAATGCTTTGAGCTTTCTTGGTTATTTCTGAGTAGGAAGTATGGTAGCATTTAAGAGCATTTATGTGTGTGTATGTGGCATGTGTGTGTGTGTGTGTGTGTGTGTGTGTGTGTGTGTGTGTGTGTGTGTGTGTGTGTGTGTGTGTGGAACGAAACCATAATACAACACCTGGTGAGGCCTTGGGCAACACTGCCATATTCACAACGTGCTTGGTCTTGAGAAGTACATGGTAGAAGGAAGTCAACAAATCTAGCAGCAGCTCTCTTCGCTTGTTTGTACGCTTCACCTATTCAATCATCCGCAATTTGCCCGGGTAATTGATTTTGGGAGGAACGGGACGAGTTAAGCAATTAAGGGGTTCACGGGTTGCAGCTGCATTTTGACACGACTTCATTCGTTTTCCTTTAGCTCTTTTTTCCCAGCACTTGGGTGAAGGGACAAGCTGCAGATTGTAACATCTGGAGCTGTGTGCTGAAACAGTGCTGAAACCATTAGGAGAGCGATGAGTAACAGCGAGCCTGATAAACCTGGCATGATGAGCTTTCCCAAATGCTCTTGAATTATAGCATATCTACATGATCATGTTCAATTACTGGTTCTCCCTTAAGGGGAATTCCAGTACAAACCACACTTTAATGGCGACTAGGCGAAAACTGAATTGATTAAATGGAGATGATCCTAAAAATGATTTTAACTGGAAATTGAATGGTCCAGCTGAATTCACTGACTCCAGCAGGATGAAATGAAATGGTCAAAAACCAACACACACTCCATCAGCAACTGTTTATCCTTGTAGATTTAAAATACTTTAAGTACCCTGTTGCAAGTTGGATTTTCTCCTAGATCATCATTCCATTCCACTTTTCATCTGTCTAACTCAGCCTTCCATTACGTCATTGTTTTCAGGATTTGTTATCCTTATTTTTTTTTTTTTTTTGAGCTCATATAAACAGTCTGCCCTGCAGCTGATATGTGTGCCAACAATGACAAAAGGCCCAGTGAAAAATGTGAGCAGTGTCTATATGATAAAATACTGGGTAAATATAGCCACTGTTTTCGTTTGCGCTTGCTTTTTGCACCATTGTTTTCAGTGACGGAATGAAAACATGCTTAATTTTTTTTTCCCTCTGGGTATTTTTTTACTTCTTTATATCATGGGTAGTTTAATAAGACTTTCCTTTGCTTTAAGAGCAATTCTCTTACAATGTGACATATCATATATCACATTTGAAGACATTTGCACAAATATGTCATTATATTATCAAATTCTTGAATTTGATACTATTATTATATTATTAAAATCTTGAATATGATTGATAAAAAGTAACTGAATATGTTCTGTAACTGTAGCTCTGACAGTACTACTGACCCTAAATCCAATCAGAGATTTATGTTAATGCTCTTTTTCTAATAGTTTATAATTCCTACAGTAACATCAGATGGATTGTTATTTAACAAAGGAAAACATGATTGTTGATATGATATGCTAAAAGTTTTTTGTAAAGGGAGTTTAATTTAACATTCATGGAAGGAGTCTCCAGTATCAGAGGAAAGTCTTCAGGATAGAGAATATTGCGCTTTGAGGTTTCTTTGTAAAATGACAAGTTCCTTTTTTCAGCATATTAACTTGAGAGAGAGGGAAAAATGCTGATGAGAGAGTGACTGTTTGTAGTCATTATAACGTAAGCGATAACAGGAACTAATCTGTCTTGTGGATGTTCAGCAAAATTCAGTGTAACTATACATAGCTATACACAAACTACGGCGTGCTGTTCATTGATGAATTAAAAATGATAATCGTTTGCAAATTGCTGAGGTGTAAGAGAAATAAAACTTTCCAGGATATACTGTTTTTGGAAAAGAATCAACAGTAACACTTTATGTCAGACTGACCCTAACCCTATATTAATTTTTTCACAACATCATGCCATAAGTGTTTTGTTTCTTATATGATCATGTAATGATATGTCTTATTTTAATTTTATTTAACTCAATACAATTCAAATATCAGGTTAATGCAAGTCAAATAGCACTGTCATGTTTCACAATATGTTGCTATGAAACCAGCCCCCTACTCTATATGCACCCTCCTGCACACTACGCTAAGTACATAATGTAGTATAGTGTATCGAAAAACTTTTAACACAACAAAGATTATCAGTACACTGACTTCCTATACTAATGGAAGTCTAAGAGAACCAGAGTTTAGCATTAGACACAATTTAATTATACTGTATTTATCAATTCATCATAAGGATAGGCTCCGGTTTCACCATAACCCTGGTCAGGATATAGCAATTACTGAATGTGGGTGACTGAGTGAGTGAGTGAGTGAGTAAATGAGTGAGTGAGTGAGTGAGTGAATCCATCAATAAAATATGAGTTAGGGTGATGTGGATTTCCTCACAACATCACTTACAACACGTGCATTGTAATCAGTATCCTATGTATAGAGTAGCGGGTTCATAATGAGTACATAATGAGGACAAACTTATCTTCCTTTAACGAGACACCCTGAGATATTTTATTAAATGTTTTAAATAAACCAATAATTGGAGGGAATCAAAATCATCCACTGAACATGCACATGCACTAAATAAATAGGGTTTGTCTGTTATAATGCTTCACAACACTGTTATAAATGGAATAAGCATCCATCTGTCAGATTCTTTCAGATGAATAGTTGAATATACTGTACATTTTAGCAGATAAAGACTACACTGATAACAAATCATGGTGATCAAGGCTACATAAATGTGGTAAAAATGAATAGGACAAAATGCAAATAACAAAGCCAGTCATACATTTAAAAATGTATGAATGCTATAAAATCTTTGTTCACGTTTTTGTAAATGGCTTGAGTAGTCAAGTCTGTTTACTTAGTTATAGGCCTTTGGCAAAAGCTTTTATCAGCTTTTCCTATGTTCATATGTGTTCTAGAATTGTTCAACGCTAATGCAATGGTTATGTCCTGTAGAGAACCTTTAAATGCCATGCAACCACTTTATTATTATTATTATTATTTGCAGACTTCCAACAATGAGTGACACACCACATTGATCTACCTGTCATCAGTCTATTAACAGCCATAGAAGATGAGTATGCGCTAATTGCCCAGTTGACCTTGCATCTGCATGTGCATGTATTTCTGATTAGCCTTGAGACAAACACGCTCATCACGACTGAATCAAACATCGTCCTTATTTAAAGCTATCGCATTTTCAGTGTCAGCTGATGATTAACACAGTGTTTTGATATATCAACATTTTTTGGCATCTGAGGTATTATACATGGGTAAAAGAGTGTTAGTGGAAATGAATAATAAATGTCTCACTAACTGGTTATCCATAATGAACTGGTCTCACATGGTGGCATGTCGAAGAGACTCAGTGGTGGCAAATTGGATTTTGTGTTGTGTTTAAGTGGAAAATAGCTTGCAGCACATCTGGATTTGACTTTTCATACAAATACTTCTTAATCCTTGGCACTCTTGGCTTTTTCTGAGCTCTATAATAGTCATCTTGTGTGCTTTGTCTTCCTTCTCTCTCCTTCTTTGTCTGCCTCAGGCTGGATTGGTCAGCTTCTAATTGAGGTAAAGGAAGCAGGAGAAGAGAAGATAGTGTTTGCTTGACAAGGTTAACTCTGTTTTCCTTCACTCTCTGTCACCTAAGAGAGAAAAGGAGGGAAAACAGAGGGGGGAAATGTATAGAACAAATTGGTTTAGATCTAACTTCATCTTGAATTGTGTTTTTCCACTCTTTTTCTGTGCGCTTATGATTATGGACCTTTTTTTTGAAGACCTTCTGGGATAACAATACAGTATAACAGGAAATTAATTCAGCCATGGTACGTTGCATTCTTTATATCCTAACACAAGACATATAGGTAGTAACAAGAGTCTTGCTCTTTTCCCCTCCTCTCTCTCTCTCTCTCTCTCTCTCTCTCTCTCACACACACACACACACACACACACACACACAGTGAGAGAGAGAGGTGGTCAGTGAACCAGAAGGCCAGTCATGTTATCACTTAACTTCAATTGCAGTGAGTCAGTAGACCAAATAAAGAGTAAAAAAGGGAGAGGGTGCGAGAGAAAGCAGAAGTGGAAAAAAGGGGAAATAGGACGCTGGTCTAGTGGTGTGATGGTACGGTAAAGGTCTTATCAGCACTTCTCTCTCAATTACGCCCTGTGCTCTATATACCACCAGCCCTCCCTCTTTTGTGCTAACGTTAAGAGAAGGGAGATTTTTTGAAAGGAGAGGCTGCGATCAGTCAGTGGGTGAGGCGGATTCGAGGCTGTTTTGTGCAAATGTATATCTGTGTGTAGGTTGGTCAAAATGCTGATGTGCTTAGAAAGTTCAATGGGCCAGTAAGGTATAAACCATCACACTGATTTCATCTTCTTTCTGGAATTTCACTCAATATAGGTACTGAATAGTCAACTGCCTTACAGTGAGGAAAATAAGTATTGGACGCAACAACATTTTATTCTTAAATATATTTCCAGTGAGGCTATTCACATGAAAACTCAAGTAATCCAGAAATATAAAGAATTCACAGCATTAAAGTCCATAAATGAAGTTATGTGTAATAAAGTTTGAATGACACAGGAAAAAAGTATTGAACACGTTAACTGAAATTTATTTAATACTTAGTCGAGAAGCCTTTGTTTGTAATGACAGCTTCAAAACACTTCCTGTATGAAAAAATTAATGGGCTGCAGTATTCAGGTGTGATTTTTGTCCATTCTTCTAAACATATTGCGGTTAAATCTTGTTTAATTGGATTCAAGTCAGGTAATTGACTGGGCCATTCTAACACTGTGATTTTTTTTTTTCTCTGAAATCAATTGAGAGTTTCCTTTGCTGTATGCTTTGGATCATTGTCCTGCTGGAAGGTCCAGCCACGTCTCGTCTTCATCATCCCGGTGGATGGCAGCAGAATCTTCTCAAGGATCTCCCGGTAAAGGGCTCCATTCATCGTTCCTTCAATTATATGAAGTCTGCCAGTATCATGCGATGAAAAACAGCCCCACACCATGATGCTTCAACCTCCAAATTTCACTGTTGTTATAATGTTTTAGGGTGATGTGCAGTACCATTTCTTTTCCAAACATGGTGTGTACGTCTAACCAGACTACACTCTCACAGTATTTCATAGGATTGTCCAAATGAGTTGTAGCAAACTTTAAACGATCTTCGACATGGTTTTCTTTAGTAATGGAGTCTTGCGGGTGAGCATGAGCAGTGGAGTGCATTGCCTATTGTTTTCTCTGTGACAATGGTACCTGCTGCCTCCAAGTGCTTCTGGAGCTCTTTCCAAGTGGTCCTTGGCTCTTGAGCTACTCTTCTGTCTATTCTTCTGACTCCCTGGTCAGAAGTTTTGCGAGGAGCTCTTGTGCGTGGCCGGTTGATGACAGAGTGAGGTTGCTTCCACTTGCTGATAATGGCCCCAATGGTGCTTACTGGAAGACACCGAAGTTTTGAAATACGTCTGCATCCGATTCCATCAATATGTTTTGAACAATAAGGTTCCAAAGGTCTTGGGAGAGCCCTTTGCTTTTACACATCATGAGATGTTTCTTGTGTGACACCTTGGTAATGAAAAGCCTTTTTACAGACCATCAATTTAGTAACCCAGCTGATATTAATTCGCACAGATAAGGGGTATAATTACTTACGGATTTCAGCTGGTTCCTTGCATTACCTTGCCTTGGAGAACAGCTTTTTCCTGATGTGTTCAATACGTTTTTCGTGTGTCATTCCACTTTATTGCACATAACTTTATTTATGGACTTTAACGTTGTGAAATCTTTATATTTCTGGATTTCTTGAGTCAATACTAAAGTCTGGTGAAAATGAATAACCTCATTGGAAATATATTTACTGAAAAAAATGTTCCTCCACTGTACGTGAAGAAAGAAAACCACCCCTACTGAGTTCTTATAGAAGAAAAATGGGTTCATAAAAGGTACTTTGGATAATTAAAGGACAGATCAGCTTGCAGCCCTTTAGAATAGGGAAACATTCTGTTCTACACAGAAACTCCAACAGCTTACCTTATCAGAAAACCATACTTATAAGTGAAGACCTACTGAAATTTGCCACTTCCTTAATTTTCTGTTTACTATTTTTTTTTAATCCCAATGGATTTATTACCTGCTACAACCTTGGTCTGCTGATAAAGGCAGAGCTTCCTAAAACTTCATATTGACTATTGCTGTTTTTATCTGGAAGGTTTAAGGAACTTGTAATCATTTATTATATGTTATAATGGACTGAAGGGTTACTGTGGCCTATATGTTTAGAAAAACAATTTTAAAAATCCAATATCCTCTTGAGCAGCGAAGACAACAGTGGAGAAATTAAAATCTGCGCTTAACTCTGATCTTGGCTTTTTGTTCTGTATATGTTATTTACTTTTTTCTTTACTATTCCTATGGAGTGAAAAATATTAAAGCATGTTTGAATTACTTTGAACATTTTTTTTTTTTTCATTTTCTCTTTGTCTCACTGGTCAGCACTACTGTATGAGCAAATTTTATAGTTTTTTTTTTATGTCTATGCCATTGTTTTGTCTCATTTTTCCTATTGTAGTTTGTTTTCAGTGCTCTTTGCGTTGACTGTGTACCATACCTCTTCAAAGGCTTCTCACATTTGTCAGCAAATAGCACAGTCAAAACAACAAACGTTTCCCTTTTCGCAGAAATTGCAGTTGGTTTCATTTCAAATTGGAGTGAAAGGCTATTTGGCTGCGAGGGTGTGCCTGCACTTCATCACCTTCAAAGGACAAAGTGATGATGGTTTATGAAGCGTCTGGCGATGTGCTTCAATTGGCCTTGGATTGACTAACGGTGGTGAAAAGGTCCTTTTAAAGCCAAGAACTGAATCTGGATCTTATACTTGGACATTAGCTGGATGTAGTGAGAATCTGTAATGCTATTCATTAATCTTTTAGTTGGCTGGATTCAAATGACCAGTACTCACAGAACTACTAACTGAATGCATTACCACTGTATGAGATACCCTTTAACACCAAAGCACACCATGTTCTGCATTGTTCTGAGACCTCGGTCTGGGGTCCTTTAGGACATGTGAGTGCTTTTCTAATGCACTTAATGCATTGTTTACCCAAGCAAATGTTTAATTACAAGGTAGAATTATTTAATTACTCTTCTTCCAAAGCTGACAACACTCCTTCCCCTGGGCGGACAAAAGTGTGTGTGTGTGTGTGTGTGTGTGTGTGTGTGTGCGTGTGTGTGTGTTAAGGAGATTGGAGGTGACCCCCCTCTTCCCTCTCATTTTCCAATTCTTTTTTTCTATCATTTATTTTTAGAGGCATGGGGAGAGAGAGGGTGGATATGGGGTGGCTCCAGGGGGAGAGACAGGTTAACATCACATTAAGTGGAAAGGGCAGTTTCTCTCTCTCTCTCTCTCTCTCTCTCTCTCTCTCTCTCTCTCTCTCTGTCTCTCTCATTTTCTTCCTACTGCATAACAGAGTTAAAATTCCATTACTGTTCAGCAGTAGGACATCATGTTTATTCTAATGGGAGGAAACGGATGATATGCACTTGGCTATTTCACATAATCGCAAACTATACACTTGGACTTGAGGGAATTCAAGCAGATTGCTGATGTGAGGCTGATTACAGTCCCTGGGCAATCCTCGGAGCTACGTTCAAAAGTGTCACCTCATTTGTGGTAAAGTATGTCTAACATCTACAAAATGATCCCTATGCCCTGAAGGTGAACTCAATCCTAAAACTATGGTATCACCATGTATGTTATTCACACCATCCATGTGTTTGTAGAACGGTGCGGCGATGATGTGGTTCTCATGTCTAATTAAAGCAACTGCTAAAAATGGCTGCAGGCCTACACAAGAAACAACATGGTCTCCAGTAAACTTCTCCACATCAGCTCCAGTAAACTTGCACCATGAATGTAGCCATTATCCTTAGCTTTCAAGAGCAAGAAGAACCAATGGTACTAATGGCTAATCCTTCTGTCCTTGTCAAATATCATCAGCATCTTTAGGAAGAAGGAGAGAGGACAAATTCATGCTGGTGTTTCCTCCACTTGAATAAACTCGTCAAGGCTGCTTCAGATTGTTTATGTTAGATTGCCTTGGAGCATACCGTAGCTGAGAGCAAGCTGTGACATAATGGGAACCTCAATTGCTAGTGTTAGTCTAGCCAGGCACAGCTCTGAGCTAAAAGCTTGACTTAGATTTAAGAATCTGCTGCCCTGACTATATGATTACATTCTGAATGAATGATGACTAGGTTGTATTGAAATTGAGATCTTTAATAATGTTCATCTTTGATATTCTGCTGGAAATCACACCAAATGCATAGACACCAAAATGCATAGCCACATTCATTCATGCTCTTTAACAAAATAGCCTTTGCTATCTGGATTGATGCCATCATGGTTTGATCCTTTAAATATATAAAGTAGGTATTGCATTAGAACTACATCTAACAATATTTAACCATATGGCTCTTTAATCCACTCATTCAGTCTACCTTCAAGAAACCTCCCATTTCTACTATAGTCTGTAAATTTATTTATGTTGTTTTTGCTATACCATGAAAAGCTCATCAAATTTTAAGCCATTTTGAGCCACTAGTATACAGGAATAGAAAACAAAAATCAGTAGCTCGAGTGGCTTAGACAACTAGATTTTACTTCCAGTTTTTTTATTCATAGTTAGCTGGTGTCATGAATCCGAGAAGGAAAAGATATAAAATTACAACACCGCCGTCTTCTTTTACTGATGTTCAGTTCCGTAGTGACAAACTGCTCCAGGTGGATAAATATTCGGGGCTAAAGAAAAAATCTTCAGTGCTACAACTCCCAATGCCCAGGCCAGGTTATGCCCCTGCCTAAAAACAATATTATCAAGTAATATTATGATAGGCAAATGTGGCACCTACTGAATGATGTATGCGTTTAAGGGTTAACAGAGCTCATCAGTGTTTTTGATAATCTCTAAACATTTTGCAGTGACTTGGAATCCAGATGAACAGTGATGTTTTGGCTCTGATGTGCCATCTATTAGATGTTGCTTTTGATCCTCCAGATGTACATAAAGTATGTAGGTGCTGCTTCTGTATGTGAACGCAAAGTTAGGCATCAAGTATAAACTGGCCTTCAGTCTGTATTAATGCAGCTCTCTAGCTAGTAATATGTTATTACATTATGTTAGTTATCACTTTTTAGCATGGTCAGCTAGGTTTATGGCAAGCAAAGCATGGCACTGGACAATGCATTGTATCTTTTATTTACTTGATGGGTTATCTAATGAATTTATGATTTGTCCAGACCTATTATATGTATAGATCTGTATATCCTTCTATATTGTACTAAATATATTCACTGCACAAAGTGTTCAGAAGGCTAATCTAAATGCAGGGGTCTTCCCCTCCTATGTTGTATTGTTAGCCCCAAGCACCATGTGACCATTGTTAAGGTTTGTATTTATACCCTGGCATGCCCTGTCCACAATTTTCAGTTGTTCCTGCGTTTGCTTTTATCACTTACTGATTGGATTTGCACAGGCACAGTGGGTAGCAGTGCCACCTCATAGCTCCAGGGTTCCTTGTTCAATCCTGGTCTAGGCTTACTACCTTTGTTGAGTTTCACATGTTCTCTCTGTGTCTCTGTGGGTTTTCTTCTGGTTCAGTTTCCTCCCACCTCCTAAAAACATTCCATTAGGGGGATTGGCTGCACTAAATTACCCCTACAGTAGGTGTCAATGAGTGTGTGAAAGTGTGTGCATGGTGCCCTGTGATGGACTGCCATCAGATCCAGGGTGTATCTGGCCATTAGGTTTTAAATCACATAGCATTCCATGTAGTTATGTTCTTTTTTATACTGAATCTTTGCATGGTTTACATATTGTCACAACTGTAAAAGGTCAGATTATATATATTAAAAAAAAGTTATAAATGGTTAAGGTTGAGTTCAGGGGTGGGCTTAGCAGATATAGCAAACAAAATGCTACAAATCACTCTAACACATTATAAAGCCTACTTATTTTACATGGGAGGATGTGTAGTCCAAATACATCCTACTCTTTTTCCAGGAGCTTGAACTGGGTTAGAGATGTAAGGTTCTTGTCCATTGATCTGGTCATCCATCTAGGTTGACGTAACCTGCTATTTCTACATGACTTAATAGGTGTCATTGTATTGTCCTTAAAATGCAATACTGTCAGGAGTAGTTATTTTCCAGCTCATCTGATTTTAGACCATTGCTTGTGCTCAGTCAAACTGACACTGGGATACGCAGAGTAGTACTTTATCTATATAATCAAGATACAGCCAAAAACTTTGGGCAGGGTCTACAGCAAGCCAATTTATTGTAATGTTGAAAAAGGAGCATTCAAAAACAGCACATTGGCAGATTGTTGAGATGGTGGGAGTCACAATGTGTGGATTTCCTTGTTAATTATATTCCCTTTTGTTTGCACAGGAATGAGTTTACACAGTCTTGGTATTTCTAATGTGAAAAAAAACAAAAACATTTTTTTATAAGAAAGTCTTATGACTTTCTCATGAAACCTGGTTAGGAATTTACACCTGAGATGGTTAATGTCCCTAAACGTTTGCTCACATGCTCTTAAAAGCCAGCCCTATAAGAGTATCACCCGAGTTCTTTGACTTTGTGACGAGAGCTGTTGTTCCCAATAGGATTTGAGAGTGCGCAGGCAGGTTTTAAAGTCAGTGTGAGATTGATGAGATAATGCCGGTTAAATCTGAGTGCTGCATTCGGCTCCCATAAGTATCTCATTATGGGAAGGGGAACAACATGAGAAACTCTCTAGCTCACCTAGAGATCCTTCAGAATGTCATAGACAATTGATTTGAAGTGTGTTAAAGTGACATGGTGGAGGAATGGAAGATTTCTTAATGTTTGTGTGTGTGTGTGCGCGAGTGTGTGTACGGTATAGTCTCTGAATTGAGATTAAGTATTAGGTGCGAGTTTCCGTATTAGCTTCTCTCTCACACAAACTCCTAATCACACAGACATGCTCTATATCTCCCTATCCATCTCCCTCTCTCTATCTCTCCCTCCATCTGTTTCTCTTTCTCTCTCACACACACATACACAGGCACAGACACACAAACACACTTTCTCCCAAAGGGAGATCACAGTTATCTTCCACACAACTTGCCAACGGAGACCACATTAATAAACTGTGATATTTTTAAACCACAGATTCATTATATATATATATATATATATATATATATATATATATATATATATATATATATATATATATATATATATATATATATGTAGTAGGTTCCTTTGCACTGTGCTGTAGAAAATAATGCAGCCAAACTCATGCTCAAAATAAATTCATAAATAGCGAACACTAAAGACAAATAACATCATCATTGCGAAATGTTTTTCAGAGAGTCTCTTAATTGAATAAAGTGACATTTAACATGTGGATAGATATAATCTTGGAAAGCAGCCTACGGCACTAAATAAAAATGAAAGACTTTGGTTTAATTATGCCAATCTGTCTGTAGTTGTGCATTTCAATAAGATGTGTTATTGAAAATGATTTGAATGCTGTTTAAAAATTGTAACATGTCTATAATAAAATGTCACAGTATATTTAGCTATTTTCTTTGTTTCATCTCACATAACACAACTCATTTAATCTCATGCCTAATTGTCAAGTCTGCCATGAAATGCAAAAGAAATTGTCCAAAGCATGTAACATGATGTTTAATTTTCAAATGATTGTAAAATATTCTTTAGTATGCAGGTTTCTGTCAGTCACTTCTGTCTCTATCGCTCTGCATGGAGGTCTACGTGAGTCATCTCTGTGAGTGTTCTGTTTCTAAGATGGATGCTCGGACCGAGTCCATGGCTCTTCACATCCACTTGAGTGCCCGGTACATCTCTTGTCTGCACTCGGTTGCCCCTGGAAACAACCTTCTCAGTGGCACGGGTGAAAGCGGGCACCATCATAGAGCTCTCGAGCAAGGCACTCAGGATCACACGAATAGCAATCTACAGCACTCTATCCATCCATCCATCCATCCATCCATCTCTCTCTCCCTCTCTCTCTGTTTCTCTTTGGATTGTGTATGTGTGTACTCATGATGTATTACTTCCGACCAGCCTATTCAGATGCCTATCCTCTGATGTCTAATCACACTAATGGCTTCATGGTAACTCTTGTATAACAGTACTTCTTGTTGATGTTGGGTTCTGCATTGGATATCAGTGACACTGCAATTTTCACTCAACATGCTGTTTATGTAAATATGCCTATAAAATCAGGGCAATGTTCAACAATTTCCCATCTGTTAGGCAAATGTGAACCATTACATTAATTCAAACACTTAGGCACCATTAAAATTAAGATGGTCCTCAAAGAGTCTTCATATGTAGTGTAAATCTAAAATAAAAATTCAATTTGAAAGCACACTTGTATTGCCAGAAATTAATGCTGTAAATATGCAAAAAAATAGAGCTATTTGAACACTCGTATTAGTACAACCCAATATCTCTCTGGATTATTATTATTATTTTTATAATAATAATATTATTATTTACCGGAAGGTAAAGCTGATGGTTGTACTTGGTTTCTCACTCTTACACAAATCTACATTATACATTTCACTTATTTGCAGTATATGTGGTATTCTTACCCAGGCAGCTTATGCATACAAGCAGTAATTTATTGCATAACATCCAGTGCTGAAAACAAGCTGATATTCCTGTGAACTTTGCTGCTTTTCCTTAATTATGGAATCCCTGAACCACAAGGTGTGAATTTTTTTCAATTGCTTGATCATTATTTTGACTCAATTGGTCGTTATCTTAGTGAGTCATTATTATGACTTACTAAGTTGTTATTTTGATTTAGTATCTCAGGATTTTGACTTACTAAGTTGTTATTTTGACTTCCTAAGTCATTATCTTGAAATATTGAATTGTTATATTGACTTACTGAGTTGTAATTTTGACTTACTAAATCTGTGTACTTTGTCCAATTACTATATCTAAAGAATAAGAAATAATTTGGATTACAATCTGCACTATTTTCATAGCCATGGTGTTATAGAGAATTAATGACAATGAACACCTTTTGACAAATCAGATTTGGGAATTCAACAGTGCTGTGGTATAAATTGCTATATTCACATAATAATTGAAGATGCAAACATTCTTTCATTTTATTTGAACAATAACGAAAAAGGGTCTTCAAAAAGAGCACAAGCCACTGTTGGTTCCTTTATTAATGGTTCAGCTATGGGCTTGAATTATGTTCAGCCCAAACAGTATATTCTATCATAACAAACCAACTTTTAATAGTATCCTTGCAGCATTGTAGTCTCTTACCCAAGTACAGTATATTCAGGTTTAAGTTTAAGAAAACATTTACAAGGTCAGTATCTAAACTAGGTTTTTGGTTGCATGTATTCTTTTTTTAAATAGCAAAAGGAATAAAAATAGTCAGAAAATTAACTTGGAGGCAACAAAATATGTAGAATCTTTACATATTTGTTCAAACTTTCAGCAAATTTTTTCTGTTGCTAAGATGGCATTTTTGCAGTGAGCCATAAAGTTACAGTACATATCAAGCTCAAGTGGCTTTATTTACAGTACACAGTGAAACAAAACAACGTTCCTTCAGGACCATGCTGCTAATCACATGAAATGACACAGAACTAAATAAGATCTACACATTTTTACATAAAGTGCACGTGCAAACGTGTGCTAACAACACAGGACAGTACAATACTACTAAAACAGGACAATAGGCACAGTAAGTGACAGTGTAGTGCCAAACAGTGCACAGTTTTAATGTGGAAGTGTCCAATATAATAGGTAGTGCAAAAGATAGGTACCAAAGAGTAACAATATAGTTTAAAAATGGTATAAATGTAAACATAACATGCTATGACTTATTGTGGTAGCAGCAAGGTAAAGTGTATAATAGTGACATTAAATTAAATATAATATTTTTTATAAATATGGTAGCAGCAAAAATGCAATAGAGTCAATGCAGGAATGTACAAATATTGCAATAGGAGTGGGATGGTGTTCAGTTCAGTGTGTGTGTGTGTGTGTGTGTGTGTGTGTGTGTGTCACTCTAGTCTCTGAGTATTGAGGAGTCTGATGGCCTGGGGGTAGAAGCTGTTACACAGTCTGGCCATAAGGGCCCGAATGCTTCTGTACCTTTTTCCAGACCGCAGGAGGGTGAATAGTGTGTGTGAGGGGTGTGTGGGGTCATCCACATTGCTGGTGGCTTTGCGGATGCAGCCTGTGGTGTAAATGTCTATGATGGAGGGAAGATTGGATTGAATTGGAGCCATGTCTTGCTGCACAGTCGTGAGTCAGCAGAGTGAACAGCAATGGACTGAGAACACAACCGTGAGGGGCCCCCGTGCTCAGTATGGTGGTGCTGGAAATGCTATTCCCGATCCAGACTGATTGAGGTCTCCCAGTCAGGAAGTCCAGGATCCAGTAGCAGGAGGTGTTCAGGTCCAGTAAATTCAGCTTTTCCAATCAGATGCTGAGGAACGATTGTGTTGAATGCTGAACTGAAGTCCATGAACAGCATTCAAATGTAGGTGTCCTTCTTGTGGGTGGGCGATGGCCAGGTGTAGGGTGGTGGCAGTGGCATGATCTGTTGAGCGGTTAGCACGATTCACAAACTGCAGCGGGTCCAATGGGGGAAGCAGCAGGGTCTTGATGTGCCTCATGATGATCCCCTCGAAGCAGTTCATGATGATGGATGTGAGTGCAATGGGACGGTAGTCAATGAGGCAGGACACTGAAGACTTCTTCAGCATGGGGACAATGGTGATAGCCTTGAAGCACGTTGGAATGATGGTGCTGCTCAGGGAGATGCCGAAGATGTTGGTGAAAACATCTGCCAGCTGGTCTGCACATCCTCTGAATCCGCCAGGAATGGTGTCTGGTCCTGCAGCCTTCTGTGGGTTGACCCTGCGTTCAGAGGTTTTCCTCACATCAGCCGTGGTTAGACACGGCACCTGGTCATTGGGAGGTCTTCCTCACTGCCACCTCATTCTGTGCGTCAAACTGAGCGGATAAGTTGTTCAGCACATCTGGAAGGGAGGAATCACTGTCACAGGCTGGTGATGTTGTCCTGTAGTTGCTGATGGCCTGAATGCCGTGCCATATGCACCACTGCTATCCGTGAAGTGACTGTGGATTTTCTGGGCGTGTGCATGCTTTGCCTCTCTGATGACCTTGGACAGTTTGGCCTTCGCTCTTCTTAGGGCCACCTTGTCACCTGCCCTGAAGGCTGCCCTGGAGTCTTGGGTCCTCAGCAGTGAATGCACCTCTGCAGTTATCTACTGCTTCTGGTTGGACCATGTGGTGATGGTCTTGGAGACAGTGATGTCATCAGTGCACTTGCTGTTGTAGCTGGTCACTGATGCTGTGTATTCCTCCAAGCTGGTGGAGTTGCTGTCAGTTGCAGCCTCCCTGAACATGTCCCAGTCAGTGAGCTCAAAACAGTCCTGAAGAGCAGAGATGGCTCCTGCTGGCCAGGTTTTCACCTGCTTCAGAACTGGTTTGGAGTATCTAACTAGTGGTCTGTATGCTGGGGTTAGCATAACAGAGATGTGGTCTGAGTAGCTGAGGTGGTGGCAGGGCTGCGGTCTGAGTAGCAAAGGTGGGGGTGGGGCTGTGGTCTGAGTAGTCGAGGTGGGGGCAGGGCTGTGGTCTGAGTAGCCGAGGTGGGGGCGGGGCTCTGCCCTGTACGTGCTGGAAATGTTTGCGTAAATAAGATCCAGCATGTTCGCCCCTCTCGTTGCAAAGTCCACATGTTGGTGAAATTTAGGGAGCACTGATTTGAGATTTGCATGATTGAAATCTCCAGCAATGATAAACAGTCCATCAGGGTGTGTGTTCTGTAGTTCGCTACTAACCCCATACAGTTCACAGAACGCCTCCTTAATATTAGTGCTCGGGGGGATATTCACTCCAATTATCAGAACAGTGGTGAATTCCCATGGTAGATAAAATGGTCTGCATCTAACAGTCACAAACTCCACCAGCGATGAGCAGTTACTAGAAATTAGCACCGAGCTCTTGCACCATTCCGTGTTAATGTAAACACACAAGCCACCACCGCACAGAGCTGCATTTCTGTCGGCACGAAATGAGGCCAGCCTGTCTAACTGTATGGCGGCCTCTGGAACTCTGTTGCTGAGCCACATCTCTGTGTAAACAAAGACGGGACAGTCTCTAAACTGATGCCGCATTGCCCTCTGGAGTTGGATGCAGTCCAGTTTATTGTGCAGGGAGCAGACATTGGAGAGCAGGATGCACGGGAGAGCTGGCTGGCTAGGGTTTGCTTTTAGCCTAGCATGGACCCCCACCCTATTTCCATGCTTCCGCTTCCTCACACACCGCTTTCGATGTCTCCTCCCCTGGCCACCGGCATCAGGCAACTCCGAGGACTGGAGGACTGGAGGCCTGGAGGCCTGGAGGCCAGGTCTCCGCAGATCATCATGCAGGTTGGTTGTTGTATGATTTCTGTATTTTAACAGTGTCTGGCAATGGTAAACATGAACACTGGTTTCTTTGATGTCCATGCACTATATAAAAAAGAACAGACTAAAAGACAAAAATAGCACCATTTTGTATCTGGAGAGGCTGCTGCGTGCTACTGCTGCTGCATGCTACTGCTGCACAGCTATCTTGATAATGTGCACCATTTACTTCATCACCTTTTTTCATGGGCCAGTGGTCAGAGAAAAAACATATTCTTTTCATTGACAGCAGCCCATTGCATTAATTAACTGCTTGAAAGGAACATCAGTGTGAGGGAGTAGACAAGAAAGAGTGGTGATTTTATTTTTTACTGTACACCACAGCAGTTTGTCGACCCTAAACATTTTATTAATTTAAGAATGATGTCATACTTTTTTTTTTTTTTTATCTGTTTGTAGTTACAATTAATGTTGTGGAATGCCCACTATGTAAGATGATACAAGGTATCCTTTCCTTTATAACCACAATAAACAGTTGTTCCCTCACTTATACATACAGTTTATCTTAATAAGACAAAAAATGTAGCTTGATATGTTACTAACAAACCAGAAAGTACAAAACCCTCTGTCCTGAAGACTTTCCTGTGCCAGAAAACTTGGTTACAGCTTTACGTCTGACTGTTACAAGCACTCACATTGAGAGTCAACATTCTGTAAATGTTAAATACATTTGTTTTGTGTAATCATCCAACAGACAATTACCTGTGTGTTAATATAGAAATTATAATGTTTGAGTGATTATAATATGTGCAGTAATTGCTGTCATTTGACTTCCAGCCAGCACTACTGTCAGAACTGCTTATAGAAAACAAACCAACAACATTTGACCAGTCAGAATTGAGAATTCTACATTGCTTTTGTATAGCAGACTTTAATTACATCAAGTGTCTGTAATCACACCAGAGATTTTCTACAGTGACTTTTCAAGCTTTGTAGAAAGCAGTCAGCATCATTTCAGATTTCTGCACACCACCTTGGCTGAGTCCTCTTGAATGTTCAGTTTTCTGAGTCCGTAAGCTTAGTGGAAGAATAAAAACATGGCTGCTGATGAAAGAGCCTCGATGAATGGAGCCCAATCTTCTTAATGCACAGCAAAATGTTTCAGAATACAAAGTGGCAGCTTATAGTTGTAGAAATATTTAAATTTTCAGCATAACAAATGATTAGTTTTGATAGGTAGTGTCTGGCTGCCTGTACCTATTTAAGCTCTACAGTGTGCCTGACCAATTCTAGTTATACCCCAATATTAAGGTGGATAGTGGGGGTTTGCTGTCTCTTGGTATACCTACAACACAGTAAGGCTGTAGGGTTGTAAGTAAATATGAATTATTCAGAATGAACAGATAATAGTAGTGTTATACACAAATGCAGATACAAATAGGAGGTGCACTATTTGTTTGTAAACAAATTGTTTGGTTTAAAGCAGGCTTCTAGTTATATATATATATATAGCTCAGGTGGTAGAGCAGGTTGTCCACTAATCGTAGGGTTGGCGGTTTGATTCCCGGCCCTAATGACGCCACATATGAAAGTGTCCTTGGGTAAGACATTGAACCCCAAGTTGCTCCTGATGGCAACTTAGCGCCTTACATGGCAGTACTCTTACCTTTGATGTGTCAGTGTGTGTATGAATGGGTGAATGAGATACAGTATAAAGCACTTTGGATAAAAAATATGAGTTCTAACTACTTAAGGATTTCAGCTGGCTCCTTGCCTTGGAGAACTGCTGTTTCTTAGCGTGTTCAATACTTTTTCCTGTGTCATTCTACTTTATTCCATATAACTTTATTCATGGGCTTAAATGTTGTGAATTCTTTATATCTGCAGATATCTCGAGTTAATACTGATCACCTGAAATATTTAATGGTTATGGTGAAAATTTCATTTAAATAACCTAATTGGAAATATATTTACTAAAAAAAATCTAGACGCTTTCAATATTTATTTCCCCCATTGTGTGTGTATATAATATTTTAACCTTTTTTTAATAGGGGTAGTTGGTAAATGGCAACAGTGTGCAATGATGGAAAGTATGATATAGTCAAAAATAACACAAAATGTATGGGATTCAAGTTCCAATTACTGCATTTTCCAGACTACAAGTTGGAGAGTTTCTTTTTGTTTGTTTTTGTTTGTTTGTTTGTTTGTTTTTGTTTTTTGCTGCATGTCACAATTACATTTTATTATTTAACAAAATACTTAAAATATATAAACTTCTTTAAATGACAAAAATAAATGATAAAATCTCAGATGGTGTTTATTTTTTTCCCTTTAATTAGTATTGCCTAAATATTACAAAATTATTACATTTTGAGAACCTTCCAAGGATGACCTTCACCATTCCTTGTGATTGAAAAGGAAGTACAAACAGCTATTCCTGGTTATCCAACATGGCATTTTTTGTTATGTCAAAGTTAAAGCTGTCTTTTTCCTCTTCTTTTTGCCTATGAAAAAACAACACCATGCATTAAAGGTTTAAATCCGAATACATATAATGGCATTGACCCCTACAACACAGTCAAATAAACAATGCTGTCTTACATAAATTATTGACGAGCAGTGTAATACGCTGCCATTTTGTTTAAGAGTCTGGCCAGTGTTACATTACTGAAATTTTAAGACTATCAACTAACAATAAATGAACTGTGGATACCTTTAACACAAGAACAGCATTTGCATATTTTTAGAAGTACTTGAGGATTTCTAGTGTCATCACTGATTCCCCATTAGAACTAAACAATACCCATATCCCTACCTTCAATGTGTAATCTACAGACCATTATCTATTCATATACTATTTGTGGTATTGTTATTGCTGAAGGAATTTTACCACTCTTCCTGAAGTAATGAATTGAAATCTTTTATGGCTTAGCCCCAAGCGATTTTCTCCGCCATGATGAGGCTGATTGTGTGTGTCACACCGTCACACAGAGGACGTAATTAGTTAGGAAAGGTTCAATAACAGGGTGTGTAAAAGGCCTGTCACGCTACATTGCGTTATCCCCCGCCTCAGACACGGGACTAATCTTCATTACCAAAGTGTTCGAAGAGTCCTTCCCTAGGCAGCAGAGCATTTCAAAACTGAAAATAGATTTGGGAGAAAGTCCATGATGGTCAAACACGCAATTTTCAGGTATTGACTTCTTTTTGGCAAGTGTGAAAGATTGATTGTGTTTATGCATACCACAGCTTGAACCCAAAGTACTGACTCTTGATATGTTCTGTTTTCCCCAGAACTGGTTATTATGGTGCTATGAATTAGACTTTGAAAATGAAGACGGTAGACTTTTCAATTATTCCTCTATTCTTTCTCTTTTTTGCCCGTAAAAGTAATCATAACCATCTGCTGGGAAAATATGGGATTTGTGTTGGTGATTGTGCTATGACATGATACATAATGAAAAGTCGTTACTTGGGCAAAATGACTTAATCGAGTGGTTTTTACTCCAGTAACAGGCCTAGTAAGAGATCAAGGTCAAGATCTCGGAGCTTTGAAGTACATTCAAATGACTGCCATTATAGTATATGAAAATCGTATTATTACTCAGTGACATTAATGTAAAAGACAAGAGATATGTGAAATACAAGATGTGGAATGAATGTAAGACAATATATTGCTATTGCAGTGTCTGACATACCATAAATGATTAAATGTGGTTTATGTTCAATAATATACACACACACACACACACACACACACACACACACACACATATATATATATATATATATATATATATATATATATATATATATATATATACACACACAGTGCATCCAGAAAGTATTCACAGTGCTTCACTTGTGAAAGAAGTTTGTTTGAAATCTTTGCAAATTTATTAAAAATAAAAAACAAAAAAGCACACTTATATAAGTATTCACAGCCTTTGCCATTACACTCAAAATTGAGCTCAGGTGCATCCTGTTTCCACTGATCATCCTTGAGATGTTTCTATAACTGGATTGGAGTCCACCTGTGGTAAATTCAGTTGATTGGACATGATTTGGAAAGGCACACACCTGTCTATATAAGGTCCCACAGTTAGCAATGCATGTCAGAGCACAAACCAAGCCATGGAGTCCAAGGAATTGTCTGTAGACCTCCAAGACAGGATTGTATCGAGGCACAGATCTGGGGAAGGGTATAGAAACATTTCTGCAGAATTGAATGTCCCAATGGTCACAGTGGCCTCCATCATCCCTAAATGGAAGAAGTTTGGAACCCGCAGAACTCTTCCAAGAGCTGGCCGCCTGGCCAAACTGAGTGATCGGAGCAGAAGGGCCTTAGTCAGGGAGGTGACCAAAAACCTGATAGTCACTCTGACAGAGCTCCAGCATGTCTCCAGCGTGTTCTCCAGGAGAACCATCCAGAAGAACAACCATCTCTGCAGCACTCCACCAATTAGGCCTGTATGGTAGAGTGGCCAGACGGAAACCACTCCTCAGTAAAAGGCACATGACAGCCTGCCTGGAGTTTGCCAAAAGGCACCTGAAGGACTCTCAGACCAAGATTGAACTCTTTGGCATGAATAGCAAGCATCATGTCTGGAGGAAACCAGGCACCAGTCGTCACCTGGCCGATACTATCCCTACAGTGAAGCATGGTGGTGGTGGCAGCATCATGCTTTGGGGATGTTTTTCAGCGGCAGGAACTGGGAGACTAGTCAGGATCGAGGGAAAAATGAATGCAGCAATGTACAGAGACAAACTTGATGAAAACCTGCACTAGAGTGCTCTGGACCTCAGACTGGAGCGAAGGTTCAACAGGACAATGACCCTAAGCACACAGCCAGGATAACAAAGGAGTGGCTACAGGACAACTCTATGAATGTCCTTGAGTGGCCCAGCCAGAGCCCAGACTTGAACCCGATTGAACATCTCTGGAGAGATCTGAAAATGGCTGTGCACCGACGCTCCCCATCCAACCTGATGGAGCTTGAGAGGTCCTGCAAAGATAAGTATGGGAGAAAGTGCCCAAAAATAGGTGTGCCAAGCTTGTAGCATCATTCTCAAAAAGACATGAGGCTGTAATTGGTGCCAAAGGTGCTTCAACAAAGTATTGAGCAAAGGCTGTGAATACTTATGTACATGTGCTTTTTTGTTTTTTATTTGTAATAAATTTGCAAAGATTTCAAACAAACTTCTTTCACATTGTCATTATGGGGTACTGTTTGTAGAATTTTGAGGAAAACAATTAATTTAATCCATTATTATCCAATATATATATATATATATATATATATATATATATATATATATATATATATATATATATATATATATATATATATATATATATATATAAAATACATTCGGTTAATGAGACTGTTAGGAGATCTGACTGTAGACGCTAAGTCTGTGTTCCATGTAGTATACAGTGAAAAGAAGGGATTGATGATAATGTGACATATTGTTCCCTTATGCTAGACTGCAATATATAGATTCAAAAGCACATCTTCTCAGTTAGTAGTACGATTTGCCATAATGAAAAAATTGGTTGAACACACATCTTCCTTCGTTTGATTGCAAGTGCACATTGGAGTCATTGTACCTCAGAAGAGATATTCCCCAGTCTCAATGGCAGTGCTCTTTATGGAATCTTAAATTGAGCATAGACCTATATTCGTCATGCCGTGGTGGGATTATTTTGAGTGGATCATAATGGAAATATATTTCCCAGGTCTTATATGCTGGCTGAAATCAAAGCTTGAAGTGATGATGGTGGCTGCAATATCATAGAGGCAGCAATATCTCGGAGACGCTCTCATCCTACACGAGGAGCGGAGGTAGCGATGTGTGGATTACACGCAGGACCTGAAATGATTGAATCGCACGTGTGCAAATCCATTTATGGGAGATGGATGGGAGAGGAGGGATGAGATAAAGGAATCTGAGAGGGAGGGGAAGCATGATGAGAGGGGAGGAACCGAATAGAGGCAGGAATGTGAAAGAGGCTGTCAAACACACTAATACAACATGAAGATACATGTATGTTTTAGAATTTAAAGATGAATATGTTGGATATTTTGATGTATTGAATATAAATTTGATGTCCTAGTCATATTTGATTCAATCTCACTAATCCATTCAAAACCTTATGCCCGCTCTGCTTGTGAAATGCATTTGATTCGGTTGAGCCTAATATTACATACTTATTGTAAACAGACTGTATCAAATGCGTAAAATGAAAGCCAGCAACTAATGATCATCTTCATATTATGGATCATTTAAGACCACATGTTCTACTCATCCAGAGCTGTCTCATGCTTTAAGATTGATTGGCCATTTGAAAGATGATCACGTCCAAGCCCTGCTGTTTAATAGAAACATATTGCCGATGTGCGTGGCCAGCTTCCCCACCACCCCCCGCACCAAGAGGAAATACAGTCAGTCGTATGTTTTGGGTCGGTTTTCTGTTTTTCCTGATGAACTGAAGGGAAATTACTGCTGACAATGGTATAATTATGGCATGAATGCAGTCCAATTGCCAACTCATAAATATGAAATACATCACTGAGGAGTTTTCAAAGGGATATAGCACAGCTTGAGTCAGACCCAGACAGCATGAGGCCAACTCTGGCAGCAATTGTGTGTGTGTGTGTGTGTGTGTGTGTGTGTGTGTGTGTGTGTGCATGATAGAGGAAAGATGGGGTTGTTTTTGGCAGACTCTTGTCACTGTAGTTACTGAAGGACCTTGATGTCTTGATCTTGTCCTGAGACTCATTTCATTTCACCCCATCAGGAAGCTGGAATCTGTGTAATCACATCTTGGCCTGAGAATTTCATACTTTCAGTGTTTTGATACCAGTAGCATTTCTGGCCATTTCTGACTATAAATTCCATATAAATTCTAAAAAAAATAGACTTTTTCCTAGCACTCCACAATGTATGCATACATACATACATACATACAGTGAGGGAAAGAAGTATTTGATCCCCTGCTGATTTTGTACGTTTGCCCACTGACAAAGAAATGATCAGTCTATAATTTTAATGGTAGGTTTATTTGAACAGTGAGAGACAGAATAACAACAAAAAATCCAGAAAAACGCATATCAAAAATTTTATAAATTGATTTGCATTTTAATGAGGGAAATAAGTATTTGACCCCCTCTCAATCAGAAAGATTTCTGGCTCCCAGGTGTCTTTTATACAGGTGACGAGCTGAGATTAGGAGCACACTCTTAAAGGGAGTGCTCCTAATATCAGCTTGTTACCTGTATAAAAGACACCTGTCCACAGAAGCAATCAATCAATCAGATTCCAAACTCTCCACCATGGCCAAGACCAAAGAGCTCTCCAAGGATGTCAGGGACAAGATTGTAGACCTACACAAGTCTGGAATGGGCTACAAGACCATTGCCAAGCAGCTTGGTGAGAAGGTGACAACAGTTGGTGCGATTATTCGCAAATGGAAGAAACACAAAAGAACTGTCAATCTCCCTCGGCCTGGGGCTCCATGCAAGATCTCACCTCATGGAGTTGCAGTGATCATGAGAACAGTGAGGAATCAGCCCAGAAATACACGGAAGGATCTTGTCAATGATCTCAAGGCAGCTGGGACCATAGTCACCAAGAAAACAATTGGTAACACACTACGCCGTGAAGGACTGAAATCCTGCAGCGCCCGCAAGGTCTGCTGCTCAAGAAAGCACATATACATGCCCGTCTGAAGTTTGCCAATGAACATCTGCATGGTTCAGAGGACAACTGGGTTTAAGTGTTGTGGTCAGATGAGACCAAAATGGAGCTCTTTGGCATCAACTCAACTTGCCGTGTTTGGAGGAGGAGGAATGCTGCCTATGACCCCAAGAACACCATCCTCACCGTCAAGCATGTAGGTGGAAACATTATGCTTTGGGGGTGTTTTTCTGCTAAGGGTACAGGACAACTTCACCGCATCAAAGGGACGATGGACGGGGCCATGTACCGTCAAATCTTGGGTGAGAACCTCCTTCCCTCAGCCAGGGCATTGAAAATGGCTCGTGGATGGGTATTCCAGCATGACAATGACCCAAAACACACGGCCAAGGTAACAAAGGAGTGGCTCAAGAAGAAGCACATTAAGGTCCTGGAGTGGCCTAGCCAGTCTCCAGACCTTAATCCCATAGAAAATCTGTGGAGGGAGCTGAAGGTTCGAGTTGCCAAACGTCAGCCTCGAAACCTTAATGACTTGGAGAAGATCTGCAAAGAGGAGTGGGACAAAATCCCTCCTGAGATGTGTGCAAACCTGGTGGCCAACTACAAGAAACGTCTGACCTCTGTGATTGCCAACAAGGGTTTTTCCACCAAGTACTAAGTCATGTTTTGCAGAGGGGTCAAATACTTATTTCCCTCATTAAAATGCAAATCAATTTATAACATTTTTGACATGTGTTTTTCTGGATCTTCTTGTTGTTATTCTGTCTCTCACTGTTCAAATAAATCTACCATTAAAATTATAGACTGATCATTTCTTTGTCAGTGGGCAAACGTACAAAATCAGCAGGGGATCAAATACTTCCCTCACTGTACATGCATACATACAGTATCTCACAAAAGTGAGTAAATATTTGATTATATCTTTTCATGTGACAACACTGAAGAAATGACACTTTGCTACAATGTAAAGTAGTGAGTGTACAGCTTGTGTAACAGTGTAAATTTGCTGTCCCCACAAAATAACTCAACACATAGCCATTAATGTCTAAACCGCTGGCAACAAAAGTGAGTACACCCCTAAGTGAAAATGTCCAAATTGGGCCCAAAATGTCAATATTTTGTGTGGCCACCTTTATTTTCCAGCACTGCCTTAACCCTTAATCCATCCATCCATTTTTACCCATTAGTAGTGGTTATAATTGGAAAACTTGATAAACCTATATACTTTCAAAAATGCCTTCTTGTTTTTTCTTCTGAAAATTTTTAACTCTGATAGATGTCAAGTTGAAACCTCTAGACCATATCAAATGTGTTTCTCAAAAGTTACTGAGCTAAGGGCTTTTAGTAATTCTTCCTACCACTTTGTTTTAGCAGCTTAGGCTTGTTATACATCTAAAACCTAACTTTATGCATTTGCAAAGTTCAAATACAGTAATATTTAATAGCAAGTCTAGTTATATTTTGTCTTGAGAAAGATTAAAAACATTAACATAGTTAACTGTTAACTGCAAACTCATCCTCAGCAATGAACCAGTCCATTTCTCTATGGACAAGTGAAAGAGTGTTAATTTCTCAAGAAGCCAGAAAACACAAATGCCAATATAATTATGGATATTAATTCAGCATGTTGGAATATATATTTTATTTGTCTGATTAATTACTAAATGTGCATATTACCATTTTATGGCACTGTAATCATACAGATTTTAAAAGTACACCAAGATTTTGAACATGCTGGGTTCTTCATACACAGTCTGTTACAGAACGCCATTCAGATGTTACAAAGAGTTCTGAATGGGCTTGTTAACTTATTGACCAATATTTTGCATAAGCAAGAGTCAGATAGTCATGCATTTGTTTTCGGTAGCACTTTAGAATACTGATCCATCATTAATGAATATGACACAGGATGAAATGAATAATGCAATATTAACATTCTAGTAACTACTATTAACTAACTAGAAACTCTGATTAATGAATTAGTAAGTAATAGCACACTGGTGAATGCGGTAGTTCACTATTAGATAATCAATAGCTACTATTACTTTCATGCCTCCCAGAGAACTACTAAGAAACTATATAGAGTGTCATAATTAATACAAAACCGCTATTGTTAACGAATAGAAAAGATTGTTAACATAATCAATAGGAAATAGCAGACTTATGGTTTGAGTTATATTATGAATTTCTTCCTGTGTAGTTAATCATTACTGATGGATCAGAATTCTAAAGTGTTATCCTCTTTTCTAACATGTCCAATTTGGGTACCTCCATCCATCCATCCATCTTCAACCGCTTACTCCTTTTCAGGGTCGTAGGGGAACCTGGAGCCTATCCCAAGAAGCATCAGGCACAAGGCGGGGTACCCCCTGGACAGGGCGCCAGTCCATCGCAGGCAATTTGGGTACCTTTTCCATACAAATATGATTTGGCACCTTTTGGTACCTTGCTCTGATTATTGAACACACAAATAACACTGAAAGGCAACAGAGAGGATGAGGAATGAATACAACATGAATAAAATAAGTCCATAGCAAGATGAGAACTCATGCACCAAAACAGTCGTATTGATCCTCTTCTTCAAAAATGACAAATGAGAGTGAGGCTTAACAACTGATAAAAATGAAAGCCCATGTCCCTCTCAATACCCCGTGGACTGGTGGTGTTAATTGGGTCAATGCAGCATACACAAACACATCCACACACCCCATTAAAGTCCTTCTTAACCCTCCCATAGGAGCCAGTTGCTCATTAGTCCCACTGTCAGTGTGGCAGGACCGCATATGGAAGCAGAGACAAAAGGATTGTCACAAAAATGCTGTTCTCTCAAGGTTGTTCCTCAGTAACAGGTCGTTCCTGTTTTTACTATATAGATGCTGACCAAAACATTCAATCTGCATGCTACATTATAGAAATAAAGCCCAAAGAAAGAAAAAGGCAACCTTTATTGTCACATATACCTGTATAGTTTATTTTCTTTACATATCTTATCTACATATCAATATATTGTTAGGACGCTGAACATGTATGACTTAACCCTCGTGAAGCCCTAAGGTCAAACTGACGCATTTATTATTTTTATTGACAGTAAAATGATATCGAACAATTTTTTTTTTCCACCTGAAAATTTTTTTGAGCTGTATCTGCATGATTTTTTGCATTGCGCTTCTGCCACCTGATTGGCTGATTAGATAGCCATATGAGTGCACAGGTGTTCCTAATAAAGTGGACAATTAGTGTATACATAAACTGTTTCTACAGGGTTAGGGTGTTTAGGTTCCCCAAACTTAACAAATGTACTGTATGTGTCACTATACAAGAATCTGAGCAATAGTTTAAATTACACTCTAACGAAAAACTTTTTGAATTACTGGTCTACTAGTAAAAAAAATAATAATCGTGCAACCTGGAAAAACTAATCTTCTTTGGTTTCCCAGCACCTTCCTAACTGCAATTACCACTGTCACTTTCAGATAACTCAGACCTTTCTTCTGTTCCCCTAGTGTGTGACATCTTACAGTCTTCTTCTTTTTGATCGTTGACACCCTGCTGAAAAGCCAGTCATCTTACTGAGCTCAAATTCCCAACAATGCCGGACTGAGAGTTTCTGTTTGTTGTTTTTAATAACATTCCACATCCTGTCTTCTCTCTAAGTCCTCCAGCAGAGTTCACTTCTCTTTCAAGGTGATTTTTTTTCTTCAAGAGAGGAAATGCTAAATATGAGGTGAAATGTAGCAGAAATGTAACTGCTTCTGAAACTCATTTAACGCTACACTGAGTGTTGAATCCCTAACACAAAACAAAAACGCACACAAATCAATGTAAAAAATTGTGCTACAATTTACAGAATGTGGTATACAGATATCTTGGTAAGTACCAATGTGTTAACAACACATTAAGCTTCATATTACAGGATGCTGTTATAAATGATTAAATGATTGCATAAATGATTGCACAGTGTTACTTGAAGACCACTAACATAAACCGAATACATTTTTGACAGTTTTAGCATTTAGTTATTGGTTGACCCCCCCCCATATATAAGCTACACTACTATATGACCCTAAGTATGTGGAAACCTGACCATCACAACCAGATGTTCTTGTTGAGCATCCCTTTCCAAAACCATGGGCATTAATATTGGAGTTGGTCGCCCCTTTACTGTGATACTGTGTGAAAATCCTGAAGAGATGAAGTCAAAGCCAAAACTATGAGCACTAATTCATGAACCTCACCTTAAGCTTAACCATTCATAAAATACTGTACATTTAATTATGAATCTCCAATCAGGACACTTTTTCAGTTTTATTCATGACTGTTCCTCTCTATTCCAACAGTATTTACAGAATATTGCAGCAAAAACATTCTGGATTACAATGAAACAAGATAATTTTTTTTTAGTCAATAAAGAAAGAGATGTAGCTATATATGTGAGTACAAGGCAGGCCTAAAAATGTTGAGTTGGCTTTAAAAGAAAACAAATCAAGCAATTTCTCATGTATACTTACTGCTAAAATGGTCATCTGTAATAGAAATCAGCTCGAGTACAGTTGGCTCTGATTATTATAGAGGAGAGAGAGAGATGTTAGTTAAGGCAGCATGTTCCCACAATGCCGAGAGTGTTTATCTGCAGTACTTTAATGCTGAGTTATGTGTTCAAGGGTGAACTGAGTCCATCCGATTCCAGACAACTCTGAGGAAACTGCTCTGTCATCTTCACCGGACTTGTTTGTGAAATATGGGAGCCTAGTGGAGATGGGTGATTACATTACTGCAGTGAGGATCTGTGAAGTGTATTTGTGTGTATTACAGAGGAGAGAGATTCCAATATTCTGACTGTGTATCACCTGTGTACCTTTTCTGCATTGTCTACACCGTGTCTTGATTTCACCACCTGCCATTAAAAAGACAGACATAACAGTGCCGCTTTGTTCGGATAATTGATTGTCACAGCAACACCGCTGCTCCCTAATAACCGGCGCAGAACTCAATAATACATCCCAATAAAGGAAGAAAATACACACTGCAGCAGCACATTTAACCAAGCAGGCATGTGTTAGTCCCCATATACTTGGAACTAATGTAATAAAGGCTGCTGTATCTCCAGCTTCTCGGTGGAAAGAGTGAGATTTCAGAGGGGACTGATATGAAGTTATCCGTACAATTGCTCCCACCTTCAAACCTCAGAGCATTTGTTGTTTATTTTGAATCAGCTCTGGTTTGGGCTGAGACTGTTACGAAGGATATTGTGTTTCCCCTCAAGTCACTTTGAAAGTTTCATTCATCTTGTTTAGAGGGTGTGCTGGGACGATTTTCTTTGCTCTTCTCAAACAGATTCTCTGTAAATGGCACGCTGTGATTTCATCGACTAGATGGAGGAAGGTCTCTGCTTGTCTGAAACTGTTCATACTACCAACGTTGTTTCTATTTTCTATCAGTTGATTTATGAAATACAGCTGAGCTGTGGAGGAGAAATGAGCAAATGTGGCAGCGATAGATAGTAGAGATGTAACTGGAAATGAATACATTATTCATAATGAACAGATAATGTGTTCTAAACTGATACAAATACATATCACTATTTTTTTTTTTTTGCCTTGGGTCTATTGTCAGTGGTTTTCACCAGTAGACTGATCTAAACACTTCCTTACTGAGCTCCAAAATGAAGCCATATTTTAGCATGTTTCTAAACAAACTGGCCTGAAATGAACAAAAATAATATGCTTTTCTTTCTCACTCTATGTCGGGCAGGGGGGTTGGAGCAGCCTGTCATGTTACAGTTCATAAAAAAAAAAAAAAAAACATTTAATTAACAGAATTTGTTTTTGTACATACAACATCATTACAATGATGTCTTCAAATTGATATCGATAGCGGGTCCAGCAAACTTTTCTGATCTTTCCGGAAGGTAGCAAACAGAAAAACTGAAGTAAATATTTGAAGAAAGTAAATAATTGAAAATGCATCTGTCGTTGAAAATACATCATCAAATCATGTTGTATGTAATTAATTAAACCACATGACAGACAGTTTTAAAAATAAATAAATACTGGCCTGAAATTCACAAAAATAATATGTGACAAACAAAATAAAAGCCACATTATAATAAAACAAAACAAAAGCCACATTATAATGAAATGTCGTCTTTGTTGGTGGATATTAATAGTGAGTCCAGAAAACTTTTCTGATCTTTTGGGAATGTAACAAATTAAATAATAATTTAAATGTGCTAAAATATTTTAAATGCCTGTATAAAAATATGGTCTGGTCTGTACCTTACTGGTTTGGAGTGGTCTGTACCGGTCTGTACCGGTCAGGACAAGAACTGATACTGTATTTTCAAAGCTCCTAATAAAAATCTGCATAAACACACTGGCCATGTGTTTATGACGTACAGCAAAGCCACCAGCTTTCACAACGTTAAAACACTACGGAGTAGTAAAGTCTGGTCTGATGTGCACCAGTTTGGACTGATCTGCACTTTACTCATTTGGAATGGTCTGTACCAGTCTGGTCTGCACTGAATTGGACTTATCTGTACCAGTCTGTTCTGATCTGGTTTGTTCCAGTTTGGACTGGTCTGGCCTGTACCAGTTTGGACTGGCCTATACTAGTCTGTAGTGCAACAATAATAGTCTACAATATATTGATTGCCTCGTGTCCAACTGTAACAAACTTTAAAGTCAGACAAGGAGGAGGAGGGCTCCGGCTGAACATAAACAAAAAGTTTAAAAAGAAACCAAACTCAAACAGAACAGAAAACACACAAATGTAACACAAAGCACAAATCCGTCTTTCTCGCACCCTCTCTCTCTCTCTCTCTCTCTCTCTCTCTCTCTCTCTCTCTCTCTCCCCAGCACTTCCAGGTGCTCCTTTATTCAATTAAATTCAATCAAATTCAATTTTATTTGTATAGCGCTTTTTACAATGGACATTGTCTCAAAGCAGCTTTACAGAAACGTATAAACACGGTATACAGATTTTAAGTGTGAATTTATCCCTATTGATCAAGCCGGTGGCGACGGTGGTGAGGAAAATCTCCCTAAGATGATATGAGGAAGAAACCTTGAGAGGAACCAGACTCAGAAGGGAACCCGTCATCATCTGGGTAACAACGGATAGTGTGAAAGTAAAGGAAAGTTCATTATGGTTTTTATATGAAGTCTTTGTTGAACTAGTCCACTGTTCACTAAAGGAGACCTGAG
The DNA here is from genome assembly GCF_001660625.3 of Ictalurus punctatus. NCBI lineage: Eukaryota > Metazoa > Chordata > Actinopteri > Siluriformes > Ictaluridae > Ictalurus > Ictalurus punctatus. Next base: position 14,681,724 of record NC_030421.2, read on the forward strand.
TGCAAAATTGTATGTGGTAATTGCAGTCCTAAAGCCATAGCCGCAACTGTATTCCCAGCAACCACAGCGAGAATGTCCATGTGGAATTGAGGTCCAAAACCATTTCCGTGGTACTTCAAGCGGTACCATCCTAAGCAATCTCCAGGCTGTAGCCTCCAGTTGATGAGCGCTCCATCCAGAGGTAGGGCATCCGGATGGATCAGGCAGGTCCGGAGAGCAGAAAGGGTCAGGATCAGTGGCATCTCCATAAAATCATGATCTTTCTCTACTGATTAGCCAAATCAGTGCTACTTGTGCATCTTCACAACCTGGCTTCGCTCTCCTCCTTGTCACACTAACAGATTATCATATTGGTTATAGCATAGTGGTAACACATATCTGTATGCCAGTGACCATGGTTTGAAATCCATGGAAATTGTTTAGTTTATTTTTATTAGGGGCTTTGAAAATGCAATGTCAAATCATGCTGGCTGTATGAAAACAAAATCTTTTAATGTGGTATGTTTTTTTTTTTTTTTTTTTTTTTTTTTTTTTTTTCAATCACATGGCTTGTACGCATTTCAATTAAGTTGCTTGAATGAGCTTTTTATGTCCACCAGTGTATTATTATCAACTATAAACAACAATTCCCTGACTTGGAAAGAACCTAGCTTAGTTCCCCAGCATACTCAGTCACATTAGATTAGCTTGCCAAAAAGGTAGGGTTCAATTCAGGTTGTGAACTTGATGTAGCTGAGGAATTGTAGTTCAGGAGTTAAATAAAGTAATGTCCTGCAAATTGCTCATTGAACAAACCAGTCCTGGATAGTTTCCAGTGTTTCTGGGGGCTAAGTTGTAGGGTTCATTTTAAATAAAACTAAAAACAGAAATGGAAAAAAAAAAAAACAAGCAAAAAAACCCACCACCTTCATTTTCAGGCCGTGTCCACTTTAGGTTAAACCTGAATAAGTATTTGTAGCACAAAATTGGTTGGGGTAGGCTGGGGAGGAATTGGGGCAGGGTAGGGTGAGGTAATAGTACAGAAGTGTCATGAACAAGTATTACAGGCAATATGTAACATTAGAAATATATGCTACATGCATATAACACATTAAACATGTATTTATAATGCATAATGAGTGTTACTATATATAGTGCTGTGTTCAGTACTAATTTACTAATTCATAATTTAATTTCATTTAAAGTCTTCTTCAGAAGAGATGAATTTGTGCTCGCCAGATTTTCAGTCACATGACATGCTGTTTTGTCTTTTTGTTTTTTGTTTTTTGTTTGTTTTTTTTGTTTTTTTTGTTTTGTTTTGTTTTGTTTTTTTTTCCAGAAAGAGAGTGAGATAAAATAGATAGGCTGATGAGCCTATCTTTTACCATATGGCCTGACATTCACAAAAGTAATATGCTTTTATTCTTAGAGTCTCATTATAATGAAATTATATCCTCATAGTCGAAGTTTAGTATCCAGCAAACATTTCTGATCTTTCTGGAATGTAACAAACTGAAACACTGAAGTGAATGTCTCATTCTCTCTCTGTCCCTCTCTCTTGTCATTTGTCTAGTACTTTCTCTTTCTCTTCCCATAACTCTCAACCAATTCTTTTCTGTGTCTTTCTGTGCTCTCTCTCTCTCTCTCTCTCTCTCTCTCTCACACTTTCTACAAACTATTATGGCAGGCAAAGTCTAGTTGGCACAAACACATCCATAATATCCATAATGAATGAGTGTTTAATGGTGAGCTTGTGGAGTGTGTGTGTCCAGTGTGTGACTCTATGCCTGTGTCATATGCACTCATCCTGAAATAATGATGTCACCCCTGATCCCTTCATCCTCCCGCTAATCGTAAATTATCCACTTGATGAATGCTGACATAGGCTTCCTGGGTCACTGAAGGTAGACTGTGACCCTGAAAAATACAAGGTTGGAGGAATGTGTTTGTGTGTGTGTGTGTGTGTGTGTGTGTGTGTGTGTGTGTGTGTGTGTGTGTGTGTGTTTGAGTGTGTTTAAGATCAGGGACCTGAAGTTTTGTAGGTCTTTTAGTCAAAAAGGTAAACTAAAAGTGAATATATATATATATATATATATATATATATATATATATATATATATATATATATATATATATATATATATATGCAATAATATTAATGAGATGCAATAAGATTCAACAGGCATCAGGTTGAAGGCACGAACCACCCTGTGCACGTGAGTATTTATGTGTGTGTGTGCGGGTGAGAAAGAGATCAATCACTCTAATGAGGCTGCCCTCTCATATATCCTATGTAGAGGACGAGGCTCATTGTGACCTGTAGGTAATGGGTGAGAGTGATGGATGAGGAAATCAGCCTACAGGAAGGAAACTATGAGCACCTAAAAGCTAATTAGGGGTGAGTGCTTACAAAGCAAGATAACACAACACTGCAAGGGGGCAGGGGGAAAAAAATCCACACTATCATTACTCCAGGAAAATTTTAACTCTGGTATATGTTTTTTCTGAACTATGTTTGTAGATATACTACTGTATGAATCTGCTTTGATTTACTGTTACAGTGCTGTGAAAAAGTATTTGCCCCATCCTGATTTATTCTGGATTTTTTTGTATATTTCACACAAAATAGTTTTAGATCTTCAAACGAAATACAGCATAAAACAAAGGCAACAAGAGTAAACACACAATATAGTTGTTTTTTTTTTGTTTGTTTTTTTTTAATCTATCTAACACCTATCACCAATGTGAAAAACGAATTGCCCCCGTTAACTTAAAATCTGTTTGTGCCACCTTTAGCAGCAATAACTGCAACCAAACGCATCTGATAACTGGAGATAAGTCTTTCACTTATTTCTAGGACTTGGATTTACTCCTATACTTTGGATCATTTTCTTGCTGCTTAATCCAGTTGCACTTAAATTTCAACTTACGGACTGAAGACCGGATATTCTCCTTTAGGATATTCTGGTAGAGAGCAGAATACATGTTTCTTTCAATTTCAAGTTTCCCAGGCTCTGAAGCAGCAAAGCATGCTTCATGATGTTCTTTTTGTGGAATTCTGTGTTTGGTTTACGCCAGATGTAACGGGACCTCTGTCTTCCAAACAGTTCCACTTTTGACTCATCAGTCCACAGAACATTCATCCAAAAGGTTTGAGGATCAGCAAGGTGTGTTTTGGCAAAATTCAGACGAGCCTTAATGTTCTTCTGGTTTTCACCTCGCCACTCTTGATGCAATTTTTGCCCGGTGTCTTTCTGATAGTAGAGGCATGAACAGTGCCCTTTATTGATACAAGAGAAGCCTATAGGACCTTTGATGTTGTCCTTGGCACTTTTGTCACTTGCTGGATGAGTAATTGCTGTGCACTTGGAGGATTTTTTCAATCTGGAGATAATGGCTCTCACTGTGGTCCTTTGGAGTCCCAGACCCTTTCGAAATAGCTTTGTAACCCTTCTCAGACTGATGTATTTCAATCACCTTCTTCCTCATCATTTCTGGAATTTCTTTCAACTTTGGCATAGTGTGTTACTGGAAAGACCTTTTAACAAACTTCATGCTGTTGAAAAAGTTCTATTTAAGTACTGATTTGATTGCACAGGGTTTGCAGTAATCAGCTCAGGCCCAGGCCCAGTTGGATAACTTGGATATTGGATATTGGATAACTTTTTTGCTTCAATAAATAACTAACATTTACGGTATATTGTGTTTACTTGGGTTGCCGTTGTTTTATCCAAGATTTTGTTTTAATTTCTGAAACAATGTAGTATGAAATATACACAAAAACAGAAAAAAATCAGGATGGGGCAAATACTTTTTTCACAGCTCTGTATGTTGAGGATCACAGTCTTGACCTGTGCCAATATAATTTTTTTCTATAATGAATTATCATAGACATTTGCACTAATAGGGAGTCTGAGTTCAAAATCTTGGATGCCACAGTCCAAGAGAGTACAATTGTCCCTTTCCCACCATTTGTATTTAGCTTTTTTTCATCTTTACCTCTCTGAAAAGTGACACTCATTGGGAAATCATTGGGACATTAACAATCTATGCTGAGTTCATTCAGTTGCCCTATGACATTGTCCTGGCAGCTGCACTTCTGGCTTCATGTGTCTCAGAGGGTAAAATATTTTGCCCTCATCCTCTCAGTTAGTTGTTTTCTTACAGTACTGAAGCCTTAGCTAACTATGCACTTACTGAAATGACATGGTGGTTAGTTTTTAAATAAGCAGCGGCCACAAAGAAAGTCTCATAATTGTTGAAATGGTGTGCATGAGGATCTAATGCTGTGGCCATGAAATGCCAAAGTTGTGGCTATGTGCAACTTGAGCCCACATCTAAATATGTTGTGGAACTTCATATGTGGCTTACAGTTCATTTAAAAAAAAAAAAAAAGTCTATACGCTTTGAGAATTTGATGACCCAATGGTATCCATGTTGCAAAGCCAATAACTCCATAATGTTTTTATGACTCATGCCAAAATTTTATTTAGAGCTGTAAAAACTAATTGATGAATGGATAACAATCGATTATGAAACTTGTTGTCAACGAATCTCATTATTGATTAGTTGGTCTGTGCGCGGCATGGGGTTACTCACTACGTTACTTCTGTTCCGAAAACACGCTTCAGAGTGTAAATACTAAAGTTGTGTCCAAAATGACGTACTATACATTTACACTATGCACTATATACTCTACCGTTTAGTGTGAATTTTTATGAAGGTAAAATCGTCTCAAATGGAACACTAGCGGGATTTTTAGTAACCGGAAGTATAAGCCATTCACTAGTCGACTGCGCATGACATCATATGCACGTAATGTGATGCCGCTAGCTTTAGCAGATACCCAGAGTCAATGACAATGACTTTCTTCAGTTTACTGTTTCTCAACATTACCTTTTATTCCCAACATGACCTCAATCGGAATTTTATATTAAACACAGCCGAGAATATCAAACTTTATAAAGCAGCACTTGTGTAGTGGAGAAGCATGACAGTGATGCGCAAGCACAAACTTATGTTTATATCCAAAATGCTCCATTGTGTGCAAGGGGTTGGGGAAACTGATGCAAGTTGCTGCATTTTATATATTATATAATATAAACTTATATATTAGTTTATATTTTATATAAGTATTTATGCATTATTTTTTATGGATGCACAAAAAGCACTGAATTAAACTACAGTCCTAAATGAATAATATATATTCTGGTGTGTGTCTCTGTGTGTTGTGTTCTTTTCAGTCTTATATAAATTGGACAAACACTTATGTAAATTTTTTGTCTGAAGTTTATGTTTGTAACACCCAGTTTGTGGATTTTATTTGAAATAAATTAAATCAAAGCTCCCCCATCCAATTAATCGAAAATAAATAAATAAATAATCTGCCAACTAATCGATTATGAAAATAATCATTTTTTGTAGCCGTAATTTTATTTGACTCCAGTTTTAATAACACTTTAAGAATCACAAAATCATGCACAATGTTTTTTATTTAAATTCAATTGATATATTTTAAGTTAATTTTATAAAAGAAAAAATAATCATTTTGAATGTAAATGGATTGCTCTTTTGGAGACCCCAGCAGAGATATGCATCTTTGTGAACATTGTGTGATCTCTGTAGGTTATTTGGAGATGATACTCTATAAATAAAAGTGTATCTGTTGTGTTTTATAATTTTAAGCCAGTTTGTACAGAAATATAGTAGAAATATGGTTTTATTTTGGAATTCAGTAGAATTTAGGTTGGGCTATGGGAGCAAACCACCGATGATAGACAAAACATAAATGAACTGTGTGCCTCCTGTTTATCATCATCATCATCATGTTAATGAACTTGGTCTGAAATAATAATAATTTATTCATGTTTAGTTACACCCATAAGAGGCAGTTAATAAGGACTGGTGTACATTCATGCTAATGATCGTTTGTCCCGCAAGCTGCATATTTGCGTACTTGCACATCACAAATCACCTTACCTGTAGTTACATTTGTTTAGAACATATTATCACTTATCTGAAATAATGCATTCATATTTAGTTACATCAACATCACATATACAAATTATTTTGACTCGTATGGATCTTTTTATTCTCAGTAACATGATTCAGATATGATATTATGAGGTTAAAAGAAATAAAGAGAGACAAAATAAAATGCGTCAGGTGATGCACTATTGAGTGGCTCTTGGTGTAGGTTGCCAAAGTGGAGCAAATAAGAATAGAGAGACACAGAGAATGAGATGGCAAAGAAAAAAGCCACTCCTGAATTATTAAAAAGCACAGGGGCTTTTCAAGAACAAAAGCGCTCCCCCTTTTCCACTTCTCAATAAATGTCACACACAAACACAACATTGTGTCACCCCATGAGGCAATGCAATCCAGTCTTACTTCCCCTTTCCACTACATCCATGTCCCCATCCAGCCCGTACTCTGGAAGATAAAGCATGTCATTAATTGACTAGCAAGGCTTCCTGTCTCCCTATTGTTCTAATCAGAGATGCTAGCAATTAGGATCATCCCTCTGAGATCCAGGCAGCTGATCTGCTCAATACGGTGTTAAGGGAAGAACCAGGGTTCGATGAGCTCATTCTCGTTAGCACCTCTGACAGGGAGTTGGGCCCAGTAATGTGATGATTAATTCTTAGACGCTCATGGCTTTTAATCCTGCCATATGCATATTGTTATTAAAATGACTGATTATAATGTCTTGATGAATCAGGACAACATGATTATTATCTGGGACACAGCAGGAATGTCAATACAATATGTGTAGCAATAAGTGAATGAGGATCTAGCAGGTGACTGCTGTAGAAAGCTGTATGCAATAACAGTTATGCCACATTATATTTTCAAGACCTCCAAGTGTACATATAGTTCACGCTGTACATACTATACTGTCCCAACCAATTGGTAGTCAAATCTTACTCATCATCTCTTTACTACTGAGCAGTAATAATTGGGCTACTTCTGAAGCTATGCCACATTTGTTGGTTAGACTAATGCTTTGTGTTTGCAAAAAAACTATAATGAAGTCTTTATTCACAAAATATCTTCCCTTCCCCATAGATCTCCAACATGCGTTCACAAGAGAACCACGACGTATGCGTGTTGTGTTGACGCGTGTGCGGACAAAAAAAAATGCAAATCCTCCTCCATGTCGTACGGACACTCTAAGCGGCCATGCATTAGTATTTTTTTCTTTCTTGTTTTCTCGTGATGTTGACTTAATTTTTCTGTGTATTCAACATCCATTGTCCCGAAGTCAGTGGGTTTTTTTGAATGGGTTTTTGGTTAAATGCCTGAAATAAGGTCTGTGGTTAACACAATCTCAAGATATGTTCACATTTTATACTACAACATAAAATACATCAGTAATACCCTTCTCAGGATTTTTAAAAGCTTTTGCGTGAAATAGACAGTTGCTAACAAGTGGGTAAATGGTAGTACAGAGGTTGGCGGGGACATTAAAGCCGAACAAGACAGCTCATCTACTACATCCTCGTTGTGCTTATACATGCACTTTTGCAAACTATTCCAACTCAAAGTTTCTGACTTGTAGATTTATCAGTTTATAGTATTTTCCAATTGTAGTATTTTTAAAAATTAAGATTGAAAGAGCTGTCATAAGCTTAGTGGTGGTGACAAGTCATGCGACAGTGGTGTAGTTCATTTATAACCTAACTTTAGCGCTTTACTTCTGGAGATTGTATTTAGGCTTCAAAATTCATAAAAGTTGTGTTCATTTATGGAGATTATCTTGATGAACAAAACATGTAAGAATCATAAATAATTAAATTGTGTATAAATAAATATACGCAAGCTATTTAAACTTGAGAGTGTAATCCATAAATAAAAGTGCAGTAACGCATTGCACAATCAAGGTTTCATCACAGTTTCTAAACAACTGTGTCTTAGTCATCTTATGTGTAAATTTACACACACTCAGGATTTACACACATGAATAAGAGATATGAGCGTTTTCGCAAAATTACTGGCTTTTCATGAATACCAAATTTCTTTTGTAAATGCGCATACAAAAGAATTTAAAAACTATTTAAGAATCAATCCATTTGTATCCAGCTTGATAAGTGAGGCCAAATGTTATCTGAATCAATTAACCCTTATATGTCCCTCACTTTTTGCTCCCACTGGGGGTCTTCGAAGGGTCAAATTGAACTGGAAGCTTAAAATACAACAGACGTGGATAAATTACACAATTCCAGTGTACTGTATATAAGGTCTCGAGCTTGCTTATAAACAATTTTGATGAAAAATCTGTTTAATAATTGAAATGTATCAAATTATTTACATAATACAAATATATGTATGATAATTGACTATGACTAAACAAATTTGTTGTAATTTGAAAGAACAAATAAGAAATACACAAGCAAATTTGCATTTATATTTTTTTTCCATTTATGCTTACAAAAATAATCACATCCTTCTGAAATAATATAAAAAAGACAGCAGTGTGTGCATTTATGTCTAAAGTAAATGAACTAGATTGTAGTAACTAGAATAATGATTTTGATTAGTGGTAGCCTTACCTTAATTTCATATTTACCATGAACCTTCTGTATTGAAATAGTCTTTTCAACCCGAGGACCTTAAGGGATGTAAATTTGTAGGGTGTGTGTGATGTGTTTTAAATAAGAAAATAATAAAAAGCCAGTGGGTTTCAGATTAAAGAAATGATTTGTTCTATATTTTGTCTTTTATTTAAAATAATAAATGGGTCAGTTTTACCTGAGGGCTGTTACGCCACGGCGAACTCGCGGTCACAGAGCCGATGAGAACTACATTTCCCAGCCACGCCTGCGCTCGAGTTCGCCAGAGTACCGAGTGCGAACACCTGTGTTACACCCAAGGTTATATAAGCCCTTGTTAGCGATAGCGCGCCGGGAAGTAAATGCTTAGTACCCTTAACGCTGTCGTTGTACCAAGCCTTAAATCTACGCATTGGATTTTCCCGGTTTACGGACTTACTTCCCAATTTCGGATTACGATTCCCTGGATAACCCCTTTTGTATTGTTTTCGGACTTCGCGCTTTGTTGTGATCCTCGTCTTCCAGTTGCTGATCTGCCCGCGTTTGTCTCCACGCTCGGTAACGTAACAGATTACTTCGCCTCACTGTGGAGGCAGCCGGTGCCCTGGAATGGCCGTGCTCTTATTATGAACAAAACAGAGCGATAAATGTGTAGCAGGCACAGATAGCGCATCTGACTGAGAGATTGAATAGCCTAAGCACTTCCAGGGGGGCAAACCGCGTTTCCCCCTGCTGCTATCTCTCCACCCTCGTTTCCCCTCGCGTATGTCCCATCAGCGCCCATGGAAGTTCGCAAGCTCACACACTTCTTGGAGTTACTCACCGGACGCACCCTGGAGTGGGCTACAGCCGAGTGGGAACGAGGAGGTGGTGTAAGACCCTCGTCTCCTCTCCCGATTCCAACGTGCCTTCGATCATTCCCCTGACGGCTGGGAGACCGGTCAGGAGCTCCTTACAATCACGCAGGGCTCATGTGACATGGTAGATTATGCTTTGGAGTTCCGCACCATCGCTGCAAGAAGCGGGTGGAACAAGCCTGCCTTGAAGAACGCTGGTTCAAGAGTTGGCGTGCAGTTGGCGGGGCGAGCAGTTAACCCTCGACGACCTCATCGACCTGGCAGTACGGCTGGACCGTCTACGCTGTATGAACCGTCCTGTGCTGTGGAGCCCTCTTCCGCCAGAGCCAGCCCCTCCGGCGGAACCAATGCAGCTCAGCCGAGCCTGGATCTGCGGGGAGGAGAGAGAGAGGCGATGTAGGTGACGTGATCAATGACGTCCTGAGGGACATGCTGGGTCGGTGCGTTATCGCATATATTGATGATATCCTAATTTACTCGACATCCTTTGAGGAACATACCAAGCATGTCCAACAAGTGTTGCTCCGCCTGCTACAATATCAGCTGTATGTAAAAGCTGAGAAGTGCGAGTTCCACCAGCGCGCCATCTCTTTTCTTGGGTATGTCATTAGTCTGAAAGCGGTTGCCATGGACAAACGCAAAGTTCAAGCGGTGGTGGAGTGGCCCACTTCCTGAACCATCAAGGAATTGCAACGTTGCCTTGGCTTCGTGAACTTTTATTGGCGATTCATATGAGACTTCAGTAAAATAGCACGACCCCTGACATCCCTCCTGCGGGAGACTCCTTTGGGACCCCAATGCCCAGGAATCTCTGGATAAGCTTAAGTAGGCATTCACTATGGCCCCCATTCTCCGACACCCAGATCCCTCAAGACTTTTTGTCGTGGAAGTTGATGCGTCTGAAGCGGGGGTGGGGGCCATTCTGTCGCAGAGGTTCGGGGACAGACCCAAGCTACACCCTGTGGCCTTCTTCTCACGGAAGCTGTCACCCGCTGAGCGAAATTACAATGTTGGGAACCGTGAACTCCGTGAAATTGGCCCTAGAGGAGTGGAGACACTGGCTGGAGGGTGACAACCACCCGTTCCTAATCTATACAGACCATGAAAATCTAGAGTACCTGAGGAACACCAAACGGCTCACGCCCCGCCAAGCATGCTGGTCTCTGTTCTTCTCCAGGTTCCAGTTCACTCTGTCATACAGACCAGGAACAAAGAACACAAAGGCCGATGCTCTGTCCCGAATCCACACTCCTGAAAGTCGTGCGGGTCACGAAAATTATATTGTGCCCCCCTCATGTATTGTTGGCACCATAGCGTGGCTTCTGGATCAAGCCTTAGCTCGCTTCCCCAGGTGATGAGTTCCGACAGCCTGTCCTCCAGGGAAACAATTCGTGGCAGAAGGTTACCGTCTAGAACTGGTCACCTGCGCCCACACGACACTAGTGACGGGGCATCCGGGAGCTCGTCGCACTTACCAAATGCTGGCCGAGAAATATTGGTGGCCCCAAATGCCTAGGGAGGTCCAACGTGTCGTGTCCTCATGTTCCACCTACGCTCAATCAAAAGTGCCGCGTGCCCTACCAGCTGGAAAATTGGTCCCTCTCCCCATACCCATACGCCCGTGGTCACATCTGGCCCTGGACTTCATAACGGACCTACCGGAGTCACAAGGTAACACGGTGATACTGGTGATCGTGGATCGGTTTTCAAAATCCCTACACCTGATTCCACTTCCGGCACTTCCATCTGCCTATGCCACAGCTGAATTAATGTTCCAACATGTATTTCGATACTTCGGCATCCCGGAGGAGATTGTGATTGACTGGAGCCAGCAATTCACGTCTCGAGTTTGAGCCGTTTTCATGGAGAAGATGGGGTTTACCGTCAACCTTACGTCCAGTTATCACCCCCAGGCCAATGGACAGGCAGAACGGGCCAATCAAGAAATCATACGATTCCTCTGAACCTTTTGCGCCACCAATCCGGAGGACTAGAGTCATTTTGTCCCGTGGGCAGATTATGCACAAAACTCTCTGCGACATTCCGCCACCCAGCTCACTCCTTTCCAGTGTGCCTTAGGTTATCGGCCGCGTTTGTTCCCCTGGAATGCCTCCCCCACTGACTCACCAGCAGTAGATGAGTATTTTCGCCGGAGTGAACAGGTCTGGGAACGCGCCCATCAACAGTTGGTGCAGGCCGCCCACACCGCCAAACAAAGGGAGGACAGGCGCCGTGGAAGTCACCCCAACTATCAACCTGGAGACAGGGTATGGCTTTCCATGAGAGACCTAAAGTCGCCACTCCCGAGCAGTAAACTAAGACCCAAGTATTTCGGCCCCTTCCGGATCCTGAAGCAGGTTAATGAAGTCACATACCACCTGGACCTGCCCAAACACAGCCATATTGCCCCATCGTTCCACGTCTCCCTCCTCAAGCCAGTGATACAATGTCCCCTGGCCACAGCGGTTCCGGAGAACTCCCCACAGGAACCGCTAGAGATTGAGGGCCGCCCAGCGTACCGCGTTCACGAGATCTTGGACTCCAGACATAGGAGAGGAGGACTCGAGTGTCTGGTTGACTCAGAGGGGTACGGCCCAGAAGAGCAGTGTTGGGTCCCATCCCGGGACATTCTGGACACAAACTTGCGCGGAGACTTCCATGCTGCTCACCCAGATAGACCGGGACCCTGGAGAAGAGGAAGACCTCGGAGGGATTTGGCTCCCGGAGTGAGCCCTTTGTGGGGGGCTCTGTTACGCCACGGCAAACTCGCGGTCACAGAGCTGACGAGAACTACATTTCCCAGCCACGCCTGCGCTCGAGTTCACCAGAGTACTGAGTGGGAACACCTGTGTTACACCCAAGGTTATATAAGCCCTTGTTAGTGACAGCACGTCGCAAAGTAAACACTCAGTACCCTTAATGCTGTCATTGTACCAAGCCTTAAATCTACACATTGGATTTTCCTGGTTTACGGACTTACTTCCCGTTTTCGGATTACAATTTTACCTTCAAATTAACTGCTAATCCTAGAGATTCACATACTTTTGCCACTCACAGATATGTAATATTGGAATATTTTCCTCAATAAATAAATGACCATGTATAGTATTTTTGTCTCATTTATTTAATTGGGTTCTCTGGGTTAACTTCTTTTTGGACTTGGGTGAAAATAAGATGATGTTTATGTCATATTTATGCAGATACTGTAGATAGAAAATTCTAAAGGGTTCACAAACTTTCAAGCACCACTATAAGATGTACAATATGGATGATATTAAGCTGTGTGTAATGAGATGAGATCTGAAGAGCCAAAAATGAATCATAACAGTATTAAAACAGTAACAAAAACAAACTGTGTCCATCAGGTGTGCAGACAGGCATGGGGAATTAATAATATTTATTTTTTTGCATCATCTTTCATCTCCATTGAACCTTATCCTCTTTGCTAATCTTCTTACATGCATGAATTCTGGACTCCTCTCTCCTTCATCATCCACAACTTCCTGCATGACTGAAATTTTTGCCCCCCAACCCTCTGTCGCTTTCCTGTGTCTAATTGTCCTCAGCTGTAGTGTGCACAACTAAATGGGACCATAGGGAACAGAGATTTGTAATTTCAGGGAACCGTAGAACAAAAAAAAGAGGGGAAATTGGTGGCAGGCCACAGAAATTAGCATTCTTTAAGGCTTCAACGGGCATTAAAGATTAAGCAGCCACTAAGTCCCAAAGTGTCTCGTGAGGCCGGATAAGAAGGTGCAGGGGGTCAGGATCATGTGCCGCTCGGCCTTTGTCTGCAAGCTTAGGGCTACAGACGGGGTTGTGTATCGTTATCGTCCTCCTGCTGTGTGAGTCTTAGAAGATGGGTTTCATCCATTATTGATGTCTGTTTGGAGCGACTCTGCTCTGCTTTGTTGGATTGCCGTTGGCTGCAATCATGTCTCTGTTACACTATTGGAACTCTGTAAAGCTCACTCACACACATTTACACATACACAAAATCTCTTAGATCTGGCAAAATTCTTAAATGCATAATCTAACCACTTACATTTTAATTTAAGTGTAATTAAAATATGTATTGAAACATTCTATATGTACTCTTTAATTCTGCCATTATGAATCAGCCCCTTTATGGCTTGAGGATACACCCAAAGTGTACTTCCTAATAGAATCAAAAAGTCTTTAAACATAAAAGATCCAAGCATTTGGCTGTTGATAGCATCTGATTTCCTGCTCATTAACTCAAAGTTATTTTTTCTTATCTACTCATTTATTAGGTCACCGTGTATGCCTATGCATGTGCGAGTCACATTTGTATTATTCAGCCATGTTAAAGCTCAGTGACAATACTTATATACTATTATTATAACTATTGTTACAGGTATTCCCAGTTTTTCTCACTAAAAACTCACTTGTTCCTAATTCCAAAGTTTACAAATTTGGAAGAATCCAAGCAACCACTACAGAGGGATTAGAATTCAATTATAGAGGATGAAGAAAATTCCCAATCTGTGTTCTTGGCAGGTTTATCGGAAGTCTGGGATTATCTCAGTTATAACTGAGCATCATGCAGATAATCTCTCTATACTCACACTGAGAAATGCAGGATGGACTCTGTTATACTCCACACACATTCATATGCCTGTTCAGAAATCCACTCAGGTTCATATGGCCATGCTATTTTATCTCCTCAGTACACCTTTGCTATAGACCCACACCCACAATCACACACACGCATGCAAGTACGCACACACACACACACACACACACACACACACACACACACACACACACACACACACACACACACTCCTGACAGCATGCTGAATGGCTCTGAAGAATACAGTGTATTTTCTTGAGCAATTCTGCATGGTATCACCATTTGCTTCTTCACTGTGAACCCATTGAGTGCATTACAAAACCACACTTTACAAAGGCAATGTGACATGCTGACTGCTCAAAGAAAGTACTTACACTATGATCAATATGTCCCAGTCCTGTATTGAGACACTATAATGGCACAGAAACTACGCTTACATCAGAAATCATACATAAAGGCTTGACAACCAGTGAGATGACACTTAGCCTGCTTTGTGCTTTGAACATTTACACTAAGCTCACCAAAATGTGTAATGATATGAAAGAAAAGAACCTGCCATCTGTACAGATAGGTTACTTCTTAAGTTGACCTTGTGGAAGAAAGACTGTTTTCTTTTTGTCAAGTCAGATGGAAAATGTAGCTGTTGCAGTCCTCTTGATGATTTCACATAACCTGTACATTTAAAAAAAAAAAAAAAAAAAAAAAGAAAGAAAGAAATTAGGTGCTGCCAAACTTGACTATTACGTATGGGGAAAAAAATCTTGAGTTTCCAAATGTGAAATGTGGGAATTGTGGAGTGAATTTTGTTACATTATGTCAGTCTCACTTTCTTAATTTTGAAATACACATACATACTCAGGTCTGTCAGTGATTGGCACCTGCGGGTTTTGCATCTGTGTGTACATATGCATGTTTTTAAACAAATAATTAACTGAGTCTGTCTGAGAACAAAAAAGGCCCTTGGTGTTTTTTTTTTTTTTTTTCTCCATTTTTTGTTGCTATGAGGTTAACCCTTATGGCTCATTGCTTAAGCATGTCCCAATGCTGTGTGTAAAAGAAAATATGACACTGGTGGTATTGCTGCCTCACCAGATTCCCTGGTTTGATGCTGAGCTTGGTGTACACACTATGGAGTTTCATACATTCTCTGAAAGTGCAAGTTGGTTTCCTGTGAGTTCTCTGGTTTCCTTCTACTTCCCAAAACATGCTGAAAGGTCGATTGGCTATGCTTAGTTGTTCTTAGGTATGTGAATGTGTATGCGTTCATCTCATGCCCGGAAATGGACTGCCATTATTCCTGCCTCATGCCCAGTGTTCTTGTGATATGTTTTGAATTCATCATGACCACTGGGTTTAAAGCTAAATTACTGAAGATGAATAAATGAATTAAATGGAAATTAGAAAGTCCATCATTATGTAAAATCTCAAATTGGGAATGCATATTGAATGCAAGTGTGAGATGAAATTTGCAGATGATAGTAGTGGGACTCATCAGCATCATAACAGCATACTGAGTGGAGATGGAGCAGCTAGTGGACTGGTGTCAGCTCAACAATCTGCCTCTTAATGTTTCCAAGGCAAAGGAGATGACTGTGGACTTTAGGAAAACAGTGTGCATCACTTACCACTGCTCACTGTGATGGGGGCTCTCTGCCCTTGATACAAGACAAAGGCTGCGTCCAAATATCCCTTCTACCCTGCTAGACAGTAGGCAAAAAGCAGTATGCCAAAGGAGTTGTATGTCTGAATTCTCAGTATTCATAAAACAGTAGGAGAGAAATACCCGGATGACCTACTGCTTTCTCCTCGATTCTGCACTAGGGAATGAGTGGATACCCCCCTATTCCATAAGGCCACATGACTAAAATAGAATGAAGTAAAGAACAAAAAATGGTGGAATGCAACTGGTTGCTTCTTTTGAATTTGTAGGTCATATGACAATGCCAACATGGCAGATGTAGTACATCTGGATTGTATTCATACTACACACTTATACTGATCAGTACATACTGTACCAAGCAGTAGGTACTGAATCAAATACACAGTACACGATTTCGGATACAGCCCTATCCCACAAACACTGCACAAGAAGATTAACCATACTGACTGAGAGGGCACTCTCATAAACTCTGTCATAAACTCTCCTGTAGAGACAGTTAGTTAGTTTCTCTGAGTGCACGTATTTGATGACCTAACTTGATGATAACACCATGTCCTTGGCCAGAAAAGCCGAGCTGTGCCTCCATTTTGTATGCTCACCACACCATTTCCTCACCACTTTTTACAGAGGTGTCATCGAGAGTGTCCTCACCAGTTTCATCACTGTCTGATAAGATGAATCAGACTGCAAGTGGATAGTGAAGACAGAATGAGAATATCATGGGGGTCTCTCTACCACTGATACAGAACATATACCACAAACACTGCACCAGAAGATTAGCCATAGTGACTAAGGGCATGCTCATCCCTCCCATAAACTCTGCCTTCCGGCACAAGATGATGAAGTGTCCAGGCCGAGATTTCCAATGTTCCAGATTCTGCAACAGCTTCTACCCACAAGCTGTCAGCACTTTCAATAATAAACTGCCTGGTACCCACCTCCCTGAATTAATGGGCACAACCCCATCACACTCCAGCCACTTTAACCAGTAATGTCTCAGTGTATTTATCTTTTTCCCCTCTCATAACCTAACTCACATTTACATACTCAGGACACACACTATACCATTTTATTACAAACAGTTACAACATGAGAGTTCATTTCTTTTTATAACTCAGGGACTTCTATCCTGCTTGCGGTGATAATGCTCACCACACACCACGAGGGTATTAGGGTGTGTTGTAATTAATGGAGAATGCTATTTGCTTCCACTGTATTTCATTCTATGTCAGATAAAGTGAGTGCAGATGGGTTAAGATGAACACAATCACAGTTAAAGCTTTATTTAAAGAGAGCAGTGGGCAGACAAATGCAAAACATGATGCAAAGTCGAAATCCAAAGACAGGCAGAGGTCAAGCAATCGACAAATAGCAATGAGAGAAACAACCAATAACATGACATGGGTGGAGTCTGGACAGAAACCAAAACAAAACACAAGTGTGAACATAAACAAAGTCACTGACAACCCGGAAATGTTGTCAAGGCTGCCTGAGCGCACTGAGTGATCTGACACTTCAGCACGAGAGGAAATACCTGACATTCTGCAACAAGGAAACACCTTGTTAGTGTGAGTTTTCAGAGGAGAATGACCATTCTGGTTTGAACTGATAGGAAGGCTACATTAACTCAAATAACCACTCTTTCCAAACATGATGAGCAGAAAAGCATCTCAGAACGAACAACACGTTGAACCTCGAGGCAGATGGGCTACTGTACATCTGCCTCAACAACACATCATGCTCCACTTATGACAGCCAAGCACAGGAGGTTACATTAGGCACTGCCTCACCAAAACTAGACAGTTGAAGATGAAGGCTAGAATAAAAAACGCCCTAATTAATAATAAAATGTCATATTTTATATTTTCGAAACATGAACAAATATACAATTGCACACCCCAAGCTAAACTTCTGCAAAGAGGAGATATGAAATATTTTAAGGCAAAATTGTTAGTAAACAGTTGGATAAAAACCTTGTATAACATATATCAGAGACATTTAAGGTAAAAACAACAAAAAAAGTAGTTCATCTTTTTTATTAGACTGAGAAGGGGAAAAGTAGACAAATATACCGATTACTGTAGGTGGAAATCAAGTTTCATTAACCAAATAGTGCTCTGATGCTCTCCATTACTGTGATTCAGTTTAAGCAGCAGCTATGTTATGCAATGTCCATGGCTGGGGAGTCCCAGCACTAATATTGAATTCTTTTGAACTCAATTGAGTGCTGAGTTCAAAAGAAGGGACTATTGATTACTACTGCGGTCTGCATTTGTATGCGCTATTTTGCTCTCGGCAGGCAAGATAGTTCATAAGCCATCACGGCCCCATTTATCCAGACCCTGCTCCATGCAGTCAGCGTGAACTGTGTTGTTATTGTCCTGTGCGTCTATTGTATTGTGCTGCACTTGTCTGTCTATTAATGCTGTAGTTTTGCACAAGGCTCTTGTCTTGTCTTGTTTTGTCTTGGACTTGTCAGTATAAAGCCCCCGTATTGTCTTTATGCTGCTATTGTCCCGAGAGGCACAATTTTATCTGACATACCAGACAGAAATCTGTTTGTTTGCAATCCATGAAAAGGCATGCTGTATACTTTTCCACCTGAGCAGAC
Organism: Ictalurus punctatus; assembly: GCF_001660625.3. Classification (NCBI taxonomy): domain Eukaryota; kingdom Metazoa; phylum Chordata; class Actinopteri; order Siluriformes; family Ictaluridae; genus Ictalurus; species Ictalurus punctatus. Next base: position 14,699,980 of record NC_030421.2, read on the forward strand.
TGAAGAGACTGAACAGATTCCATATTTATAGGAAAGTATAAAAAATATTTTCACGTTTATGGAGCATTTTAATCATGGCAAACCCTTGAGTGAATATCGGTCAGGTATTGGAAATATCAGACAGATGCAAGTGCTGTTGTAGCTTTTTATTAAAGATAGGCAGGCAGATAAATCCAAATCATGTTGCACAAATGTAGTCAAAAACGGGCAAATGGCGAATGGCAAACAGTATAAACTAGGTGAAGTGAGAATCAGAAACGTGAGGACAAAACAGGACCAAAACCATGAAATGAGAAACACAATGATAACAGGCTTGGTATGGGTCTGCCGGAAAACACAGAACACACAATACCATGTGGTGGGTCAGCGACAGGCTTGCCGGGGTCAGATGGCTGAGACCAGGCTTGGGAGGTTGCGCCGCCAGCCTCTGGCATGAGCAGAGCTTGGTGGGCCACATAATCAGCCTCAGGCGTGAGCAGGGCTGGGTGGGCCACCTCATAAGCCTCAAGCGTGTGCAGGGTTCGGTGTGTCACCTTGTCGGCCTCAGGCGTGAGCGGGGCTTGGTGTGCCATGTTGCCACATTGAACTCCGGCTGGAGCTTTGCAGGGGAGACTACCTTGTGGGTCTCCGGCTGGAGCTCTGGAGGTGAGGTCACCACGTTGACCTCTGGCCGGAGCTGTACAGGGGAGACCACCTCATGGGTCTCAGGCTGGGGCACTCGAGATGAGGCCACCATGTCAGCTTCTGGAGGGTGCTCTGCAGGTGAGACTGCCACATCGGCTTCTGACTGGAGCTTGGCTGTGGAGGCTGCCCTGTTGGCCTCGGTTTGGAGCTGGGCTGTTGAGGCCACCGTATCGGCCTCTGGCTCCCTCTCATAGTACGTTGTGAATGGCCTTGTGGGTTTGGCCATCAGGCTGGCCCCCACACAAATTTTTTTCCAAATCAACCTGAAGGTCTGCATTACCAAAAATCACCCTCATTAGGAAAACTAACTCAGCCACGCTTCCCAGGCCAAAGCTGCCTATGGTGATTAGGAGCTCTTCCCATTGGCATGCTGGAGCAATGAACCAGGACAACATGAACCCTAGCCACAGCATCGCTTTGGGCTTTGGGTTTAACAGGCTCTTGAAATAAAACTGACACTGGAGGAAGAATCCATTCAGAGAGCTTCCAGTGCCACTGGGGAAGGTGCACAGAGTCAAACGCTGGTATGGTCTTCCCACAGTAGCTCCCCTCTCACCTTCCTGCTGCATCCATGGTGAGGGCAAAGTATTCTTGACAATGGAGAGGCTGAGACGGATGCAAGTGCAGTTTCCGCATTTTATTAAAGAGAGGCAGGCAGATAATTCCAAATCGTGTAGCACAAATGTAGTCAAAAGCAGGCAAATGGTCAGGCGAATGGCAAACAGGATAAACCAGGTGAAACAAGAATCAGAAACGTGAGGAAAAAACAGGATCAATACCATGAAACGAGAAACACGACGATAATAAGCTTGGTATGGGTCTGGTGGAAAACAAAGAACAGACACTACTTCGCCCCGAACAAAGACGCAGGAGGGTTTTAAATACTAAACCTAATCAAGAGTAAAACATAAACAGCTAAGACACATCAGGAGACAACCAATAACATAACAGGGATTATGTCAACAACCCCGGAAGTGCACGCTGTCACGCTTTTGGCTGCTGAGCACGCTGCTTGCTCTGGCGCGAGGTGAAATCTCTGACAACATCAGCACTAGCTGATGTCTAAGAACAACAGTGTGAATTCATCAAGTGAATTCATTTGGTTTATCCCCTCCTTATGCTGTTTATTTTTTATTTCTTTTTTGTCAGATGGATGTCACTACAATCGACTACCCTGACAAGAAAGGTCTGCTCATGGACCACTTTCCCTATAATCCTTAATAAAAAAAAATGGGACAAACTATACAATTAAACTATCTCTATACATAGACAATGGGAAACATTGTGTGTGAAAACCCCAGGAGATCAGCAGTTTAGGAAGTACTCAAACCAGCCCATCTGGTACCAACATCATACCATGGTTAAAGTCAAGGCATCTCATTTTCCCCCATTCTGACATTTGATGTGAACATTAACTGAAGCTCTTGACCTATATTGGCATGATTTGATCCAAAGTGCTGCTGCCACATGATTGGCTGATTGGATAACTGCATAAATGTGCAGGTCTACAGTTGTTCCTATTAAATTGGAAGGTGTTATGAATGCAAGCTGTTGAGCAGAAATTATATGCTTTTGAATTTTACGAATGCTAACTATAGCACTTTATACTAGATAAAAAGGCAATGTCAAATCTTACAGCAACAGTACAGTGGTACAGTGAGGACAGAGTTTTGCCAATTAAAAAAAAAAACTCTGAGACGGAATGAGAGCAGTCCTTACCACCTAACTGTGCACAGTGAATCTAATCTGATCATTCAATTAAGCCTATCAATAATGAACAAAGTATCTGACCTGGGGATTTTGACAGTGACTGCTCTGTAGCAGCTCGTTATGTATTTTAAAACCAGAAATATAGCTAAAGGCTGAAGGCAATTTGTAGATTTCCACAGCAGGTACCTCGCAGAGCCATGGTGCTGGTGTTGTTTGAAACCCACTGAAAAGCTCTTTCTCATGATTATAACATGGTGCTTATCAGTTGCGGTGATAGAGGGCTTCACAAGTGCAGACGATGCCCTGTTCTTTCTTCATGAAAAAATGTGACCATGTGACCAGTGCACTCTTCCTGCAACATTAATTGATGTCCCACCACCACCAACAACAAAATGTATGACGTTAAAAAGGTGAAGCACTGGCATTTTAAATAACAGATCAAGATAATATTAACACAAAAAGATCAGGGGCTTGACATAAAACATCAACCAAGCATCGCCCTCATGGTCCCCTATATGTGCGTTGTTCACAGATAGGTCATAGGACCTGCACTATAAACACACCGCAGTGAGCCAGTTACTGCAGTCACAAGAAGGTGCACATGCAGATGCATATACTGTACATATGAAATTTCTTTCACATTAGAACATTTGAATTGACCTCTGGTAACCTGGTATCCAGCAAGTCTTTTCCTGGCCTTCCTCTTTTCTTTCCCTCATGGGCTTATCCCCTCTTTCTCCACACTGAATGCTCTCGACCTGCAAAGGATTCAGCTGTCCAATCCTGCTGAGCTTCTTGCTGGCTCACCATTCAGCTCGGCTTTGCCAGTGTGCAGTTGAAGCTAAAAAGGACTTATCTGTGTTTCACTCGAGGAATTACTACAGTTACAGATGGTGCTTAGTATCCGTTTGTTCGCTCTTAGGAAAAGCAGAGCAGAGGAGGCGAATGGAACCAAAGTGGATTTGGAATGCCAAAGCTAGGAAAGGTTTTAAGATTTGGATAGCAAATTTGCAGGAAAGCTGGCTTGTAAAGGTGAATAATGTTAGAAACAGAGTTTTCAAAGTAGCAGCTTGGGCAGAAGTTGAGGAGGGGGCTGATGGAACCTCCCAATGGTTAAATAGTCTCTGAGGTTCTAACATGGGACAGTTTTAAAGAGCAGCGCAGTGTTATGAGGTGCGAGGTTTATTGTGTGTGTGATGTGCTACCAAAGGAGTTCTGAATATGCTCCCTGGCCAAAGAGGGATCTTATTTTCACACCACCTGATGACAGACAGCTTCCCCACAGAACAAAAGAACAATAGTTTTGGTAATCCAAATATGGTTAAACCGAGATGGATGAACATCTATATATCTCCTTCAATTCAGTCTAGCTTTCATATGTGCAGCATGTTTGGGGGGGGGGGGGGGGGGGTGATCTCTGTGTCTGAGTGAAAATCTGCTCATCCTTCTCTGTTACTCCCATCTCACCATCCACATAGTAAAACAGCAGCCTGGAAAAATGATAGACTACCTGTCATCTTCCCCATTGGCACTGAGGTGATTTAATTAATTGCTTTGAAGCAGGAGAACACACACAACTGCCTTCCATGGGGGAAGTGAAAAAGACTGGTTTAAAAGTGAATTAAACTCTGTCAATCTGCAGCACCAGTCTTCTTCCTCAGCTGAATCCATAATTTTGTAAGAAGTGACTGACCCTTTGTTCAAGAATGCTCAACTTTGCAGACAAATCGCATTATTTGCCTCTTACAGTCACCTTACAGCTCCAGGGTCCCTGGTTTGATCCTGAGCTCAGGTTACTGCCAGTGCAGAGTTTCTGTGAATGTTTTGTGTCTGTGTGGAGTTTCTCTGGGTTCTCCAGTTTCCTCCTACCTCCCAAAAACATTCCAATAGATGGATTGTTGTGAATGATTGTGAATGGGTGTGTGAATGTGAATGGACTAGTAAGAACATTAATAAGAATATTTCTAATAATAAATTTATTATTATTATTATTATTATTATTATTATTATTATTATTATTATTATTATTAGATGTAGTAGTAGTATTAAGATGAAGAAGAGGAAAAAGCAATGCTTTGAGTTAATTAACTACTGTTACATTAAGTTGATCTAAACAAGGTATAAAACATTTAGGGGCAAGCTGTTACAGGAAAACAATCCAGGGGACTATAACATGTAATATGGCCTAAAGCTATAACAGCATGTCCTGAATTGTTTTATTCACAGCAATCCGATAATTATGACATATTCTAATTTGTTATTGAACAGCACCTGAGACTCCATCCATAAATGTAGTTTTTTTTTTTTTTTTTTAAATCCATTTATCATTAGACAGGTTACGCACATTGAATATGTTTACATACACATCAATATTCTGTTTATGGTCTGCATTCGGGTCGCAGCAATATTCTGAATATGATATGCGTACAGGCATTGTAATATTCCTGTACACATGGCTGTTGTAAGTATGCCTTAGTTGACATTTCTAAATACCTAGCCTACAGCTAAGCATCTGTTAGCACCCACATTTCTTGTGGACTGAGCATGCGCATATATATCTCCTTTCATTGGATTTTCTGAATAAGGTTTACATACAACAAATTTCAGATTAAAACAGGTATAATCCAGGGGTTAGAATCAGAATATTTTCTTAATCTCAATTGGGCAATCGAATTGCGGAATGTTCCTATGGAAATTGCAACATATTAGTACTGCTGCATTAATTCATTGAATTGTTTCCAGAACTACTGTAAGACCCATGCTCTTACAGAAAATTCTGAACAATCAGAATCAAGACTTCAACGGCACCTTGGAATAACCTGATTTAGCATAATTTTAGCAGTTATCATAAATCCTCATCTGTGAATATACTATAAAATGCACAGGCAAAAAGATGACTCACATTGAGAGCATTATGAGCAGGATAAAAATCGGGATTTTTTGTGCTGATTGTTTAATTTATATGGAAAAAAAAGTGTAATATCTATACTTAAAAAAAAAAAAAACATTAATGTTTAAGATGTGTGAAGATGTAGAAATTTAGCAAGAAGAAATTGTAGAAAGATGTAGAAATTTAAGGTCACCTTAAATGCAGCTCACATGCACATACAGTACATAGAACACCAGAAATTTAGCTTATGATCCATATGTAATAGTTCTAGTCCTGCACTGGCACACATTTCACTCAGACCTCCCATGTCCTTTGCAAAAGAACATGTTAAGCCTACAGCTTTGCCTGAAAGGTGAAGTGCACCTGTTTTCTTTACTCTTTAAATGTGTTCGAAGTACCCAGACTACCCTTCAGTGACTGCTACAAACTACAAAAATACTCCATGTACCACTCAAGAGGCCAAGCTGCGGGGCTCAGTCTGTCAGAATTGAGTCCTGCCCTCTACCCCTTCTCTTGGGGTGAGTTTCTCGAAGCCAATATGCATTTATGCCTTTCTTTATGGTTGAGAAACTTGTAGTATGAACAGTTTCCTCCCTTTATATCTCTCCCAACCTCCCTCTCCTTCTTTCACCTCCATTGCTGCTCAAAACCCCTAAGCCGTCTGTCCAAATGAACTATTTATCCATGTCCAATTCCGGCGATCGATTCTGCCTCCTAGTGAATCGGAGCAGAGCCGACCTGCCCTGCATCGAGATCCGCCGATCTGAAACACTTATCTGGAATAATCTACCTCATTTAGATCAATCCGCCCGCCCTGATGCTTTCTCTCAAAGAGAATGGATTAACAAGAATGTACCGTATGCCAACTATCCGCTCTTATTCACCTTCCTTATTTTTTCTATTCTCTCACTGTTCTGGCTCTCAGCAAGACAGCAGGCTTGTTCTTGCATGCTCCATCCATGAATTAACCTCAGCTCTGTGTGTGCTCTGTTTTGTGAATAGCTACAAATGGCTGGCTTTTAATGTCTGGCACTTCTGAGGAGAACCAAAAAGAAAAAAAATCGAAAGAATGAAAAGAAAGAAAGAACGAAGGGAAAAACTCTATCTATATTTGCCTACATATGAATCAGAACTCACCTTACTTGCATTTCTTTCTTTCAATGTATATATATATATATATATATATATATATATATATATATATATATATATATCTTCATAACTAGCTGTGATGTGGACCGTGTGTGTGGGGGTATGTGTGTGTTGTCTTAGATGTACAGTACAGCTAACCCTCAGTAAATCACATATTTACCTCACCTGTGAGTTCCAGTATAACTTGCCATATACAGTAAGTTTCCATGGAGACAGGAGCCATGTGAAAAGGGGGCTTAACCTGGGTGGAGACCTGCAAAGAGCATACCGGGGCAATTGCCTTGGCAACGCACAACAGATGCCATGGCAACCTATGCATGCATCATCTCTCTATTAAGATGCTAACAGTATTAGAAGAGAGAAAGAGCTGGAAGCCTTTTTGAAAGAGGAGAGGGATGGATTTCAGCTTTAAAAAAATAACAGTTTTAAAATGAAAAATGACAAACACAAGGATTAATATGTGTGGACGGAAATTGAGCTGGAACTACTTCTAAAAGGGCTTATCCAAAATCTCTGTTCATAGTGCAGCTTGTACCGCCAGAGAAGTGGCTTCAGGAGCAGTGCAGTATGGATCATATTTTGGAGGCTGAAATAATGAAACAAAGTGAAATGAAATTGCAAACACATTATCAAACAAAAATTACAGACCGCAAACTAACAACCTGGACTGCAGCCATGATAAACCAAGTGCTAGTAATTTCATCACACACACAAAACCGCTTCAGCATTTTAAAAAATGCAGGTTTTTTCCCCCCATTTCCACCACTTAAAAAATCCAGGTTATTGTCTTATAGTTAAGATACCAAGTCAAAATATGAGAAACTGCATCATAATTATGAGTTACTACTTCATAATTACAAGATTTACTAAGTCACATATATACATACAGTACATACTTGTTGTATACAATGAGATATACTATATTAATATAATATGAGATACAAATATATAATTTCAACATAGTAACAACTGAGATTTTAAGTCATAATTATGAGATACACAGTCATAATCAATCATTTCAAGTAAGTAATTTTTAAATCATAATTGAGACACAGTGTCATAATTATGACATCTCAATTAAGTTTTAGTTTCAATATACTGTCATAATTTCAAAATACTATGTGATAATTATGAGATACCAAGTGATAATCTGAAAGGTCAATTATAAGTCAGTAATGACCTATAGATACTACTTGAGATACTGTCATAATCACGGAATATTAAGTCATAATTTCAAGATACTTTGAATTATTGAATTAATACTTAATTAAATATGAACTAATGATGAGTTAAGGAATGTACTAATCACCAACTAATGAAGAGCTAGTTATGTTTTTGTACATGTTAATACATTAGTTAATACAATAGTTAATACATTAACTAACTACCATGTACTAACATGTACTTAAGGTAGTTGTCATTCACGCATGTATTCATATGACTCATGTTGTAGTTAAGGTCATCTATACATTTTTTGTTGATTTAGTACACAGAGTTGGGAGGATTACTTTAAAAATATATTCCATTACAGCTGCAAATTACTTCATAGAAAATGTAATCAGTAATGTATCACAATATGAAAGTATCCAAGTAAATAAAGGTGAGAGAAATGCAATATGATCTAAAATACTTTTATTTCATTTTAAAGCTTAAAGCATGTTCAATGTTTGGATTTTTTAAACAAACAAACAAACAAACAAACAAACAAACAAACAAACAAATATAAGATCACTGTCCCTAATGTGGGTAACATTACATCACAAAAGGTATGGTGACCATATTCAGATTTTCCAAATAGAGGAATATTATTATTATTATTATTATTATTATTATTAGTAGTAGTAGTAGTAGTAGTAGTAGTAGTAGTAGTAGTAGTAGTATTTATTTATTTATTTAATTATTCATTTATTTTCGGGGGGTTCCTCTCAATAGCGTTCAAAACAGTGTTACTATGAATGCAAACTTTAATGAAAAAGATAGGCTATTAGCATCACATACATACATATATATATATATATATATATATATATATATATATATATATATATATATATATATATATATATATATATAAACAAAATTGGTTTCACTCTGCCCGCGTTTGACATTTTTTACTACATTCTTTTGAATGTCCATGGAATAAAAAAATATTTGAAGCCACAAGTGTACCTTCTGCCATCATTCACATATTGCAATGGCCATGTAATATGAAGCAATGCGATAACATGAAATTAAAAATGACCTTTTATGGCCATGGGTATTTTTTCGACTCAGGACAGCTGTCATTTGTTGTTATTGTCAAGCAACTGTTTGATGGCATACACTACAGCTCTTTGCCTTCATGCATTCGCTGAGAGTAGGCTAATGGTTGAGAGGCAGGATTTTGGACAGTGGTTGCTGTAAGCCTTTTAGAATCAATCAATTGGTTTGCGAGAAGGCGGGAATTACAGAGCAGGGTTAAAGCAATGCAAATATGTACACACATGATGTGGTATTAGACCATACCACATCATAATGAAACTAAAGCCGAATCCTGTACATTTTCTCAAATTTAGATGCTTTTAAAAGCATCTAAAAGCACTAGCTTGTGAGGTAAACGCTCAGCAGCCTTGTCTCCATCGCGAACAAAGTCTTAGTTTCTGTATTCGCTAACCTGATTTTGATATTTGCAATTGTTTGTTGACTGCAATTATCTGCCTAAGCCTAGTACTGCCTGTTCGCCTGATTGTCTGACCACTGCCTGCCTTGTGACTACGCTTTCTGCCTGATCCTCGCATTTCTGAGTCATTCCTACCTGCGCTTGCTTCCATCTCAGGTACCGTATCATAACAGATTACTTTGCTGCATCATGGAAGCAGTGGGTGAGCCGGAACGTTGTCAAGCCGTTGACGGCAACAGAAGAGCGATACACGTTCACCAAAACCAGTTATCTATCCTAACGGAGCAGGTGGCTCATCTGTTTCAATCTGTGCTGTCTCAAACCGTCCCCTGCGCACTTTCCTCCGCTGCCGATGCCGGAAAGGTATGCTAGATAGCCAGAGTGATGTAAAGGTTTCCTGCTACAATGCTCTCTGTTCTTCGCCAGCTACACAGACATGCCTGTGTCTCGTAAGATCACACACTTCCTGGTGCTCTTAATTGGATGCACTTTGTTATGGGCTACAGCAGTGTGGGAGTGGGAGGGCGGCACTGTCGCTTCGCTAGAGGAGTTCATTACACGTTTCCGGCATGCCTTTGATCACTCTCCTGACAGATGGGAGACAGGACAGGAACTCATGAGAATAACACAGGGCACACATGATGCTGTGGAGTATGCTCTCAAGTTTCGTACCATCGCGGCACAGAGTGGATGGAACGAACCGGCCCTCAAAACAGTGTTTTGTCAGGGACTGAACACAGAACTGGTGAAGGAGTTAGCCTGTCGGGATGAACAACTCTCCCTCAATGCGCTCATTGACCTCGCGATTCATCTGGACCGATTGCGCCAGACCAACCGCCCAGCGCTGCGTGAGCCCAGTGTCCCTGTACAAGGAGCAGCTGCGGAGCCCATGCAGCTCAGGCAGGCGCGGCTTCACGAGGAGGAGAGGGAGAGGCGTTGCCAAGAGTTCTGCTGCTTTTACTGCAGAGAGGACAACCACCTCATCCGTCAGTGCCCTCTCAAGACACCACGGTCCTCCGGGGAGAGCGGGAACAACAGACCCCGGCACCAAAGGGTGAGTTCCAACCAATTACGTACAACTCATGTATTCATGCTTCCTGTTATGATCGAACACTTAGGGGTGTCTACTGTGCTCACAGCGCTGATTGACTCAGGAGCAGACGGTAACTTCATTGATCAGAGAACAGTGCACGACTTAAACCTTCCAGTTCATCCCCTACTCCAGCCAGTCACATCCAGTCCATCAATAGGTCCCCCATAGGAGGAGGGATCATCTCTCACTGTACAGCACCTCTCGTACTCCATGTTAGTGCCCGCCATAGTGAAACCATAGTCAAACCATAGTCCTTTATGTCACTGTCTCAGCCCGGCACCCCATCATTTTAGGCCTCCTATGGTTGGAGCTCCACAATCCCCAGGTTTCTTGGGCGGACAAACAGGTCATCCAGTGGTCTCCATACTGCCTTGTGGCAGCCACAACAGTGGAGAGTCCCACTCCACCCTTTCCAGTCCGAGTTCCTCCCAAATATCATGACCTCATGGAAGTATTCAGCAAGGAGAGGGCGAGCGGATTACCATCACACCGCATCTATGATTGCGCAATTGAGCTCCTACCAGGAACCAGCCCACCGCGAGGTCGAGTGTACCCGCTCTCTCAAGCCGAACATCAGGCCATGGAGGAGTATATTCAGAAGGCACTCCAACAGGGATATATCAGACCTTCTACGTCTCCCGCCTCAGCAGGTTTCTTTTTTGTGGAGAAGAAGGGAGGTGGCCTTAGACCATGCAAAGACTACTGGGGCCTAAACCAAGTTTCTGTTAAGTACCGTTATCCCTTGCCACTGGTACCCACAGCCCTCGAACAACTAAGGTCAGCGACCATCTTCACCAAGCTGGACCTACGTAGTGCATACAACCTGGTCTGCATCCAGGAGGGGAACAAGTGTAAAATGGCCTTCAGTACCACCTCAGGTCACTACAAATACCTGATCATGCCTTATGGGCTCTCTAACAGCCCCTCAGTGTTCCAACGTCTCATTAATAACATGCTAAGAGATATGCTGGGGAGGAGCGTCATCATGTACATTGACGATATCCTAGTATAATCTGCATCCCTAGATGAGCATGTCGGCCATGTCCTGCAGGTTCCTGTAGCATCAGCTTTACATAAAGGCCGAAAAGTTTGAGTTCCATCGACACACGATCTCCTTCTTGGAATATGTCATCAGCCTGAAGGGGGTCACCATGGATCTAAGTAAGGTTCAGGCGGTGGTGGAGTGGCCCACGCCACGAACTGTCAAGGAGTTGCAACGGTTCCTAGGCTTTGCCAACTTTTACAGACGGTTCATTAGAGGGTTTAGCACAATACCACATTCCCTGACGTCCCTCCTACGTGGCAAGCCAAGGCAGCTAGCTTGGACCCCATCCACTCAGGAAGCATTGAAAAAGCTCAAGAAAGCCTTCACTACTGCTCCCATCCTCAAACACCCTAACCCCTCCAAGCCCTTCATCATGGAGGTCGATGCTTCAGAAGCAGGAGTGGGGGCTGTCCTTTCACAGTGATTAGGAGACAAACAAAAGTTTCACACTGTGGCTTTCTTTTCCCATAAACTATCCCCGGTGGAACGCAACTACGACATGGGGAACAGAGAACTCTTGGCAGTCAAACTCGCCCTGGAGGAATGGAGACATTGGCTGGAGGGTGTCATGCACCCATTCATTATTTTCACCGATCATAAAAACCTGGAGTATCTACCTACGGCCAAACGTCTCATGCCTCGCCAAGCCCGCTGGTCCCTGTTCTTCTCCAGGTTCCAGTTCACCTTGTCCTATAGGCTGGGATCGAAGAACACCAAGGACGATGCCCTGTCGAAGCTCCACAGTATGGTAAGTCAGTTGACCACATGGATTATATTCTGCCCCCCTCCTGCGTCATCAGCGCCATCGAATGGGCACTGGATCAGGCCCGAACACGCCTTCAAAGGTCGCAAATTCCTGTAGCATGTCCGCCCAGGAAGCAGTTTGTCTCGGAACAACACCAGCTGGAGCTCACTACCTGGGCCCACACGGTGGTGGCTATGGGTCACCCGGGGAGTACACCGTACCTACATGTCCAGGGAGGTGCAGCGTATAGTGTCCTCATGCTCTATGTGTTCCCAGGTGAGGGTACCGCGGACACTGACCATCGGCAAGCTTAAGCCCCTGCCCATTCCAGCAAGCCCATGGTCCCACCTGTCCATAGAATTCATCGCTGACCTACCGGAGTCACTGGGTAACACCACCATCCTAGTGGTCATCGATCGATTTTCGAAGTCCCTGCGTCTCATCCCACTACCTGCCATCCCGTCAGCCTTTACCATAGCCGAGCTATTGTTCCAGTATGTGTTCAGGTACTTTGGGATCACGGAGGAGATTTTGAGTGATCGGGGCCCATAATTTATGTCCCGAGTGTGGGCCAATTTCATGGAGAAGATGGCATCACCGTTAACAAAATGTACCTGTAATCTGATTACTTTGTTTTTTAACGTAACTGTAACGGATTACAGTTACCAGTTTTTTGTATCCTGATTATGTAATGCCATTACATGTATTCCATTACTCCCCATTTCTGTTAGTACATGGCTTAACTTGTCATTAGATCAGATTTAAGTAAGTATTAGTGCAGGTATTAGTTCATGATTATTCATGTACTGTTTTTGTAAAGTGTTACCAAATTATGACTTTTCTCATAATTTTGATTTAGAATCTAGATTTTGGTGAAAATGGGCTTTCATTACATTAGTGGTCCTTGCTAAAGTTTGCGTATAAAATTGTGACTATGTTAAAGAATTCTGACACATACTGTAACTAGCATAGTTTTTTATTGTGTACTAATTTTAGTGGTGAAAAGCAAATTGGGTTGGTAACTGTTCAGTGCTCCAAGTCTCAATAGCAATATCTGTAATCAGATTTACTAGTGCAGTCTTATTTGTATCTGTATTTGTATCTATTTATCATTATCTGTTCAATCCAAATAATATATTCAGATTTGCATTTCATCCCTAACTCATTTACTCTGTCAAGAAAATATAAGTGTAATCAAGTGTAATCTCACTGTGGTAAAACTACAAATGCACTCCATATAATGTCTGGTTGTTTTGAAATCTCTGAGAAAGACAGAAAAAGAAAGAAATGATCAGAAAATCCATTCCTAACATTCCAAAATTATGATGCCAACATGAATCAGCCCACAGTGCAACAGAGCTTGACTCTTTTATCACCTTTTCATTCTGCCTGCCACATTCTCTATCATTTTGATCCTTACACGTAATAATTCTGATGATCTCTGATCCGTATATTTATTACATAAGATCCTTTCATTTACCTTCTGTTTTCATTTATTTCTATAAACCTCTCTGACAGAATTCTGTTGATTCAGAGGAAACCACTTGAGCTTCTCAACCTGAAAGAAAATATGGATTTGTTTAACTTTAAAGTTTTTGGAACATCATATTAGTAGGTATGGTGCCACCTACTGTGTGAAGCCCCTGATCCATAAGGTAATGTAAGAGTTTCTTATAAACTAATTGAAACACATTACTGAAATTAAAAACATGCTCCGTTAATTGATACTATTAAAACGGTGATCTGCAGTAATTAGTTCAACATGATACTTGAACATACTGTGTTCTTCATAATTAGCGTCGACCTTTACAATACGTGCTTTTTGTGTGTGTGTGTCCTGGAGGAGCTATATTGTGATCCCATTCTCTCTTGAGTGGCACTGGGGCCGAGTGTGTATGTGCCAGCAGACATGGTGCATTAGCATCAGTCTGACTGCAGCAATGTTTATAAGGATTACCATAGGACCCTGAGGAGCTCTTCCTGTCTGCTTCTCTGTCTCTGATGAGCTCTCTGCCCTTTTGCTTCTGAGTGAGTGAGTGTGAATGTGTGTATGTGTGTGTGTGTGTGTGTGTGTGTGTGTGTGTGTGTGTGAGAGTGGGGGGGGGGGGGGGGGGGGGGGGGGGGTATTTCTCACAATGTCAGTGTTAGGAACCCTCTAGCCTAATTAGACACATTGTATGATTACTCTCCCTTTTGACTCAAAACCTTTTGTTAACAAATAAACCTCTGAAAAGAGGTTTGACACTTTTCATACTTTCCAAACTGGTCCTCCAGGACCCCAGATCGTCCACAGTTTTCTCTCAACCAACTGAACCCAAGCAATGAAGAGGTTCAGGTGTGTCAGGGAGAGTAGAAATGTGTACCCTGCGGACTAGTAGTCTCTTCCACATAGCCATGTTCAACAATAAATATTATCATGGAAATCTTCTGACCTTGCTTGTCACATCCTAACTCTGGGTATGGAGGCTTACTTGAGCTTTCCTTCAAACCCTTTGGGAAATATTTACACGTTGAAGCCTGAATTCCACATTAATTAAGACACTTATTTTATTCAGACAACAAACGCACTGCACGGATCATGGAGCATGCAGGAGAGTGTGAACACAGTCCTCTGTGAATGAACATAGCCCTGTAGTAATTGCCAGTGGGACTTGATTTGATAATGTCGCAAGTGGTGGCAGATGCACACAGATGAATTAATGCATTGCTTAGCGAGAGGGCTTGTGTTAACCTGGGAGATCAAGACAGGATCTTTTTAATGATACTGATCATCTAAATCTCAACATACATCAACTCAACACTGAATCAACACACACTGATTTCACAGAGCTCCCTATCTTTGAGCATAAACAGAACTTGAGACTGACTCAGGCAACATCTCAAGCTAGAATATAATTGGTTCTGACCCACAGTTTTAATGAGACTTTGGAGGGGACAATTTTCATTTTAGAAATCTGTAATCAAATCAGGAATAAATTTGGATGACACAAATTTCACAGATTGAGGTGTCATGATGATTGTAATACTGTGAAACTGTCAGTGGTGTCTTAGTAGCACAGTGAACAACATTCCACAGAATCTGGATTAATGGTAGCGCTTTACATTATGGTTCCCTTAATTGACATTATTTAGCACATTAGTCAATATGCTAATAACAAACCATGATTTACTGCATTAATACATCATAAGTAACATTAACAAATTAACTAACAATTCTATTTTGTTAATTGATTTTGTAAATAATAAACTGAATAAACCAAATACCAATTGACCAGTATTCAAGTAACCAGTCAGTATGTTTACATGCACTACAATAATCTGATATTAACTCAAAAAAGATGATAGACTGATGAAGAAACTAGCATGTAAACAGCGATTATTGATGACCTTAATCCGGCTAAAGTCATACTCGAAGTAAACACAAATCGAATTAAGACGTGGAGTATTCCTATTTTAGTCGCATTATCGAAGTGCATTACAGACATGTACACACCTTAATCACACTATTAATGTCATGTGTGAATTTTCACCACATTTTGCTACAGGACACGTACACACACGGCAGTGCTCAACCGCCTGACGGCAAACAAGAGAGCACGGCTGGGTCCGAAACCACGTACTTGAAATACACTTATCTCAGCTACTATATAGTAGGTAAGTGCACGGTTCCAGCAGTATTTGCACATATAGCATGAAAAATAATTAACTGCACTTGAAGATTACGTAAAAATTAAAGATTAAACACCCAAAACTGTATACAGTACCATAACAAAGACGAACTGTATGTTGATACATGATATTGTGGAGGGAACATTGGACGGCCTAGCGTGGGGACATAATAACGTGTGCTGTTAATCCATCTATTTTATATAACATGTAAAAAGGGAACATGAAAAGAATATTCTAAAAGCAACTCATGTAAACACCTTAATCAGGATATTGTGTTATTCAAAATAAGGTCAGTAATTAGATTACTGCTGTCCATGTAAAAGTAGTCAGTGAGTGAAATCAAGGCCACAATGACCAAAATAAAAATGCTTCATTAAAATACTTGTGATTGTTCACTGACTAAATTCAGAGGCAAAATTGCAAATTTTACTTACTACATTTATTTATTAAGTTATCAACAGTTAGGAACATTCTGTAATTTAATGTTGTTCATTTATTTGGATTTATTTTTCATCATGAACGTTGGTGAATGCAGGTGCCTTTAATTAACATTTAAACAAATGTCAATTTTGTAATGACACAGGACTGGAGGCAGAAGCAATCGCAGATCAGCGTCTTTATTTTGGAAACTTAAATAAGGACAGATTAAACCGGTCACTACTGAACAGGATTAACGAGGTTAAACAGGAAACTGGATGCGAGGCAGGGAACAGAATAGGACGTGTAAATAAGACCGCTTAGCATACTAACGCATTCACCTTTCACTTACTTATTAACGGATAATACTGCGCGCCGTGCACAGCAACACGAGGGGTTTAAATAACCAACATAATCAAGCTGAAACACAGACAGCTGGGGCAAATTAAAGACACACCCTCGAACATCAACCAATGCTTAAACAAGGGGAAAACCAAAACAAACAAAGATGTGTGTCCATATACAAAAGTCTCATGCACGTGCGCTCTCTAAAGCCACGCGTGCATGTCGACAGCGCAGTGCCATCTGCCGGTGGGAGCATAACAGCACCCCTCTCCAACGGAGGTCTGGGGCCCCTGTGTGATCTGTCTCTCGCTGCATCGGAAAACAGGGCAGCCTCCGCCGGGCAGCAGACAGCCGGAGCACCACCCCCAGCGGGACTGAAGCTCGGGGCGCCATCTTCAGCGGGACTGGAATGCTGGGCGACGACCCCAGCGGGACTGGAATGCTGGACGACGCCCTCAGCGGGACTGGAACACTGGACGACGCCCTCAGCGGGACTGGAACACTGGATGATGCCCTCAGCAGGACTAGAACGCTGGGTGATGCCCTCAGTGGGACTGGAAGGCTGGGCAATGCCCTCAGTGGGACTGGAATGCTGGGCGACACCCTCGGTGGGGCTGGACAACGGGACAGCTTCCTCGGCTCGGCTGGACAGCTGGACAGCTTCCTCAGCTGGAAAGGGCAGCAGGATGGCTTCCTCAGCAGGACAGGACAGCAGGATAGTTTCCTCAGCTGGACAGGGCAGCAGGATAGCTTCCTCAGCTGGACAGGGCAGCAGGATAGCTTCCTCAGCAGGACAGGGCAGCAGGATAGCTTCCTCAGCAGGACAGGGCATCGGGACAGCTTCCTCAGCAGGACAGGGCAACAGGACAGCTTCCTCAACAGGACAGGACAGCAGGGCAGCTTTTTCGGTGGCATAGACCTCCCCACGGGTCTCTGGCTGGAGCTCGGAGGTCACCCTGTTGACCTCAGGCGGAGGCTCCGAGGTCGCCACGTTAACCTCGGGCTGGTACTCTGGGGCTGCGACCTCCTGCTGCCTGCATTGCGCAGTGTAGTCTCCGGGCAGCGGGGAGCCCCAGGAGTTCAGGTAGCTCTGCTGCCTACATAGCGCAGCGTTGTTCCCCGGCAGCGAGAAGCCCCAGTAATCAGTGCAGCTTGGCTGCCCGTGTAGTGCAGAGTAGCTCTCCGGCAGTGGGGGCGGGGGAACTTGCGCGCCTGGCGACGTGTCACGTGGCCCGGCTTGCTGCAGTGGCTTCAGAAGGCGGTGGATCTGAGCAAGTTCTTCTTTTATTTGTTGTTTATTTCCCAGAACGAGCGACGCCACCTCTCAAACTCGTCATTTTGATCCGCTGCTTCTGCATGGTTGGCGCAGTATTCTGTAACGACACGGGACTGGAGGCAGAAGCAATCGCAGATCAGCGTCTTTATTTTGGAAACTTAAATCAGGACAGATTAAACTCGGTCACTACTGAACCGGATTAACGAGGTTAAACAGGAAACTGGATGCGAGGCAGGGAACAAAATAGGACACATAAACAAGACCGCTTAGCATACTAACGCATTCACCTTTCACTTACTTATTAATGGATAATACTGCACGCCGTGCACAGCAACACGAGGGGTTTAAATAACCAACATAATCAAGCTGAAACACAAACAGCTGGGGCAAATTAAAGACACAAAATACAAGAGTACAGTAAAACTGCTTTGTGAAGCAATGAGAACAAGTTAAAAGGACTGTCTTGCAAGAAATTTATTGATACAAATCTAAATTCTTCAACATCCAAGGAGGTAGGATTTGGTTAAATACACATGGGGAAATAGAGATATAACTTGACCATTATGTCAATGTGTCTTTAACTAGTTCAAGTGTGAGAACATTCTATTGAGATAATTATTGAAGCAGATCATTAATGCCTTCTTACACCTAAACCTTAACCTCAGTAACCAGAAGGAAACATTTGAGCTCTTTCAGTTAATTAAGTTTAGTTTAATGTGACTCATTGGGGACAGAGAGGAAAACAAACCCAAACTTTTTTTTATGTGTGTCCACATTCAATTATTCATCCATCACTTGAAAAGCAGGTGAATATTTTCCCTCTTAGATTTATTTTAGCTTTGCTTCCTCACTGTGGAGTAAAAAAGAGGCTAACCACCTCATCCACCTCCCTTCGTTCTCTATTGTACTTAGCCATGATATGATGTAAATAATCGGGCCTTTTATTCAGCAATGTGAACATTAATCACATCATCCAGGTGGTTTTGGTATTGGCTACACTGCACAAGGTTGATGAGCAAAATGCAATGAGCAAATTTGTCATAGTAAAGGCATGTTGCCACAGAAGGGTGGAGAAAGGTCACAGCTGTGTGTGTGTGTGTATGTGTGTGTGTGTGTGTGTGTGTGTGTGTGTGTGTGTGTGTGTGTGTAAGAGAAAGAGAGAGAGAGAGAGAGAGAGAGAGAGAGAGAGAGAGAGAGAGAGAGACTCCTGGCTGACACAAACAGGCACCGTTTGGCGATGAGTTGGTGAAAGCTGTGTTTGAAGCCCTACTGTCAGCTTGGATCTGGGCTTCATGACACTTGGTTATAGTGTATTTCATCTTTGTGACAGTTTCTGAGGTGGCACATGTGCACAACCCCCCCCCCCCCCCCCCCCCCCCCACACACACACACACACACACACTCACACTCATGTACGCACGCACACACAGCATCAGCCATAGTTTAGATAGTGTTGGAAAAAGGAGGACAGCAAGGTTCACACATTGTCTGCAAGGCTCCTCTTCATTACACACATAATGAGAGAGAAAATGAAAGAGCGGACATCTGATGAAGTGAAGATCTGCTAGAAGTCTGGGATTGGATGATGGCCAGCTGCAGAGAGATGAGGGATGAAACGATGGAGCACTGTTCTTTGTACGCTGTGTCAGAATGAGTTTGGTTTGTCATGAGATTAAAAACCACACATGGAGGTTTATACATTAAGCTACAGCATGTAGTGACCCATAATAAAAACACAGTGCTAGACGCAGCACATTTTTGCATTTGTTTTACTTCACTAACCACTTGTCAGTCTCATGGTGACTCCAGAATACATGGGCACAAAGCAGGGATTCAATTGTATTTAACAATGGACAATGTCACAAAGCAGCTTTACTGAAATATATGCATTCTGGTTGTAAATTTTAAGTGTATAAATGTACCTAATAAGGAAACCAGCGGCAACAGTGTCAAGGAAAACCTCCCTGAGATTATATGAGGAAGAAACCTTGAGAGGAACCAGACTCAAAAGGGAAGCCATCCTAGTTGACACTGGATAGATGTGATTATAAACATTTTCCCTTCTATATTTGCATTGTTTGTTGACTACGATTATCTATAGTGTCAAAAAAATGCACGTGTGTAAACATTAACTTATGAGCTTATGGGATGCATGGCACTATATGACACCAATCCATCACCGAACATCTTACCCACATTTGCACACTCATTTAGACTATTTAGAGTCACCAGTCCACATATTGCAATGTTTTTTAGGAAGTGGGATGAAACCAGAGAACCCAGAGGACAACACACAGAAGGAAATGCACAACCCAAGCTCAGGATCAAACCAGGTACCCTCGAGCTGTGAGTCAGTAAATATCACCTAGCATGTGTTACATTTTCAGATGCACACAAAGCAGTAAAGATAGAGTTTATACCGATCAGCCATAACATTAAAATCACTGAGAGGTGACGTGAATAACATTGATCACATTGATATTTACAGTGGCACCTGTCAAGTGGTGGGATAATTTTAGGCAGCAAGTGAACAGTCGGTTCTCAAAGTTGATGTGTTGGAAGCAGGAAAAATGGGCAAGCGTAAGGATCTGGGCCACTTTGCCAAGGGCCAAATTGTGATGGCAAGACGACTGGGTCAGAGCATCTCCAAAACGGCATGTCTTGTGCGGTGTAATCAATATGCAGTGATTAGTACCTTCCAAAATTGGTCCGAGAAAAATTGGAAACTACCAGAAGTGCTCCAAATTCCCCAGATCTCAATCCAATCAAGCATCTGTGGGATGTGCTGGACAAACAAGTCCAATGCATGGAGGCCACACTTCGCAACTTACAGGACATAAAGGATCTGCTGTTAACGTCTTGGTGCCAGACACTGTACCACAGCACACCTTCAGAGGTCTTGTGGAGTCCATGCCTTCATGGGTCAGAGCTGCTTTGCTGGCACAAGAGGAACCTACACAATATTAGGCTTGTGGTTTTACTGTTATGTCTGATCAGTGTACACAGAGGTGAAAGTAAGCAGGAAAGATATTTTTCAAGAAAAGAAACAGATTTAGGTGTACAAAATTTCCCATGGAGACTAATTGTGAGTCAGTATGTGGACTGGGTCAAAAATCCAGAATGCTAGAAGTGTTAAAACTATACTGGTTCAGAAATACTGTACTTGGAAAGGATGGAGAGTTAATTATGAAGTCACCATGAAAAAGACCCCACATTCACACCAGCAATGAAGTATTAAAGCACTGGAAGTCAACATTTCTGGCAACAGTCGGTGAAGTGACCATTAAAGACATGAAATGGCTATGGTAAGCTTTCTGCAAAAATGCTTCTTTCCCTGACTGTGAAACATTATTAATGTTTTTGGATTCAAATTCTTTGCTGCTACAGATTTGAAGTGTTTGATTTACCCAAAATATTTTATGGGTACACCTGTATTTTTGCCATACTATTTCTGTACATCGATCATTTTAAGCTGCTGTAATAGGTGCATTTTATATACCTTCTCAAGCTAACTCGTACAGATATAATTTCTGTGGATATTACATTAGCCTGGCGCATCCAGTGAAACCATGGCAACTAATGCTAGGAACACCCACTGGCAACCTGAGCAATCTGAGCTACATGAGATGAAAAATTGCTGCCTGGATGAATGCAGTGTTGGTGATAATTTGCTGATTTTCAAGTTAATCCATAGTTTTAGTTAATTCACACATTACATTATAACACACTGCAAAAGATTCATCTCATACTATAACTAATTAGTTTAGATAAGTAAGGAAGGGACCTAAGCAGTGTCTCCCTATTTAGATGCTATACATAAACCAATGCAGGGAGCCTTGACTGCCCTGTCCCACAACCCAACACATGCTAAATAAAACACAGATGTAAATTATTACATTAAAGTGCCATTTTGAGGTATTTTATTAGCTTCAGTGCTATGCAGAATTTAATCTTTCCTTATTCAATTAAACTCATCCAGCAAATCGTCCAGTGATTTAACAAACTCTGACTCAACAGCTAGCACTGATAGCCTTTATTTTAAATCTGCCCCATTAGTAAAAAATGCTTCTTTGGCTTCTCTTTATGTTTTAAGTTTTATTTGCATCCACATAATTAATGTCGGTTTATGTTTATCCATGTGTTTTTGTTATTGTTGTTTTTTTTTTAATCTACTTATCTACAGTTTGGTATAAAAAGTGTACACACCCCTGTTAAAATGACATTTTTGTAAGGTAAAAAAAAAAAAGCCAAGATAAATAATGTCAGATATTTTTCCACATTTAGTGTAGCAACCAACAAAATTCAAGGGAAAAATAAATGGTAACATTTAAGCTCAGAATGAAGTAATCACATTCAAACTCATTCAAAATTAATTATCATACATCTGTCATAAGTGAAATGAGTCTGATTCTAGGTTTCATGACTGCTGAAGCCTTGGTCTGCAAAGAGCTTACAAAGCATGTATAGGATCTTTTTGTCAAAAAGGTATCGATCAGGAGATTGGTCAAAAGAGTATTCAAAATATTATATGTACAGTCGTGTAGGCCATCAACAACATGTGGAGAAAATGGGGCACCACAGTGACATTACCAAGAACAGGAAGTTCTGCAAGCCTGCCTAAATCACCCAAAACCATGTGATGATGTGTTACATGATGAGACCAAGGTAGAACATTATGGGAGTAATTCTAAAAGATATGTTTGTGCTAAAAACAAGATAGCTTATTGCCCAAATAACATCATTCCCATAGTGATGCATGGTGCTGGCAGCAACATGCTATGTGGCTGCTTCTCTTCAGCTGGAACTGGGGCTTTAGTCAAGATAGTGACATAGCACATCTTTGTATAGCTCAGAATACTAATCAATTTTGGAGCATTTTTGCAAGGAAGAGTGGAAGAAATTTGCAAATCAAGATGTGCTAAGGTAGACTCTTACTCCAAAGGATTGAGTGAAAGCAAAAAGTGCTTTAACAAAGTTTTAGTTAAGGGGTGTGCACACTTATGCAACCAGGTTAAGTCCCCCGCATGTTCTTCCTAAAATGTTTCTATTTGTTTTTCTCTTGAATTTTGTTGGAAGCTATATAACAAAAAAGATGGAAGAGGTTCTGACATGATTTATCTATGTTAATTTTTTTTTTGTTGCAACACAAAAACCTGCAATTTCAACATGGGTGTGTAGACGGTTAAAAACAGTTAGGCCCCAACTGACTGTTTATTGGTAACAAATTCAGGCCCACACAACAATAACATTTCTGAATGTTATTTTATTTCAGATTCTGTGACATTACATTAATTGGTTTGTGTTGTGATAACATAAGGGCCTAATCTCAAATCTGTCAAAGCATAATATATGCTCATCAAGGGCCCCTGAGCATGTACCCAGTAGACACATTCAGTAATCCATCCCTGCATCTACTTCTTGACTGGTTTCTTGCCAGTCAAGATCATATTTATGCATGATTGTTTTGTTGATACAAGGAGGACAAAATGTGTGGGGGGTTGTCAACGCAAAGCTTCACATTCCAGGTTTAATATTGATATACCTATGAGAATGTGGAACCCAGTTTTCCCAAAGTAGTGTTTGTGTGACACTTTTGTTACCAGTAACAAGAGGACTTAATACAGTTTTCACACAGTATGGGAGAAAGAAATCCATCTCACTATCATAGCTATTAAAAAATGATCCATACCTTGCTGCGCACACTTTTGATTTAAAATCCCGAGAGCTCCAACAAGAACAAGATGAAATGCATCCTCAATTACTACAGCATTTGAAGATTTGTTTTTCTTTTTTTCTCAGAGAAGCTCTGCTTGTAAGACAACTCTCTCGGTGAAGGAGCTCAATACCCTCATCTCATTTTCTTCTCTTGATTCTCTTTCTGATTGCCTAATTGTGATTCTTGTTTTTTCTTTTTTTTTTTTTTTTTTTCTTTTTTGTTAACTTTTTATATTTCTTCCTCTGTATAGCTTTGATTTGGTTGGTCAAGTTTCATGTTGTTGCACCTTACTCCAATAGCTTAAGAAATCTCTTTAATTTCTTGCATTACCCTACTTGGACACATGAACAAGCCAAGAGTGGTGTGCTGTTTTAGAGCAAATTAATTTCATACAATCTGAGTCTGTATCCAACTGTCTTTGTGGTCTAATTAATTTATTTTTCTTGGAGGATGGATTATGAAGGACATGAATGCCCTTCGTTTATCTGAATTTGCAAATAAACATAGAAAACATAATAAAGACGGACAAAACCCAGGCCCTTTGTTGATGTCTGTTCTCTTTGATGACTTAAGGACTATTTTATGCAGTGAAATGGCCTAATTTAATAGCATTTAAATAGCATAACCATCTGGGCTGTCTGCAACTCCTTTCATCTCCAATAAGATGTCCCTTTGCAATATAATTCAGATGTGCCAAGTGCTAAGAGCTCATGGTTGGGTTTGTCACAAATCATTTGCATTTGCATTTGAATTCATTCATTTGGCAGACACTTTTATCCAAAGTGACTTATAGTACAATCCAAGCATGACCTGATTGAGGAGCTGAGTAGTTAACCATGTGCTAAATTGTCGTTTCAGCAACTACAGGTCAAGCAACATATAGTACTGCTACCTGTAAGACTGTAGTATATCATTCATACTTGTGAGTAGCATTTGTATCATTCCTTAATAACAGCATTTATCCTAATATACACAGATTAACCATAACATTAAAACCACCAGCCTAATACTTTGTAGGTCCCCCTTGTGGTGCCAAAACACATCTGACCCATCGAGGCGTGGACTCTACAAGACCTCTGAAGGTGTGCTGTGGTATTTGGCACCGAGACATTAGCAGCAGATCCTTAAAGTCTTGTAAATTGTGAGATGTGTCCTCTATGGATCAGACTTGCTTGTCCAGCACATCCCACAGATGCTCAATTAAATTGAGATCTGTGGAATTTGGAGGCCAAATCAACACCTTGAACTGTTTGCCATGTTCCTCAAACCGTTCCTGAACAATTTTTGCAGTGTGGCAGGGCACATTATCCTGTTGAAAGAAGCCACTGCTATTAGGGAATGCCATCTCCAGTGGACAGGGGTCAGCATAGGCGCTCTGACCATCTGTGGCTATGCAGCCCCATATGCAGTAAGCTGTGATGCACTGTGCTTTCTGACACCTTTCTATAATAGCCAGCATTAACTTTTTAAGCAGTTTTTGCTGCAGTAGCTCTTCTGTGGGATCGGACCAGATGGGCTAGCCTTTGCTCCATGCACACATCAATGAGCCTTGGGCATCCATGTGTCTGTTGCCGGTTCACCAATTATCCTTCCTTGGACCACTTTTTGTAAGTACTAACCACTGCATACTGGGAAAACTCCACAAGACCTGCCGTTTCCAACCCAGCCATCTAACCATTACAATTTGGCCCTTGTCAAAGTCACTCAGATATTTCCGTGTTCCTGCTTTCAACACATTAACTTCAAGAACTGGCTGTTCATTTGCTGCCTAATATATCCTTGACAGGTGCCATTATAACAAGATAATCAATGTTATTCACTTCGCCTGTCAGTAGTTTTTTGAAGAGAGAGAGAGAGAGAGAGAGAGAGGAGCATGTAAGTTTGGAAAAAGTTACTATCGAGAACTGAAGTGTCTGAACCGGTCATTTATCTCTGTAGTGATTGGCTAGTAGGAATGTGCGAATATACGTGAAAACTGGCTGGAGCTTTAATTCTGTGTCTGACACCCTCTCCTCAAAAGTGTTTAATTTGTGACATCAGCAGTGGTAGGTCATAGTTATGCTGCATTGGATTTGGAGGTGGCAAGTCAGAACTTGATCATTATTTTCGACCTCCATGTGTTCAAGCTAAAAAAGTGGAAAACATGGACACCTCTATGTTCGTCTTTTGTACTTGTCTGTATATGTACATAAAGGCCAAACATATACAGCAAAAACATTGGAAGCCTGGCTGATAGTTCCTATTCGGGTAAAGTTTGAGCCATTGTTTATTTGCCTCGAATGTTGCATATGATCCTTACCTTGCCTCTTTGTTTACCTGTTTTGGATTACCCCCAAGATTTTGGTAATACTCTGCTTTGTTATATTTTGATCTCTGCCTGGCCCTTGACTTTTCATTTAAATTGACCTTTAGTTTTGTTAATTTTGATCTCACCATGTTTGACCCTGGCCTGTTCTTTATTACTTAGCTTTGGATTGTGGACCTCCAGCATATGGATCGTAAAAACCTCTCTGAACCATGTCTTTTTCATGACATTATTAATTTAACTGGGCTTTCCCACTGTAAATTGGATGCATCATTCATTTTTAAATCAGGATATTTATGATAGCTTAAAACGGTATAGACATTATAACCTATTAAAGTAAGCCTATGTGAAGAAACTGAAACAATGCTTTGCTTAATGTCATTACTTCCTACATAAAATAAACCGAACCACATTTGTATTATTTGTCAGTTATTTGGAGATGCTTTTCTCTTGAATGTCTATGAACTAGAGTTGTAATTGGAGTCTAAGTTTGTTGCTATATCACTGCTGAACATCTCAAATTAGGATTTCTTCAATAGTGTGTGTATTGCCAAATTCTGGAATTCTCTTTCAGCATACCCTTTAAAGCACAATTAACAGGTCTAACAAATGTTATTGACGATTGCAAATTTATAAGATTTTATTCAAGGCAATCATTATTAAAACTTATGAATGATTAAGATGACGGGGATTGGCAGAGACATTTAATGAAATTCAATTCAGTTTCATTTGTGTATCACGTTTAACAATAGACAGTGTCACAAAGGAGCTTTACAGAAATCCATATGTAGGTTTATAGTACTGTGAAAAGGTATTTGCCCCATCCTGATAAAACAAAGGCAACCTGAGTAAACACAAAATGCAGTTTTTAAATGCTAATGTTATTTATTGAAGCAAAACAATTATCCAATTCCATTTGGGCCTGTGTGAAAATGCATTTCCCTCCATAGTTACTGATTCCCAAAATCTATGAAACTGCATTCATAATGGGGTTCAGCTTGACTAGACGCAAACAAGCCTGATTACTGCAAACCCTGTTCAATCAAATCAACACTTAAATAGAACTTTTTTAACAGCATGACGTTGTTTAAAAGGTCTTACCCAGTAACACACTATGCCAAAGTTGAAAGAAATTCCAGAAATGATGAGGAAGAAGGTGACTGAAATACATCAGTCTGCAAAGGGTTAAAAAGCTATTTCAATGGGTCTGGAACTCCAAAGGACCACAGTGAGAGCCATTATCTCCAGATTGAAAAACTTGTGACAGTAGTGAACTTTCCCAGAAGTGGCTGACCTTCCAAAATTCCTCCAAGAGCACAGCAACTACTCATCCAGGAAGTCACAAAAGACCCAAGGACAATATCAAAGGACCTTCAGGCCTCTCTTGCATCAGTAATGGTCACTGTTCATGACTCCACTATCAGAAAGACACTGGGCAAAAATGTAATCCATGGAAGTGTGGTGAAGCGAAAACCACCACTAACCCAGAAGAACATTAAGGCTCATCTGAATTTTTCCAAAACACACTTTGATGATCCTCAAAACTTTTGTGAGAATGTTCTGTGGACTGATGAGCCAAAAGTGGAACTGTTTGGAAGACAGGGGTCCCGTTAGATCTGACATAAACCAAACACAGAATTCCACAAAAAGAACATCATACCTATAAGGGCCTGGGCACCTTGCAATAATTGAGGGAAACAAAAATTTTGCTCTCTACCAGAAAATCCTAAAGGAGAATGTCTGGACGTTGAAACTGAAGCGCAACTTGATTATGCAGCAAGACAATGATCCAAAGCATAGGAGTAAGTCCTAGTCCTAGAAGTAAGTGAAAGACTGATCACCAGTTATCGGAAGTGTTTGGTTGCAGTTATTGCTGTTAAAAGTGGCACAACCAAATTTTAAGTTTTAGGGGGAAATTAGTTATTCACAATATTGATAGATGTTGGATATCTTTTTTTGCTTCAATTAAATTTATATTTATTATATAATATAAACTGTAGCGTGTGTTTACTCAGGTTGCCTTTGTTTTATGTTGTATTACATTTGAAGATCTAAAATGATTTAGTATGAGATATACATAAAAACAGAAGAAATCAGGATGGAACAAATACTTTTTCACAGCACTGTATAGTTGGATCCTGTATGGGCAAGCCAGAGGTAACAGTGGCAAGAAAAAAACTCCCAGAGATTATTTGAATAGAAAACCTTGAGAGGATCCAGACTCAAAGAGAGCTCATCCTCTTCTGGATGACACCAGATAGTGGGATTATGAATCATTCACTCTAAAGTGCGTTGAATAGATGTTCAGTATGAGCATATTGCATATGAGCATATACCGCTTTTTAAACGATATTCTGAAGTGTGATACATATGCCATATGCTTGACAGCAGAACCAGACAGGCCTTATTATTGCTCAAATGAACACAGCAAGAATATGAAGAGTCCTAGAAGCACAGGACAGTCTTTATGATTGCATCAGCAGTTACTAGGTACAAGTCTACACTATCCGGATGAGATTATCCAATGCATGAGTCTCTGGAAAAGGAAATTGTTTTGAGAAGTATGCATCATATGGATATCAGTGTGGGATGATCACTGTGCGAGATCAGGTTGATCTCTTTATACCACCCTGTTGTCCTCAAGCTTCTTTTATACATCTGCCAATGCTTGATGACATATTTCTCATCATTATGTCATATTTCTTACATTTTGAAAGTATATATATTTATATATACTTGTTCAGCCACAGATTGCTCTCTTATACTCGTGTAAGTTGCTCTTAGATTTGAGAAACAAGCTTTATTAAGAGAATTTATTTTCACATGGCTGCTTTTTCCCTGCAGGGAGCTTTCAAATTTTTCTTTTAGTTAGAGACCGCAAAAGTGTCTGCCAGTGAATCTGCAAAAACTCTGAATTTCCATTCCAACCTTTGAATGTGGTCAATAATTAACAGCCGGCCTTTAAACTAGTACAATTAATACCCATAATGGTGTACTTTAATCTGAGCATTACTGTTAATGGCAATTTGGTGATGTTTCTTATTACAACAGCTACAACTACCCTGAATTGTCTCGCATAAAAAAGTGAAATGAAAAAAATATGTTCATACTCTGGGGATCAAATGTACACATGGGTGACCAAAACAAAATAAAGTGTCTGAGTAAAGTATTGAGCCACTTTTAATAAAGATTAACACCATTTTCCAAAAGATATTCACTCAGTTGGTGTTTTGATGATGGTTGTAGAAAGCTGACACGTCACTCCGAAATCTCCCATACGGCTTAAATTGGGTTTAGATATGCTCACTGAAGCTCATAGCATATAATTTACATCATTCCATGAGGCCTCATACCCTGTGGATGGGGTCATCCTGTAAAAGAGCAGTCCCATCTAGTTAGAAATGTTTCATCATGGAATAAAGGTGATAAGACAGAATAATTTTGAATTGATTAAAAATAAAATCACTCCATTGAATTTCTAAAGTTCAGTGAGTGTAGATGAGTATATGTTCCCCAAGTTTCATTGCTGCCATAGCAACAAATTCTGTTAACTGAGATGTTCATTGCTATGGAAGTAAGTCACCACTGAGAAATTTTTCATAAATAATTTGTTCTGATGCTACAAAGTTGCTTAAAAAATCAGCATCATTCTCATGGTATCCCCAAAGTACAGCTGATTACATCTCTTTCTGGAGAGACAGCTTCTGCTATGATACATGAGAAGTGATGCGTGATGGAAAAAAGATCCTTTAGGAACTTTGATTTTAGTGGCTTTCTTAGGATGTAAGAAGTACAATCATCATCCATATATAATTAATTTAGCGCTGAGGAACAGCAGACCACAAGTACTCTGTTTAT
This sequence comes from Ictalurus punctatus, assembly GCF_001660625.3. NCBI lineage: Eukaryota > Metazoa > Chordata > Actinopteri > Siluriformes > Ictaluridae > Ictalurus > Ictalurus punctatus. The sequence continues at coordinate 14,729,544 of NC_030421.2, forward strand.
AGAAGTTCCTCAAGACTGTTGGACGGTACAAGAGAGCCTTTTCTAAAACTGAGAAAATACCAAGAATGTGCACATTTGACATATTTGAACTAATTTATATAAATATGCACACTTTTTGTGAACTTTTTGTTCACTGCATAATAGCATGTAGGGATTATGTTTGCCACCACCACGTTTGTTGTGCATTCGTCACTGAATGTTCACGGACATCCACTTCTCGGTCTACAAGACTTCCAGTTCTTTTGAATTTGTTAATAAGTTTGGCAACAGTGTCATGTGTGGCGTGTTTGCCATGTTCCCTGTTAAAGTCCATCACAACCTTGTGACAGCTTCCTGATCCAGCCATGAGAATGATTTCAATACGTTCTTCCCTTATCATTGGCACTCTTAAAGGCTGTCTAATATATATATATATATATATATATATATATATATATATATATATATATATATATATATATATATATATATATATATATATATATATATTTGTGTATATGTATATGTACTGGCAACAAGTAAATAACCTGACATTGTTCATTATGTCGAAATATTCCTGTCATTTTCCCATCTCCAGTATGATTTACTTCTTTAGATTCTTTAAAGTGCACCAAGAGGGAAAGAGAGCAATCATTGAATCTGTCATTTTTGACATTTCAACACACCAGAATCTCCCATTATGAAATATTCCTGTTCATATGCTGACAAATAAGAGAATGTGCAGGGAACAGGTGCAGCGGGAGACAAGATGAGTGAGGGAGAATTACCGGCATTCGAGAAGTGTACCTGTGATGAATAATCAAAGGGCCAATTTCCATTTGTAAATGTTAAAGTTAAAATAATATTGGTATTTTAAGTGTCATTTCGAGGTTATGAGGTTCTGTAATGAATTAGCCCTGCACTGAAGGGTGAGTATGCAGCAAAACACTCATTAATAAGAAAGATGGTTATGTTGTAGGTGTTTGATATTAAAATGTACTTTTTTTCAGTTGTTTTTTCATTAAAACTGGCTTATGCCATATGCGTTCATTCTCTCAGCCTAGAGCTGTGTGTGTGGCACTGAGACCAATAGAATGCAAATCCAGGGGGGAAAAAAAGCAGGACAGAGACATTCCCAAAGGAACAAATGGCAAGTCAATATTATTAGTATTCTTCTGAAGTGCTTATGAGGTTTTCTCTTTTGAACAAAGTAGACGTCTAGAGATTGGTGGACAACCACAACCCACTCTATACAGGCATAATTGTCATACTATCCTTGTGAGGACCTTATATTGACATTGTCAGCTAATTAAGGCTGTACCTCCACCTAAAACCAACCCTAACCTTAACCACAGTAAATAAAATAAACAACAAACAGCCAATTCAATGCCAAATGTCCCCACAATATCAAAACTGGCAGATATCTAAAACCTATTTTTGTGGGGACATTTAGTCCTCACTAAGCTATCTTCTGTAGCCTGTCTTGCCCCCGCTGCTCACCCACACACATCACATACACTTGGAACAGGCTGGCCGCAGGGACAGACATAATTATATTAATTGTTAACATAATGACACATTTCTTTTTAATGTGTTCCTTCTGGTAATTAGGGTTTAGGTACCTAAGGCTTCAAACAGTCTCTCTCTCTCTCTCTCTCTCTCTCTCTCTCTCTCTCTCTCTCTCTCTCTCTCTCTCCCTCTCTCTCTCTCTCTCTCTCTGTCTCATTCTCTCTCTCTCTTACATTTTCATACACATTATACTTTTCTTTCTATTATCATCTCTAATGCTCTGTTGGTGGCAGCTTCAAAGCAGCACCATTTTGTTTCTCTTAACCAATTCCATCACAGGTGTTCCCTCACTGAGACATGTCATAATTAATAGATCAGATCAGGCCCTTATTATTTTTGCGAGGCACGTCAGTCATTTGGTCTTGTGCTCTGCCTTGCTCACTCTATGGGCTAAAACCTGCTGTTGCTCAGCTCCGAATACATTAAAATGTTAGTGATTTATTTATTTTTAATGAAAGACATAAAGGTAAAACTTAGAGAGTAACATGTTGTTGTAAAGAAAAGACCTGGCCATCACTGTTCCTAGCATTGCTGATTGAATTAGCTAGAGGTCTGTTCTTGGCTCAATGCAATGACTCAGGATGGCTTGAGGGTGCAGATTTACACAGAGCATGACTCTAATTCCCTTTACAAGGCCCAGGGAATGCTTTCATGATGGAAATAGTCTAATTAGACCAAAATACAGCCAGCTTTCAATTTCTCCAACCCTTTCCCCCCTCCACTCTTAGCATATACTGTAATGTCCAGGAAAGCTATAGATGTATTCCACTTTTCTTTCAGTTGGCTAGCATCAATATGGTGTGCATTATGTCTGTTACTGAGGATTCATCGATCCATCCATCAGGCCCGAGTAATCAGCGCCTGCTCTCCCAGGTGGCCAACTGGTCCAGGACAAATAAGTGAACCCAGAGAAACAGAACTGACTTGCAGGGCGGGGGGAACAGATTGTGTTTACTGTGTTCAGATTAAATAGGAAAAGGATGTGAAACATCTGCCACATGTCACGTATAAACATGATCATATGAAATCATACACTTGGAACTTTTATTTCTTTGAGTGGAATATCACAGGAAGCAGTGCACTTCATTGATCTTTCCAAGTGGGAATAATAAAACAGAATCTGATGGCATACTGACATTCCACAATACAAAAGAGCGGGGTAGAACATATATGTGAAACATGATTGATCTTTCACATTTCACTGTGGGCTTTCTTATGCAAGCTTGATGTTTCTGGTGTTTCTGTATAAAATCAATGGGACCCCGGTTTGACTGAAATTATGACATATTTATCATGACCAGTTGAAGCACCTGGTAAATCAAACAATAAAAGAAGAGAGCAGAGAGGAGGAGAGGAATAAAACCTAGTGGAGAGTTATTATAGACTGGAGGGATGGTTTATATTATATCATATTATATAAAACATATATTAAACTTACCCTGTCCAGGGTGTACCCCGCCTTGTGCCCGATGCTCCCTGGGATAGGCTCCAGGTTTCCCCGTGACCCTGAAGGAAGGATAAGCGGTATAGAAGATGGCTGGATGGATGCACATATTAAACTTTAATATTTTTGTAAGTTACATTTTATGTGATAGTATTTTCATGCACACTACTATTTTCATGCACAAACGGTATATACATAAATAACATTTGGAATATGACATGTATTCATCTCTGCAGTACAATATTTTAATATTGACATAAAGGCGTTCTGCCATTATTATTGTCTATATTAATAGAAATGTAATATAAAGCCATGTTTAGTATGTGCAGTTGACAGTTCGTTGCAATTTAGTTTGCTTGTAATTGTGTTCTCACATAGAGCGCAATCATATATAGCTCTCAGGGGAATTTTCCACCTGTTCTTGTTGGAATGTGTCAGTACTACACTGATGTGCAATCTGGTGCCTTTCCTTCGAAATCTTAAAGTCTTATCCATACTTTGATAACTCCTGAAAGCTTACTCTCCAGCTGGTGCCAAATTATTGTTGTTAACACAGGGAAAATTGAAATGCAGCTTACTCAGCAGTTGTTAATATTAAACAAAAACAATTCTGGAAATATCCAATCCAAGAGACGCCATGTTTGTGAAAGACACTGTCGTAACTTGGGATGGCTGGTATAAATGGGCTAGCAGGGTTAAGCCTCCCCTGGCTTTTAAAGATAAAAGGACATCAATATAATATTTCATTTTTGCCATTCACAGCATAATTGACCTTAGGTCTTAAAGTGGATTGTTTTGTGTTTTTGTGTAAACAGCACCATCAATGGACATAAGAAAAATATACCGACTTGTATGAAGAAGTGTTATTAGGACTGATTTTTTTCTAGCCCACACAGTAGATCCATTCCAGTCAGTGGCAGTCATGTTGGGTATGCACATATATACATAGTGAAACACTCACTTGATTTAATCTTCACTGGAGCTGATATTTTTTGGCCCACTTCTCTGACACAGTTATAACGAGTCATCATCAGTGATTGAGACTGAGATCAAGACTTGAGTGAAATACAGTTTTGGGTGTAATAAACATGAACAACGTGGCTTATTTACTCTGTAATGCTTTTTTCAACCAAAATGCCTTTGGAAGAGAAACTAAAAGTAGAGAGATTTGTCCAATCAAAGGGCAAATTGCACAAAAAGAAAGATGACATGACTGTAAGTTTAGTGTTTCTTTGGTTTGAATCAAAAGGGTTACAACTTTTATGTTTACCATGTTTGGTATTAGAAGTTAACAGGGCAAGAACCCAGTAGAGCATTACTGAGTAAACTGTTATAATAGTTTTCCCCATCATTCTTAATATCCTATGGATGAGACCTTAAAATAGTCCCCATTTATAGTTTTATTTTATTCCTGTTTCAGCTGCTCCCATTCAAGGTCACCACAGCATATCAACTGTCCACTTATTTGATTCTGGCACAAGTTTTAGGCCTTACTGATGGAAACCTCTGCATTTTCCAGGCTTGGGCACTGACTTGTGCAGTCTTCTAGTGGCTGGGGTTGGTTCCTTGACTAAGAATCGAACCTGGGCCATGATGGTGAGAACGCCACATGCTAGCCAATCGTCAACCAGGGAGCTGAGACCTTGAGTTTTAATGTTTGACCCTAATAGCTTCATTGTTTCATTTCATGAATGAAATTACAGTTTAGCCCTCCCATCCACTATCTTGACCAGACTTCACTGGAAATAAAAATATATATATATATATATATATATATATATATATATATATATATATATATATATATATATATATATATATATATATATATATATATAAAGTGCAGGCCCTGCAAACCTTCTGAGAGCCTTTTTGCATATGCATTTCTCACAAGTACTGTATAACGCTACATGCCTTTAATTTGGTGAACATTTCACCACAACTAAATGAAACTTAATATAGCTTAATACATATATTAACTAAAAAGCACTTAATATTTTAATTGCTAAATAATTATATTCATAACAAATTGTTTATATTGATCACAATCCCAACTGTGATAATGTACTCTATATTAGGTCTTTGGAAATATACTTCACAGTTGTAATGCTTACAGTCACAGTGTGACCCAGCAGACAGTACACCTTTTGCTAATTAATGGGCAGAACAGGAAGGATAAGACAGAAAATGCTTTATAAACATAAGGCAAGATGAGGAGTACTTTAAAATAACTTATAATTAGGAGATTGCGAACATGATCAGTAGGCTGCTTTCACTTCTGGCCATATATCGCTTTCAACGATATACTGAAGTGTGATACATATGCCATATGCTTGGCAGCAGAACCAGAGAGTCTGTTGTGCCTTATTATTGCTCAAAGTGAACACAGCGAGAATATGAAGAGCCCTGTGCCACTTATTTAATGGGACAAATATAGACAGGAACGAAACAGAATTTAGAGTAGAGCAGAGCCAGAGCTTGGTTTTTATGAAATTTTATTTTAATTGTACACTATTAGATGAAAAGAGAGTGGGATCTTAGCTTTCTAAAGAATTGGAATTTTATCTAGAGAAAGGCTTTTTTTTCTTATAAGAATGGAAGATGAAGAAACATGTCTCGTGCAGAGTTTTTTTGTTTTGTTTTGTTTTTTGTTTTTTTTACATTATGGGAAATACAGGCCAGATTTAGACTCTCTGTAAATTTGCCACAGGACAAGCTTTATATTTAAATTAATATAAATAATATAAATAAAGTATTTATATTTAAAAAGCTTTGATGACTAGATTTTTCTTCTCACAAAGGTCATCTAGAGTACATTCACTGGTTCATAAATGTAGCCTCTTCATTCAAAAAGAAACTTGCGACTCTTTCTGAAAGAGTCCTTTATGGGTAAATCCTTTATGGATTCCCTCAGAGGGACAACCAAAAAAACCCTTATAAGGTTTCAAAATGTTCTAAGACTGTAGAAGGCCCATTGATTTCGCTTTAATTTTTTTAGAAAATCGATATGTGACCTTCAGTAAGGAATTAGTTGATAATAAAGCACTATTATTCTTCATTATACCTACTTCACCTTTCACCCAACCCATGGTTTTAAGATATGCACAGATGAACTACACCACCATAATTCTTAATTGGACGAGCAACTATTGAGTGTCATGATGGATAGAGGGAGAAAATGGAGAAATGAGTGATGGAGGTATGGCTGGCTGGCTTTGTCAATGAACGAAAGACAGAGGGAGGAAAGCAATAATGCCAGCAAATACATCCATTCATCATATTAACTGCATGACATTTTTCAGGGTCATCATCACCGGCTGCATGTTGTGACCATTCGTTTCTTTCCAACATCTGTTAAACTGTGCAATCTGGTGAACTTTAGCTGAAATAAAACTGTATTTGCTCTCCCTGGGCTTAGCATATGCGTATCTAATGTTTATTATTAGGTTGTCGCTCCTGTTTTCCCCAGTGTTTCTATCTCCTCTTTTATTTCCTTCTCTGTGGCGTTTTCCCCCCAAACTTGCTCACTGTACTTGTCTTTATTAGATGTGCTCTAATCATCACTTGTCACAGCTGATCCCTCAGTGGTACTTATATACAATGACATTCATTTTCTTATCATCACTGATCATCATGCATTTATTCAAAATGGCTTGTATCAAGATACTAAACTATTCCAAAAATCCCCCATGATCTTTCTACTTCCTTAAGGCAATGACTCCCATGCCATCAAACACATGTATGTTTTGTTTTCATTACATCTAATCTGCATAATACAGCACATTTCAGAGTGTTGTTGCACATAATGTACATATGGTTACTCGTAGATGGGCAGAGTACAAACTGAAATGGATTGTCTACATATTCAGTGTATCTGGGCTGAATAATGGGTTGAATAATGGGTTGAATGTGTTACTCTGGTGACAATATTGTGCCCTTTGTTAATGCAAAAAGTACAGTAAGCAAACCATACTATACATAAGCAGCTATACTAGCACTTAATATAATGATACCAGTATCGGGGGTGGGGTGTTGTGGGGTGGGAGATTAATTTTTGGAATTACTCAGCTTTTTGCTCCTGTAAAGGTCTGGATGTTGACATGGACATTTAATTTACATTTTATATTTATGGGATTTGGCAGATGCCCTTATCCAGAGTGACTTATAGAAGTGCTTTAAAGTCTGTATCAGTAAATTCATCCTGATACTGGTTCACTAGGTCAAAGACTAAGAATAACATCAGTCTAAAAACTCTGTTGCGGAGGTAATATGTTAAGAAAAGCACACAGATAACACAAATGCTGCCAGTGATGTAGCTGTTCAGACATCTAGAGAAAGTTCATTCCACCACTTAGGTGCCAGAGCAGAGAAGAGTCTTGATGCATGCCTTCCTTGTACCCTGAGAGATGGTGGGACCAGTCGAGCAGTGCTAGAGGATTGGAGGAAGCGTGGTGCAATGTGCGGTGTGATAAATGCTTTGAGGTAATTGGTTGCTGGTCCATTTTTGGCTTTGTAGGCAAGCATCACTGTTTTAAATCTGATGCAGGCAGCTACAGGAAGCCAGTGGGGGGAGCGTAGCGATGTGGTGGTGTGGGAGAACTTAGGAAGGTTGAAACCAAGTCACACAGCTGCATTCTGGATCAGTTTCAGAGGTCGAATGGTACTCAGATGCAGACCTGCCAGGAGCGAGTTGCAGTAGTCCAGTCTCCAAATGACAAGGGGCTGAACAAGCACAAGTGGCCTCTGTGAAGAGAAATTTGAAAAGTTCTTGCTAAAACATTTTTCTCTTGATTTATTCCAGAAGTGTTTTGGTTCTTTATCATCTTACATCGTTTTAATAGCTTTTATTAAGCTTCGGGCGACATGCCATAACCTGACATTTTCCTGTAAATTATCTCAATCCAATTTTTAATGAATACGTCCTTCAATGATTGCAAGTTGTCCAGACCCTGAGGCAGCAAAGCAACCACAAACCATTATGCTCCCACCACCATGCTTCACAGGTGGGATGAGGATTTTTTTCTTTTTTTTTTTTTTTTATTTGATCCATACTACCACTTATAGAGAATCTTTTAATGCAATCTTGTGGAGCCTGTGATATGTGTGAGCGAATGAGTTAGAAGACAAGACTAAAAGACAAATGCATCTTCCTTCCTGGTGTGCGATTGTTAAAAATCCTCAATGCCGCTACTGCTGGTAGGGTTTTGCTTCTGGGTAGGTCATGTTTGAGGCAAAACATAATTTCATTGTTAGTGTTCACAAAAATCATTATGCTGTACCTCAGTTTGGCAGCATAATCAGAACACCTGCACTACCCCCTTGCAATTCACACACCCTTTTACTCTCCAAGCAACTGTCTTCATACATTTACAGAACCTTGGCAAGTCTTTGACCCAAATCTGGATGGTCTGTGTTGGACCAGTTTTTACTGCTTGTAAATGTGTGGCTGGATGGAGCCAAGGCTGAGCCAGTCCTTCCATCTACTGCCACAATTGCTGATGTGATTGCTGAAAATCATGTTGTTTTTTTGCATTAGAAAAAAAGGTAGCGTTGTAAATGAGTCCAAATAAAAAACAAGGCCAAGATGGAGAGATTATGTGTACCTCAAATCCACCCACCCAGTAGGGATGACAGGCCTCCCTACTTGTTTTAGTTTGTACTACAATTCATTTTTTGCCAAGTACGTGGGCAAGTCTAGGTTTCTTGTGTTCTAATAATATTTTACCTATATTATTTTGTCCCATATATTAAAAGATTCTCTGTGCTCTCTCCTGAAGTCTTTTATGTTCAAGCAGAGCTCTAAATCATATAAAATTGTGCTGCATCAGCAAGTTGCTATGAATTTATCATGAACTCATCTCTTTAAGTGTCTCACTACTCATTTATGCCATCTTCTTTCAGTGCCTCAGCAGGAAGCCATGTTTATCTGCTTTATATATAATATCTCCATCCATTTTCTGTACTTCTTATTCTATAAAGGGTCACAGGGAGGCTGGAGCCTATCCCAGGTGACTCGGGGCATGAGGTGGTGCCAACCAATCGGAGGGCACAATCGCACACCCATTCACACACCCATTCACAAACTATGGACAATTTGGAAACACCAATCAGCTTACAACACATGGCTTTGGAATGCGGGAGGAAACCCCTGAAGCATGGGGAGAACATGCAAACCAGTGCACACAGTGAAGATCAGAATCAAACCCCAAACCCCAGAGGTGTGAGGTAAATGTGTTAACCTGCTAAATGTATATTGTTCTCCTTATTTCTGCCTGGCCGCAGTTACTTTTGGTCTGTTTTCGAAAAGTACCTGGGTGCCTCTAAGGAATTCCAATGATAAAGACTCAATTCGGAAGTCTGTTCCCGCCCTTCAACTCCCTTCCACTTAGAGAGATAGAGTCCAAGTGACAGTTGGACAGAATCCTATCTGGAACAAGAGCAGAAGGAAATCTAGTCTTATGTCTTCCAAGAACCTGCTTTGCCTAAAAAAAAAAGAAAAAAAATGTTGGCGTCTGCACCTGAGCTCACTCCACTAGAGAAGGGAAATGGTTTATGCCAACTTTACTCTTTCCAACATTTAATTGGATTAATTGGAATTCCCCTCAAAAACGAGAATGTAAGTATTACCAGGGATCCCCCCCGGGAGATTGGACTTGGGGCGAATGGAAGCACTTCTTGGGACTTATCCAAAATTAGGAAATAGGCTATATTTCTCTACTTGGCATGATACAAGTGTTCTTGGCCCAAACAGCCTTTCACATTCTTCAGAACACATTTGGCCCAAAACAAATGTCGGATTTTATCTGATGGCATAATTGTTTGGTTAATTTGTCTGATTTATTATTTTTTAAACTGGAAGTATAGGTCATTTGTTGGAGCAACTGAGAACGAATCATTCATTAATTGCTTCCTAGTGGAGAAATTGCAATGAGAATTTTGTCTTGATTTCCAAAATCAGCTTTATTTCTTTTGGTTATTGTTTCGTTAAATTTGATGAAGATGTCAACAATAAATCTAAAGTGGAGTTTTTGTGACAGTTAAACACTATTTATACTCTGTTTGGAGAATCACAAACAATACACACCATTGTCAAGCACTTGATATTTAAACTACTTTGTATAGTTTTTGCCTTTTTAGTACAATCAGAGTCCATATTTTCCTTGCACAGCTTGTGTAAAAGAAAATCACCTCTGTCGAAATGGCTGCCCCTGTGCTGTGTAAACAAAAGAAAGCAATCATGGCCAAATTGTCTGTGCACCGAAGACTGTTTTTTCCACCATGCTGCTTAGTAATCAGATAATTCTCTGAAACATGCCATAGCACTATGCTAACCTGCTAACCTTCCCACAAGGCCCAACAAGAATAGCAGTGATTTCTCTGCTTGCTTTTTTTTTTAAGGCTAGAGGAGGAATGTGTGCAGAATGTTGAAGTGACTTAAGACCAACTGAGAAAGCAAGAGGATTGAATTACGGTTAGTGAACCAGGTGGAGAGAAAACAGAAGGAGAGGTAATGAGAGAAAATAAACTGCATTATTGGTCCACCTGCTAGGACAGGAGATGGGAGTGAGGATGGCAAGAGGAAAGAATGGAAGGTGGACGAGTGTAGAATTTCCAATCACTTTTTTTTTTGTTTGCAGTCAGTAGGGCATGAGGCAAAGGAAACAACATTCACTAATTAAAATTGAAGTCACAGAACATGTAATGATTTTCTTCTGAACTGCTGTCAGATCAGAGCAGCATATTTTTGGAATTGGTCCCAAACTGATTACTGTCACATTAGCATTAGATAAAAATTTAACAACTTGTACTACATTTTGTTCCAGCAAGTCAATGCCTAAGGGCTTACTCAGAGTAGAGCTTAGTCTCAGGAGTAAATTTTACAAATCGTTATCATTTAAGCCATAATCTGAAGTTTGAACATCTGCTATTTTCCCTTGCTCCATAGCACAGAGACTCTGCATACCAATGAGCTGGCCGCTAGTTTGGAGAACATGTAGAGCGGCGGCTGTATGGGATTATCCATTTAAAGAGCGCCTCTTGGACTTGATTTCAATCAGTTTCTGAAGTTAATCAGAAAGAGGCAGGATCACGATGCATGAGCATGCCTCAGGTGCCTCAGTGTGCCCTGTGCCTGCATTAGCTTAATCTCATTCATCAATTCATCAGCCAAAGAGCCTCCCTCCAGCCAGGATAGAGTGAGTGAGTGAGTGCGATCAAGAGACAGAGAGAAAGAAGAGAGCTGAACGGATCCTATGTGCAGGCCTAATGGAAACATTGTGTAAGGTAATGGAAGACTCCACATTATCTGTACAGTTATTGCCCCATGATCTGTGATGATAAACCTTCTCCACAATTTGACTCGCCAAGATGGTGAGTAAAAAAAACAAACAGAAAGTGTGGGTGGGTGGGTGGGTGTGGGGGGGGGCATGAATCAGCCCTAGAATTATGGGTCAGGACAAAAAAGATGCTTGGCAGGAAGTAGAGCGGGGGGATATAATTGCTAGCACACCATTTCTGAAAAGGCTATTGAAAATGCCATTCTGTGCTATGCTGATTGGCTTCCCCCCCGCAAAGCACTCTCTCTGGTTGGCCGTATTCTAAAAGCATTGAGCATGGATGGCTTTTTAGCAGATGCTGTGAATAGTTTGCATGGCAAAATAACAAGGTAATTAGGGTGTTTGCAAGTGTGGAAGCTAGCTGCACTGGGAAATGGAGCACAGTGGCAGCTAGCGCTACAGCCACAGTCGCGTAGGGTTTGTCCAGACCTGACAGCTTAATTGGCGAAGAAAAGAGATGGATGGGGATGGATATCAATCCTTATTGTGCATTTGATTACAGCAGAGCACTTTAACGATGCTTCCATCCCTGTAGGAGGCATAGCTTTGTTTCCCCCAGCTTGATTCTTGGCCACATTGGGCCACATTGGCCACATTGGTTTGTTCAGTATGGAAACTAGATACACATTATTTTAGAGCCTGGTCCTCATTAGGTTATGATGGTGACCTTGTTAAGGTATCAGTACCCTTTGCCAAAGTAACTGTCATTAGTTTTATTAAGGCCATCATATCATGTACAGTCTTAGTTCTTTGATATGCAGGATAATCAATAATTTGAGCATCTCATATTTTATGACCCAGCACTTTCTTTTATGATTTGCCACTCGATGCTTCATAATACACTAATAACTTAATTGGCAATGATGCTTTGCAGTGGATGCTTGTTGCCAATATAGACATGGGCCAACATTTCAGACCCATAATTGTTCATTAAGATGTTGCCTGTTCCGGGCTTCATGGTAAGAGCCATATCCAGGTTCTCAGCATACTATCAGTGGTCTGACTGTGTCTTTTACACAGGATGAGGTTCTGCTGATTGCAGTGTCTCTACATCTTCTCACGCCCCTCATCAAGTCATCAAGACATCTCTGTCTCCCTGCCAACTCATCTGTCAGATATCTGAAAGCATGCTCTCTTCCTCAAGTGTGCACTCAGAGAGAACCTATTCACCTGGCCCTGCTGCTGATAGAGCAGATATATTATTTACAATGCATTAGATGTTAGAACATTATGTTTTAATGGTTGCTATGAGAGACAGAGACATACAGCATATAGTTTGGTCAGCACATGCATACTACCTTGTTTGTACAAGGTCCATTCTTCTCTGTATGAAGACTTTCAGCCGAAGACTGTGACAAAGCACTCGTGCTTTTTAGGATTTTTTTTGGACCATTCCAATTTTTTCTCAACTCTTCCCTATATATAGTGTTACAGTTCCGATCGTGGTTAAGAGTCGTGGTAGGTTCAGCTGTGTACTCGATAATGGCAGTCCAGCATTCTTGGTTTCCCTCAGTATGTAATGATCTTGGCGACTACTCATGTAGCTCAATGTCTGAAAGGAAACAGATGTCAAATGCTGAGTAATGTGGAGATTGGATAGCTCATAACAAATTACCATGGATTATGACACGTTCGCTTTTTGGAAAGCCTCTGGATCAATGCTTCCTTGTAATGCTAGCCTCTGCTAATGCCCCACATTATTTTCACATTGTATCACAGCTCCTGTGCCTTATGTAAACAATGGGGGCACAGCAAATACACACGTGCACTTCCATATTTCTTGCTCACTTAGAAATACCTCTTCTTCCATGAAAGGTAAAAGAGTGAAAAAGAAGGAAAAGGAATTAGAGCAGCCTATTTCAATCAAATGCAGGCATTGTGATTAGACCTGTCACGTTTGAAGGCATGGGGTGAAAAGCATAGCCTGGTACTCATTAGGCCGCTGTTTTGATTCGGATTGAGACTCAGGCCTCAGTTCTATTGTCACTCCAGATCATATGACCTGTGTAAACACATCTAATCAGTGTGCGGCACAGCAGCTAAACATGACATGGCATCCACTTTGTGCAAGAGTGTAACCAGAGCCACACTCTAACATTCCCTGCTGATGCTGTGTGCTGGGTTGGGTCATGTCCCTATATAACAACTGTTATATGTCAGTCCTCGATGCAAATTTCTTCTCCTTCAACCTAAACTTTTTTTTTTAACTCCACTTTAAGGCAGGTTGATGTTTTCTTATTTCACCTTTGAGTCAGTTAACAATCGGAGGACCACCCAGTGAGGGGCAAAACTGGTTTTACTCCGCTTACTAAATCTGGACAGGCTTGTTCACACACACACACACACACACACACACACACACACACACACACACACACACACACACACACACACACACTAGTCTCACATTTATGAGATTTGTACAGCAGGGCAAATCTCATCCAAGTGTCTCAAAAACAAAAATGAACGCAGCATGGGATTATACAAGTCTATCTTTATACAGTTAATGCAGATATATCTTTATATATGCACATATATTTCCTTTTTATATTATGAAATATTGGGGGAAATGTTGGCTTAATGATTAGCGCTGCTGCCTTGCACCTAAAGGGTTGGGAGATCAAATCCCGCCTTCAAATTGTATAGTATACAATGCCATGCTTGCATGTTCTCCTTCATACTTTGGGGGTTTCCTCTGGGTACTCCGGGTTCCTTCCCGAGTACAAGACCTACATTGTAGGCTGATTGGAATTTCCAAATTGTCCATAGTGTGTGAATGTGTGAGCAATTGTGCCCTGCGATGGGTTGGCACCTCGTTCCGGGTGTCCACCACCTTGTGCCCTGCGTCCCCTGGGATCGTCTCCAGGCTCCCCGACGACCCTGCACAGGATAAGTGAATATTTAAAAAATATTTTTATCTTAAGTAATGTTTTGGTTTGAAACATCTAATTCCAAGGTGATGATTCCATGGTCTCAGTGGCCTTTGTCTTGCAAATTCATAACAACTGATCATCATTCATTCATCTTCAGTAAACACTCTATTCTGGGCAGGGTTGCCAATGATCCAGAGCTTATCCCAGGACTTCTGAGTCAGGAAATCACCATGGATGGGACACCAGTCCATTGCAGGGCACCATAAAAGCATTTGTAGTTGTGGCCAAAAATACAGACTCTACCAGGTGCAGAATAACTGTTTTTTTTAATTACTTTTAGCCATCATTAATAAAACTTCTTGATGGAAACTGGATGGGAAGAACGAGGCAGACCTGATGATGCATTTCCCATTAAAAAAAGTTGTTTTTCTCAGATAATGTGTAGTTCAGCAATCTGCCTAGTCATCCTGCAATAAGACCTACATCTATACGGGGTCGAGGAAGTGCGGAGGAGGGGAAAAAAACCAGAAAGACGAGATGGGGAGAGACAGCAGGTTTCGAATAGATTAAGGGGTGTAAAAGTGATGATTTTGGAAATAGTCATTCAGGTGATAAGTGAGGAATGTGGGGGGGGGGATTTGTGAGTAAAGGAGAAACAGTTTGTTGAGAAGTACGGAGATTGAGCGAGAGAGAAGAGAAGGATGAAGGGGAGGGAGGAGAAAGAGCTCTGTCATTATGTGGAAATGAGTTACACTTCCCTCCCACTGCATAAATAACACACCTGCCCAAGCCTGGGAGTGTGGAGATCTTTATTAATGCTGTTTAAGTGCAGGGCTTAAGGGATGATGCCCTTCTGGATACTTCTAGAGAGATACACTTGTAGACAGGGGTTATTTGTTAGATGGTTATGTAAGGTCATGATATTTCCAAACCAGTCGCACAGAAAAAAAGCATTTGGTGCAACATATTTACGGCAACTTTTATACATTGAATGTCAATGTTCTGCTACAAGCAAGTTCTACCACAACCTCTACCACTATGCTATTTTAATATGAAGTTTAATATGTAATAATAATAATAATAATAATAATAATAATAATAATAATAAGCATAGTTCACTTATTTATCTGCAAACACAATCAAGTTGCAAGTCACGTATTGTTCAAGTTGCAAGTCACAAAATAATAGTAAGGGTTATTATAATGTAGAATAAATAGCATACCATAACATACAGTTCCTCACATAAGTATTCACCACCCCTTAAATGTTCACATTTGCTAGTGTTATCCTTGACCTCTTTGCTTCTTCTCGGATTAATGTACTCCTTACTTGGTCACTGACATTTGTTCGAAAGTCTCCTCTAGGCAGAGTCACACTTGTGACATATTTGTGTTAGTTTTTTTAGTAATGAATTTAATGGTGCTCTATGGGCTGTTCAGAGTTTTTGTTTGTTTGTTTGTTTTGTTTCTTATAACCAAACACTGATTGATACTTTTCCAGAATTTATGCTGGACTTATTTTATAGGTCCTTTGACTTTATAATGTTGTTTGTGTAGTTATAATCTCTGGGTTCTTCCAGGAACATGAGTTTCTTGCACACAAGAAAACTCCATTCAACTAATCACATGATGACTTATGGCAAATGGTTGTGTCAGAGCTAATTTAGGAGTTTTGCAACAACCAGGGTGAACACTTGTGCAATCACAAATGTTATGCTTTTTATTTATAAATACTTTTGCAATTGTGTTGATACACCATGACAATATTATGTCAATACCCCCCACGATGTCAATATTATACACTCTTTTGTGTAGATTTATAACATATAATCCCAATTAAGTATATTACGTTTAAAGTAGGTGAAATATATATCCAAGCCACTGTAAATAACAATGATTAATTCTCAGATTTGATTGTTCAGTGGTGTTAATGCTTGCTACAGCATGACAATGGCAAGTAGTGACAGCTGCAGACAAATTACTGGTATACAGAATATTCATGCACATGCACAGTAAGTAAATTACAAAGGTTTATAGCTAAACTCTAACCAAAATGCTCCCTATTTCAAAAAGTTATATATATATATATATATATATATATATATATATATATATATATATATATATGTGTGTGTGTGTGTGTGTGTGTGTGTAATTATAGAACAAAATGCTGTAAAACCAATAATAATAATATTACAAATAATATTACAATAACTACAGATAAGAATGATAGCAAGTATAACACGATGGATAAAGTAACGCTTAGGACATGAATAATAACAACATACAACTAAGATACAAGATCATAAAATGGAATATATGGATATTGTTGCCTATCAGGCCTATTTAAATGCTTGCATGATAAATTTTGAAAGCAGACATGAAAACAAAAACTGCGAAAGCTTGTCTAATGGGAGTTGGAAGGGTTTTTCATTTTTAACCATATCCTAGGAACAGCCAACAAATTAGGTGAGGATTACCAAGTACTCTAATATAGGTTGGAGCCAATCTACTCAGGGATTTAAAAACAAATAAAAGTACTTTAATAATAACATAACACAAACAATCATTGATAAGTTATGTTGGTAAGTAAACAGTATTTATTTAACATTTGCTGATTTCAGAAGCCTGCTGCACGAAGGGAGTTGACCAAACTTAGAGTTGCAGAGCAAGTTTTGAGTTGACAAAACCAAACAAATCCAACCCAGGTTGAATAAATTTAATAGGTTTCATGATACTGGTTATTAACTTTCTCAGTCAACCCAGGTTTTAACCCTGAATCAATGTTTACACATTGTGTGCATGCATATAAAAGTTTGCAACAAACAGCCAATAGCATCCAATATGGGGGGGGAGCAGGTGTCCATACTTTTCGTTTGAAGAGAAAGAAATTATTATGCTGAAATATGATAAATTTAAGCAACACCATTGCGGCTGCCAAAGCTCGGGAAAATTGCTGGCAGAATGTTGCTGATTGTGTAAATGCTTTAGTTTACTTTTATAAGCTCACAGTGAGAACAAATGGATTGTAAACTTATAGCCCCAACATATCTCATGTAACTTCATTTCACATAAATGTAAACTTTTAAATTAAATATTAATAAAATAAATATCAATTTGTGAAAACATATAAGGACTGGAATAATGCCACATCATGAAAGTATGTACCGCTGGCAAAGAACTGCAAAATAGTTAATACAGTTTGCAGTACAGTAAGAGCGTGGCTTCAGCATGTCAGATTTTTAATGTGCAGCTCAAGAATCTGGCAGAGATAAACTATACTAAATATATACCACTAAAAGGTTAACTTTGATGTCAGTTTTAATATCACTTTGCTCACAGCTGATTAGTCCAATTTGAATTTGCATTCCCTTACCATGGTTACCATAGCGATGAAACCTGCTAAAAACCAATCCACCTTGTTGAGACAGAAAAAAAGTGTTTGCTCAAATTAAACACAAACTTACCTGGGTATCCACCTAAACCAGCTTTGTGCAACAGGCCTCAGGGCACCATCTAATATAATACATTTCTTATAACTGAATGCCCTGCTGTGCTTAATTTTCTCTTGCATTTGATCTATGATTCACTGTTGCATTATAGTTCATAAAAATGCATTGGAAATTACATTCAAATGAATGTGCGCACAATACACATACACATACCAGTACATTCTCCTTACCATGCCTAGACATAACATACATAAATGATTATTGGCTGTGGAGGCAGCACCCAGTGACTAAATTAAATTAAAGCTCAGAACATGCTGTGCAATGAACTGGTGTCTAATCCAGTAAGAATTCCCACCTCACACCCTCAGGTGGGTTCCCAGGATATTGGATCCAACATGACACTGACTAGGATAAAACAGTTACTGAAGCTGACAAGTTATGCATCATTATTATTTTATTTTATGTATGAAGCGATTATTTTTGTTCACAAGTATTACAGGGGCTGTGCTAGTGGTCCAGGGTCTGCAGATCAATTGTGAGCTTAGGCTATTATCTTAGTTTCACGTGTCAGAACCATTTTTAATGTCATTGCTGTGGCATATTGGTGTGTTTCTGTATTAGTGAAAGGTTGGAATTGCACACTCTATTTGTAGTGGTTTCCCATTCACTTTTTGTGCATCTAGTAGAGTGTCAGAGTGATCCGAGTACCATCACACTATGAAGCCTTTGGGCTTCAAATTACTTGCAGTGTTTAGCATTGCTAGGTTTTTTTTTTTTTTTTTTTTTAAATGAATCTCAAATTGCTCCTCATGCGATGCTTCAGTTTTCTGTTAATGCTTCCTGTCATCATAGCACAGTCCAAAATATGATTAGCCCTCATGGTCAGATCCATTTTCATTTAGTATTGTTAAACAAGAAGTCATCAGAAGGAAAATGTAATCATTTTACACAATGAGATCATACATGGGTAATGTGGTTATCAATTAATTTTAAGTTTTTATGATAGCGAATACTAAATTGACATTAAAAAAAAAAAAAAAACAACTCATTGTCTTGTTTGAATGTTTGAGTATTCCACGCTGGGAGAGACAGACCTTGAACTCATGAAAGTAAGGTCATGTAGCACACCTGCAAGGCCTAGCTCAGAAGCATTCCTCTCTGGTAATAACATTTAATGAGCACCCTTGTAGTATTTGTGTCCGACAGTACCAATGTCACAATATGTCAGTGTGTGTCCTCATCGTGGTTACAATGATAAAGCCAGGTGTTGAAAATATACAATGTTTTTTTTTAATAATAAAAAAAGAGTTTACAATAGGAAATATATTTCTTTATTTCTGTGTTTGATTTATATAGTGCCTTTCTAACACCCAAGGTCACTTTACAAGTATGTAACACAAAGTAAAACATTTTTTTTTTTTTTTAAGAAAAGGAAGGTATAACAGAGTAAAAGAAAAGCTTTTAAGGGTTATGAGCTGAGCTCTTTTTTTTTCTTTTTTCAGCTGAGCATTTTTGGCTCACAGGAAGATTGGGCAAGGGCATTCCACACTTTGGGGACGATGGCACTAAAGGACCTGCCACCCATTGAGGACAATCTGGTGTAGGGACTGCAAGCAGTATGATGGAGGGTTTGAGATGAAATGATAGAGAAGCAGAAAAAGTCACAGATGAAATGAGTCATCACTTTGATGTAGAAGTCACTTGCAGCATTTAAACACCAGCCTCATCATCATCTCTTCACGCCACTGATCTCAGTTCAGGCTAAAATCAGTAGAGAAATAATCACTGATTAATTCAGTCAGTTCTGTCTGTTGACTAAAGTTCTTGCTATTAAAGTTTTTTTTTTTTTTTGGTCATTTAAGCATTTTTAATGATATAACCCCAAGTTGGAGGAAATAGTGTTTATTATTATTTTTATTATTATTTTGTTTTAATTATTTGCATTTGGTTTGTGACATTTGAGCTACTTAATTTTTCCTCGACAAAAACCTCAAGACCTTCAATGTTCTGTCTCACATGATAGAAACAATTTACCATTATTATTTATTTAGACCCTCAGCCTCACTCTGAGAACTGTTCCCCTCCATTTAGTGTTCTGGCCCATAAACAGTGCAGGGCAGGCAGTACATTTGCAGTGTTTTGCCAAGAAAGATTGCAAACTACATTAAGCGAAGGCAAGAGACAGTGATCAGGGAGTGAACGTCGTGAATGCAGTCTTCCGTTATGCCCTAATTAGCCTCACTGCATCCTTCAATAAATTATGAACATGGGAGTGCAACCTTAAAAATATGAGACCAGGCATTAATTAACGGTTAAATACTTAAAAGCACTGAAGCATGCATAAGACTTTGTGTTCATTTGTTGGGCTCCTTAGAATCAAATCACTACAGAAATTTCAGGTTTCCTTCTATTTGTGAAGCTGTTGATAATAATAGACAGTTTGTGATTATACAACCCGAATTATGAAAAAGTTGGGACAGTATGGAAAACGCTAATAAAAACAAAGAGGAATGATTTGTAAATGTACTTTGACTTGTATTTAAACAAAAAAACATATAAAGACAAGGTGTTTGATGTATTACCTAATCAACTGCATAGTTTTTTGAAGATAAACATTTATTTTGAAACTGATGCATGCAACACATTCTAAAAAAAGTTGGGACAGTGGCAATTTGGGACTAATAGCGATGAGACAAGTTGAAATAAGAAGGTGATGTGAAACAAGTGAAGCAATCATCTAATCATAGTATATAAGGAGCCTCCAAAAAAGGCCTAGTCCTTCAAGAGCAAGGATGGGTCGAGGCTTGCCAATCTGCCAACAGAAAATATTCAGCGAATAATCCACCAGTTTGAGAAAAACATTCACCAAAGGCAAATCAGTAGGATTTGGGGCATTTCACCTTCTACAGTGCACAATATAATTAAAAGATTCAAGGAATCCGGTCAAATCTCGATGCGTAAAGGGCAAGGCTGAAAACCACTTTTGAATGTGTGTGATCTCCAATCTGTCAGACGTCACTGTCTTAAAAACTGATATGAGTCTGTAATGGATATCCTGACATGGACTCGGGAATACTTTGGTAAACCTTTGTCAGCCAGCACCATTCGTCGCTGCATCCACAAACCCAAGTTAAAGCTTTACTATGCAAAGCAAAAGCCAAACATCAACATTGTCCAGAAGCACTGCTGACTTCTCTGAGCTCGGTCTCATCTGAGACGGACAGTATCACAGTGGAATTGTGTTTTGTGGTCCGACGAGTCCACATTTCAAATAGTTTTTTCGACAAAAGAGCCGTCGTGTTCTCTAGGCCAAAGAGGAAAAGGACCATCCAAGCTGTTGTCAGCATCAGGTCCGAAAGGCAGCATCTGTCACGGTATGGGGGTGTGTCCGTGCCCATTTCATGGGTAACTTGCACATCTGTGAGGGCATCATTAATGCAGAAAGATATGTACACATTTAGGAGCAACATATGCTGCCATCCAGAGCAGGACAACACCAAACCACATTCTGCCCGGATTACAAGCCCATGGTTGTGTAAGCAGAGAGTGCGGGAGCTAGCGTGACCTGCCTGCAGTCCTGACCTGTCTCCAATTGAGAATGTGTGGTGCATTATGAAGCAAAATAATGCACCGAAGGCCCGATACAGTTACACAGCTGAAGAAATGCATAATGGATGAATGGGGGAAAATTCCTCTTGCTAAACTTAACCAACTGGTGTCTTCAGTGCTCAAACACTTAATAAGTGTTATTAGAAGAAAAGTTTATGTTACACAGTGATAAACAATCGACTGTCCCAACTTTTTTGGAGTGTGTTGCAGTCATAAGATTTGAAATGAGTGTATATTTTCAAAAATAAATTAAATTCACAAAGTAAAACATTAAATAATGCGTTTTCAATATAGTACAGGTTGAATTGAATTTTCAAATGTCTCTTTCTGTCCCAACTTTTGTGGATTTGGGGTTGTAAATGCTTATAAAACATAGCTTTTATTGCTTGTCAGAAGTTTAAAAGTTTGTCAAGGTTGCACTTGTCCCATATTGGGTGTTAATGCTAAGATAATGCACTCGAAATTAACGTTGTCTCTCAAGGGTGAAATCATTTGGGAGGAAATTGAGCAAAAAAGTCTTGGGTCAAAATTAATCCTCAATTAATTGATGGCAGTAGTTAAGTCTTATCAGACTTTGTGTTTTTGCCATGAGGTGTCAAATAAATTATGTAGTGAGCTCATTTCTTTCCAGTTTTAGGTTTTGACTTTGTGTCAGGAACCTTTAGAATCAGGGTACTTACTTTTTTTTGTATCTTTAAGGTTTTTATCAATGTATTTTAGCACTCATTTAGAGGGCCATATGAATAATAGAAAATGAGGATTTTTTTTCTCACTTTATATATTTATAATGGCTAAATCCGAACTTAATTTTTTTTTTTTTTTTAACTGTTCTAGATTGATCTATAATGGTATTCTGCCATATAATTGCACATTTATTGTGTATAACTAATAATTTAAGTAAAAGAAAACAGATGTTGGCATACGGACATACCCGTTTCACATTAGTAAAGTTACCCAGTATACCCTTATTATGGATACCATATGAGTGGTGAAGAAAATACTGCAGAATCTATATGCACTTAACAGATGAAGATTAGTTTAAATTAGATTAGATTAGATTTGTTGAATATAAAATGGGACATGGTGACAGTTTAACTAATTCTAATAAATTTTGCTCCAGGGCTTAGATGAATCATACTTCATTCTTGCTTCCATAGCATGCAACGGAAAGATCTGATAGTTTAAAACATCGCTGTGGCAAGTGGCTAAATGTTTCTGCTTATATTTTCAATTTTGTTTACAACGGTGAACAGCGGCATCTGATACTTTACCCATTTAGACAGGTTCTCTCCCCACAAAGTGCCTCATTATACTTATGGACAGAAGTTCTCTATACTAATAGTACTGATCTGTTAAGCTAGTGCTTCTCAGTTCCAGTTCTGGTCCAGGGTTTCAGGACTGTGCACAATATCCAAGTTTCCCTTTTCCCAACACACCTGAGTATTATTTGGTAAGCTGAATCAAGTGCAAAGTGAACTCCAAGCTAAACTCCCTTTAAACACATTAAATAGCTCAGTGTAAGTGACAATATGAACACTTTTTTCCTTCATCCATGACATTCTTAAAATTGAACTTGCTGCTATTGATGGAGTAAATTTAGATTCAGGAAAGAACTCACAGAAGAGAGAGAGAGAGAGAGAGAGAGAGAGAGAGAGAGAGAGAGAGAGAGAGAGAGAGAGAAAGAGAGAAGAGAAGAGTGGAGAGTGAGTCAACTTCCTCTCAGAAAGTAAAGGGCATTTATCGAGTGTGCAGTTTATTTGCCTTTTTTGTCAGAAACTAAAAATGCTCAATATTGCTCAGTTATTGGATTTCAGCTACTGAGAACAGGCTCAAAAGACCATTTTTAAGCACATGAAAAGAAAAAAAACCTTATTCACTACATCCTCTCCCACCCTTTTAGCAAGCTTTTCCTTAATGGATATCTCCATGTTGACTGTGGCTAAAGTCCAAAATGTGCCAGAGCTCTGGATGTACCATTGGGTCGGTATGGATGTTTTTGAGAAAAAAAAAAAAAAAAAAAAGCCCAACAGCCTTTTCCTGGTGTGTCAGTGAGCGGAATTGGCAGACTGGGCCAAGCAGAAATGGAGTACTTCAAAAGGGTAGAGGATGGTGTGTGTTTGTTCAGGCCTACAGGCCCTGTGCCACTGGAGAAAAACGTGCTCCAACCAAGCGCAGATATCACTCTATCTGTCCGTGTCTGTCTATGACAGGAAATAACTCAACACAGGAATCATGTTCACAACCCACTTAGTCGTGGGCACAGACATTTACTGATGTCCTCACTACTGAAAAAAAAGTATAGCCGTCTACACTAGAGAATAATTTCAAGGCTGATTTGTGCCTCCCAGCAATCACAACAAAGCTGGGTTTAAAGGATTATACTGCATTATAGGGTTTGTGAAATCCAAACCAAACTCCTTCAGATATACTCAGAGTCCAGTCATGACCACACTGATTAAAAAGTATAATTATTAAACCTGTTCAATATTTAAACATTGAATTCTGGAATTCTGACCATCTTCTCTGTAATGCAGTCTTGACATCATACATAAAATACAGATAACCAGTGACAGCTGAGCTGCACTGTCCTTGTTTGTTCTGTTCTTCCTTGTTTGTTTTGATATGAAGTCACAAGAAATCCCAGAGGCCTGTTGGACAAAGTGAGTTGAACAAACTCAGAGTTGCAGAGTAGCAAAGCCAAACATATCCAACCCGGGTCAATTAAGGTTAACAGGTTTCATGACATTGGTTATCAACTTTCTTAGTCATCCCAGGTTTTAAGCCTGACTCAATGTTTACTCAGTGTGCTCATGCACATAAAAGCCAGACGTTTGCAGCAAACAGCCAATAGTGTTCAACATGGGGAAAAAGCAAGTGTGTATACTTTTTGGTTGAAGCACAAGAAATTATTATGCTGAAATATGAGGAATTTAAACCTACACTAACCACGAAAAGCAACACCGCTGCAGCTGCCAAAACTTGGGAAAATTTCTGGCGGAACGTTGCTTATTGTGTAAATGTGTAAGGTTACTTTTATAGGCTCACACTGAGAACAAACAGATTGAAACCTTCTAACCCCAACATGTTTTATGTAATTTCATTTAACATAAATGTAACATTTAAAAATAAATATTAATAAAATATCAATTTGAAAATATGTTAGGACAGGAATAATGCCACTGCATGCAAATATGTACCATTCTCAAAGAACTGCAAAGCAATACATGCAGTTTGTGGTACAGTAAGAGCATGTCTTCGGTGTGTCAGAGTTTTAATGTGCAGCTCATGAAGCCGGCATAGATAAACTATACCATCTGCTGAAAATCGATACTTTTAGTATAGATGCCCATCATGAATAGCCAGGGGATTGTGTCTGTCCCTAAAAGCCCTAAAATCCTGTCCCTAAAACAGGATTCTCCACAAATGCTGAAGCAATCACTTGTACAGGGTTAACTACGATGCATCAGATTTATCTCACTTTGCTCACAGCTGATTGGTCCAATTTGGGTTTGAGATTGCTTACCCAGAATAAAACCTGCTCTGGAGCAGGTTAGCCATGTAGTGTAAGTTACCATGGCGATGAAAACTGCTAAAAAACAATCCACGTTGTTGAGACCATAACCCCCCCCCACCCCACCCCCACAGAGTTTGCTCAAACTAAATTTACCTGGGTAGAAACCGAAACATAGAGAAACAGGCCTCAGGTTCTGAGAGTCAGGATCGTTGACTGGGACTGAAGAGCAAACTCTGTAAAGGTATCTTGTTTCATTATTTGCCAAACTTGTAGTGTAGAGGAAAATATCAGTTCAGGCCCAAGTCGAGATTCTACTCCTATGACTAGATTTTCACAACTTTGCCCAAGATAAGTTGGCACAAATGAAAAGACAAATATGTACCTGTATTGTAACTCAATCCTGCGTTTTTGTAGCTTTTATGAATATATCAGGACTGTTGCATTTACTGTATATGTACCTAAATGTTTGATATCATATAATTCTATTAATGGATTTTACAGTACTTTTAAAGACTTGTTTAGTCTGTCATTGACATGTCACTCTAATTTCACTTCAGCAAACCGTTTCCCACATTGCCCATGATGCTGTTCGATTACCTGCTGATAATGGCACCAGTGGGAATTCATCTCTACCTAAATAGAGTGATGCAGCGGCACTTTAATTCTTTAGCTGTAATCCAGCTCTCTCACCTCCTCATCTGTACACTCTGCTCAAACAGATCATCTTCCAAAGCTTTAACCATCAATGCTTCTCATCTAAGTAGACGAGCCGAGCCTAACAACAAAATCACTTATATTTGCAATCATCCTATTAAACTTGATTGTAACTGTGAATCAGCTGACTTTCTGGGTGGCGGGAAGACAAAATCTCATCCGGAAGGAAAAAAAAAAGTAGTTTTCTTAAATTACTCATAATGCAAGTCTGTGGGCACTTAATCTGCCTGCCTTTGAACAACAGGAGCCACTCAGTCTGGCACTCACTCGCGCCCTCTGTCATAAAGCCACACAGACACACACAGAGGTAGTGTGGGATTGTTTGACTGGAGGAAGGAACAGGTTGTGAATGTCAGGAAGGGTTGTGTGTTCATGCAGGGGAGTGTGTTCTCCTCTATGCTACTCTCCCACCATGGGAAAGCTTCATCAAAACAATTGTGTGTGTGTGTGTGTGTGTGTGTGTGTGTGTGTGTGTGTGTGTGTGTGTGTGTGTGTGTGTGTGTGTGTGTGTGTGACTATATCCCCTGCCTTGTCAGCTCTGCAAGACCTACCTCTGTCTCTATCTCTCACTGTTGCTTTGATTGCATGATTCAAGAGCTCCCCCTAGGCTGAGATGAACGTGAGCCAATAGCACTTACATACAAACAGACACACACAAAGCTTACCGACTCCACTGAGCGAGCAAGCCAGTTCCCCTCAATTTTCCTGGCAAACATCTGGCAAACCTACTTCTCTTTTGGGAAGTATTCCTTAAATTTCAAGCTCATATTGTACAATGAGGACTATAATTTCCTCTCCACCAATAGCTGGTGTGTGGTGGGCATTCTGGCGCACTATGGCTGCCGTCGCATCATCCAGGTGGATGCTACACACTGGCAGTTAAGGAGACTTCCCCCATACATTGTAAAGCATTTTTAGTGTCTAGAAAAGCACTATATAAATGTACCGGTAACTGCAACTAACTGGAATTAATTTAACATTTGAGAGCTGTGATTTGATCCTGGATGTTGACTGTTGAAGAAGGAAATAAGGGAGGATGCGTGTCATTGACTGATTTCCACAACAACCAATAGCATTCAAGAAAATGTAGGGGTGTAATAATACACTCCGGTCATGATTGAATTCGATTCACGATATTGGCTTTATGATTCGATTCAATTCAATTCAAGTCTCGGAAAATTTTAGTGAAGAAAAATTATGACTGAAAAGACTGTACAAAACTGTAGTAAATAAAAGTTGCTATGAACAGAGCTTCATAGCAATCTCCGCCGACGGTCCCAAGCCCGGGTGAAAAAGGAGGAGGGTTGGGCATCAGGCTAGCACCCTGATCCCGTAAAATCTATCTTGCTACGGAAACAACAAGCAAAAACCAGCGGTCTAAACAATACCGGCGCGATGACCCTGTTTCTCCCTTGATGACGGTGCTGGAGCAAAGCCGAAAGGTCGTCCAGCGCCCGATGCAAAATGGGATACTCGACGCCAATACGATCACACGAATTGGAACCTGGAACGTGCGAACGTTGTACCAGTGTGGGAGACTGGAGCAGCTTCTGCACGAATTCGACAATTACCGGCTTGACATTCTTGGTGTCAGCGAAATGAGGTGGACGGGTAATGGAAAAATGATAAGCGACGGGAAGATCGTCCTGTATTCGGGAGCCAAAGAACATCACGTGCACGGCGTTGGGATGGTCCTGAGCAAAACCGCGGCACAGGCACTCGTTGGATGGAAACCGATCAGTGATCGCATAATTACCGCCCGATTTCAGTCTCGCCATGCTAAAATTACTGTTATTCAAGTCTACGCACCGACAAATGAGGCAGATGATGAAGAGAAGGATGCCTTCTACGACCAGCTGCAAGACACAATCGCGGTTATCCCCAACCATGACATAAAGATCCTCCTTGGCGACATGAATGCGCAACTCAGTAGCGACCGGCAGGGCTGGGAAAACGTGATCGGACCTCATGGATCGGCAGCAGTAACGAGCGATAATGGAGAGCGTCTCCTATCCCTATGCAATCTTAACAACCTTTGCATCGGGAATACATATTTCATTCACAAAAAGACGTGGCGGTCACCAGATGGGGCCACTCACAATGAAATCGACTATGTATGCATCCATCGACGGTGGCGCTCGGCTTTACGTGACGTACGGGTTTTTCGCGGCGCCGACGTCGGATCTGATCACCACTTGCTTGTGACCTCAATCCGACTAAAATTGAAAAGAGTGGCCGGACACAACACCGTTCGGTCATTTGCCTCCGAGAAATTGAAGGACCGCGTGAACGCCGAGCACTTCCACATTGAACTCGCTAATCGATTCCAGATTCTTGACAACTCGGCCAGCATCGAAGAACAATGGGCACAGATCAAGGATGCTGCCATAGAGACGGCAGAGAGAACGATTGGTCGACGGCGTGGAATGCAGCGAGAACGGTGGATTCAGGACCGGACATGGTCGTTGCTCGATGAAAGACGGGTCAAGAAACGTCAGCGCGATCAAGCAAAGACCGAAGAGGAGCGAAATGAAGCATCGCAGGCGTACCGAGAACTCGACCGGAGGGTCAAGAGGAGTTGCCGAGCAGACAAGAAGGACTGGCTGGACCGGAAGGACACTGAAGCACAACTGGCTGCGGACCAGGGTGACAGCAGGACTCTTTTTCGTGTGGTCAGAGATCTCACTCGGGCCCGAAGCGGTTCCACTGGGCCGATAAGGGATACAACCGGCAGGATGCTAGTTAGCAAAGGAGAGCAGGACGCGCGTTGGGTGGAACATTTCAAAGACACCCTAAACCAGCCGGCTCCCGTAGCCACGCACGACTTTACAGTCTTTCCTCCTCCCTGTGAGCTGGAAGTGGACATGAGCGACATCATGGATGCTGAGGTCGCTGCAGCGATTCGTCATCTGAAAAACAACAAAGCACCTGGTCTTGACCAAATCTCGGCAGAAATGCTGAAAGCGGGTGGTGATGAAGTTGTACGGGTGCTCACTACGCTGCTCAATGACTGCTGGCACATGGAACGTGTCCCAAATGACTGGAGACAGGGTGTCATCGTCAAATTACCTAAGAAAGGTAATCTCGCAGACTGTAACAATTGGAGAGGCATCACCCTTCTGTCTGTTCCAGGCAAGGTATTTTGTCTCGTCCTCCTCAAACGGATACTGCGAGCAGTCGATCAGGCTCTACGGGACGAACAGGCCGGGTTTAGAAGCGGTCGGTCGTGCACTGAACAAATCTTTGCTCTTCGAAACATCATTGAACAAAGCTCCGAATATCAGAAACCGCTCTTGGTCAACTTTATAGACTTTAAGAAGGCGTTTGACAGTGTCCACCGGAAATCGCTTTGGGACATCGCACGGCTATATGGCGTTCCACAGCGGTTTATCGCCATTTTCCAGAACTTATATCAGGATTCTAGCTGTTGCATCCGGACGGACACAGGTCATACTGCCTTTTTCACCATCGAGACTGGAGTCAGACAGGGCTGCATTCTTTCACCATTCTTTTTCCTCATGATGATGGACTTCGTCATGCGACGAGCACTAACACAGCCAGCGTCTGGAATTCCGTGGACAGGCCAGGGACGCCTGACCGACCTGGAATTCGCCGACGATATTGTGCTATTGGCGCAGAATGGGAAAGTCTTACAGGAGATGACCACTAGCCTGGAGCACGAAGCAGCCAAAGTTGGGTTACGGATCAGCACTGACAAGACCAACGTCATGGCCGTCGGCCGGATGACGCCGGTGCGGATCATGGTGAGCAACCAGCTGATCGAAGAAGTCAAACAGTTCACCTACCTTGGCAGCATTGTGGCTGCGGATGGTGGGACTAACGCGGATGTCAATCGCAGAATCGGCAGAGCATTTGCAGTCTTCCAACAGCTACAACCGATTTGGGCTAGGCGAACTATCCACACCAACAGCAAACTTCGCCTGTTTAATAGCATCATCATCCCAACCGCCATCTATGCATCTGAAACTTGGAAGAGCTCGAGGGCAGTCATCCACAAGCTGAATGTGTTTCAACAAAGATGCCTGAGAAGAATACTCGGTGTATCATACCGTGATCGTATTTCAAATGAAGAAATTCTAAGAAGAACAAACTCCCGCAGCCTGGCAGAAATGGTCGTAGAGCGAAGAATGCGCTTTGCAGGACACATTCTACGGATGTCTGACCACCGCCACGCAAAGATCGCGCTGCGCTGGATGCCGCCACGGGGGAAGAGAAGAGTAGGGCGGCCGCAGAATACATGGTGACGAACATTCATGGAAGATCTACGAGCGATTGACGCTTCCGACCGAGCCCGCTGGCGAATGCTTGTTGCCCGATGCGCCCCGCTGCGCGGACGGAACTAACTATGAACAGAGCTTTAACTCTCAACATTGTAAACAAAATCTAGTACAGGTTCACCATGTCTTCAAAAAAAAATCTGAATCCCCCCAAAAATGTTTTTTTATTCAATTAACAAAGGCTATAACCTGGTTAAAATGATAGACTGAAACATAATGAGCTCCATACTGTAGTAGCGACCGAGGTTTTTAACCACAAATAGAGCTCCAAGGTCAATTAAATCGCCCACTGCCTGTTTCCGATGCACCCTAGATTACAGCAGTGCAGGGATTATGTTTGAAAGCTACTGAAAAGATATTTGTATTGTTTAGAATTTGGTTGTGTAACCATATAAATTATAATGTGTGTTGGTCCTGGTCATTGTGATCCAGAGCTACTGGTCAATTTAAAAGTGCAGATGATTCAGTAATGGCGTAAGCCATGAAGAATGTGTTCATGTGACCAGCATGCTCTCCTGATTCCGAGTTCAAACAGCGCATATCATCATATTTTTGCATAACGATGCACTGTCATGATACATCATTATACAGCTACTCAAATGTGGCCTAGCAAACTAGCTGAATAAGTTTAATACATTAGCTGTGAATTGCAGCACTTAGATCATTGTTTTATTGCAGCAAACAACAGTGGTGATTGTTTTAGCCAAGATCATGATTTCGGAGGGGGAATGATTGCAGACCCGCACACACACACACACACACACACACACACACACACACACACACACACACACACACACACACAACTGACACTAACCAGTCATGGGCACCAGTGAGCTCATGTATGTGTAATAGGGCATATAGCACTTTCCTCCAGCTGTGTTACACTGCCATGTGATGCAGCATGAGCAGCAGTTTGTAACAGTACAGTTTGTTGGCTTCATGTGTCTCTGATGTGAATTTGATTGGATGCAAAATGGACGCAAATTGGACAGCTACAGAATAAATCAACATAATTGTTCATCATTTACCTGGAAATGATAAACTGTAAAATTCAAAATAAGAATATTTACAAAACACATTTGTATGTATTGTATCAGGCTTTTTTGTACAAAAAGCTCTAAAATGCATATTTTGATTTAATGTGGACTTTAAAGTACAATAATCACCTCAAACTAGGATGTGAAAATGATAACAGCACTAAACAAGATTGACTCAAAATGAAAGTAGTACATTTTAATACACCAAACAGTCCAAAGACATTTCAATGAAGATGACTTCATGTAATGCGTTTTCTCTCACTCTTGCTTTCTTTCCTTCTGCATGTCTTATCACCCTGCTCATCATTCCCCCTGGCCTGAAGCCAGCCCTGAACATTAGCACCCTATTTCATATCCATGTCCATTTCCATAATCCATATTCAGCCAAATCTCCATTCTCAGTGAGGTTAAATATAATTCATCAGGCACGTCAGGGGAGCGGGCCATGGCAGCTCATTCACACTCAGTGGCAGATTTAAACTAGCTCTTTCTTTTCTAATCTTGGCACCCTTGAAGTCTGTACGTCACTTTGGTAAATTACCATCCATGTTCAGATGACCTCTGATGACAATAAGAGCCAGTGTAGATTCTGATCTCAACTGTACAGCTGGTAATTGCACACAGCTCAAGGTTCTCCTTTGGGAATAATAATAACAGTATATTTTTTTCACAATCAGGGTGCATACATGAAACTTGGAGCAGATGTTGCTAATTACTATGATGAACTGATCTATTATCTATAACTAAGACACCAGATGAATCAATCACACTACATTTGGTCAAATATTCCATTGCGAGTCACCCTTATTTGGTCTCTTTCCAATAGCTTTAGCAATCCCTCCACCCTTGCTCACTTATCTTCACCACTAACCTTTTGTAAACCCTTAACCTGTGCTATTTTATTCAGATCATCAACTCATCC
This sequence comes from Ictalurus punctatus, assembly GCF_001660625.3. Lineage (NCBI taxonomy): Eukaryota > Metazoa > Chordata > Actinopteri > Siluriformes > Ictaluridae > Ictalurus > Ictalurus punctatus. Next base: position 14,761,293 of record NC_030421.2, read on the forward strand.
ACCCAGCCAGACCTATTTCTAGGCCTCCCGCTACCTCCTCCCTTTCTGAAGCCTTAGTCATTACATAAGAATATCTCCTAATCACAGATGATCTCACAACACGCTCAACCGTTCAAAATCCCAAATTCCACTGTAGGATGTTTTAAGCTCCACAAACTCCTCTCCCTGTAATCAGTGCTTCAGCATCAAGAGTAGAATAGTGATGCCAAAACATTTCAAAATGTTCTGAAAGGACCACTGGATGAAGTTTAACTTGACTGCTCAACGGCTTTGAGGTTTGTGTTTCTACTTTTTGGAAAATGGAATCCAGTTCAAAGCAGTGCATTCAGGCAGTTGATCGAGGCTGTAATCTTAGACGTGTCTCTGTTCCCATGATGACGGACTTCCACTGAGCGCCATTGTTCAGCCACATCAGTTCCTCTGCCACATAGCGCTGATAGTGAGCTGCTTATCCCAGCATCCTTTGTTGAAACAGGAGTTTTATGTCTTTCTCTTTTACTCTCTCTCTATCACTCTCTCTGTCTCCATTCTTGAGGCTGCCTGTAGATCATTCCAAAAGGAGTGTAAATCAGGGCTGGACCACTCCAACAAGCATCACCTCAAAGACAGATTTATGATTTGGTGAACCAATACTGTTTCACACTTCCATGCCTTCACATAAATGTTAAACAGGGAGAGGGCTAGTGCAGAGAGAAAGGGAGTGGAGAGTAAAAGAAATTACCATAAGGCACAACTTTTGTATAAAGTGCTAATGGATGTGAAATGCAAGCAGAACTGCACATAAAGGCCAATTTTACACAATTTTGTTCCAGATTACATAACATTATACAAGTACATCCAAATGACATGGATCATCTTTTCCTACAAATGGTTTTATATTTGTGTCTCACTAAGGTGTTAAACAAACCAGTATTAACTCTGACATGGGATCATCTCTATCATATAAATGTTTTTTAGGGTGTACTTTGGACATCTCCGCGAGGTACCATGTCAAAGCCAGAGTCTTAAACTGTACAAACAGCAGCTTATGATTCATACTGTGGATTACACCAAACTGGATGGGCTTGCAATCTGCTGGAAATAAATCACAAAGAGATTACTCTGCCAACATGCACCAAGAAACTAGCCCACATGTATGATCTAACCCTGCAGGATGAATGCAATCATTCATTTTTAGCTAATAATAGCTACTTATACTTGAAGGCTTAGGATATATGACAGGCACATACAGATTTCTAATGAGGCTGGCTGGAGAACCATCATGTACCTGGTACAAGTAGGAGGCCTTGGCTTTGTTGGAACATCAACTGTTCCTGAGGGATATGGGAGTAATTGGAGCAAACCAGTGAAAGGCCCTGAAAGACCTGGCTGAAGAGGCACAGAAAAGCTGCTTTTGGCTATGGGTGAGGAGAAGAAGTGTTGGGGTAGTAACATTTAACCCAAGGTCTAGTTGCAGTTTCTTGGTTGCATTAGGCGTGGTGGCATGGCTGAATGAAGAATGGGGTAACCCTATGGGCAATGGAGGAGGTGCAACAGGCAGTAATGCCATAGCAGGTTAGCAGCATTTGGACATTTTCACTTAGGGGTGTATTCACTTTTGTTGCCAGCGGTTTAGACATTAATGGATGTGTGTTGAGTTATTTTGATGGGACAGCAAATGTACACTGTTATACAAGCTGTACACACACTACTTTACACTGCAGCAACATGTCATTTCTTCAGTGTTGTCACATGAAAAGATATAATCAAATATTTACAAAAATGTGAGGGATCTACTCACTTTTGTGAGATACTGTATATATATATATATATATATATATATATATATGTGTGTGTGTGTGTGTGTGTGTGTGTGTGTGTGTGTGTGTGTGTGTGTGTGTGTGTGTATACTATACATACTCATCAAAAAAAGAAATGTCCTCTCATGTTCAACTGCTTTTATTTCCAGCAAATTTCTTAACATGTGTAAATATTTGTATTAACATGCAAACATTTGATGAACAGAAATGGAATAATGAGATAATGAGTCCCTCAACAAAGGGGGGGGAGAGTCAATATCAAAAGTAACACAGTATCTTTTGTGGCTACCAGCTGCTTTAATTACTACAGTGCTTAGGTGCTTAGTCTTAGGCATCTTACATTACAGACATTACAGTTTATTGCTCTGGCCACATCTGTAGTACTCATGCCTTCCTACAGCAGGCCTATGGCATGTTCACGCATGTGAGCAGGTATCTTTCTTCTGGTGTTTTTCAGAGTAAGTAGAAAGGTCTATTGAGTGTCCTAAGTTATTGTAACTGTGACCTTAATTGCCTACCGCCTGTAAACTGTTAGTGTCTTAAGGACTGTTCCACAGGTGCATGTGCAATAATTGTTTATGGTTCATTGAACAAGCATGACAACATTGTTTAAAGCCTTTCCAATAAAGATCTGTAAAGCTTATTTGGATTTTGCAAAATTATCTTTAAAATAGTGTCCTGGTCTCCTGCCTAATATATGTATATATACATATATAGACATATTATGATAATGGAGCAAGAAACTCTGCATAAAATATGATTTCCCATATTATCTTGCATCTGGTGACCTTTTTTTTTTTTTTACCCAGTTTAATGTGGTTATTGTGCTGTCAAACAAACTGGCTATTTTGGTAAAACAAGACATTTTCCCATGACTGTTGATGAGATGGAAGATTTGCACAAAACAATAGCCTTAATGATAGCCACCTATCTCTTGTATTGTGTGTGGTAGTTTTATTCCAGACTCATACTTTTTGAGCAAGACTGAAGTGTGCCCTTCTACATCCAAATGCAGTCACATTAACACTTGTAATTGCCATGCATGCCTGTACACTCAAGTGAATGTCAGTGTGAGAACATCACAATAATTCTGCTTTTTATTGAAGCCACATGCATGTGCACTCCTTCTCTGTGGGAGGTAGGGCACTGCAAATTCCTTTTAACTGAGGCAATCACACTATAATAGGGATTTGGGGCAGTGTTAAAGAGCACATAATAAAACAATAAGAGAGTTTTGAGGAAAACAGGGGGAAAATAATTAACCTAATCTCCTCTATTTGACTGTGTCTCACTCGAGGATTGTGGTTTGGAAAACAACTTGAGACTCCCACACTCAATCTCTTTTTCTCTCTCTCATATCTCATGTACCTCTTTGTTGGAGAATTTACATTTTCTACCCAAGCCTATTAAAAAATTTTAATCCAAAGTTTTCTACCATGGTATAGAGGGAATTGGTTCAACCCACTCTAAACAGGCTAAAAGATGCTTTATGGTGTAAGAGTGGGAGAGACCTGTGGCATAGGATGAGGTCACCTGGATTGTGTCTAGCTCTCCACTATAAGCCTACACTTTATGATAAGATAATCGTGTCTTTTCCAGACCTTCCCAGCCACCCCATGTCTCTTGCACGTGTTTCTGTTCAATCCAGGAACTTACAGAAGATTGACCTCAGGCCTAACAATCTTTCACGATGGAACCATTCTACTGCTTTGTAACACAAGACAGACAAAATGCTTTAAGCAATGTGAACATTATGAGCTGAAGCACTGGTCGAGAACACTCCAAATATCATGTAACGAAAAGTTCCTGTTATCCTCCAGTTTTCCTCAACCCGTGCTCCGGTCCTGTATTGGTCTCGACCCATAGCTTGTAATCTTATTTTGTCTATTAGCTTGTGCATATATACTTTTCAGTTCAATTCAATTTTATTTGTATAGCACTTTTTACAATGGTCAGTGTCTCAAAGCAGCTTTAAATACCCACTGATTTGCTTGGTTTGTCTGAGTTTTTTTTTTTTTGTTTTTTTTTGTTTTTTCTGGTGCCTACTTTCTTGCTCCTTTTTGTAGCATTAGCTCCTGCTTGTTTGGATGTTGATAATGAAATGAACTAAGCCTAACATAAGGAGCCAGTTGGGTAAGGAGTCAGTTTAATAAACACAGCAGTGTATTACATTGTCTTCCTAAAGTTGTCTAGAACCTTGCTACCTAACTGTAATTTTTCCAATGCAACCCTGTCGCATATATATGATAAAACGTTTACATGCAACATTCCCACACACTTATACAGCTAGGGGCAATTTAGAGTAATCTATCCACTTTGAGGACTACTATAATAGTGAGGTAAATATTTTGGTTTTGAATCATTTGTAAATATTTAAATAAAACTTCTGTGATTCTGATGCAGTGTGGAGGGGTGTTACCGGTTGATTATTTTCCTGCTTATTTTCAGCAGCATGTCCCGAAGAGTTTTAGTTCAGACAACAACTACCGTTTTAATTTGTTCATGAATGCCACATTGTCCTATTTACAGTTACAGTAGGAATCAAAACTATTCAACCCCCATTGCAAATCAGGTTTATTTTCAAAATTTACAGACTTTCAGCTATTTGCAATGAAGAAATCAAACAAAAGCAATTGAAATAGTTCAACACAATGAATGCTATTTGGAATTTCCAAATGATATTTTCTGCCCCTAGCCAGTTCAGGTATTTCATGTGTTCCAGCTCAAGCACACCTGGTGCAACTAATGAAGCCCTTGATTAGTTGTATCAGGTGTGCTTGAGACAGCACCGCTTTTGCATATTTGTACTGTTGTGAGAGATTCTATTCAGGGTGTTGAATAATTTTGAGACTGGAGAAGTCATTATAAGTTGCATTTTCAGTTGAATTTGGGGAAACCACTTGAATTATTTGTTGTGTTGAACTATTTTAATTGCTTTTGTTTGATTTGTTCATTGCAAACAGCTGAACGTTTGTAAATTTTGACAATAAACCTGATTTGCAGTGGTGGTTGAATCATTTTGATTGCAACTGTACATTTAATGTTGTGGAGCATCTACAAGAACAACTTATGAAGCATTCGAGATGAAGTTGATGCTTGTAATTCCCCACTACAACCGGGAAAAAAACACTGAAAATGCACTCAGCTTGCAAATTCAACTCATCAACTTGGTGTAGTCTTCTCAACTGACAGGTCCTTCCCTGTTTATGGAGTGATGTCAAATCAGCATGGCTGCTCACACTGTGAACAGTGTAAAGTCTGTCTTCTCTAGTTTTAAATTAATTTATACAGTAGCAATACACGCTTTACGTAGATCAGTTAATATTCCAACATAGTACTTGGTTAAATCTGCAACATTCACCATACTAATTGCTGTTTTGAGAAGGTTATCATCAGCATTAGAGGTATCCTTCATGTCAGTTAGCTTATCACTATTGCCTTCTGTTGTTGCTGTGTTGTAATTTTAGTCCAAAATGGTGCATGAATATTTGAAATCCACTACAGTAGAAAAGTACCAGTATCCACTCAAGCCTGTAACTTTAAATATATTGTTAAAGTAGCTTTTTTATGAGCTGTACATGCTCTGACAGAGCAAACAAAACTTTCGTGCACACATCCATGATTTATTTTTGGGGTTTTTTCCACTTTGCATGTTGATCATGCAGAGGTGGGAAATTACATTATTACAATGTACATATTATGTACATATTATCACTTACAGCACAAAACAAACGCAGTGTCCTGAAGACTTTCCTGTGGTGGAGAACTTACAGTACTAACACAGGAGGCTCCTTCCATAAAACCATGAAATGGTAAATAAGCACCTCCTTACAGAAAGCTTCACTATATGAACAATTATGTTTGTCTTTCTTAAATAACAGCATAAAATTTTTCGACTGATGCAGCATCTGCCAAGTCTCTGTGAATAAGCCGTTACTATGTATCTATCTAACTATCTATCTATCTATCTAGCTATCATATATATATATATATATATATATATATATATATATATATATATATATATATATATATATATATATTAGAGCAATCACATTAATATAAACCTGTGATATGAATCCATTTTCAGAACTAAAAAATTTTAAACTTGTACCATGTGAAGTGTTTCCCAGGCTGCTACACATTTACAATATATCCAACTCCCCTGTAATAGACAATGAGGTTCTCCCAAGATTACTCCTGAATTTGCTCCTCTGGTTGTGTGGTTGTAGCCACACATCTGTTGCTGCAGGACCAAAAACCCGCATTCTGTGTGAAGCAATGTTTGAGGCTATAAAGCGTTGACCACTGGAAGTACTGACTCGCCCTCTCTATCTGTGCATGCTGTTTGTATGAGATACATGCACAGTGGTCCAACTCATCCTCAGGTAAAGGTCATCTCATGCCAGTACCCAAAATCGTCTAATTAAAATGGACCCTTGACTTCCCGGATCAGAAACTGCTAGGTATGTGTGCCTGCAAGAATATGAACATCGAATATGTGAGTGTGAGAAGATGCACTCTTGAGCCAGTCTGACTTGGTCACCCGAATAACTCCATGTTCTTTAACAACCACAGAATCGACATAATTGAATTGAAGGGGATCAAACAGAAACCAACATAAAGTGGCAGAGCCTTCTCAGCTTTTGCCAGGTATCAATTTTTAGACAGATCAAAGCTGATCTTTCAGCTTCATAGACTTACTGAGTGACAAACACAATGTATGGATTTAATAGTATTTTATTTCCACAGTGTCTATGCCTTCAGCATTAAATCATGACTCCCCATTTTATAATTATTTACAGTGTTTAAACAAAGTGTTATCCTAACAATAAGTAGTCAGTGCCTGTCAGGATGAGCCAGTGTTTAGAGCCATTAACATTTTGGGGATCAAATCTTAATAAACAACTGCTGTTTAAACGAACACAGATTCCATTTTTATCATTAACTGAGGTTTATTTGTAAGTCTGAGCTTAATTGTAATAAATAATGACTTGGGAAATTATATTATTACAAATACTTTTATAGTAGGTGGACTCACAATAGGGGATTCACAATAGGGTTTTTTTTTGTTAAATGTTTGCCTAAAGATGATAATCATCTACAGACACAGGAAGGAAAGGTGGGGGAAACATTTTAGGAAGAGCCATGTAATTTGAAGTGACACTAGGATTTATAGCTAAAAATTGTTTCTCAGATATTTAAATAGCTGCTGGGAATGTCAGTGTTTTTACATAATGATAATGTGTATGACAAAAGTCAAATCCAATGTGTAAGAGACAAGGCAAACAGTCATGATAAAGCAAATAATTCAATTCTCTAATCTTGCCTCCATCCTCCATCTTATTATCTCAGATAATAAGATCTTCAACGACTGATTTAAATGCATCTCAGCGATCAGTGCCGTAGCCAAGCCAGCTTGTTTACTTCCTAGCTGTAAAGATCACATGATATCCAGGATGAGCTTGCTTCCTTCCGTACAGGCAGTGTCTTCATAAGCAGCTCAATTACATGGCGGTAAGTGCTTTAGGAGCTTCAGGAGGGCACTTGCCCTGTTAGCGTGTTAATAGGGTGAACAGATGTTTGCTTTTGCCTTTTGAGATATGGAGCTTGGCTTTGTGTGTCTATCATTAGCATCAAAATTGGTTTGTGAGAGGAAGGGACACTTGCATGCATATGACTCATAATAAAAAAGCACAGAGGTTTTTTTTTTTATATAATGTTCGGAGTGATGAACAATAGAGTGCAGAGAGGAAAAGGGAATGAGGGAAAGGAGGTGCACGTCTCTGGTAATGAGTGATTTACTCTAGGGATCGGCAGAGGAGAAGAGGAAGAGAGCGAAATTATCCTTCTATCATCTTGAAGTGATAATGCTCTTTTACACACACAGCTGGCGATTTTTTTTTCTCGTTAACTTGGAACATTGCATCTCGGCCTTAGTTTAAATTAGATGAGATATTAAGTCACGCATGAAGTAAGTTGGCCTGCAAATCAGCTGTTCGGCAAGTTACATTCTGTAGCAGTTGGCTAATAATGAGAAACATTTTCCATCTCATAAATTACTATATTGTATGATTTATCTCTTAAATACTGTGCATCATTCAATCACTACAAGACGTGCTGTTATAGGAAAATAATCAACAACAGATTGGTGTGATGTTACCCCATGCTACCATCATCAAATTGATTATTGATTATTATATATAAGTGTTTTGTTCCTCTTCTACTACCACAATTTGACAACATTATTATTTTTTTAATTTGATTAATTATTAAGTTGGCATACTGTTTAACTGTTTCATTTAATTTTATGGTTATGTTTAATGTTGAGGAAAGACAACCACACAGAAGGGTAGAAGTTGAGCTTTTAAATAAATTGATAATTTATACTAAGCAGTGGTGATTTCTTGATTTAAAAATCATACCAAAATATTTACTTATTGTAAGGTTGTAGGAAGTAGCAATGCTTTTGTGCATATCTTTGCCACACATTTACATAAAAAAGACAAAAAACTTTACTGAAAAAAATTATTCAGGTGTTTTCCTCGTATATTCAATAACAAATGTCATTTTTTCATAGGTGATGTTTTTCTTTTTGTTGGTTTCAGATTCATCAATATAATATAGTATATAAAAGTTCAATAAATACATTCCAAATGATTAGATTTTGCTTAAAGTAATGATGTTGAACACTTATAAGGTGGTATAGTACTGCAAAAATAAGTCTATGGCAAAACATTCAAAAATACCTTAGAATACCTTAGAGTGTTAATCACCCATTATTTTTTTTATATCTTATGAGACACTAAACTACTAGACTTGTACTACAGCTTGTTATAAGCTTCTAACATAGCTATGATACAAATGTTTAAGTGTATGGAAGAATGTGATATAAATGTAAATATTTATGAGGGCAATTAACGATTTATGAAATGCAAACTACTCATAAAACCGAATCAGCTTGCTAGCTGCAGTAATGTTAGCTGGTGTGCCCTGAGTTAGGGGTACATGGTATTCTCAATGTACACTTTGTCACTAATCGGTGAGAGAAGAAAGAGAGGGGTATAACTGTAAACCAGAGTATTTAACTCAATAAAATTAAACAGTCTAACTGGAGTTATAGAAGAATGGAAGTATAACATAATGGAGATCAGAAATTAGCAATTGGAGTTCAGCACATTCAGCATTGTGGTATATCAACTACTGGTATATTAACTATTAACTATATTATATATCGAAGTGGGTCTCATTTCTGCAATGTGGACCTCCCTAAAATTTGGACTCTTGCTACACCCCTATTTTTTTAGTAGTCTTGTATTATGTGGTTATCCTTGTGAATAAGCTATTATTACTGAAAGGAAAATATATTAAAATATGGGCATTAATATAAACCTGTGATTTGAATTAAGGCCAGCACTGTCAAGGCTGTGCCATTATAGAAAATTAATTAACACCTTCTAACCAATCAGGTTTGAGAATTCAACAATGCTGTGGTCTAAGGTTATATTAAAAAATAATAATAATAATAAATATATAATTAAACAAACACACATTTGTATCTCACAATCTTCACTCTGGCTTGAAACCAGACCTATTTGAGTGTGAGACACAGTGATGTTGCTGTTCTTAGGATCTTGTGGTTCTCAAACTGAGATTGCACAAAACTGAGATTGGAGTTTATCTTCTCTGACACAGGAGCTTATAGCACTAATGAGACAACCTTGGTTTTACCCTTCAACATTCTGACTGTTCGCCTGTCAGTCACTGGTTTTTCTCCAGCTTTTCATATTGCTTTTATTGGATATTATTGTAACAGATACTGTTATATCTGGTTGGTTATCTAGAAGCTGTATCAATAACTTAGATGTGTTATTTCCTAATATTTTGTGCATTTCTTCCAATTTCTATTCAGGAGCCTACAAGCATACTCCATGCTGATGTAAGCTGTGAACTTGGCTATGCTTATCTGTGTAATGTACATGAGAGCTTCAGATAAAAGCACATTGTCTTCTGAACACCACTTCTGCAAGCTTCCAGCATCGTGCATACATATTCATTAGGCTGTAATGGGCTGTATTCAGAGTTGGCAACTTAAGTTGGAAACTCAAGTTCAAAAGCTCTCCATATTCAGACTTGTAAGTTGGAGCTTAACTCTATTTTCTGGCTGGCCCATTCAGATTATTGAAATTACCTGAGTGCAGTTCCTGTCTCCACGTTTGCCAGGTTTTTCTTGAGTTCCATTCAGCTCTTTATTGTCCACATGGGAAATTAGATTTGCAGCATGGTTTGACAACAGCAAACATATCACAGAGTTGACAAAATAGAAGCAACACTAAATACAATAAAAGCACCATAGTATAAATGCAGTAGAAGAAATCTTAGTGCAAAAATATGTATTGCACATATTAAAAAAGAATGCTTGTATCTGTTGTTCCTGGCCCTGAGAAGTCTATGCTTTCTTTCAGAAGGGAATAGTTTGAATTCTTCATTTAGGGGATAACTGGTGTTGCCTTCTGATTTATTCTGGCTTCAGACATATCAGAAAGTGTGGACTGCTGATTTCTGATAATCCTGCTAGCTACCTCAATCACTTCATTCAAATAATGTCTGCTCTTGACTTTCAGATTTCCATGTTAACACAGACTCAATAAGAATTGTATTAATGTAACTGTTTAAAAAAAAAAAAAAAAAAAAAAAAGTCTAATCAGGTCCCTGCTAAAGTTACAAAACACTGAATCACCTGGTTGCTTTTTTATTTTTTTTTGTAAAATGTTTCCGCATGTAGACTTTATTAATAATTCTCCCAAGATACCTATAGCTCTCTGCAAACTCCATGCTTTGTCCTTTTATCATGTTCCCTGTTTTAGTAATTCATTTTCTACAGATTTGGGCCATGTGACATCATCACAATGCACATTTACCCACAATTTACCAGCAATTGCAATTTCACCATTTCAAGTAGTTTTCCCAAAGCATATTTGCCTGAATATACAGCAAATAAATAAATAAATAAATAAAAAAAAAAAAAAAAAAAAAAAAAAACCTATAGAAATAATCACAGCTCCAAGGTCTCTGGTTTGAGCCTGAGCTTGGGTTACTGTCTGTTTGTAGTTCCTGTGTTCCTGTCGATTTCCTCCCAAAATGCCAGCAGGTAGATTGCTAAATAGTCCCTAGGTATGAATGAATACATAAATGTGTGTGTGTTGTGAAGAACTTGCATCCCATCCAGGATCTGTTCCTGCCACAAGCATATAGTTCCTAGAACAGGAGCTACCATGACCAGGATATAGCTGAAGAAGTTACTGAAGATGAATGTGATAGTTATTATTCATTCATTCAATTACAATTATGCAAGGTATTGCACTGTTTAGTTCATTTAGAATCTAGCTGATTCTCAATAAAGGGTCCAATTATTCCAAACCTACACTGTCATGGGAATAGTCTAGGATGCACACAAAGAATTTGAAATGGTGAGTTTTATTAGTCATTAATCGCATATTCATTATTGAGGATCAGTACTGCAGTATTCCCCAGAATTTCTACAGAGTTAAATATGTATTACAGAAATGCTGGATGCTTCCTATCATGCCAGAAGAAAGTGTGATCATGTTTGCACGGACATCAGTATCAGCTCTATGCATGCACATATACATAGGGAGTGTTCAAAAGTTAGTGTGACGTCCATGCAAAGTGTATTGAGCGTCCTATAAAGAACATCCACAAGCATTCACTCTTACAGAAACACAGAGCACAGCTAGAGAATCTAAATGTTGTCAAGAGTCATACTGTGATCTGTGCTAGTTAGCCTATGTGATGTTATTTATGGATGGCACCAGGTGAGGGCCGAGAAGGATGACACTGACATGCATTGTCATGCTATTGAAGCATCAGTATGGGGGAGGATGTTCAAATAAAATACACACACACACTTTTATAGATGGAGTACTTGAAGTGTGTGTTTGATTTGGGGTTGGAGCACCCTTACATTTTAGCAGAAAAAATCCACTTTGTGTTGTTCTTGCTTATGAGTATATTGAGAAGTGTACTTAGCTTGAGAAGAAGTGTCCTCCCACATCTGTGGTGATGTTTGAATATATCAGAAACTGCTGATCTCCTGGGATTTTCACACACAACTGTTTAGAGTTTACACAGGATGGTGTGAAAAACATAAACATCCAGTGAGCTCTCGTTTTGCAGGTGCAAATGCCTTGGCAAAAGTGGTTCGATCCACTTTGTCAGGAAGTCTATGTTAACTTAAATAACCACCCGTCACAACCATGGTGAGCAGAAATGTAAGAGCATGTCAGAACGTACAACATGCCAAACATTGATACAGATGGGCTACAACAGCAGAAGACCAGGTGAGATTCCATTTATGTCAACCAGAAAAAGGAATCTGGGTACAGGCTCACCAAAACTCAACACCAAGACCAGATGGAAAAACACCATCTGGACCCATTCACACACTACAGACAATTTAGAAATGTCAATCAGCCTACAATGCATGTCTTTGGACTGAGAGAGGACACCAGAGTGCCCAGAGGAATCCCTGAAGCACAGGGAGAACATCCAAACTCCAGGCATACAGGGAAGAAGTGGGAATCAAACCCCCATTCCTAGAGTTTTTTCTCATCATATTTTTTATTAAATCTGTTTTGAAGTATATTACTCTCCATTTTCCAAAATCTGACTTCTCAGTTGCCTAACTTGGGCCAGTGTGGTGGTGCATCATAAGTGTTGCTGTCTCATACCTCATTGGTGCCCAGTTTCATCTTGAGCTCAGGTTAGTTTCAAAATCTGTTTTGAGTTCTACAAGACTGTTTTTAGGTTATTTAAATCTTACTCAGCTGTATATGAGATTAACCAAAAAACAGGAAAATGGAAGGGGATAAGCAGTAGAAGAGCAGTGTGGCGAGGGCAAAGCCCAAGGTAGCCAAAATTTATCTTATGACAGAAATGGGGTGACATGATCCTGATGGTATTAGCTACACATCACACATGGATGTATGATGTTTTCTGATAAGGAGTGTCATTTTTTAAATTTGTTTTATTTATTTATTTATTTTGCTGTGAGGAGGTGACTTCTTTGGAATAAGGCACAAAGGAGTCGAAGACACACACATACACACACACACACACACACATACACACACACACACACACACACACACACACACACACACACACATACAATCACTCACATACACGGTTGCTCTCAGAAAAAGGATGCTTTTTAATCGATTTATTGTGAATCTTGTAAATCCTGGCATCCTCCTGTTTGCTCCACTTCTAATGCGCTCAATTAACATTTTGACCTTGCCGTCTTCTCTCTCTCTCTCTCTCTCTCTCTCTCTCTCTCTTTCCTTCTTGTTTTCACCCTGCACTATACATGTCAGTAGTTAAGTAAACATGGATGATTTGCATCTAAACTGAGACAGATGAGCAAGTGTGTGCATGTGTGAGAGAGAGACACTCTTGGCTCTTAAACAGCTCTAATTAAATCCTGCATGTTTTCTGCAATTTTGGGGAAAAAAAGATGAATTCCCCAAGTGATGTCCAATTTTCCAGAATTTGCACACAAGTCGGCACTCATAAATAATTTTGGACACTTCAGAGCCTGTAACCCACAACAGATGACCGGGTGCTGATGCATTAAGTGTGGTCTAGATCTACCTTTTAAAGAAAAAGTGCAGACTTTTGACCTTCAAAGCATGCTGCATCACTGTGATGCATGAGAATTACATGGTACATGTAAAAGGGAAGCTTTTTCTGAACTGTTGCTTTGGAAGCTTGGAACATCTCAAGGTATTGTTGGATATACCAGTTGCACAAGCATATAGAGACTATGCACTCAAAGGAATTCTGTTCTCACAGAAACATATCCAATTTTTTAATATATCAGAGTGATACTGAACATATAGCCATAGATGAGACAGACAGAGATATAAAGGGTCATAGAAGGGAGGTTCACTGGAATATTTTTATTTTCTCTGGCACTCTAAATGACTTTTGCACTTCCAGAATGATGCCATGTGGATTTGGCTGTGCTGTTTTATTTGATATTTATTGTTCAGGATGATCACCACTTAGCCATGATGTTGCTTCTTTGAATTGGAGAGTGGAACCATTTGCTTTCCAAATGCAACAAATAGTTTCTCAATATGTCAAAGTAGAAACCTAAACCAAGCTAAAATGATACTGTTAAGAGCAACCATCACATATTTTACATATTAGTCAAGACACTGGAGCCTAATGCTTCAGATTTTTCCTCTTTATTAGTGAGAGAAAGGCCACAGACTAACAGGATATGACATCAATTTTAATCATATGTTAAGTGATGGTCTCTTTAAATGTCCAGTCAAACTGCTAACTTTTAAAGAGTTGCGGTTTTGGCTGATAAAGGCTTTCAATCAGCAGTTCAGAAGCTCTGAAAATGTAGCAAAAATTATGTTCTGTGGCTAAGTTAGCAACAACAAAAAAAAAAATAGAATTGCTAGCTGCCTATGCTGTAGTATTCAGAGACAGCTTTACCTTGTGTTCAGAGACAGTCCTTGCCGTTCTCCCTTTTCTTCCTCACACGTTTGCTCTTGCCCATCATTTGAATCTTCTTCATCTTTCTTCATCCACTGACACTCCCACTATGTCTGCTGTTCGTCCCTGTCCTTTCAGCTGAATAGACATAATGGGGCTACTGAACAGCACTAAAGTTACATGAATGTGGCACAAAAAGCCTGTCAGATCTGGCACAAATCAATGCTTGACAATGCTATCTTTCTTTACTATCTCTCTGCCTGACTTATGCAGAGACAGAATGTTAAATGTGGCTTAAGCCAAGCCAGTGTGAGAAATTAGGAGCACACAGAGGTGTCAAACTGATTTTAAGTAACACCCCACAGTACACTTATTTATGGTCCTGAGTTTATCAAACTATTTTGCCCCCTAGTGTAAAACAAAGGCTAGCTGTTTTTGTTTTGTTTTGTTTTGTTTTTTTCAAATCTTTCATTCAATTATGGTCCATAAACAATTGTTATTGAGAATATGGATTCTAAATTTAGTTGATGTGCCCCATTAGAAACATTATCGGGCCCTATCACGTAATTTACGCAATGGAGGTTTGGACAGATGCAAGTGCAGTGAAAGACATTTATTTACGAGCGATTAGCAGACAGATCCAAATCATGATACAGAAGCATGGTCAAAAGAGGCAATAGGTCAGGGGATCTACAAACAGGCATAAACTGAGCTAGGCTAGAATCCAGAACGAGAAACGAAGAACAAAGTCAATGAACATGAATCAAAATGAAAACAAGGAACAACCGCTTGGTAAGGAGAATAACTCAATACGATGTGCTAAGAGACACGAGGGGTATAAATGACAAACGTAATTATGGGTGAAACACAGGACAGCTGAAAACAATGATGGCACATTTTGGAAACAGCCAATGACAAAACAGGGGCGGAGACAGAACATAACCATAATAAAAGCACATGTCCAAAGTAAACAAAGTAATGTCACTGAACATTGAAAACCATGCGTTCGCTAAGAGCTTGTGCACCGGGCTCACGCTACGGACTCGTGCAATAAGCTTGCGCTTCGGTTTTCCGAGCATGTTGCAACACTGCAGCACTAGCTCGAAGGGGAATCGTGACAGGCACATTCTTGACAGCCCTGGGTTATACTCCATGGTTGGATTTGAGCGATGCCATACCCCTACTTAAAAATACAGTATCTCACAAAAGTGAGTACACCCCTCACATTTTTATAAATATTTGATTATTTCTTTTAATGTGACAACACTGAAGAAATGACACTTTGCTACAATGTAAAGTAGTGAGTGTACAGCTTGTGTAACAGTGTAAATTTGCTGTCCCCTCAAAATAACTCAACGCACAGCCATAAATGTCTAAACGGCTGGCAACAAAAGTATGTACACCCCTAACTTCCAATTTGGACATTTTCACTTAGGGGTGTACTCACTTTTGCTGCCAGCGGTTTAGACATTAATGGTTGTGTGTTGAGTTATTTTGAGGGGACAGCAAATTTACACTGTTATACAAGCTCTACACTCACTACTTTACATTGTAGCAAAATGTCATTTCTTCAGTGTTGTCACATTAAAAGATATGATCAAAAATGTGAGGGGTGTACTCACTTTTGTGAGATACTGTATCAATCATCTCCCTTCTAAAACTGTCCACTTTTTCATTGCCTTTATCTGTTGGTTGGTTGATTGATTTTTGGTTGATTATTTTGTTGGTGGGTTGGCTAGTTATTTGCTTGAATTGGTTTTTGGTTGGTCAGTTGTTTTTAGTTGGTTGGTTATTTGGTAAATGGTCTGCACTTTTTTAATGCTTTATCCTTGTGTGCTGTTCATTTTATTGTAGTTTTCATCCATTTTGCTTGATGGTTGAAAGTCTTCACTCTATGCATTCTTGCTTCTTAAAAATGCCAAATAATTCTGACACAACTTTTTGCCTTAGTTCCCATTTTCAGCCTAATAGTGGTCTGTTTTACTGCCATTAACAGTCCTTTCCTCTTCACATATCAAATCTGCTGAGTGTAATGGAAACACACACACTTGGCCAAGAAATAGAACTACTAATTGACTAACTTACTTATAGTTTCTTGAAAGGATTGTTAATTCTTGGATTTCTATATCCTTCACCCGATGTAGAGGCAAATGGTATCCAATTTGAGCTAACATTCTTAACTTTAACCCCATACACACTGTGGCAGATCGAATTCAATGTGATGCAAAAGTGAGTTTAAAGACAAAAGAAAAAATGATGCAAATTTGTCTAAAAAGCATGTAGTTAACTGTTTTCCCCCTACAGTCTGCATGTAATGGAAAGCATTTGAAGCATATTGTTTTATCACAGGGTGCAATTAGTAGCTAATTATGGTGGAGTGATTACATGTGAGAAGACGACCATCATGGCTGCACAGCGGGAAGTTTTCTTGAGGAGAACTCCGGCTGCTTCCAACCTGCCATCAGTACCTCGTCACACACGCAGACACACACACACACACACACACACGCACAGCTCATAATTCTCAAATATGATCTTCAGTACATATCCATGAGTACCTTCTGCAAATGCAGATTTGCACACACACATTATACAGATGTAAGGCTAAACATACACACCCAAATATATCGACTAGTTTTATTGTGCAGCTTCAGCCCTGCAATACCGCTGATTTAAATGCTAATTTAACACACTCTCTCCAAAACGAATGACGATTTAATACTTTTAACACCCCCTCGCATGTTGAACTCATCAGGGCTCAGTATTTTTGTAAGCCCAGTAATCCACCATCATGCACATCTGTTATGCACCTTTTCATTTCCGGGAAACACAATCTTGACTGGGTCTCGAAACCACAGCACAAATGCTAATGGGAAGTGGGAAGATTCTGGACCACAATTTGCACGTTCTGATAGGAAGCCTAATTCATGACCAGATAATTTGTTGAGAAGGGGTGTGTGTTGCCCATATGTTGTTATAATATGACCTAGTCTAAATGTACTAAGAAAATAACTCACTTATTTAAAACTTACTTATTCAAAACTCACTTGGCCAGTCAGTTTATGAAATTATTAAATTACTCCACTATATATGTGTATTAAAAATGAACCTCAAACAGTAACTGTCTTTGGATGAGAGAGAAGAAAATGTCTTACTTTTAGTCAACTTTCCAACATTAGAGACATTGTAATTACAAAATTGCAAGTAGTGCTTTTCATTAAAAGATTAATTTCAGAAAATTTCTAGCATAATTTTCAAAAATGTTTGGCTGAAGAACTTCAAAAAAATCAGTGCTTTGCATAAACACGTACTGCCCTTCCATTATAAGTGAGTTTCTTAGGGTTATAAGAAGTTGCTACAGGAAAATGTTGACATTATTATCCATAGTAAACACATACACTCACTGTCCAATATATTAGGAACACCTACACATTCATGCAGTTATCTAATCAGCATCACAATGCAAAAAATCATGCAGATACAGTTCAAGAGCTTCAAGTGGGGTTCAAATCAAACGTCAGAATGGGGGAAAAGTGTGATCTCTGTGACATTAACCATAGTATATTAACTGGATCTTATGGCTGACGTCGCATCATCATCAACACTTAGAAGAGCAATAATGCACTCTGTACAGATGACAGTGGACAATGTTTTAAAATGTTCTTAACATGTAATAAAAAGACATTAATTACAAGAAATTTGACCAACAGAACTGACTGCATTAATCATCGACAGAGATGTTGAGTGACTTTTACGTCAGGTGATGAGAAAGAGAATGATATGGATGAAGCTGATAATCAAAATGAGAACTCATTTTCCACTGTCAAATCTCTATTATTAAACCTCTATAAAAAGGGCAGTAATGCTGTATTTGTGTATAAATGTAGATGTAGATGAATTATTGTTGAAAAATCCACTTTAATAAGGCCAAACTAATTGCTAAACTTATTTGAGGTCACTGACATTGAGACTGCATTATCAGCTTTCTTCACCTTCAAGGCTGGTGCTGGATGATGGTTCAATTTCCCAACTAATGATAATGTATGGGAGTAGGAACAATTTCACTGCCCAAAGCCCATAGCGACTTGACAATTATTGTACTGAAAATCTGAGAGAGCAAATACGGATTTGTGACAAAAGTGCTGAAAGGTTTGAGAGGGAGCAGGGTGAATTTGAGGGTATATATACGCTTATCAAATGTAAGAAGAGCACATCTGCATGCGAGCAGCATGATTTTGAGGGTGCACACATAGTTTCGAGTGTGAGCAAGGCAAATCCCAGCACGAGCAGGCTCAAATTGTATGAGAACAAAATATATCTTCACAAGAGTAGATTAAAGCACAGATGAAAGTATAGTGCTCTCAATGTCACCATGCGAATGGTTTTCCCAGGCTGCCAAACATGCTATACTGATGTGTTCCTGTTGTATTCCTTTGTGTGATCTTTTAGTATGATCACGGAACCCAATTAACTACAAATGTAAATGCTAATATGTGGGTCTAATGGGATAAAAAGTTAAATAACACATTGATTATACTTGCATATATGTATAAAAAACTGGTAATTACATTACCAGTAATGTAAACAGAGTGCACGTAGGACAGTGGAGTGCTCTGACATTGGTCTATTCTGTACATATCTACATTACCATGCTATAAATATGAGTTCTTTTGTCCTTCCCTCATTCCCTGGTGAATATTGTCTTTCCTTCTCTCTCTCTCTCTCTCTCTCTCTCTCTCTCTCTCTCTCTCTCTCGCTCCCTCGTTCTGCTGATTAACTGGACTGACTCTATACATATCCATGGCTCAAACACAAAGGCCAGACCTGCTCTGTACAATAGCCATATTGTACACTGCATTGGCTCACACTGTGCTGGTGTGACACAGTCCAGGTGCTTTAGCATTGAACACGCACTTCAGATCTAAAGCTGTGATCTGCTGTTTTAGAGACTACATGCTGCTGTTTTGACACAATGACTGCCTTCTTTCTGAACCCTCTCCTATTAACTAGGACCTGGTGAAAATGAATACACACACACACACACACACACACACACACACACACACACACACACACACACACACACACACTTCATGGTTAAGGACAAGTGCAGTGTGCAGCTTCAGAGGGCTCAGACAGCAACAACACACTCTGTCATGCGTCAGGTCCCACGCACGCACTTGCTTTCCTTCTTGTACTCAGAGAAATACACATACACTGGAGCTTACATGTAATCTCACACGCCATATTATTCATACTAGATGCTCCAGATATCTGGATATTCTCTCTCTCTCTCTCTCTCTCTCTCTCTCTCTCTCTCTCTCTCTCTCTCTCTCTCTCTCTCTCTCTTTGTGTGTGTGTGCACTCTGTCTCTCAGACAGGATCAAATACACACAGTCTAAGTTCTGAGAGGCTGTACTGTAAAGAAACAGGATCGGCTGTTTGTTTTCACAGCTGAGGTGAAAGGCATATAGGTTCAGTTATTCAGCCTATGCTATGGCTCCATTCCTTTTTTTATTGCACTTGTGACCAAATACTTGGTCAAGGCTTGTACTGTGTTTCTCTGACAATCCAGAGGATCTACAGATGTGAGCACTCTTTGATTTTAAGCGCATGCTATTCCTGTGAGGCAGCTAGAGAGGGGCTTTGGCTGTTTCCACTCCACACGAGCATGACGGGGCATAACAACTGTCACCCATCAACAACATCTGTGCCGAACAGCTTGTGTTTGCTGACTGATTGTCTTCGGCCGTACCTGCTAGCCCTGTATCAGAGCCGGGTGTCAGATTCGCTTCTACGACTTGTTCGAGGTTTGTCAGGTTGTTTAGATAGTTCTGCTTCTGCAGTCTTTGATCAGTCATGTCATGGGTGTGCATAAGCAGTATTTTATTTTTATTTTATTTTATCCAGCATGTAGGATTAATTAAACCTGCTCAGTTGCTTTGCTTTAGCTGACATATATATCTGCAATCACTTCGTGCTTTTAGCTTCCTGATGGAGACGTGTCTTTTCCGCTTGGTGTCGCTGCCAAATGTTTACTCGAAAGCAGAAAAAAAAGTGTAGAGTGTCTGGCAGCCCACTAAAATGATGGGATTTTGGAAACAAGCTGATTTTGTCCCGGAGGAGGGACTGAGCTGGTAGCTAACGAAGGTCTGGACCACTGAGCCGAAACATCACAGCCTGCAAGTTTCCCCACACACTGTGTGTCTGACAAGTTAATCCCAGCAGAGTGAGTATGGTGAGGTGCTGTGTATATCACACAGCACAGTCACTGTCTCTGAGTGTGTATGTGCATGTGTGTATGTTTGTATATGCTTACCTACTAGATTAGGTAGAGCCATTAAGGCCCTGCTATCCATCCTGGTAATGAATGCGTAAAAGGTTAGAATATGTGTGTGTATGGGTGACATTTCAGAGGATTATTGGGGTGGTGTTTCAGTTCAATAGTACACAACTGAGTGAAAACAGATGGAGATAACGGATGGGAGCTGTCAAGATCTCCAATGAATGAACGTTTGAAAACAAACTTATATAATAGATAAAGTAAAAATTAAGTGAAGTGCACAAAGTTTGGGGAGAAACAGGGCATTTTGGACAAAAGTCCTTCTGAAGCTGCAGAAGGTGAAAACCCCTCTATAGTAATCTATCAGGTGTTAGAAGAGGATAGTATTATGTTTTATGTCAGGGAGTTTTTCTTTACGTTACTTCTGGCTTGCTTATTAGGAATCAACATCCACATTTCTGAAAATGAGCTTGTATTAAAAGTGCTATACGAATAAGTTTGAACTGATTTGAATTAAACAAAACCATTAGAGGACCTATGCTTCATTTGACTGAAACTTGTAACTTGGAATTCCCATCCTCTAAAATAGGAAAAACCACAGAAAATTTCCCCTAATTTGGAATTCCTACTTAAAAAGTTAGCAAAGTGCCCTCAACCCTGAGTTCAGCATATGACATCATCGCAACATTGCCTCTCACGTAATCAACAATATTGTTGGGATCAAGACTACCTTGAGACTGAGACAGACTCAAGACAAAGATCATAGTTAATGGAGTCTGAGTCAAGTCTGAGTGACGGCGGGGCAAGACCAAGATAAGACTAACATTACACATGGCCAAGACCAGACGCACAGGTGTGTTAATTTCCTGGCTGTAGTATGTTTCTAACCGAACATGAATTTCTCTTGAATTAGTTACAATAACCTATCAACTTTGGTATTTTTATTCTATACAAATAAGTACACAGGACATACAAAGGACATAGGCTCATACAACTTTTGGTGACCAAATATAGCTGTGTTATTACATATGCTTGTTCAAAATTATTTTGAACATAAGAAGATTAAGCATTTTTAAACATAGTCACTTGGAATTGCTAGGCACTATGTAGCTTCACATGCAGAGACAGACATTTATATTTTGTATTGTAAAAGGAACATTACAATGGAAGCAAATAGTTGTTCATGGAAATGATGGTATGGTCTGAAGTGGTGTTGAAAAAATATTTTGTAGACCAAGACCATGACAAGACCGAATAAAATTTCACCTGAGATTTGTGTGTTCACTAACCAACACTAAATGAAATGTCACTTCACTACACTAAATGAGTTCATAATAATATTTACTTTAGATCAATCAACATACACATATTAGTTGGTCTATAACACTGACCATGCAGTTCACTGTTTTCAGAAGTAAATACATCATTCCTCATGATCACTAAAGTTAGTGTACTCCTTGAACACAGCGGGTTTGATAATAACGCAATCCCGAGATCGGGCTTCCCACTTCAAGTTTAGTCGAATCCAGCATTAAACATGTTAACTTTGGACTCTTCAATAAGAAATGGTACTAAACTGTAACTTTTATTGTCACCGGGATAGTTCCACCAAGGATATACCTTTTATACCTTTGATATTTATTATTCACCTTAAATTACATACAGTAACTGTTTTAGGTTAGGTACCCACGAGGCACCAAATGCACCTTTCTAGCTAAAATGTATACACTAAAGATACCAACCCAGTCATAAAGAAAGTTACAGTTTCATTCACATTTACATTTATTCATTTAGCGGACGCAAAGTGACTTATAAATGAGGAAATACAAGCAAAGTTTCGTGCCCTTTTTCTCTGAGAGTGTATTGTCTTTATGCTTCTATGTTAGGAGTGCATCCTGGGGTACTTCGTGCTCCATATGCTTGCCAGTTTAGACCTGTTCACCCCTCTGTCACTTGGATCATGACCTGCCATTCTTGATTTGCCATTTGTTGTGAGAGATTGACTCTTCTAAGAGTGCACTGAATGAGACCAGAGCACTTCACTCTTGGTTTAAGAGCTTGGAACCTATTCATCAAGGCTGCCATGTCAAAACAAAAGTTAGTTACGGTGAGTGGGTGTTTCAGTGATGTGTTAAGTATGGGTACCTTTTGTTAAGGGAGCAAAGATGCTTTCCAAAATCTGGAGTGGTTAAATCTGATGCAGTGACTCTACAGTTCTTGATGCAAAATGGTGGATTGTTCTCAGTGTTGGTGACTTATTATTTTTAAGTGGCAGTGACTTCAGGTACAAATGACTCATCTCGATGAATACTGTTTGACTCGGCTACTTACCATGACAGTGACTCGGCTACTTTCAATGCATATTGCGGAAAAACAGTCGTGCAGAATGTGGAAAAACTATTTTTTTAAATTGCCTGGTCTATTTCAAATCCTCAAATGTCAAGTTTGGGTGATTCCTGTTCTTGTCTGACAGAAGTGGATCCTGATGTGGTTTTATTCTGTTTTAGTCCATTTTCGTCAGGGTTTGGCAAATTGTACATTGTGTACTTTTCTGCTCACTATGGATGTACAGAGTGGTTATTTGAGTTACTGTAGACATCCTGTCAGCTCAAACCAGTCTGGCCATTCTCCTCTGACCTGTCTCAACAACAAGGCATTTCCATCCACTGAACAACCACTCACTGGATGCTTTTTATTATTCACACCATTCTGGGTAAAGAGACTGTTGTGCATGAAAATCCCAAGAGATTTCTGAAATACTTAAACCAGCCCATCTGGCACCAACAACCATGCCACGGTTAAAGTCACTGAGATCAGATTTCTCCCCATTGTAATGTTTGATGTGAACATAAAGTCTCTGAGTATCTGCATGATTTATGTATAACACTGCTGCAACATAATTGGCTGATTGGTCAATTGCATGAATGAGCAGGTGTATGGGTGTTCATAATAAAGTGGTCAGTGAGTGTAAACCTCGTCATGATGGTACCACAGATGTGAATCCTCAGTTGCACTGTTTCTCCCTTCCTCATAGCACATGGATGATGACATGTTGTGTTCTCGCATTACCACAGAGTCCCTACACCGTTGTAGTGTAGAGGGAGCACACTCAAACGTGCGTTAGCCCGCCCAAGCTGGGGATCTGGGGTTTTATGAGCTGCCATGAGGCCTAATGAATAGTGTGTCCCTGTAGCGTGCTCTACCGAGAGCAAGAACCCATAGGTAACGGATGAGTGAAGTATATTTATAACCTGTGTAAGTGCTGGGAAAGAATGAGGAACTGAGGCTAAGTTGAGGTATAGAGAAAAGGATCATTCACTCCATTTTGTTTTTGCTCTCTGTCTTTTAATCTATACTGATGCCTGTCCTTGAGGTTGTTCACTAGGCCCTTTTCGTCACTCAAATGCTTCCCCTCTCAAGCAAACACGCTCAAATTCAACCAACACAACTGCCGCAGAGGTTTTCCATCTCATCCCAGATGAAAGCTTTTTCACTTCAAACTCTCTTAGCAAGACGGATGCCACGGCTCAAACATAACACGTTTATTTATATACAATTTCACACAAAGAGGAAGACGAGGCAAACAGAAATGTGTTCGTATGTGTAATGCTTTGTAGTCAAAGTCATGCTGTGTTTATAAACCAAGCAATTGAGAAAGCTAATATGAAAATTATTTGACTGCATGAATGACAATGGGGAAAAAAGAGTTACTCCAGAAAGTTGAAAGGTTGCTGGATTAGAGAGGTCCTTTGCCAGACAGACATGATTTGTCTGGTAGAGAACAGACCTATGTGACTTCATCCAGAAGGTCCCTTGCCATATGCTGACATTTACCCTATTCTGCCAGACAGTCCACATGGACCTGCTTTATAATATTGACACACATGCGGTGGAATGCTAGTGAGCTTTATTTATAACCCCAGCAGAGTCAGAAAGACAGGGTGACATTTTAGCGAATAATTGGTTATTTGTTGGTTCAGTGTTATATAATGCAGCCTGTTACTAGACATTCGGATTATGACTGTGCTAGGGGTCATCAACTAGTGTATATAGGCCGAATACTTGGAAAAAAAAAATGTAGCAGAGCTGATAAACATATGAATAAAAAATAAATTAATAAAAATGACTGTGGTTCAGTGACTCCAGTTTACTAACCAATGAGGCTTGCATACTATCACATGCATTTATGTAAATTATTTAGCTGAAAGCAGCACATTGGACCAGAGACTAGGGCTAGAGGCATTAGGTCAGAAAGAGGGGTGTTTTCTCAGATAAATATTTCATTTTAGTTTTCTCTCTCTGGTCTAATTAGCAAACTAATGCCAGAAAAGTCGATGATGAAGAAATTACAATTTAAAAAAGATCAGCTGTTTCTGTAGGATTTTCTTCACATCTTCTTCTTATCTCACTTTATTCTTTATTCTTTTTCACTTTATTCTTTATTCACATTATCTTCTTGGTTTCATCTGACTGCTGAAATCATGGTCTGCAATGAGCTTACAAAGCCTTCATGGTATCTCACTTGTTGAAAGGTAGAGGGGTATAAAATAATTTCCAAAATATTAAATGTACCATAGAACACCATAAAGGCCATCATCAACAGGTGGAGAAAATGGAGCACCACAGTGACATCACCACGAACAGGATGCCCCCTCAAAATTTAAAAAAGAACAATACAAAAACAACCAAGAGACCTACGACAACAATAAAGGAGCTGCAGGAGTTGAATACTGACAAGTATTGATTACTCTCTGCATGTGACAACAATTTCTCATATTTTTCACATGTCTGGGCTATGGAGTAGGGTGGGTAGACAACAGCCCTTTCTCACAAAAATATCCAAGCTCAATTAAATCACCCCAAACCATGTGGCAAAATATGTTATGATCCGATGAGATCAATTCCAAAAGGTATAATAATTCCATTATTCCAAAAGGTATGTTTGGTGCAAAAAAAAAGCTGAAAACCAAAAGAACACCATACCCACGGTGCAGCACGGTGGTGGCAGCATCAGGCTTTAGAGCTGCTTTTCTTCAGCCAGAACAGGGGCATTTATCAACGTGGAGGGAATCCATTAATGGCTACAAGTACCACTCGATTTCAGTGCCAAACCTTCAGGTGGCTGCTAGTAAACTGAAAATGAAAAGGAATTTCACCTGTCAGCATGACAATAATCCAAAGCATACATCCAAATCAACAAAGGAATGGCTTTACCAAAAGAAGATATGTTTTTGAATGGCCTAACCAGAGCCCAGACCTGAATCCACATAAAAGTCTGTGGGGTGACCTGAAGTGGGCTGTGTACAGGATCTGCCCTTGTAATTTGATGGATCTAGAATGTTTTTGCAAGATATAGTGAGAAAATATTGTCAGGTCAAGATGTACCACACTGAAAGATTCTTACCCAAAAGTACAGAGTTGTGTAATATATCAAAAAGTGCTTCAAGAAAGTATTAGGGTGTGCACACTTATTTTTCCCTTTTCCCCCCTAAAAAATGTTACTGGTTGTTTTCCACTCATTTTTTTATGTTGTAATTTCACATTGAGGGTGGAAAGAAATTACTTTTAATTTGGTTTAATTTTTTTCATCACAAAATCCTGGGTGTGTAGATTTTTTAATATCCATTGATTATAACCAATCAAACTGTCTTATTTATAAACTGCTTAAACGTTAATGTTTAAGCAGTAAAAGGTAACTGCTGCCACCATTTTGTAAAAAAATAAAAATAAAAATAAAAAATTACTTGAATACTACTGGTCTATGTCAGAGTGTTACTTCAGATTAAGTTGATTTGCTGGTCTTGAAGAATAAAGGCAGCTGTGCAACGTTGAGACCAATGAAGTGCATGTGTTCTATAGATATTCCATGAAATGTTCGAAGAAAAAAAGCTGTTATTTTCCTGACACTAAGATCTGAAGAAGCATTTTACTCAAAATGATAGATTTGCTAGAGTGGGTGATGTGCATATGTGCAGTTGCTGGAGCTGGAAAAAAAGATGTGACTCAGAGAGAGAGAGAGAGAGAGATAGAGAGAGAGAGAGAGAGAGAGAGAGAGAGAGAACGACAGAGTGACAGGCTTTGTTGTTTTCCAGTCTGGATCCTGACAGATAAATGACTGTGGTTATGTTTGTCTTGTGGCTCACACACATCTGCTGGCTGAGGTACTGCAGAGTATCTAACCATCTTTCTTTCTCTCTCTTATTTTCCCTATGGCACACTCGCTGGCCCACACACACAGAGACGTGTTTGGTGAGACACATCAGCGACATCTGCTCGGCACACGTTGCCCAGTCCAGGGCTTTATGCTTTGGGCCTGGTGGCACATGTGCACCTCTGACAAGCATTTCCCCCAAACACATTGCCTGTGGCTACATGAAATTGAGCTATCATTGCTGATGGCTCACAAGTTCTAATTTAATCTATAAACATTATGAAAACCTAGCAAATATTTCTTAACGTTGTGCTTGTTGGCACATACTGTTATAATTAAATTCAAAAGACAAGAGTTGAGAAGGGAAAAGAATGTAGCTACAAGTTGTCAGTGATGGTTAACCAACATTTCCACTGAAACCTAATTAGTAAAATTTATCAGTGCAGAAAAGCGCAGCACAAAGTGGCAGACTCGACCTAAGTGCGAAGTTATTTAAAAGTGTTGAAAGGAAGTACAAAAAAAAACACTAGCTGTTAGCCAATGTGCTAACGTCACAGGTGAACCAGAGAACGCTGTCTCAGACATTAGCTCTCTCTCGGTCCATACACCCACATATCCGTACGCCGCCAGAGATTAGTTCACACGTGAAAGGGCGCAAAAGAAAACCTCATTAAAACTCTTACACCTTTCACAGTGGCTGCGTAATTCTCATGTGTTCCTAGCTAACTCACACCTCACCTTCTCATCCTCTGAGAGAAAAGCCACCTTGGAACTGCGTTCTGTTACTCAAGGCTTGAAAACTCAAGTGTCCGTGGCCACCGTCTGTATAGTGGCCTCGTCTGACGCGTTTAATTCTCTGGGCGCTGTCATGAGCACCGTATTAGCAGGAAGTAGCACAGAATGCTAAGTTGTCTTTGCTCTTAATAGACAAAGGTGTGAACACTGATTCTTGTGATAGCCTGATCTTTGCCTCGAGTGAGTCGAGAGACACTCCTGGTTTGGAATCCTGTAGTTACAGAGAGGTGTCACTGGCACTTGAGGTGCTCTCACCTAACAGAGTGATGCTAGCAAAGTGCTTATGTTTATCCTCTGTCGTAAGAAGGAGTGCATCAGAGAGAAGATGAACTCAGTCACTTGGGGAAACAAGTGAGTCATCTCAATGTGCCAGACAGATTCATGCAGGAAATAAAGAAAGAAAGAAAAAGGGAAAACTTTCTGGCTGTTTAAAGCACTATTTGCTGGTTGATATTTAAATGAGATGAAGTAATGTTATTCCCAAAGAGACTCAATAATGTCATATTTGTTTCTCTAAACAGCATGTGTCTGGCAACTGTATAAAATATTGCAGATAAGTACATAAGTGTTATATACATTGCTACACCTATGAACACAGACAGTAACACACACACACACACACACCATTTACACTTAAGGTACACTCAAAAATACAGTGATTTTATCGCTGCAAGTCACCAGTTGTTGTACTATGAAGTCGCCAGTAGGCATTCAATTCAATTCAATTCAGTTTTATTTGTATAGTGCTTTTAACAGTGGACATTGTCCCAAAGCAGCTTTACAGAAATATATTAATTCAGAATATAGATTTTAAATTTATGAATTTGTCCCTAATGAGCAAGCCAGAGGTGATGGTGGTAAGGAGATGATATGAGGAAGAAACCTTGAGAGGAAACATCTAACCCATTCTCATCTGGGAAACAACGTATAGTATGATTATAAATAAGTCCCTTTTATAAATGTGCTAATACTACATGATCTAAGAGTGCAGTTGTGTAACCAGGAAAATTCATTACAGTTTTTACATGAAGTCTGTTTTGTTGAACTTATCCACTGTTCACTGATAGAGGCTTGAGTGTGAAACTGGCAATTGCAATGCTGAGGCTATAATAGCAATTGTCGTCCTGGCCATCGTATCATAACTGTTCACATGAATTGAGGTCCAAAGCCATTTTATGGTTTTTAAATGGAACCATCCTCAGTAATCTCAATTATCGTTAGGATGCACCATGTGGAGCCATCCTAAGCAGCAACACTTAACTTCCAATTGATGAGAACTTCAACCAGATGTAGGGCATCAGGATGGATCAGGCAGGTCCGGAGAGCTTAAGGGGTCAGGATCACTGGTATCTCAGGAGTGTCATGTGTAGCTCAACAGAAAGAGAGAGGGAAAGAGAGGGAGAGATTATTAGATATGGTTATTGTCCCGTAATGGTTCAGGACTCCAATGTACTTTGGTTGAGTGCAAGCAGGGACTATAGCAAGACTAGCTATGATAGCATAACTAAAGGCATAGGCAGAAGGAAACATAGACCTGAGGACTCTCTGGGACATAAGACAGCCACTCCACCATAAAGAAACTGAACTGGGGGGGTGACAGCATCCAAACATCCCAGTTCACTACAACACTCAATGCCTATGATGCCCTATAGATCTGCTCCTTTACCTAAAGAAAAACTATTCACAAAAAGCTTGAGTAAACAAATATGTTTTCAGCCTGGACTTAAACACTGAAACTGTGTCTGAGTCCCGACCACTAATTGGAAGGATATTCCATGACTGTGGGGCTTTGTAAGAGAAAGATCTTCCTCCTGTTGTAGCCTTCACTATTTAAGGTACTAACAAATGGCCTGCACCTTTTGATCTAAGTAGGCATGGCAGATCATAAAAGACCAAAAGTTTGCTCAGGTACTGTGGTCCGAGACCATTCAGTGCTTTATAGGTCAATAGTAGTACTTTATAATCAGTGTGAAATTTTACTGTAAGCCAGTGCAGTGTGGATAAGATAAGGTTGATGTGGTCATATCTTCTGGTTCTAGTAAGAACTCTTGCAGCTGCATTCTGGACTAACTGGATCTTGTTTATGCTCCTACTGGAACATATAGACAGTAAGGTATTACAATACATCTAGTCTAGAGGTGACAAATGCATGAACTAATATTTCTGCATCATGTAGTGACATTATATTTCTTATCTTAGCAATATTTCTGAGATGAAAGAAGGCTATCCTAGTAATATTATCTACATGAGTGCCAAATGAAAGACTGGGGTCAATAATCGCACCAAGTTCTTTTACTGCTGCACATAATGAAACAGTAAGGCAGGGCTCCACGGTAGCATTTTTTTAATTACAAAAATGTAGGAGCACAGTCAAAAATTTAGGAGCACGATTGAAGCTTAGATTTTTTTTAAAGAGATGGTAATGTTAACGTGCCACAATATAATGTACAAGTTGGCATGAGAAAACCTGAGCTTGTCAGTTATGACAGAATTTAGGAACATAGTGTGAGCTATGACAAATTAATTTACCTTCTGATAAACTAAATTCAATATTTCCAGCTAATTTTGCAGACTGTATACAAAAAACAACAACCGTTAACCTGTTCCACCTTGTAAACAAATAGTAAAAACCTCAAAGTTGCTCTTAAATATATTTAAAGCTACACTATTAGCCATTTTCCCAATTCTCCAAAGCCAATTCTCAAACCGCTCTGTGTTTATTGTGTACATCTCTGAATATAGGATATATAATATATATCCTAATATAATATATAATCTCATATAGAATGTGATTGAGTGAGTTTATTTACCCGCCAGATGCAAAGCGCTTTAGTTTAATGATGTTCATTACTGATGCTCCGATCAGGATTTTTACAGCCGATACTGATTTCTTGTCATCTTGATCAACTGAAACCGATCCAGATACCAATAATTTTTTTTGTTTAAGCTTTAATCAGGAGGTCCATCATAACCATTTCAATGTAAGCTCTCTTCTCATGGTCACTGTTAATTTAATTAAAATAATAGCAATGATAAATACTGTTGGTTAACTGAGAAATAAACAAGCATAAAATATTTATTTTTAAATATCTTAAACAATAAAGAGGCCTAATTAAAAGTAGACTAATATAAACATTATCCATATTAGGAAAAAGAAGGCAAATAGCCTTCTAAGGAAATTGCCTACTAAGATATTCAAATTGATATTAAATGCAACCTATAGTAATTAAACATTATTTCATTTCTCATTTTATTTATATTTTATGACTTTATTATAGTATCTATTTTTTATACTAAATTATTTATTTATAACTAAGAACATGTTCTGTCTTTACATTTTTATTTTTGTTTGTTTGTTTGTTTATCAGTTGTTCCTTTTAGATTGGTTCCCTCAGTATAGTGTTGCCATGTCTGCTGATAATATTGTGTTTTTTGGTGATTAAATCAAAACATGAAAACTGGAGTTGACTTTTCTAGTGATATCTGGCAACCGTGAGCTTAAATGAAGTGAATGCGCTGTTTATTAGAGTTGGTGAAGGGAGAACTGCTGCGTACTGTATGTTTACAGTCTGAACAGTTGCTACTCTTGATTATGATTAGTGAGAAATTATTTAATAAAGAAGTTTGAATTAAACCCACCTTGTAGCGTTAGCATTATTATTAATTTACTCGCACCCGGTGCCGCTATGTCTACACGAGCAGGTCACAGTCACAGGTTCAGGTCTTTCTGCCTGATCAATAAAAGATGGTGGTTTGTGAGATCGGTGATTTGAGAGAAGCAGATTATACAGAGTTACTCTTGTCATCATAATGACTTCTTTGCAGTATTTGCACACTTGTTCGGGTCACTAAGGTGACGAAAAGCAGTGCTCAAGTAGCTGTTGCTGATTTTGATAAAGAAATTAATTAAATTAGTGTCTCTAAGGTGAGTAAAACATTCTAATCATTGATCTTATATTGCTATATTATCATCTAAAGAGTTAGTTATAAAACTGTCTGGTTTTAAATTAATAGTCTGAATTTTTTTGTGTAATATTTTCAATTGTGCCAGTGGATAAAATGTATGAAATCATCACTGCTATGTAATGATTGTCTGCATGTTTCTGTGGTTTCTACTACTGGTCGCCATAGTAACATTTATCAGTGGGTGGCACAACTAACATTCGGCTTTTGACAACAAACCAGTTTTTTTTCCACTAATATTAAACATACTGGAAGGAGAGTGTTTGAATATAAAATTTACTGTCGTTGGAAATCGCCAGCTCTCATTGAAGATAAATTGTCTCCAGTTACTTTGATGCTGGGAGTCGCTGTATATGTGAATGTACCTTTAGCCATTGCATGTGTCTTGTATCTGATTTGTATCCTGATAATGTTTGAACCGCATTCATTGTAATGAAATGCGTCTGTAGTCAGACAGAAATCTCCTAGCTGTATTGTGCACTAATACACAAATCAGATCGTTACATTTGAACACCAACATTCAGGAAATGACTAAGTGTAAATGGGGCTATCAAGTGGACGCAGGTGCTTCTTGGGATGTGAAAGCACTTTTGGTAGTAATAATAAATGCATTTTATAGGTCCCCGTTGGTTTTAGTGAAGGAAATAGACTTGACCCGACACATCAGGTCTTTGGTTCAAGCCACTGTTCTGCAAAATAGAAATGAAATGCTGCTTCTCTTATATTCATTGATTCCATATACCTCCATATGGCCACACAGACACACTCCACACCTCTTAGTAATACTTTGTCATGGATAGTGGATTGTCTGGGTTGTTCCCTTGAGGCGTTGCAGGGATGTGATGTGGATCTGTATAGCAGGGCCAGAGCTGAGCTTTAACTGATTCAACATGATGTTCTGTTTGATCTTTTCCAGCCCTCCACTTTAACCTCCCTGAAACTGCTACTAACTGTGCATACTGAACACACACACACACACACACACACACACCTTAGCACAGGGCTCAGGACACAAGCATCGCTTTTCCAGCTCATACTGTTTATTATCATGCATGCTTATAGCCCAGAGAAAAAACTCTGTGTGTGTGTGTGTGTGTGTGTGTGTGTGTGTGTGTGTGTGTGTGTGTGTGTGTGTGTGTGTGTGTGTGTGTGTGTGTGTGTGTGTGTGTGTGTACATGTGTGCATGTGCGTTTGTGCGTTGATGAGAAAGGTCATGAGAATCTCTTTAGAAAGGTTCCTGAATTAGGCTTGCTGAAGGCATCAGAATGATTATGGGTACTATGCATAATGTATTATATATATATATATATATATATATATATATATATATATATATATATATATATATATATATATATGATTAAATTATTACATTATTTCAGATAAATAAGTGATAGGATTATTTAGTTAGGAATTTTGCAAACATATTCATGTGATGACTCACTCACTCATGCACTTATTCACTCACTCAGTCAGTAACACACTCACTAACTCACTCACTCTCACTCACTCAGTCACTCACTTTCTCAGTCACACATGCACTCGCTCACTCACTCACGCACTCACTCACTCAATCACTCACTCACGCTTGCACTCACTCACTCAGTCCCTAACCCACTCACTCACTCAGTCATTCAAGCACTTATTCACGCACTCACTCATGCACTCACTCAGTCACTAACGCGGTCACACTCACTCAGGCACTAATACACTCACTCACCCAGTCACTAACGCACTTATTCATGACACACTCACTCAGT
The DNA here is from genome assembly GCF_001660625.3 of Ictalurus punctatus. Taxonomy (NCBI): domain Eukaryota; kingdom Metazoa; phylum Chordata; class Actinopteri; order Siluriformes; family Ictaluridae; genus Ictalurus; species Ictalurus punctatus. Next base: position 14,794,575 of record NC_030421.2, read on the forward strand.
CACTCACTCACGTGCTCACTCGCACACTCACTCACTCAGTCACTAACGCACTCACACTCACTCAGTCCCTAACACACTCACTCGCACACTCACTCAGTCACTCATCCAGTGACTAACGTGCTCACTCAGTCACTAACACACTCACTCACACTCACTCACTCAGTCATTAATGCACTCACTCATTCTCATGCACTCATTCTCACTCACACATTCAGTCACTAACACACTTACTCACTCAGACACTAATGCACTTACTGACGCACGCACTCACTCAGTCACTAATGCACTCACACTCAGTCACTAATGCACTCACTCAGTCCCTTACCCACTCACTCACTCAGTTACTAACACACTCACTCACTAGTGACTAACACACTTACACTCAGTCACTCACTCAGTCACTAACGCACTCTCTCACCAGTCACTAAGGCACACTCACACACACTAACACACTCAGTAACGCAATCTCTTGCTCACTCCACTCACTAACACTCACGCACTCACTCAGTCACTAACGCAATCACTCTCTCATGCACTCACTCACTCATGCACTCACTCACACACTCACTCAGTCCCTAACGCTTGCACTCACTCACTCAGTCCCTAACGCACTCACTCACACAGTCATTCAAGCACTTATTCACACACTCACTCATGCACTCACTCAGTCACTAATGCGGCCACACTCACTCAGGCACTAATACACTCACTCACACTCACCCAGTCACTAACGCACTTATTCATGACACACTCACTCAGTCACTCACTCAGTCACTCACTCACGTGCTCACTCGCACACTCACTCACTCAGTCATTAATGCACTCACTCATTCTCACGCACTCATTCTCACTCACACACTCAGTCACTGACACACTTACTCAGACACTAATGCACTTACTGACGCACGCACTCACTCAGTCACTAATGCACTCACTCAGTCCCTTACCCACTCACTCACTCAGTTACTAACACACTCACTCACTTAGTCACTAACACAATCACACTCACTCACTCACTCAGTCACTAACACAATCACACTCACTCACTAACTCACTCAGTCACTCAGGCACTAATACACTCACTCACACTCACCCAGTCACTAACGCACTTATTCATGACACACTCACTCAGTCACTCACTCATTCACTCACTCACGTGCTCACTCGCACACTCACTCACTCAGTCACTAACGCACTCACTCAGTCACTAACACACTCACTCACACTCGCACTCACTCAGTCATTAATGCACTCACTCATTCTCACGCACTCATTCTCACTCACACACTCAGTCACTAACACACTTACTCACTCAGACACTAATGCACTTACTGACGCACTCACACTCAGTCACTAATGCACTCACTCAGTCCCTTACCCACTCACTCACTCAGTTACTAACACACTCACTCACTAGTCACTAACACACTTACACTCAGTCACTAACGCACTCTCTCACCAGTCACTAAGGCACACTCACACTCACTAACACACTCAGTAACGCAATCTCTTGCTCACTCCACTCACTAACACTCACGCACTCACTCAGTCACTAACGCAATCACTCTCTCATGCACTCACTCACTCATGCACTCACTCACACACTCACTCAGTCCCTAACGCTTGCACTCACTCACTCAGTCCCTAACGCACTCACTCACTCAGTCATTCAAGCACTTATTCACACACTCACTCATGCACTCACTCAGTCACTAACGCGGTCACACTCACTCAGGCACTAATACACTCACTCACACTCACCCAGTTACTAACGCACTTATTCATGACACACTCACTCAGTCACTCACTCAGTCACTCACTCACGTGCTCACTCGCACACTCACTCACTCAGTCATTAATGCACTCACTCATTCTCACGCACTCATTCTCACTCACACACTCAGTCACTGACACACTTACTCAGACACTAATGCACTTACTGACGCACGCACTCACTCAGTCACTAATGCACTCACTCAGTCCCTTACTCACTCACTCACTCAGTTACTAACACACTCACTCACTCAGTCACTAACACAATCACACTCACTCACTCACTCAGTCGCTAAGACAATCACACTCACTCACTAACTCACTCAGTCACTCAGGCACTAATACACTCACTCACACTCACCCAGTCACTAACGCACTTATTCATGACACACTCACTCAATCACTCACTCAGTCACTCACTCATTCACTCACTGACGTGCTCACTCGCACACTCACTCACTCAGTCACTAACGCACTCACTCAGTCACTAACACACACTCACACTCACTCAGTCATTAATGCACTCACTCATTCTCACGCACTCATTCTCTCTCACACACTCAGTCACTAACACACGTACTCACTCAGTCACTAATGCACTCACACTCAGTCACTAATGCACTCACTCAGTCCCTTACCCACTCACTCACTCAGTTACTAACACACTCACTCACTCAGTCACTAACACACTTACACTCAGTCACTCAGTCACTAACGCACTCTCTCACCAGTCACTAAACGCACGCACACACTCACACTCACTAACACACTCAGTAACGCAATCTCTTGCTCACTCACTCACTAACACTCACACACTCACTCAGTCACTAATGCAATCACTCTCTCATGCACTCACTCACTCATGCACTCACTCACACACTCACTCAGTCCTGAACGCTTGCACTCACTCACTCAGTCCCTAACCCACTCACTCACTCAGTCATTCAAGCACTTATTCACGCACTCACTCATGCACTCACTCAGTCACTAACGCGGTCACACTCACTCAGGCACTAATACACTCACTCACCCAGTCACTAACGCACTTTTTCATGACACACTCACTCAGTCACTCACTCAGTCACTCACTCACGTGATCACTCGCACACTCACTCAATCAGTCACTAACGCACTCACACTCACTCAGTCCCTAACACACTCACCCGCACACTCACTCAGTCACTCATCCAGTGACTAACGTGCTCACTCAGTCACTAACACACTCACTCACACTCACTCACTCAGTCATTAATGCACTCACTCATTCTCATGCACTCATTCTCACTCACACACTCAGTCACTAACACACTTACTCACTCAGACACTAATGCACTTACTGACGCACGCACTCACTCAGTCACTAATGCACTCACACTCAGTCACTAATGCACTCACTCAGTCCCTTACCCACTCACTCACTCAGTTACTAACACACTCACTCACTCAGTCACTAACACAATCACACTCACTCACTCACTCAGTCACTAACACAATCACACTCACTCACTCACTCACTCAGTCACTCAGTCACTAACACACTCACTCACTCAGTCACTAATGCACTCACACTCACTCACTCATTCAGTCACTAACAGACTCACACACTCAGTCACTAATGCACTCACACTCACTCGCTCACTCAGTCACTAACGCACTCACTCAGTCACTAACGCACTCACTCAGTCACTAACACACTTATTCACACACTCAGTCACTAACTTACTCACTCACTAACACACTCATACTCACTCAGTCACTCACACTCACTCAGTCCCTAATGCACTCACTCACTCACCCACTCACTAAGTCATCACACGCTCACTCAGTCAGTCACTCCTCCAGTGACTAACACACTCACTCACATTCACACACTCAGTCCCTAATGCACTCACTGACTTACTCACTCACTCACTCACATTCGTATTAATGCACTCACTCATTCTCACTCACTCGTTCTCATTCACTAACACACTCACTCATTCACTCACTGACCTAGTCACTAACACACTCACTCTGTCACTAACTCACTCACTCCGTAACTAACACACTCAGTCACGCTCTCACTAACGCACTCACTCACTCAATCACTAACACACTCACTCAGTCACTAATGCAATTACTGACTCACGCACTCACACTCACTTACACACTCACTCACTAACGCACTCACTCAGTTACTAATGCACTCACACTCAGTCACTCACACACTTACTCATTGTGTCTTAGTCACAGTGAGTAAGTGTGTGAGTGATTGAGTGTGAGTGCATTAGTCACTTACTCATTCACTTCAATCAGGTCTGGCAACAAGGAAACCAAAGTGCTCACCAGTGAATTATTGCATGAACACAAATGAAAGATTGTACACACCCTTTTTAGTTTACATTTTACTTCATACATATGAGAGCATTTTCACGTTATTGTGTTCAACAAATCCAAATTTTCTCAGCACTTTTAACATTAGATTAGGAACTATCTATTTATTTATTTCTTTATTAAATGGGGCTCCTTGGTGTGATTGTGTGACAATGATTTTACATGTATATGTGTGTGTGTGTGTGTGTGTGTGTGTGTGTGTGTGTGTGTGTGTGTGTGTGTGTGTGTGTGTGTGTTTATGTTTTTACCAAAAGAGGTAAAAAACATACTCCAAAGTACTAAAATCACCTGTGTTATTCACCCATTATAATGCATTAGGTTGCCATTTTGTGTGTGTCTGTTTTACAACCCCTCACATCCTGCTTAATTCACACCACACCTGGTGACACATTTTCCCTCATTTGTTCCTCTGCTCCATCGTTTCATGTAGACATCTCCGCTCCATCCATCCCTGCTCTCTGTGCCATCTGAAATTACACAGGTCACAGGAGGAGGAGAGGAGAGACAGCTAGTGCCATAAATACTGAAGAGGGAGGATTGTGAAACGTGTGTGCGTGCGTGCGTGCATGTGTCTATGCGTGTAAGGAGAGAGAGGTAGACGCTAGCTAAGGTTTAATTTACCATACGTCTTGGTCTGAAGGATATAGAACTGCCAATGTTAGCTTGAATCACACTTGCTCATCAGCAGCAGTAGATAACTGAGAAATATACTTCAAAATCTATCATCCATTTTCTATATGATCATTTATCTTTGTTTTTGCCTGTGCAGTCTTCCTTGAGTTGCAATGAGCCTCGCGGATGTTGTAAACCTTCTTTCCTTTTTTTCATTCTAGTGTCTTAGAACATAAGTTATAAGATGGTTAACTTGCAGTAATTAAACCAGTGTTTAATTACTTCGCCAGTCAATTCTCAGCAAGTCTTTGACAGGTAGTAAAAAAAAAAAACACTTTAATCTTCTGAACAATGACCTGTTTTGCATTTTTCGGCATATCAGCTCATAACAAGAAATGAGCTAACAATATGCTGATACCAACTCCAGTCAGAAAGGAAGTGGCCTGTGTTTATCTTCCTCAGTAATGCCCCCTTCCTGCTTTTATGCCACTGAGCCACTTCTGACTGCCATTGTTCAGCCACAATGGCATGGGACAGCTGTTGGTGTGGTCTCCCAGAATGCCAGGTTTAAGGCTGGATATGAAAGCAAGCAATGATTTAACAGACAGATCTCTAGAATACAACACCTGTAGAAACAATCACCATGCAGCAATGAGTTACCAATTAGATGATTGAGAACTTCCTTATTCTGATCATATCAGCTGATACAATACAATGAGTATAATTGTGAGGAGAGGTGGGACGCTTTATGCCCCAGAATGACCGTGTTTCCTTCTTGTGCTCGCATTTAGACCTGCTGGAGTCCCCGCTTGCACTCTGATCACATTATACACCATTTTAATCCACTGTAGAATGAAGGCATGCATAATAACCTGTTCTCTCTCTCTGTTGAGCTGTTGATTAAATGCAATTTTTTTGTGGTGTTAATTCAGTGGTGGAGGTGCTAGAATCAATGCAAGATTGTTGGGCTAGTTGTGGTGGCTCAGTGGTTAGGATTTTGAGTTACAGAACAGAACTGCCATGGTTGGGTCCTTGAGTATGCCTTTCAGCAACAAGCCCTGTTCCTGGAGATCTACCTTCCTGGATACTTTAGCTTCAACCATAATCCTGCACACCTGACCATCCAGTCAGTGCCTTAAGAAGTTCTTGATCAACTAAAACAGGTGTGCTAAATTTTGGTTGGAGATGAAACCTGCAGGAAGGTAGAGGGTTGGTTACCACGACATTATACTATGCATGCTATTATAGTTGTTTACCGTAAATCTTACAACACTTAGAAGAGGGTGGATCTAATTTTACAACAGATGAGGATGGTTTCTCTTTTGTGTCTGAGGCGTACTTCGAGGCCTTCAAGGGTATTGCCCGCCGGGAGGGGTGGGGCCGTGATGACTGGCCTCGCGCCCTCGGCCCGCTGCTCACGGGAGAGGCGTGGACGGCCTACTATGCCCTCGAGCCAGAGAAGGCTGCCGACTACGCAGCAATGAAGGAGGGAGTCCTGGCATGGTGTGGGCGAACCCCCTACCAGGCAGCGACAGAGTTCCATCGCTGGGCTTATCGACCGGGGGCCCGACCACGCAGACAGCTGAACACCCTCATTCGGATAACTAAAAGGTGGCTCCGGCCGGATCAGCATACCGCCGTGGAGGTGGCAGAAAAAGTGGCTGCGGACCGGTTCCTGAGGGCATTACCCAGCACAGAACGCCAGGCCATAGGGGCGCAAGCACCGACAACGCCCCAGGAGCTCCTAACCACCCTGGAGCGAGCCATGGCCACCCTTGAGCTCAGCCAAGGTGAGCAGCAGCTCCCCGACCGGCCCTTTGGTGCCCCTGGCCCCCGGTCCGACCGTCGGCCCCGTCCCGGCACCTGGAGGACTCGCCAGAGGTCGCCCGTTCGTGTAACCCCCGTGGACGAGCCCATGCCTACAGAGCCGGAGATGGAACCTGCCCAACCGCTTCCGAAGCCATGGTTAGCGGGCTGCGCCCTCCATCTACAACAGCCGCCGGAGGCCCCCTCCCTGACGGTGTGGGTCGAGGGGAACCCAGTAATCGCCCTGCTGGACACCGGGAGCACGGTGACCCTCGCCCGGCCCTCCATCCTACCCAAGGGGCCTTGCCCGGGGGGGGTTCTCACCGTAACCTGCGTCTATGGGGACACCCGGGAAGTTCCCGCAGCTGAGGTCCAGATCCAGGGCAAAGCCGGGGCCTGGCCCCTCCAGGTGGGCCTGATCCCCGAGCTCCCGGTGCCCCTGCTCCTTGGATGGGACTGGCCAGGATTCCCGATGGGACTGACAGCCGAGCCCCACAGGCTGCGGCAACGCACAAAGAGGTTCCGGGCCCGGCAGACCTACCTGGCCCAGGACGACGGAGACCCCTCCACGGAATGTAAGGCCCCCCAACCCACTAACCCTCTGTGGTCTGTCTTTCACCAGGTGAACCGGGAGGGGAAGTTCGGACGGGAGCAGAAGGAGGACGACCGCCTGAAGCACTGCTGGGCCCAGGTGCGAGTGATAGAGGGGGTCGACCAGAACCCGGACCTGAGACTCCCTACTTCGTACTTTCTCGTCCGGAACGGTCTCCTCTATCAGCGGGCCTGCCGGTGGACCTACTGGTTGTGCCCAAACCAAAGACGCCAACTGTAATGCATCTGGCTCATACCCATCCACTCGGCGGCCACCTGGGGCCACGGAACACCCTGGAGAAGCTGAGGGATCGCTTTGTGTGGCCCGGGATGGACGCGGAGGTCCGGGCCTTCTGCCAGCAATGCCCACAGTGCCGGCGCACTGCCCCACGGAGGCCCCCCACCGGCGCCTCTTATCCCTCTGCCCATTATCAGCGTCCCGTTCAAGCGAGTGGGCATGGACCTCGTGGGCCCCCTACCCAAGTCTGCCCAGGGCCATGAGTACATCTTGGTCATTGTTGATTACGCCACCCAGTACCCCGAGGCGGTGCCGCTGCGCAAAGCCACCTCCCAGAACATTTCCAGGGAGCTGGTACTCCTGTTCAGTCGGGTGGGGATTCCAAAGGACGTGCTGACCGACCAAGGTACGCCTTTTGTGTCTAAATTAATGGCCGATTTGTGTCGACTGTTACAGGTGAAGCACCTTAAGACGTCGGTCTACCACCCGCAAACCGACGGGCTGGTCGAGATGTTTAACCAGACGCTCAAACGGATGCTGCACCGGGTGGTGGACGAGGAGGGGAGGAACTGGGACCTCCTCCTCCCCTACATGCTTTTCACAGTCTGAGAGTGCCCCCAGGCGTCCACGGGCTTCACCCCATTTGAGCTCCTGTTTGGGCGGCGCCCGCAGGGACTGTTGGACATGGCTCGCGAAGCCTGGGAGGAGCAACCGTCCCCCTTCTGCTCAGTCATCGAATATGTGCAGGAGATGCAAGCGAGGATCGACCGTGTAGCTCCAATAGTCCGGGAGCACATGCACGCCGCACAGGAGGAGCAGAGAAAGGTATACAACCGCCCAGCGCAGCCCCGAGAATTCCAGCCAGGGGATCGGGTCCTCCTGTTAGTGCCCAGCAGTGCCTGTAAGTTCCTGGCCCAGTGGCAAGGCCCATATACAGTCCTCGAGCGCCGGGGCCCGGTCAACTACTGCCTGCAACAGCCCGGTAAGCATGCGGAGGAGAAGCTCTACCACGTGAACCTGCTAAAGAAGTGGGTAGAACCGGCCCCAGTAGTATCGGCGTACGCGGCCCGGGACACGGACCATGGCATACCTTGGTCGGTTTGGGGGAGGACCTTACCCCCGCCCAGAGACAGGAGCTCACTGAGTTGATAGACCAATTCTCTGATGTGTTTTCGGCCTCCCCAGGGATGACCCAGCTGGTCCACCACGAGATCAAAACACCTCCCGGCGTAGTGGTGAGACAAAGGCCCTACCGTGTCCCAGAGGCCCGACGCAAAGCCATCGAGGAAGAAATTAGTCGAATGCTGCGGGACCACATCATAGAGGAGTCCAGCAGCCCCTGGTCCAGCCCCATCGTCGTCGTGCCGAAGCCGGACGGGAGCATGCAGCTGTGCAACGACTTCCGGAGGCTGAACCAGGTATCGGAGTTCGACAGCTACCCCCTCCCCCGAGTGGACGACCTCGTCGAGAGACTGGGGAGGGCCCGGTTCATATCTACCTTGGACCTGACCAAAGGCTACTGGCAAGTGGCGCTAGCGCTGGAGGCAAGACCCAAGACGGCCTTTAGCACGGCCACCGGCCACTGGCAGTACCGGGTTCTCCCCTTTGGGCTACGCGGGGCACCCGCCATGTTCCAGAGGTTGATGGACATCCTCCTGCGGCCCCACCGCACATTTGCAGCTGCCTACCTGGACGACGTAGTCATCCACTCCTCCACATGGGCCGACCACCTGTTTCATCTAAGGGAGGTCCTGAAGGCGCTCCGGGAGGCCGGCCTAACGGCCAACCCCAAGAAGTGCCACCTAGGGCTGAATGAGGCCCAGTACCTGGGATACCGCATTGGCCAGGGAATGCTGAAGCCACAGACAAAGAAAATCGAGGCCGTAAAGGACTACCCTCGACCAACATCGAAGAAACAGGTACGTGCCTTCATGGGGTTGGCGGGGTACTACCGGAGGTTCGTGCCTAACTTCTCTGCTGTAGCTTCCCCCCTCTCAGATCTCACAAAGAAGGGCCAGCCAGACCGGGTCAGGTGGTCAGCTGATGCAGAGAGGGCCTTCCAAGCCCTGAAAGGTGCCCTCACCAGCGCGCCGGTACTGCGCAACCCGGACTTTGACCTCCCATTCACCGTGCACACTGATGCGTCCGAGACCGGGCTTGACGCCATCCTCTCGCAAACCTTCAACGGAGAAGAACACCCAGTCCTCTATATCAGCCGGAAGTTGTCCCCCGCTGAGAGGAAATACGCAGCCGTCGAGCGAGAGGCCCTGGCAATAAAGTGGGCCATCGAGGAGCTGCGGTACTACCTGGCTGGCCGGCACTTCATCCTCGTAACGGACCACGCCCCCCTACAGTGGATGGCCAAAGCCAAAGACACAAACGCCCGGGTAACACGCTGGTTTCTCGCCTTACAAGATTTCTCGTTTCAGGTTAAACACTGGGCGGGGGCCCAACATGGTAACGCAGATGGGCTCTCACGACGAGACGCACTCTGGGCCCACCACCGAGCGGCAGTAGGCTCGGAGCTGAGGGGGGGTACTGTCGCGACGGACCGACAGCCGGCGCACATAATAAGAAAGTCGCTCCTTCCCCAACTGCCGCACCGGCACGAAGCGGACAGCCTCATGCCAACCACACCATCAGCCGGAAGGACCGTCACGGTTGGGCGGGACCGTTGACGCAACACAGGCCGGCGATTGGGGAGTCCGTCGGGAAAATTCCACCACTCAGGCGCCGGCGGAGGAGGATAAAAGGACGCGCTTCCGGCCATACGGGAGAAACGAAGGCGGCTAAGAGACAGACTCCGTGCGTGCTCTTCAGCGGCATATAGGCGCGCCAACATTGAGCACGACAGTATACTCTATCCAATCGCTAATCTCTCTGTCTTTCTCTCTCTCTCTCTCCTTCTCTCCCCGAAGGTGCGAGTGCGGACGAGACCGCCGGGTGGTGAGATCGCATTCAACGGTGGATGACGGCATGGGAGACCTGCGCCCACGTATCGGGAACCCGACACGCCCTTGAGAAGGTCACAACGCCAGCCACACCCCCACGAAACCCCACGCACTCTCACACCCTCACCTCCTCACGACAGACAGCTCACACTTGGACAAATAAAACACCCATTTTGACCGCAACCTGTCTCTTGTGGGTCTGTGCTCCGCCCTTCCCCCGGGCTAATTCCCTACATGTCTAATGATGTTTTTCCTTGATGCTGTAACCTCTGATTCGCTTATTAAAGATATAAATCCACATCTGGATTTCTATAAAATTCCCTTTGTGACAGTGTCTCTTGTTAAAAGTGCTTTACATATAAAGCAACTACTTGAACTGAATGTTCTTTTAAGATGCATGGCCACCCCCTCATCAGACAGCGTGCCTCATCAGCGTTATCTCTATTTAAAGCGTTATCCATTTTTGGAGTGTAACGGGAGCTCATTTTTGGTGTTGTGATTATCAGGTTGTAATTAAAGTGAAATGGGGTGTCTATGGGGATAGCAATGGGTTTTTTTTTGTTTGTTTCTCCAAGACTCTAAGGCTGTGGGTAATGTGTTGTAAAACCACATTGAGGTGAAGCTCAGGGGTGATTGGCCTGCTTCAAAAATTTTCCCTTTTGTCTTTTTCCCTTTTTACTACCTTTTTCATATTCTCAAACCACTTCCAGCACTGTTATCCTCGACATTCATTCATTCCTACCAATGGCAGAAACAATAGTCTGATCAGTGTAACTTCATCTCATCCCAGCAGTCTGGCAACCCCACCATTGAAATACTCCATCAAGCAAATCCATAAAACACTGGGATAATGCCTAGATTTTGAGAACGGCTGTGTCCCTGCATTATTAAATGCCTCAGATCTACCTCCTATCGTTAAAATGAAATAAAAAAAAGGGAAGAAAATGGAGGGGGAAAATTGTCGGTCGGAGAGAGAACGAGGGAGATGGAGCTTAATTGAAGCTTGATTATGGGCCCTTGGGAGGTTACAGTTTATTAATATGTCACTTCCAATAAAGACGCTCCAACATTCGGATTTGCCGTCGCCTTGGAAACCGCGTTCATGTTTTTTCTTTCCTCCCTCGGGTGGAAGGAGAGGTTAGCGACATGGAGATTCCACTGCTGAGGCTGGTCTTTTACACTGCCCCATCTTTTTTCCTCTCATGTGAGGAATCGATGCAGCCCGTCTCCCTTTTCCCTCCTCTCGGTTCCCCAGTCGCCTGAGGAGCAGAAGTGCTTTGTGTTCATCTTTCATTATGGAAATGGATTTGGCACTGCTGCATCTTCTGCAAAATGGATTTGACAAGGAGCAGAGGTGCGGTTAAATATTTAGCATCAACACAACCGCATGAATGCTTATGGGTTCTGATGTCATCAGACCCCCAAAAACTCATTAAGTTTGCTTGGAAGTAATATATTATACTATAAAAAAATATATATATTTTTTTAAAAACGTGACACTCCAGTGAGAAGTATTTGTTATTATGTAGTTTGGATTCCATGTCCACATTAGAAAAGGTACTTTTGTGAAGTTATTTCCAATTTTGTTCTTGTAGGAAAGCTTTATTTCCCCTTCATTTTATTTCGTACTGATGGATCTTCCTATTTATATGATACTTATTATTTTCCTTTATTTCCTTGTAATCTATATGCAGTCCAACATAACCTAAGATTGTTACATGCTAAACCATAATTACAGATTTTAGATATAAGCAGTGGAAACGTTAACCTTAATAGTCTGAGCTCCATTTGTTTCTGTTTCCTGCAGAACATATTTCAATAGTCCACTATATTCTAAAACGCATATTTTGTTATCTACTGCTGCATAAAAGTGTTTTCACATCTTCAGCTATAAGCACATGACTTTATGCAGTAAAATTCCACTTCCACTCCAATTACCCCCTCTCTTTTCCATGTCAGTATTGTAATATCTGATATGTCACTCCTGACCTGTTTGGCTAACTTCATTTGCATGCAGCCTAATAATCCATTAATAATTTGATTGATAGCTCAGTCAGAATGAAAAAAAAAAATAAATATGAACACAACTAAATCAGGACATGTTGTAGGCAATCCAAATGAAATTTCCATCCAAATGAATCAGGTGGATAATCTGTTTTGTGTGTAAATGTGGGTGTGTAAATAATATTTCAAACCCAAATGATGTGTGACATTTTTCCCCTTCACCTTTTTCAGTAAGGACATGTGAGGTTGGTTTGTTAAGGCTAAAAATGCAAGCAGAGCAATTGAGAACTCTGTAAAGGCTGTTTTACACTGTGCAACAAAGTTTATTTCATGTCACGCTGTATAAGATGATCCTAATAAAATCTTGATCCAATTCTGTGGCAGCAAAGCCTATGCAATATCAGTTATATTCATGTGTCCTGCAAGTCAGATTTATACAATTAAGATTTTCTTAGAACAGTGATCACCAACCCTGTTCCTGGAGATCTACCTTCATGAAGACTTTAGCTCCTACCATAATTGTGCCCACCTGACCATATGATAATTTCCTTAATTAGTTATTGGTCAACTAAAACAGGTGTGTCAGATTTTGGTTGGAGATTAAACCTGCAGGAAGGTAGATCTCAAGGAAGAGATTTGGTGACCACTGTCTTAGAATATTCCCACCAGTAGTGGCTCATCCATAACGGGTGATGTATCAGCTGTTAGACAAATGTGAATCTTCATAAAGTCCTCATTCCCAAATCCATACATTTTAACTGGCTTTGAAATACTAATTTTCTTTTTTGGATAATTGGTTGAAAAAAAATGTTGCTGCTTGACATACAATTGTGCCCAAAAGTTTGCATACCCCTTGCAGAATCTGCTTAATCTTAATACTGTTAACAAAATCAGAGGGATCATAAAAATCCCATGTTATTTTTTATTTAGTACTGTCCTGAATAAGCTATTTCACATAACAGATGTTTACTTATAGTTCACAAGACAAGATAATAGCTGAATTTATAAAAATGGCCCCATTCAAAAGTTTACATACCCTTGAGTCTTAATACTGTGTGTCGTTACCTGGATCATCAACGACTGTTTTTTGTTTTGTGATAGTTGTTCATGAATCCGTTGTTTGTCCTGAGCAGTTAAACTGCCCACTGTTTTTCATAAAAATCTTCCAGGTCCTGCACATTCTTTGCTTTTCCAGCATATGCAGCATATTTGACCCCTTTCCAACAGTGGCTATATGATGTTGAGATCCATCTTTTCACACGGAGGACAACTGAAGGACTCGTAAACTATTACATAAGGTGTTCAATTACAAACATTCACTGATGCTCAAGAAGGTAACACGATATATTAAGAGCCAGGGGGGTGTAAACTTTTGAACAGGATGATTGGTGTAAATTGTAAGTATTTTGTCTTCTGGGAGACATGTAACTGTCTTATTTAGCATCTGAAGGGCAGTACTAAATGGGGAAAAAAAAAAAAAAAAAAAAAAAAAGATCTTTAAACAAAATAACAATTTACACTGATCATCCTGTTCAAAAGTTTACAAAATTTTTATGATCCCTCTTATTTTGTTAACAGTATTAAGATTTAGCAGATTCTGCAAGGGGTATGCAAACTTTTGGGCACAACTGTATAAACCAATGTTGCTTTGATATTTACCTTTCTATATGTTGTGCAATCATGAGGAAGCATGCTTACTGTCCCATTTAGCCCAACAGAGATATTATTGCACAATGTGGTCAAAAATGGGAATGCAACAAGTGCTAATAGAGGCTCACTGGGGACGAAATTACACTGCTCCGTGCTTGAGTACTTAAGTTTCAGGAGAAAGGTAGCAGCTGACAGGAAATGAAAGGAGCATGGTTTTACGCAAAATCAGGGTACTTTAAAAAATATCCTGTGGTATAATTTCTGTTAATAGCAAGAAATTTTAATTTCTGCAAACAAAGGTATACAAAGTGTCTATGATGTAAAGAACCATTACCGTTGTAAGATACAGGATATTACATAGATTGGGAGTGGGAATGGTGGATTATGAACTGTGGTTATGAAGTGCTAATGTTCATACATCAGAAATGCACCATGGTTACTTTATTTCCAACACAAAGGCAAGTAGAAACATTCGTGTCCATTTTTCATTGCCTGATTTTTTTTTGCTCTAGTTTCAGCTCTTTTTTTTTTTTTTTTTTTTTTTTTTTTGTGGTTTTTGACATATAATTGGGCTGAAAATTTGCTGGCAACCCTTGTTAATGATGTTAGCACTTCTATGTGCACCTCACACACTGGTGACAAGAAACACACCTGCTACATTGAACACAGTTGAACAAAGGTACGTCTAAAAGCATTCAAAATGAGCTGCTAAACTGTACGCTTGATGACTGTATGTTGTTGAGTCTCAACTGGGTCACTCTAAATATTCACTAGATAGTAACCTGTTGCACAAGGCAAGTGTGACAGCCACTCGACTTAATTTTGTTGGAGTTTATGTCGTTAATAATGTCATCCTGTGTCACCACAATCTCTGGTCATAAGTCGCTCCTGATTCCTACTATGTAGTAAAGTCACAACATTTTGATATTGATGAGTTTTTATTATCATTCCAATATATTTTTCCATCCAATTGGATCTGTTTTGGAAACCTTAATGGTCCCTCTGGGTCCTGTGGTAATCTCTCAAGCTTTTATTATTGCTAATGCTAACACATCATCGCACTTGTCACTGGCGATATAAGCAGTTTTAGAATCTGCAATCAGAATGAATTCATTTGATTTGATGAAAGCAAATTAAGCTATTGCACCTCCAGTATAAGCTTTTTTTGGGGTTTATGCTCAAGACTTGTACCATCCATGTAAAGAAGGAATTACTTCAGGTAAAGTGCAGCTTTATCTTTCTTCTTGAGTGTACTACTTCAGCCACCTCCCTTTTATTCTCCTTCATGGGGTCAGTGTCAATTCCAGGCCAGCATAATAGATCCCTGAAGAGCACCTTTTCAGGCTCGAGCAGTCAATCCACACACCGTTAACCTCTGTAAAATTGCCCTCACAGCATAACAGAGAACCGGCGAGATGTTTTATTACCTTCTTCTTCTTCTTTTTGATGTGTGTACTGTAGTGTAAACATGAACCTTTGCAGTACCTCCAAAAAAGATGTTTGAATAAGCATATGTTATGTCAAGATGTGCAGCTATGAATGCTCCTTTTGAAACGCTTTGCCACCTGTTCTCATATTGCCAGTTCACTATTTTATTTCAGTATAACTTGAACCTATTAACACAAAACCTGTTGTATAACACATATACTATGTGTGTGTGTGTGTTGAGAAAAAGTGTTCTCAGAATATGAATAATTGTCATGTAATGTGAGAATTTCTAGCCTGTTAAAACATCTGCATTGACTCAAAACAGGCAGTATGTTTACTCTGGATTGGTGTAGCATACTCCCTTCCAGATGTCTCACTTGCATCTTCTTTAAAGCAGATCTGCTGGAATGTTTCAGAGGTGAGTTTCAAGTTTGACATTTCCATCATGTTTACAGACACAGCGCTCACTGCAAATTAGGGGTTGTGGCTTCCAACTTTCAAGTCAAGTGGGTTTGTATACTCATTACCTTATACTGTATACAGTACGTATACAGTCGAATCATGGTGCAGCACATAACATTGCAGTAGCATGGTACGTGTCTGAATAGTGTGAAAATAGTGTATATAAAATGTCTACATCTGTAAAACGCTGTACATTTTGAAACCAAGATAAATCAACCAGAACTTTTCCACCATTAATATGTGTTTCGAGTGAAAATTTGAGTGAACAACAAATAAAAACTTTTTAGGAGGAAAAAAGGTACATTAACCTGGTTGCAAATGACAAGATGAAAACTTACCTTAACTTACTAACCTGTGCCTCTAACCTAACATGGAGTGGGATAGGAATGTGTAGAGCACCATATTTCTAGACCCCAAGTGGCCACTGCGTGCTACAACATCGCCATCTTGGATTTAGTCAGTATTCAAAGTAAGCTCCCTAAAGGAACATTTCTTTGCTCAAAGGTTTGTCTTTGATATCTCAGGAGGTTTGATGTGGATTTGCACTTGTGGTTTATTTAGGTAACAGCTTTGTCACAAATGTTTCTCCTAAAATTCCTTAAGAGGAACAAAATGAGACAAAAAGTGACATGAGACATAACATTTTTATTTTTTATTTTTTTCAATTAAAGCAACAAACAAAACCACCACCTGGTTTCAAACCCTTTTGAATGGGCAAACTTTTTACTACTGTACCACATGGGAGATACTAAATGGTGTGTTTAAAAAAATACTTCTGTTTGCTTATTACAGATCTAAATCTATATTTATATCCAGATTTCATTAAAGCTGCTGTGTGTCTGTTCCTAAAAGTGCTATATAAATATAATTTATTTGAATTGAAAGTTATTTTTCAGATATTGACTGAGGAACTGCACAGAAAAAAATCATGATAAAATGATATTTGAGTAAAATGGAATTGGAATCTCTTCCCCAACTGCAATTAAAGCTTGATAAAAAATGTGTTTGTAAAATATTAATATAGCATTACAGGATTGAACTTTGCTCACATGCAAACATAAATAATTTAATATGGACTTTAAATAAGTAGACCCAAGTATTTAGCATATCCTATTACTTTTTCACTATACCAACAACTAAAACAGAAGTTGTAGAATAGAATTCTTGGCATATAGTGTACTTCTCTTAAGATATAGATATAATATAGATGCTTGTATATAAAAAATACATGTGTGCATTTCTCCAAGTACTTAAACTAGCATATAACAAATACACTAGTGTGCTTGAATATACCTAGACAGATAGTATATCAAATGTAAACTGTGCATCTCTCTAAATATAAATTAGTATGCTTGTAGTAAACTTGATAATATTTTTCAATGAATTTGAATGAACCCACAACTTGGTAGATCTGAGAAGAGTATGTTTGTGTGTTTTGTCTCAGGAGACAGGAGACTTAAGCAGATACCCCTTTTTTACTTCCAACTGATCTCACTGCAGTTTAGGAAAAATCATAGACATAATTATGGAGATCTCTTTTTTTGATTATTTTTTTCCCTGGGTCTTGTTCAAGATGAAACACTTGGCTTGGTGTTTCTTCCATACACAGATTAGGGACACTAACTAACACATATTATCATTTATTATGTTATAAGCACACCAGGTAACAATTCTACCATTCCACCAGATTGAAGCCACTTGCTTATCACTTCATGGTTCACTACTTCTGCAGTCATTTAGTTAAACCCTTTTGTTCTGTGTTATGTGGGGGGAAAAAAATATACCCAGCTATCTGGAATTTAAATTTTCCGCTGTGTGCTCGTCACTGAGATTGCTTGTTGCGCTAGAATGCCTTCTAATGGCATTTCTTTCCTGAACGGCGTGTCCCAGAAGTGTTTTGTCAGTGGTGTGTAATCCTTTAGTAAACGAGAGCTTATTTCATGTTCCCAAAATAGAAATCACAGTGGGCTCTATATATAGCAAGTGAGACAATCAGTGTTTGTGGGATGTTGAAATGTGTGTTTTCCATGTGGATGTGTAGGAGAGATAGGTGACCTGGGTGGCAAAGCTGTATGGGTTGGACAAGAGTTGCTGTGTGTATACGGTGAAGGGGGGGTGGGGGGTTGGTTTTATATCTTAGTGGGGACCAAATGTCTGATCCCCATGAGGAAAAATGCTTTTGCAATGCCAGACTCTGCACATGTTGGCATGTAGCATTCAATATAATGTATAAAAATATGTAGTAAAATAAATAGCTATAGAAAAGATCTTATGTATTGGATATGAACTTGCATATCTGCACATGTGTCTGTGTTGCATGCTTTTATCTGGGAGCACTGGGCATTTTGGAGATGCCTTATTACCGCTGGCTACTGGCACTGAGCTCACTTCCTGTGTGGGGGCTGCAGTCCCAGTATATTATTCCATTGGGAAATTCTCCAACAGGAAGTTTCACAATGGCTATTCCATTAGCTCCCATTAAGCCGCACCTGTCTGCCAAAGCAAGCAACCAGCAGCATTTCCTCTCTCAGTCTCAGTATATGAGAACAGCGAGTGCATAGGGAATTCACAGGGGAAGCATCCAGGCCCGTATTAGTAGCTGAAGTTCAGGGCCTTTGAGGCCCTTCATCAGGAGGAGTGATTAGTGTAAAATCACCTGCATGTGTGTGTGTGTGTAAGGTGTGAGAGTTACTGCTGTCTCAGCAGGAACAGGAAGGAAGTGTAGGCTTGGGGGAGTAAATCGTTGTAGATTGTGCTGACCAATGAAAATGCTTTAAGACTAGCATTTCCAACAGAGAATTCGAGGTTGCAAATGACAGGTCGAAGACACACACACACACACACACACACACACACACACACACACACTCACACACACACACACACACACACACATAGAATCACAGCAACAGCATTAGTCATTCTTACCACCTCTGGAGCTGCCAAACTCTAATGGATGGAATGAACAAAAAAGTTTCTTAATCTCCAGTTTTTATTGGCAAGTTTTACAATTTTGTGTGTGTGCATGTGTGTGCGCGCGTGCACACGTGCACATACCTCATTAGTTCTACTTAAATTCTATCAGTGTGGTATCTCAATTTAGTAATGTAGGAGTAGGTCCAGACTTGATGGAGCTGCATATGCACAACAGGTGCTGGATTAACACATCAAGAAAAATGGAGCATATGTCCATGTTGCCATGGTGAAGGCATCCCTCACAGTGGAATTAGTGACTACTAAAATACAGCTTCTTACTCAGATTGTTACTCATTAAAATCATCAAAATGACAAATTCACCTTCCTATTCCACTGATTTGAAAATGGAATAATGTAATAATCTTTAAAATGAAGTATTCGTTCATTTTAAATAATGGGTAACACTTTTCTCTTTCAGTCAAGTCCCCTTGACTAATTTTTTTAGCATTCACCATTCAGTAACATACAAGGGATTTAAATGACTAACATCTCAGTGTTTGTTCCATGCATGACTTAAAATAAATTCACATAAATTAGAATAATTTAATTTTTGACCTGTTATTAATTAATGACTAATCAACTAATCCATGTCACTGGCTGTTAATGTTAATCTTCAATGAATTATGTCATATTCATTCATAAACATTTATTATTAACATTAGTAATTTATTATTTTACCATTCATGTTATTATTTTTCATATGTTATTAATTATTAAGTAAATAAGAAAAAACAACACTAGCTATGTTTCCATTCATATGTTTTTATGCAAATTTTGGGATATTGCATAAAAAATGCTGGATGTAAACACCAGATGCAAATAAAATATCCAAAATACACATAAAAAACATATACACTCAATTGAAGGGGATATTTTTTTTGTCAAAAAGAAGACATGAGCATAAACTAAGATGGAAACATATTTACTGAATAAATTCCTCAATGCGCATCAAAAAATTTATTTGACTTTGCCTCAACAAATCATATTGGGTATTTGGCTCAGAAAGGTAAAAATGGCAGAAAGTGAGATGTGCCAGTTTCCCCATATGCATGTGACGGTCAGGTGTGCATAAACTTTTGGCCATAATGTGTTTGTGGCAGTCTAGAAAAAACTGTCTATCACTGTGGCTGAAATCTGGCCAACAACCAAAATATAATGAAAAACCTTGTTTAGGTGAAAATAGTTTTTTCTGACAAAAGCTTCTGTAGACTATAACTGCTGTAAGTTATTAATAATGATGGGTGTAAAGATAGACATGCAGTGCCCTCCACTAATATTGGCACCCTTGGTAAATATGAGCAAATACGGCTGTGAAAAATAATCTTTTATGTTGAACCTTTTGACATTTTGTTAAAAAAAATCACAAAAATACCCTGCTTTCATGGATATAAAACATTTGCAAACACAACACAGGTTTATCCAAAAAAAAAAAAAAAAAAAGATCTTTGTTAAATATAGGTGTGCAACAATTATTAGCACCCCTATGAATTCATATGAATACAGTATACTTCAAAAATCTATTTGAAGTATATTCCCATTGATATTTATTTATTTATTTATTTTAGTACACCTGGGGTGACTACGAAAAGGAAATTGTTCAACCATGACTTCCTGTTTCACAGGGGTATAATTATGAAGTAAAACGTAGGCCAAATTGCTTTAGTCATTCATAACAATGGGTAAGACCAGGGAATATAGCTGTGATGTGCGGCAAAAGGTTGTTGAGCTTCACAAAAAGAGAAGTGACTAGAAGAATATAGCAAAAGCATTAAAAATGCCCATTTCCACCATCACAGCAATAATTAAGAAGTTCCAGTCAACTGAAAATGTTATGAATCAACCTGGAAGAGGACACATGTCTATATTGTCTGCAGAAGTTGGTTGTGTCTTGGGGTCAGAAAGTCTCCAAAACTACAATCTGAAGTCACCTACATTTACATTTATGGTATTTGGCAGACATCACCGCAAGTTATTTGGAAGGGTTTCAAGAAAAAAGCCTCTAGTCTCATCCAAAAACAAACTCAAGCATCTTCAGTTTGCCAGACACTACTGGAACTTTAAATGGGATCGGGTTCTATGGTCAGATGAAACCAAAATAGAGCCTTTCGGCAATAAACACCAGAGGTGGTTTTGGCGCACACAGAGAGGTAGCCATATGGAAAAGTACCTCATGCCTACAGTTAAATATGGTGGTGGCTCTTTAATGTTCTGGGGCTGTTTTTCTGCCAGAAGACCTAACATTTTGTTAGGATACATGACATCATGGACTCTATCAAATATCAACAGATATTAAATGAAAACCTGACTACCTCTGCCAGAAAGATTAAAATGGGCCATGGACTGACCTTCAAGCAAGACAATAGTCCAAAACATACATCAAAATCAAGGCCCTGCCATGGCCATCCCAGTTCCCTGACTTGAAACCCATAGAAAACCTGTGGGGTGAACTGAAGAGGAGAGTCCACCAGCGTGGACCTCGAAATTTGAAGGATCTGGAGCGATTCTATATGGAGGAATGGTCTCAAATCCCTTGCCTTGTATTCGGAGATGTTATCTTAGCAAAGGGAGATAGCACAAAGTATTGCGTACAGGGGTGTTAGTAATTGTTAGCACCTATATTTAACAAAGATTTTTCTTATAAACCTGTGTTTTGTTTTCAATTGTTTGATATCCAAGAGATCAGAGTATTTTTGTGATTTTTTTTTTTTTTTAACAAAAGCTCAAAAGGTAAATTAAGACAATAAAGACAATTTTTCACAGCCTTCTTTACTCATATTTACCACAGGTGCCAATATTACTGGAGGGCACTGTTTTCATGGCATACTTATTATACTTTTCATATGTTACATGCTATTAATAATATTTAATTTATTAAATCTTTATTTAAATGCAAATTGCTTTTAGGCAATCAGTGTGTCGGTGCCTTTCAATTGAATCAGAATTGAAACTTATAGAATGTAATTTTCTTTCTTTTCCCTTTTGGGTGTAACCAGATTGTAAAATGCAAGAACGTGTGATATGAGACATGCAAGGGTGCAAGAGGTCAGCAGTGTATTATTATTATTATTTTTACACTGTCTTAGTAGTGCTGGAGAAGAACAGGTCCTTGAGGGAGTGCAGGTTTCTGCCTATAAGCCTATACAGTATGCTAGTTAAAGTCACTTAATAAACAGCTTTTGTTTGATCCCAATTTCCACTAGTGTGCTTAAAGGAGTTTCAAAGCTATATTATTGCCAAGTTAAGCATTTCATACCCAATTAACTCTCTTGCACTTAAAATCCCAAATTTGCTCTGTATTCCTTGCTCCAGATGTCAATAATACACTCAGTGCTGCGAGTGACAGCTTAATGAATATCACTTGCCAGCTTCAGGATTGGGAGCCTCCTGAATGAAAGGTTTTGACACATCCCTGAACCTTAGTCATGACATGCCTGTCAGTTTGGTGCTATCTAATACTCATACACTGCAGAAAAATGACATATTAGCAAGGGAAATACATTGAATATAGTCAAATGTATCTAGTATTTCTTTTTATAAGATTACAATAAACTGAAAATTTGATTATTAAACCCAGCTTGAAATAGTCTTGTTCTATTGGCAGATAACTTTGCTCATATTAAACATTTATTTCTAGAAAGAAACTAAATGAACTGCCAATAGAATAAGAAAACTATAAGCTTAAAAAGAGTAATAATATCCAAAAATAGGTTTAATGATCTTAAATTTGACAATATTGAAGATATTTACACTTGCTAAAATTGCATTTTTGTTTAGTGTACCTGCATAAGGAAATATTTTGTTCAAAGCTTAAAGATTAACAATTAATATCCTAATATTTGTCACATGTGCCATGTCTATATAATTTAAGCGCAGAACATGTCACTGTGCTTGTCTCGTTTGTGCCCTTCAATTCTAGTTGCCATGGTAAGTTTAACTGTGTGATCTATAACCAGTATTAATGATCAAACATTGTGAGCATTTTAATGAAAATTAATCGAGCATTCATCGTTCTTCTTTAACTTGTTTGCCAAAGCTTCTGAACAATTGACATAATGTATGGTGGCAATATTACCAAACTTGGCAAGAGAAAAATATTTTTGCTTTTTGCTGTCACCATTTCTCATTTAGTCTTCATATGAATTGGTTGGGGAAAGATCCAGTTTAACTTGAGGTTTCTAAAAATGGCACTGTCTTCATGCTAATGATCACAAGGCATAGCTTTTGCTGCTGTCTTGTCAGTGACACAGGCTATGTTAGCAAGTTTTAAAACATCATTTTATGCGTGTCAGAGTGTCAGAATGTGGTGCTTAAAAAAATATTGCATTGCTACACAAAAAAATATTCTAAATTTTGTGGCTTCTCATGAAGGCTGCCATTCACTGTGACAGCCAATGTTAGCATGGCAGTTTAATAAGCAAATATAATGACTGGAAATAGGCAGATATGGATAACCATTTGTGCCACATACACAAACAAGACCAGAGCACCTGGTATAGTGTGCATCCACAAGATAGTCCTTAAGCTTGTTGTGTCTATTTATGGTTTTATGCGCTTGAATAGAAAGTGCTTATATTGTGTTTGCTGACTGCACTTGTCTCAAGTTTCTGCATGCTCTTTTTTGGAGGGGCTTTCCACTGTGTGTTATGTGTGTGGAGGGGAGTTAATAAAATTTAGACTGAAGCAAGGCTTGAATAGGAAAAAAATTATATTTGGACCAGACCTAAGATGCTTAGCATTGACAACAGTGCCCATAGACATTCACACACATACACAGCGTTTTGTGTAATTAAAGATAAATGATGTTATTCTCTCTCCAGCATAGGGAAATGAAAGTATGTCTGCTGGTGGAGCTTTTCTGGAACATTTTGTGCTAATGATCAGCATTATTACAGTTCAGAATATAACCAGCATGAATCATGTGAAAAGCCTGCTTGTTGTAGCTGGAAAGCTAAAGATTAATTCTGGTTTTGTTATTTGAATCCACCAGTTGTGATCTATGGATTTTTTATTTGTCAGAATTTGATGCAGAAATTTGATTGTGAGCTCCAGTGTCATCACTCTAAGAATTTATTAGCATTTACTGAACAAAACAAGCTGTTTGTACTTCTGTGGGTCTTAGAAATAATCCAACATCTTGAGAAATGTCTTTCGTTACGTTACTAGAGACAAACTTACAGCTGTTTGTTTTGCTGTTCAAATGCTGCTAGGCTAGAAAGCTAGCGAAATAGCCTGCCAATCTGTACTAAGACTAAATTCAAGTCTGCACTAAGACACACTTGCACCTTTTTTATTTAAAAGGCTATTATAATATCATGCAGTTTGACTTTATGAATATTAACTACAGTATGATACTATACTGTAATATACTATATACTATACTATATAATGTACTATACTATACTATATATAGGGTTATGGGTTACTTATCGGAAGGTTATGGGTTTTATATAGGGCTATGGGTTACTTATCGGAAGACCAGGGGTTCAAGCCCCAGCACTGCCAAGCTGCCACTGTTGGGCCCTTGAGCATGGCCCTTAACCCTCTCTGCTCCAAGGGTGCTGTATCTTGGCTGACCCTGTGCTCTGACCCCAGCTTCTTGACATGCTGGGGTATGCGAAGATAACAATTTCACTGTGCTCTACTGTATATGTGACCAATAAAGACTCATTATAATTATTACCATTACTCTATATTTTAACTACATCAGAATTAGGTGCAGTTTTCAGCTGGTGTATTAACTTGATAACTAACAAGAAAGCTAGTTATCTTTCCAAGCAAGTTACTCTTGTTATTCTTACTTCATGTAACAGGAATATAATTTTTCATTAATATCCATCAGAAATGATCACCAAAAATAATTTGAAATTAATCCATGCTAGCAGCATGGATTCTTATCATTATAAGAACATTCAGTAACTACTGGACAGGTTTTAGCAAGGTTACACTGTACCATTCCAGAAAAATACAATCCTATGTTATTCTCTGTAGCCAAAGGTTTGCCATACAGTGTTCTTAGAACATTGCTCACATTAAAGTTGTTGTAGAAACATTAATAGTACTTTTTTTTTTTTTTTTTTTTTAATTAAAGATAAGATAAGATAATACTTCCCCAAACAGCAAATTTCGGGATAATAAAGGGTTGCTATCTTCTATTTTTTTTCTCTTTTTTTTTTTATTTGTTTTTAAACGCTTTTTAAAGGTTCTGAAAATTTTATTTTTCCATGTAACATGCAACTTATTAAAAAACTGCACCCTGTGTGTTCTTTTTTTAATCAAAATAATAAATACACATGACAAAAATTATGGGTGAAGCAAGCTAGGTGCTATATACTGTATGCGGGTCTTTGCCTTTTTTGGAAGCATGAAAAGATAACATTTTAAATTATTCTAATGTTTTTAGAATTGTTATTAAATATTGCAGTGACTTTCTAATTACTCACAGATAATTATTAGTTATACAGGTTTTACTGAACATTAAAAGGTAGGTGTTTTAATGAATAGTGATATTTGAGCTACAGCATTATGTTTTGTATGTTATGTAAGGAATAAAACACAATGAGGCATTCTTTTATAGGAAAATAATCTACGCTGTGGTAGTGTGATATTGACCATGTGAAGCAGCATTCCTGTTAACACCTACTTTTTTTTCTATAACAGCAAATCCCCATATGTTTTATTCATCTTTTATCACAACAACTTGATAATGATTACAAATTGTGATTTATTAATGAATGACACATTGTGCTTTTTAACCATTTATAGTATCATTTATGTTATAGAACGTCTGCAAAACAAGTTAGTTAGTTCCCGATCCCGTCTTGTTAAACATGTCATGTTGTCATGTTACAGTTAATCTGGAAACGCACAAAGACCAATGTCAGATACCACTGTAACATGCTGACAATGGAGACTGCTTCCCTAATTGTTAAATAAGCATCTCCTAAAAGAAAACAGCCTCATGTCGACGATTATACTTTTTTTTGTTGCTAAATATCAACACAGTTTCTTAATCTTATGGATAGCATCCATTATATAAGTCCCAGTATAACTTGTTACTATAAAGACAATAACATTTTAGAGATAAACAATTTCTGAGTGGAGAATACAACAGTGCTGCAGTATTTCAAGGAATCATAAAGCAGCACATTAATATTTATGGCACTATTATTTATTATTATTTAATACATGTATTATATATAGTATTTCACAAAAGTGAGTACACCCCTCACATTTTTGTAAATATTTGATTATATCTTTTAATGTAATAACACTGAAGAAACGACACTTTGCTACAATGTAAAGTAGTGAGTGTACAGCTTGTGTTACAGTGTAAATTTGCTGTCCCCTCAAAATAACTCAACACACAGCCATTAATGTTTAAACCGGTGGCAACCAAAGTGAGTACACCCCTAAGTGAAAATGTCCAAATTGGGCCCAAAGTGTCAATATTTTGTGTGGCCACCATTATTTTCCAGCACTGCCTTAACCCTCTTGGGCATGGAGTTCACCAGAGCTTCACAGGTTGCCTCTGGAGTCCTCTTACACTCCTCTATGATGACATCACGGAGCTGATGGATGTTAGAGACCTTGTGCTCCTCCACCTTCCGTTTGAGGATGCCCCACAGATGCTCAATAGGGTTTAGGTTGGGAGACATGCTTGGCCAGTCCATCACCTTCACCCTCAGCTTCCTTAGCAAGGCAGTGGTCATATTTGAGGTGTGTTTGGGGTCATTATTATGCTGGAATACTGCATACTGATCATGCTCTTCTTCAGTATGTCACAACTACATGTTGGCATTCATGGTTCCCTCAATGAACTGTAGCTCCCCAGTGCCGGCAGCACTCATGCAGCCCCAGACCATGACACTCCCACCACCATGCTTGACTGTAGGCAAGACACACTTGTCTTTGTACTCCTCAACTGGTTGCCGCCACACACGCTTGACACCATCTGAATCAATAAGTTTATCTTGGTCTAATCAGACCACAGAACATGGTTCCAGTAATCCATGTCCTTATTCTGCTTTTCTTCAGCAAACTGTTTGCGGGCTTTCTTATGCATCATCTTTAGAAGAGGCTTCCTTCTGGGACGACAGCCATGCAGACCAATTTGATGCAGTGTGTGGCGTATGGTCTGACCACTGATAGAAATGCTAGCAGACCTCATCCATCTATTTCCCAAAGACAATCTCTGGATATGACGCTGAGCACGTGCACTCAACTTCTTTGGTCGACCATGGCGAGGCCTGTTCTGAGTGGAACATGCCCTATTAAACCGCTGTATGGTCTTGGCCACTGTGCTGCAGCTCAGTGTCAGGGTCTTGGCAATCTTCTTATAGCCTAGGCCATCTTTATGTAGAGCAACAATTCTTTGTTTTCAGATCCTCAGGGAGTTCTTTGCCATAAGGTGCAATGTTGAACTTCCAGTGACCAGTATGAGGGAGTGTGAGAGCGATGACACCAAATTTAACACACCTGCTCCCCATTCACACCTGAGACCTTGTAACAGTAACAAGTCACATGACACCAGGGAGGAAAAATGGCTAATTGGGCCCAATTTGGACATTTTCACTTAGGGGTGTACTCACTTTTGTTGCCAGTGGTTTAGACATTAATGGCTGTGTGTTGAGTTATTTTGAGGGGACAGCAAATTTACACTGTTACACAAGCTGTACACACACTACTTTACATTGTAGCAAAGTGTCATTTCTTTAGTGTTGTCACATGAAAAGTTATAATCAGATATTTACAAAAATATATGTGGTGTACTCACTTTTGTGAGATACTGTATGTTGCCATTTTCATTGCAACTACCTTTCACCGCAATTTTTCACTACAACTCCCTCAGCTTGTAATACAAGCCTGAAATAGCAACACAAAAGAGAAATGCAACAGTTTGGTGCTGTCAGTGGGTCACTGGTTTGATGCAGTTATTACAAGCAAAAGATAAGTGTTATTTACTTTCATTCACTTTAAGACTATCTGTTCCTATAATTTTGCTCACCTAAAGATTGGTTGTTCTACCACCAAAGGTGCCATGTTTTAAGTTGTTTAACACATCTAGGTGTAAATATCAGGAAATGAAAACTGAAATTTTGATCCATCATCTCACATTCATCTTTTGATCTCAAACCCAAATGCCTTCAATGTATAGCAAAAACAACAGAATTGGTTTTGCGTTCCAACACAAAGAGGACTATATCTGCACTTTTTCTGCCATCTGTCTTTTATATTCTTGATATTCTATTTCTCTTCATCTCCTTCTACATAAGTAAATTCTGTTTTACGTCAGTTCTTTTTTATGTCACAGGCATTTGTAAAAACACATTTCACTGCATGTTGTACTGTGTGGGGTGTGGCTAATAAAATATTTATTTGAATTTATTAGTATTAGAGTCTATAAAAATGCTTAAAAGGAATCGTTACCAATTCACAAAGAATTTTATGCACAACTATAATAATTTATGAATATGGCCTTCATAGAAAGTGTTATTTGCAGCCAGATACAAACAAAAAGAACTGTGGGAGAAAGTGGGATTGTTCAATAGTATATGGGAGCAGGTGGGATTAGAATAATAATAAAAAAAAAATACTAACAGTCCTGAACACATCTCTACTGTTGCACATAGAATGATAGTGACTAACCTGCTGCACCTGCTAATATAAAAATGTGATATAACGTATCATTCTCCTGCCATTCCCGGCTCGTTATGTCATCAATACCCATCTCTCTTCATCGTCACACCATTACCCTGTTCATGACCCCTCAATGTGTAGCCATAAACTGTCATCTTGAACGCCCTTCAGTGCCATTTTAAACAGATTTTAGAGGTAGAGTCAGCCATTGCTGACTGCATCAGTCTATCTGAGAGCATCCTTCTTTCTCTTTAATTCTCTTTCGCTCTCTGGCTCCATGCATTAAGGCATATACTTGTACAGATGAATGAGGGTAGTGAATAGCATATTAGAGTTAATCTGAACTTACATCACCTCAAATATGTTTCAGTTCTCTCTCCTTCTCTCTGTCTGTTTTTATCTCTACACTGCAATCAGATTAGCTGGTTATAATATAACATTTCCCTTACTTGTGCCTTTCAAATACTTTGATTCTGTGTGTGTGTGTGTGTGTGTGTGTGTGTGTGTGTGTGTTTGCCCCCCAAATGCTCATAAATCTTGGCTGAGAAACACTCTTTCTTTGCCTGTCCCTCTAAGGCATTTGACCTTTGAGTCCTTTCCCTTTTATTTCTAAAGGAGAGAAAACAAGGAAGAAATAAATAAATGAAATAAATAGAACGTCTTTGCCTGTGATGGTTTAATAAAAGAATACCTCTTTGCCTTTTCTACATAAATATTTTAGCTTCAGCAATCATTAAGGGAAACTGTGGCGTATTAGCATCCTCTTTTACAAAGCAGGGATCAGAGCTTCAAGACTTCCCCTAAGGAAGATACAGTGTAAATACAAATGCTGTCTTAGATGTTATGTGCATGATTTTGAATGCAAAGTGGCTTTATGTGTAAGACAAAGAGATTACTAGCAGCATAGGAAATTATTAGTAAGTGCATTGATGCTAAGCACTGGACACATCAGTTTGAATTTAATAAATGTTTGAATAAACACAAACATAATGCAACTTTAATACCCTTTTTATTTTGAGTTTACAGTTCATCTTCTCGTTAAGACAACATTTCAATACATAGCATTCAGGGCTAATCCATGTGCTAACACTTGAATTGTTTACCCATTTTCTCTCAGTTACCAATACCTGCCCAAGACAGAATTTCGTTTCATGGCTGGCTTGGACTCTGAAGCTCCTAGTTGATCCAGCCCTGCAGGGAGCCTTGGCCTGGCTGGTCCTGTCCTAATTCTCCCTTGAGGAGCTCCAGCGGAGTTGCAAGGCGCCTCTTGAGCAGGCAGAACTATGGGAATAATCCCTTTGGCAGGGATGGGAAAAATATCATCAACCTAGAAACAGGGCAGATGAAAAGTGTCTGACCGGTAGTCCACCCACAAAAAACTCAGTGGGAATGTATGGATCTATAGGTCGCACTGCAGGAGTAGGTTGAAATCACACCATGACCATGAGGCTGCCCTATACCTCATACCTTTATTTTCTTCCACAGACCATATGCTTTAGTTATAAATCCAAACGTAGCCAATTGCTAAAGGCAACACACAGGTTAATACAATAATCTACTTAATGTGGAAAAAAAGAGAAAGAAAACAGATACTCCGCATTGACCAAGTTCACTCTAATTAACTTTACTTTCAACTCCAAATACCACACGAATACAAATAAGCTTCAATATCCTTCATACAGACCTTTTTAGTCTGCCTTCAATAAAGATGATTTTAATAGTTTTCTCCCTAGATAATAATACACCGGGATCTCAAATGTCGACTGAAGGAAAACAAACGTATCAGTGTCGAGGCAGATTTCATGCTCCATGTTCAGGTGGTATTAAAAAGCCCCATGCTGACTGATTTCCCCTCACCCATTCTCTTCATTTGGCTATGAGTAAGCTATGAAGAAGGGTGGCTGATGGGATGTTGGTGACACGGGGTTGGTGTGATGATCTCTAAAAGAAGGAATGAGGAGAAAAAGGGGAAATAAAAATGAAGGGTTAGTCACTCTGAAGCTAAATTGAGAAAGATGATGTGACGTAGTGAAACCTGCAGTGACTGCAAGGCTGTGGTTTGTGCATAGCCACCTGGCAGGGAGGAATGGAAGGAGCTAAGCATTAAGGAGATTAAAAAACAGGAGGAGAGATGATATGGAGTGGAAGAATGAAGCTCTGAAGGGGAGTGGGGCTGAAGTGGGGGCTTTTAGTTTCCTACTGATTTGGGCTGAATAAGGCTTTTTAGTACCCCGATGTGATCCCATAAGTGTTAAACTGTGAACTTGACCTAAACCTGATCTTTGAGTGTGTTTGCATGGGAGTGGATGGAAGAAAATTAAGAACAATCAGTGTAAAAATGCAAATATAAAAACTCATATTGCAAAATAATGATGATTCACTGCTTATTCAAATTTCTATTTGAATAAAGGGGTCACTCAGCTGGACTTGTGAACTTTTTTTCCCTCATTACTACTGACCAGACAAAGCTCTCACAGACTTCAGCATGACACCATATAAATTCCACCATATCTCATTTATCATGTGTACTATTGTTGCACACAGTAGAAGAATGTCTGGGAAAAGATAGGAATGGAGAGAAAATCAGTAAACGCTAAAAAGGCTATGATCTACAATAGAAACCCTGGTCTCTGTAACCCTGACACAGACCTCACAGTGGAAGCTTATTAGATTGCTATCCAATCCTATCATGTACATTGCTATCCCACAATGCCCTGGGCTGGGGACGGTGCCAGGGTGAATCAAAACCAATGTAATTTGTGTGCTGTTCCTCAAGATTAAATCCAGCAGAGGGACTAGGGTAAAGTATAGGCCACAATGTGTGTGATTATGGCAGATATTTTAATGCAGTCAAAGCCAAAATAACTTAATGAATGCAGTATGAAAACAGTGAAGTACGCTTTTTTAAAAAAAAAAAAAAAAAAAAAAAAAAAAGGTTCAATCTGATACAAAGGGTACTTTAATTTGTCCATGTGGGAAATCCCTTAAAGGTTTGTAGAATATAGAATCTGACAACAGAGGATTACTCTTTCAGAGAAGATTTTCACTTTAGAAAATAAACACATTTGAAATCTTCGATTTTCTTTAAATAAAGGTATTATTTATTTACCTATTTATTTTTATTTGTAACAACTATATGTAGCAGGTAGTAGTGACCCAGTGGTGACCTCTCATCATTGTATACAGTATAGTGATATCACTATATACAGTATATGATTCTTAAGAGGACATGGTGGAGCACTAGATAGTGTTATGGCCTCACAGCTCCAGGGCCCCTGATTTGGATCTGAGCCCATGTTACTATCTATGTGAAGGTTCACATGTTCCTTTGTCCGCATGTGTTCCCTTCAGGTTCTAAGATTTCCTCCCATTGTCCAAACACATGCATGTAGTCAGATTAAATACGTCAAATTGCCCCTAGGTGTGACTAAGTAGGTGAATGTGTGTTGGCTGGTTTCCTGCAATGGACTTGCATCCCATCCAGGGTGAATTCTCCGATCTTGCACCCAGTGTTCCTGGGATGTGCTCTGTATCCTCTATGACCCAGACAGGATGAAAGCTTTTTGTAACCCTCTCTGATTAGGAAATGCTCTATTTTAGGGTTCTACATAGAGCCTGAAGTGGTCAAGATAATAATAATAATAATAATAATAATAATAATAATAATAATAATAATAATAATAATAACTTAATGTTGCCCACTTACACACATTGCAACAAAGCATTAGAAATGAATTACAGAAAATGGCAAGAAGAAGATAGTCTTGAATAATAATAATCTAGGGTAAATCACTTTGATCTCTTGTTGAGATCTGAGTTTACCAGAATACTGCCAGTAAATGGCAAGAAGAAGACAGTCCTGAATAACAACAACAACAACAATAATAATAATAATAATAATAATAATAATAATAATAATAATAATAATAATAATAATAATAATAACTTAATGTTGCCCACTTACACACATTGCAACAAAGCATTAGAAATGAATTATTATCTTCAAAAATACAAAACATATCTCCATACCAATTTTGCAATTGAACACAGTGATTTGTCCTTTTGAGACTCCTCATGTGGGGAAGGAGTTGTCCAACCTCACTGTTACAGGTTACAAGGGCACTAGAGCTCTTAGATACCTCCAACAGCAGCTTTCCCAATTAATAATTAGAACTTTTTTTTTTTTTTTTTTTTTTAGAAATCTTAAAAACCTTTTCTTCCCTAAGATTATATATTTGCACTTGTTACTGTACTACATTTAATTTGTGTTTTAAGGTCACTGCACTTGTTACTGTATATCGCTTGTGTTGTAAGGTGTGACAGATATGCATTTTAGTCTTCTGACATGGAGTCTGGCTCCTAGTGAGATATTAATTGCAAAAACTGTGTGTCTTTGAGATTGAGAGTTAATCAGGTTGTGAACAGCTGAACTGGGAGAATTGCTGCTCTTTTGCTATAATTTTGCTCAGGTGTTTGGGCCAAAGATTCACACAGTAACAGAGTGAAAGAGAGAGAGAGAGATTTACCTCTAATGACCGATAAATCAATACAAGAGTCCAAGGACACTGAATTAGCTCCCATTCTCATTCAAGTGCTACTGGAAAAGAAGCTTCTGTTTTTTTTCCCCCTCAACCACAATACACATATAATTTTTCCCCAGCATATTTTTAAGCCTTTAGAGAGTGGTAGCAGTGTGTATCTGTGTCATGGTTGCCGTGACATCCTGTCACCGTGGAGACTGGGCACATTTTGAGTGTGCTGCCTTTGATTAGCTATTCGTGGAAATGTCAATCTCTAATAAAGCGGCTATATTACACCATCACAATTCTCTTTGTGACACTGCTGTATTAGCATCTCAATATCAAATGTGTCACTCGGTCTTTGGAGCAATTACGATACCTGCTTCAAAAAAGAGAACACATGGCCAAAACAAAAATTAAACGTATTCCATAAATCATTCCAGAAACGGAATAAAAGTGATAATGTGTGCAGGTAAATGGGTAAAATATACAGGCTAAAGTGGTGTAAATTTTCATTCTGTCGGCAACATGTTTTGCCAAGGGCAGAACCAGGTACCTTGTTTTGTTCATGCTCCTCAAATAAAAGTGCTTTCCTTAAAATATGCTGGTCAAACTGTTTTAATGTGCTCTTAAAAGCAAGACACAAAGAATTGACATTTAGAACCAATGCTTTGATCATCACATCAGTTCAGTAGTGCAACCTTCACTATCCCCAAGAAGACAGCCTTAAGTGAACAAAAATCCCCTACGGTTCTTGGAAAGCTTATATTAGGACCACACAATCAAGAAAGTAGGATTGCAGCATAGATGCCATGGCAACTGTACACGGTGGGCAGTGCTATTTAGAGTGGAAAACCTGCACCAATGATACAATGACCTTTAGCTATGACTAATAACCATCTGAAGCCATCACAGAGCTTCCAAAAGGAAGACTGAAGGACGAAAGAGATTTGTTTTGAGTAAAATAAAAGAACCGAGGAAAATGTGTACATGCATGCCCTCACCCCAAACACACGATTTCTTTTTTCTTTTTCTGTGGTGTCTTTAGTATCACCTTTGGCACGCTGTGCTTTAGAAGCTCATTTCTCTCCCTTTGCCTTTCTTAAAGGCAGAACCCATGCTAGCTCTGTCACAGGTGAGCTATTGCTGGTTTAAAAATAAATAAATAAAAAAGGAAAGAAAAGTAGAATAAGAACTGTAAGAGAGGGAGAAAGCTATGCTCATAAGAAAGCAAGGGTCTCTCTCACCAGGAGGCTGAGGTAGCCTATTATTTTCCCACAGAAAAATGGAGAAACTCTCTTGGGAGGCAAAGAGGGAGCACTTAGGGCCAAAATGGGCCCTTGCACTGTATTACAAAGTGTATTCAGTCCCCTGCTGAGTACCTCTCTCTCTCTCTCTCTCTCTCTCTCTCTCTCTCTCTCTCTCTCTCTCTCTCTCTCTCTCTTTATCTCTCAATATTAAAAGAATTAAAGCATTTTAAAATATATTTCTTAAGGGAGCATGTTATGATTCTTGTCCCTGGTTAATGTTTTATTAATTCACTGAGATGGAACATTTTGGCACCAGAGCACTATGATTTTCACAAATAAAGACAATGACTTAAAGGAGAGCAGTGATTTTTTTTTTTTTTTTTTTTTTTGTAAATCTGTAGTAACATGTGACAATAATGGAGCCAAGACACATTTTTCTTTCTTTCAAAGGGAGCACCTGGCCTCTTTGTTACAGAGTTACCACACAGTATTGTTCAGTTAGTGTTCACTCATTTACAGTCGGATTCACCGGTTGATATTAAATTAGATGTTAACACCATTCTCTTGCGCTCTTTTCCTCTCCATGTGGGGTCACGGTGCAAGTCTGATGGCGATAAATGCTTTTCCAGTGGCATTTCAAGGCATTTTTGCCTTCAGAACTGTCGCTCATTGAATATTTTTTTGTTTTTTTTTGTTTACATTCTGTGTAAACTCAAGAGACTGTCAGAATCAGAAACAGCCTTATTTGCACACACAAGGAATTTGTTTCCGGCTTACACTTGCATTGAGTGCAGCACACAACAGGGTACAACATCCATCCATCCATCCATCTTCAACCGCTTACTCCTTTTCAGGGTCGCCAGGACCCTGGAGCCTATCCCAGGGAGCATCGGGCACATGGCGGGGTGCCAGTCCATCGCAGGGCACAATCACATACACATTCACACATCCATTCTAGGAGGAAACTGGAGTACCTGGAGGAAACCCCCGCAGCATTGGGAGAACATGCAAACTCCGCACACACAGAGCCGTGGGAATCGAAACCCGACCCTGGCGGTGTGAGGCGTACTAACCATTAAGCCACCATAAGCCCTAGGGTACAACATATGAGTGCACAGTATTGAACATGTCCAACTGGTATGTGCAAACCAGTAAGTGTGGGTTAAACTTACTTTTTTTTGTGATTGTTGTGGCCAAAAATGCTTAATTCTGCTGTAGCTTTTTTCAAAATCTGCTATGCAATTTGAGGTTTTTGTGATTTATTTTATTTATTTATTTTTTTTGCAGAAATCTACTTGAATTGCAGTATTGCAGTTGCTTGAAATTGTTTTGCATGGTCTTTCTGGTGATGTTTGTTGGTAAATGAGACCTTTTAGCTGTACTCATGTTCGATGCACATGAATCAAAGGGGACTTTGGATGAATGCGTGTTGTGATGATGTCACATGATGCATCTTGGCCCAGATCTGCAGAAAATCTGCAGCAATTTTAGAAAAATTGCACGCTCCTGCTAATATTGAGGAGTTTATTTGATGAAATCCTGGAGGGATTGATATATTGCACTATAGCCCAACAACTGCATTTTAAAGAAGATTCATGTCCATATTAACTGTTCGTAAGGGAGATGGCCTGTGGGTGAAAAGCAGTGTTCTTGTGCCTAGTTGTTTTGGTGCAGAGTGCTCTCTCATACCTACCTATCATGTGATGGTTTCCTGACCCTGGAGGTATACAAGTCCTGTAGATTGGGTAGGGGTGTGCTAGTGATCCTCTCAGCAGTCCGCACAGTCCATTGAAGCCTTCTTTTGTCTGATTTAGTGGCTGAACCAAACCAGACAGTTATTGTAAAACTACTGAATATTCGTGAAAATTCCAGGAGATTTCTGAATTACTCAAACCAGATTGTCTGATACCTATAATCAGGCCACTTGAGTTCTTCTGCTCCAACCATTGGCTTTATGTCTTTATGAACATCAATTTGTGCACAGGGGTATTGTTATATTGGAAAAGGTTTGGGACTCTTAATTCCAGTGAGGGGGGAATCTTAATGCTACAGCATACACACATTATAAACTATTGTTTGCTTCAAACTTTGTGGAAACATGTTCAAATGTCCACAAACATTTGGCCATATAGTGTATGCCAGATTAATTGATTTCAAATATACTCCTTGTAGCCCATACTTGTTATTTCATTAGCAAGAATCTCCACAGGAACCCTATGAGGAGCGTCAGTGGTGCAAAATAGTGTCAGTTAAACTGGCTTTAGAACAATATGAAAACACATTGATGCCAAAGTGCAGATTTCTGGAAACGCACATCTGACATCACACTGGGTTAAATGCATCCGTCTCTATCATAATCAGCACCTTCTAATTAAAGCAATTATTTGGAGGGCTGTAACATTTCAAAATCAGTCGGATTAATAACAGTGCAGCTGATATTAATGAACTCCATCACAGTCACAGGGAGAATGAGGAAATGCACCATCTTCATGCTCCTGTGGCTGGCAGGGCTCTTTTGTAGATTACATTAGGTTATTGTATGATTCACAAATCATGTTATTTGCCAAGCGTTGTGACATAAACACGGTTTGTTTTTTTTCCTTCTGGCACTTGTGTTCCATCAAACTTTTGACAACAACAGGAAGAAAAATTCTGTCTACTGGTTTAAAACAGCCACAGTGAAGGTCACATCTGCAATGCATATTCGAATAGCAGTACTATGATTCTTAACCTTATAAGAAGGCATATTGATATTATTTAAATGCATATTAGTCAAGTCAGGCATCTATACAAGTCTTCCTACCTAAGACTAATTTGGACTGTTCCAGTTCAGCACAATCATCTCTATTAGTCACCATATCTGAATTTATTATAGCCAGATTACAAAATGTGGAAACAGTTTATTTGGATTGCCCAATTTTTAGACACTGTAAAATTAGTCAAACCAACCACCTATACTGATCAAAAATATAAACATGACACTTTGCCTGTGAGATTGCTTAAGACCAGCTATACAGGTAGCTGATGAACTTGTTGGTTTGCCTAGTTGAAGTTGTTCTGCAAAGACACTCAGAAATCGTCTCAGGGAAGGTCATTTGTATGAACAATATCATAATCAAGGCATTTATTTTTATGTGGTTTGGTATAGCAACTGACACATGGGCAAGAGTGATGACCAGTCCTATGTCTGATGACGATTTAAAACGTACTGGGCAAATGACAATGTTAGCAGGGTTTTGGTAAAGGTAGGCATATTCTATGGACTTAGAACCCCAACACATGGCAATTTGAATGCATAGAGGTACCATGATGAGATCTGGAGGCCCATTGTGGCACCATTTATCCACTACCATCAGCTCGCCTTTCACCATGACAATGCATGGCCAAATGTAGGCACTTCCAGGGAGCTCAAAATGTCCCAGTTTTTCCATGGCCTGCAAACTCACCCTCCATGTCACCCATTGATTATATTTGGGGTGTTCTGGCTTGACATGTACAACAGGCTCCAAAAATGGATGAATCTAAAAGTCTAATGACCAATTTCAATTGTCAGTTCATCATCAATTAATGAATTGTGCATTACTCAATTTTCCATAAAATTTGAAATGGTTGTGTGTTGAATGTATATTTTTGTCTAACAATAACTGGTCAGGTGACTCATAAATCAGCGTATAAATCAACTAATTCTAAACACTATGCAAACATTTTATAGCTAATGACATTTAGGTGGATATAGATAATCTATACACAATCTATAGACTATCAACTTGAACTATTTTATTTTCTCAAAACATTAGGTACATCAGTTGGATCTAGTTACTTGAAACATTTGATTTATGGTTGTTGATATTTTGTCTATACACCAATCATCCATAACATTAAATCCACCTGCCTAAAATTGTGTAGGTCCCCCTTGTGCCACCAAAACAGCTCTGACCCGTCGAGGCATGGACTCCACAAGACCTCTGAAGGTGTGCTGTGGTATCAGGCACCAAGACGTTAGCAGCAGGTTTAGTAAGTGGTGGGGCCTCCATGGATTGGACTTTTTTGGCCAGCAGATCCCACAGATGTGCAATCAGATTTATATCACTATTCACTTACTGCATAATATATATCCCACCCTTGACAGGTTCCGTCATAATGAGATAAGCAATGGTATTTATGCCACCTGTCAGTGGTTTTAATGTTATGGCTGATTGGTGTAGATTATTAACACATTCCATTTGCTTTCACTTTATTAGGATAGTCTAGTCTTGGTGTTTAGTAGATCATCTGTAAACTATCACCTCAACCTTACTCGTATAAAAATTTAAACAATATCTTCAGTTCCTGTGGACACATTGACATATATGTTGTTGAAAACACTTAACATATTGAGCATCAGTTGCTGCTTCCCAGCATTAGACCATCCAAATAAAGAGTTACTGAAGATGGACCCCATTTCATGTTTTCTAACCTTAGCCTTCTCTCATTTCTGCTTTAAGTCTTCCTTATTTCCTTTCCTCATCCTCATTTTAGAAGGGTAAAAAATAGTGAAAGGGTGAACGTTGACCCAGATCTCGCTCATTGTTAGCACGGTTGCAGTTTGCTGAGTCTTCAGGATGCAGACCAATTAGGTCTCTCAGGAATACACACATGCTCACATACAGTGGCAGGTGAACAGCAAACAAACCCATCCATTTCTGACGCAATGCCGTAAACCGCTCTTGCCTAGTTGCATCATCAAACTCCTGCGCCATCATATACCCAGCCAGGGCCACAACGAGAAACAAGAATATGAACTTGTGTGTCTCTTGTTTCATTTGGTTTTCTTATTTACTTCAGTCTATTGTCCCCAAGACTTGAGACAATGCAAACACATTTTTATGAGCACTGGATTCAGCTACACTGTTGAGTCTTTTTTT
Source organism: Ictalurus punctatus (assembly GCF_001660625.3). NCBI lineage: Eukaryota > Metazoa > Chordata > Actinopteri > Siluriformes > Ictaluridae > Ictalurus > Ictalurus punctatus. Next base: position 14,833,749 of record NC_030421.2, read on the forward strand.
CACATAGCAATCAAAACTGTGGAATGATGCTGAGAAAAAGCAGCATTTCATGCTTATATCCATTCATTATAAAGTAGTAGTCTTTATAGACTATTACTGCTAAAAACAAATCCAAAATTTAAATACAAAAAAGCAAACAACTTGCCTATCAGTATGGCCCACATGATTTCAGATTTTGATATCATTTTACGTCTTGCTTTTTCATCAATTTATATTCCATGTGTCTTCCCCTCACCTGCCTGGTGATGCATGCTTTCTGTTCATTTCTGTGAGTCCTTGCTCCTGATCTACCACCTCTTTGAAATTACAGTGCCTTATTTCAATTTCCTCAGTCTGTCTCATTAGCCCACCCGGTGAGGGCATGGCAGCAGGCAGGGGCCTTTCTGATTGCATTTGATTGTCTTATGAATTGATTTGTGTGTATGCATGAGTGTGGCTGTAATCTTATGCTTTATATTGGCCTGCCATCAGAAGTCTGTCAGCTGACAATCAATCCACAACATTAAATAAGTGCTGGGGAAATGTGGATAGGATACAAGAGAGATGAAAATTGGGTGTGTGGGCATGTTTACTCAAGAGGAATGGAAAAAATAAGTAAATTTATGGAATGTGAGGGTTTCATCCGTGCAAATATCTACATTGTTCTACAGTATATCTCTTCTGTATGACATATTTGTATGCAGCTTTGTTGTCTAACATCAAATTAAACCTGTAATTCATGAATCTCATTGAGTCTCGAGTCTCCACTGACTTCAGTGCCTTTAAAAATACTGTAACTTCAACCTCAAGAACCAAAATGACATAATTTTAGGACTTTTTTTTGTTTTTTTTTTAATATCCTCCATTCCAAATTCTCTGGTATCATTTGGTCAGAGTTAAATGTTGTCAATCATGCTGCTGCAAGCTTTTTACATGGAACTGCTTATCTTTTGTAAGCATGCCAGGCAACGAGGCCGCTGTAATAAGTTTCCATTTTTGATCTCCAAATACTTTTGAAAGGGAATTAAATGCAGGTATTAAATAAATAAGTTAAATCATTTGTATTTGTTTTTTTACCACAGTGGTCTCCAACCCTGTTCCTGGAGATCCACCTTCCTGAAGACTGTCGCTCCAACCATAATCGTGTCCACCTGACCATCTCATCATTGCCTTAAGAAGTTCTTAATTAACTAAAACAGGTGTGTTAGATTTTGGTTGGCAATGAAACCTAAAGGAAGACAGATTTCAAGGAAGAGGGTTGGTGACCACTGTTTTACGACATCATAACAAATTTGCAATGGAAAAAATATCTCAATTAAAATGCTTCTAGTCACACTTTTACCTTGTCTCTTGGCACTGTTGCTGAAATCAGAGCTCTGTATTGTGCACTCACATACAAAAGTATGAACTCAGGGTGAGAGCATGTCTTCTACCCTATTGAGCATCTGTGGGGCATCCTCAAACAGAAAGTGGAGGAGCACAAAGTCTCTAACATCCACCAGCTCTGTGATGTCGTCATGGAGGAGTGGAAGAGGACTCCAGTGGCAACCTGTGAAGCTCTGGTGAACTCCATGCCCAAGAGGGTTAAGGCAGTGCTGGAAAATGATGATGCCCACACAAAATATTGACACATTGGGCCCAATTTGGACATTTTCACTTAGGGGTGTACTCACTTCTGTTGCCATCAGTTTAGACATTAATGGCTGTGTGTTGAGTTATTTTGAGGGGACAGCGAATTTACACTGCTACACAAGCTGTACACTCACTACTTTACATTGTAGCAAAGTGTCATTTCTTCAGTGTTGTCACATTAAAAGTTATAAAATATTTACAAAAATGTGAGGGGTGTACTCACTTTTGTGAGATACTGTATATAGACACACACACACACACATATGAAAGTACCATATTAAATTGAGTGAGGATATATATATATATATATATATATATATATATATATATATATATATATATATATATATATATAAATAAAGGTATAATATATATAAAGGTCACCAGCCTCGACACAAACTATTCATATACCTAATCCTATCTTTTTATTTCATTATTTATTTTTTGTAAAGCTCTTGTTATGTATCAATTTTTAGTCAGTAAATATTCTTTTCCAACAACTGACCTTATCCAAGGCCTCTGAGGCATTTTGATAGAAGGAAAAATCAGGCGTGCTGTAATACACTTAAGTCAATTTCACTTAAATGTCAATGCTACTGGCTGTCAAGGCCTCGCTTTTGGCATATACACTTGTCAAACCTATTGAGAATATGTAAAGCAACATTGATAGGGATTGTTTTCAGAAAAAAAATGGCTTCTTGTTAAATGTCAATTATTCATGAGAACTATTGCTGCTGGCTTTTTTGTTATAAGAACTCTAGCAAGGTTAACGCTGGCTGATTTCAACACAAAGGTGAAAGGAATTTTTTTAAACGGTTTCCAACAAAGTCAGCATGAGGCACTTCTGAATATAATCAAAGCTATTATTTTGTGAAAACTGATGCATGTTTCTCATACAAGTCAGCAATAACCCCAAAATGAAATAACCACAGGGTTATGACTAGATGGGTTTTAGATTTACATTTATCCATCTGACAAGCACTTTTATCCAAAACGATTTACAAATGAGGCAGAATCTAATCTATACACTGAACTGTTTGAGAAGTTGAGTGTTTCCTTTAACTGACTAGTAGTAGAAAGTGCTAGAAACACTCATACACACGAATTCTGATCATCAACTAATTACAATGTTTAGAGTAAGTGCTAAAACCTAACCTATTTAAAGAAGGATCTTATACAACAAAGTACTATACATGGGTTAAATTTGGGAAGGGGTGGGATAAGAGGGGAATTTGGGTGAAGCCATGACAACATTGATTTATGTAAAAGAAAAGTGAAGATGAGCTCTAGTATTATACAATAATTTGAGGGAAATGTAAAATTATGGAATAACATTATGGTAATTAATATGATATAATACAATTTCACACTGCTTTAAGAAATTCTTTCATTTTAAATATATAGTATTTACCTTCAGTTAAGGCAACAGTTAGATGAGGTGTATACACATTTGATCTTTATCAGGTCTTTGATATTGATTATTAGATCATTGATATTGATCAGGTCAGGGGTTCAAGCCCCATCACAACAAGGTTGCTGCTGTTTGGCCCTTGAGCAAGGCTCATAACCCTCTCTCCTACTGACCCCAGCTTCCTAACAAGCTGGGATATGTGAATAAAAAAATAAATAATTTCACTGTGCTGTACTATATGTTACAAATAAATGCTTCTTTTCTCTTCTTTTCATGTATCATTAAATGCACATTTAATTATTTAAGAGACTTTATTATATCATATATCTTTGACAACTATTAAAAAAGAAGGTATTTTGATGCCACAACTGACATAGAAGTTAAATTAATGTAGATAAATCAAGTCATTAGTACAGAAAAAAATATTTATTCAAAATACTAGGTATTGTTACGATTTTCCCTTGAGCTAGCGCTGTAGCATGCATCATGCTCGGAAACCCGTAGCGTGAGCCCGATGCACGAGCTCTTAGTGAAAGCACGCTTTTGGGTCTTCAGTGACATTGACTTTGTTAACTTTCGACACGTGCTTTTGTTATGGTGTATGTCTTGTCTCCGCCCCAGTATTGTCATTGGTTTGTTTCCATATGTGTCACCATTGTTCTCAGCTGTCTTGTGTTTCACCCCTGATTACGTTTGTCATTTAAATCCCTCAAGTCTCTTTGCTCTTTGCGAAGTATTGAGTGTTATCACCATACCAAGCGTTTGTACATTGTTCCTTGTTTTGATTCATGTTCTTGGTCTTGTTTCTTGTTTCTTGCCTTGCCTAGTCTATGCCTGTTTTCAGATCGCCTGACCCATTGCCTGTTTTTGACCACGCTATTTTCTCATGATTTGGATTTGTCTGCCTGCCTCTCTTTAATAAAAGCTCTTATCTGCACTTGCATCCATCCTAACCTTCATTACATGAAGTACAGAATACTTCACCTCAACATGGAAGCAGCAGGAGACCAAGGAGAGTGTCACACTGGAGTACATGGAGATGTCTGGCCACCCTTCATGTCATTCCAGTTTCCCCAGTCGACTGAAATAGACCTCCCGGATCAGAACTATGGAGTGTGTGACTACCCAAGGCAACTACAATGTCTCCCTTGTAATAGACTTGGGATACTCGGATCATATTTCTGCTCTCAGGAATGTTTCAAGGGCAGCTGGTGTGCCCGCCAACAGCTCCACAAGAATGCAAAAGCAGAGCTCCAACCTGAGATCCACAAGGTGGCCTCACCTGCTGAGCTCCAGCTGGAGGTCAACATGGCAACCTCATCCCCAGCTCTAACCTGAGACCCATGAGGTGGTCTCACCTGCAGAGCTCCAGTATGAGATCCATGAGGTGGTCTCATCTCCAGAGCTCCAACATAATGTCAAGTTCCTGCTAGAGGTCAATGAGTAAAGCCATGTTGATGCCTCAGGTCGAAGAGATGACCTCCCAAGCCATGTTCATGTCTGAGGTCAAAGAGACGACCTTTCAAGCCCAGTTCCTGTCTGAGGTTAACCTCTTAGGCCAAGTTCCTGTCCAAGGTCAATGTGTGACCTCATCTTCAGAGCTCCAACCTGAGATCCATGAGGTGGTCTCACCTGCAGAGCTCCAGCATGAGTCCCATGAGGCAGTCTCATTCCCAGGGCTCCAGCATGAGACCCACGAGGCGGTCTCATCCCCAGAGATTCAGCATGAGACCCACGAGGCAGTCTCATCTCCAGAACTCCAGCATAAATTCAAGTTCTTGATAGACACCAATGAGGTGACCTTCCAAGCAAGTTTCATGTCTGAGGTCGAAGAGACGACCTCTCAAGCCCAGTTCCTGTCCGAGGTCAAAGAGACGATCTCTCAAGCCAAATTCCTGTACGAGGTTGAAGAGATGACCTCTCAAGCCAAGTTCCAGCTAAAGGTCGACAAGGTGACCTTCCAGGCCAAGTCCCAGTCTGAGATCGATGAGGCGACCACCCACAAAAAGTTGCTGGCATGGACAATCAAGTTATGCTCAAGCCTGTGTCTGGTGACATGACCAACTATGTTCTCCACACACCTGAAACCGACATCCCGACCAACCAAGTTATGCTCACGCCAGAGTCTGTTGAAACAACCAACCAAGTTCTCCTCATGCCTGAAACTGATGTCACAACCAATCAGGTTCTGCTCACACCTGAAGCTGACATCATGACCAACCAAGTTCTGCTCACACCTGAGTCTGTTGACACGACCAACCAAGTTATGCTCATGACTGTCTGTTGACATGGACAAAAATGCTTTGATCATGCCTGAGTCTGCTGACATGGACAACCAAGTTCTGATCACACCTGAATCCGACGTCACGACCAACCAAGTTCTGATCACACCTGAATCTGACGTCACGACCAACCAAGGTCTGCTCATGCCTGATGCCGACGTCACGACCAACCAAGATCTGCTCACGTCCGAATTGGCTGACACAGGCAAGAAAGTTCTGATCATGCCAGAGTCTGCTGACACAGACAACAAAGTTCTGCTAATGCCCGAGTCTGCTGACATCGGCAAGCAAGCTCTGATCACGCCCGAGTCTGCTGACACAGGCACCCAAGTTCTGCTCACGCCCGAGTTGTTGACATGGGCAAGCAAGTTCTGATTATGCCCGAGTCTGCTGACATGGACAACCAAGTTCTGCTCACACCCGAGTCTGCTGACACGGACAAGCAAGTTCTGATCACACCCGAGTCTGCTGACACAACCAACCAAGTTATGCTCACGCCTGTGTCTGCTGACATGGACAACCAAGTTCTGCTCACCCCCGAGTCTGCTGACACGGATAATCATGTTCTGCTCACGTCCGAGTCTGCTGACAGGGACAACCAAGTTCTGCTCATGCCCGAGTCTGCTGACATGGACAACCAAGTTCTGCTCACGCCTGAGTCTGCTGATACAAGCAACCAATTCTGCTCACACCCGAGTCTGTTGACACAGCCAACCAAGTTCAACCTGCAGAGTTGGTGAAGAACAACACTTAGCCGAGGACTTAACTGAGGATGCCGTTCAGTCTCCCGGTTCAGCTGAAGACATTTTGCACAGAGGGCCAGGACTGCCAGGGGAGCTGATTGTGTTCTGGCTCTCTGGAGCACCGGGGGGGGGGCATTGACTTTGTTTACTTTAGACACGTGCTTTTGTTATCGTTTATGTCCTGTCTCCACCCTTATATTGTCATTGGTTGTTTCCAGTATATGTGTCATCATTGTTCTCAGCTGTCTTGTGTTTCACCCCTGATTACGTTTGTCATATAAATCCCTCGAGTCACTTTGCTCTTTGCGAAGTATTGAGTGTTATCACCATACTGAGCATTTGTACCCTGTTCCTTATTTTTATTCATGTTCTTTGATCTTGTTTCTTGCTTCTCGTTCTCGTTTCTTGCCTTGCCTCGTTTATGCCTGCTTGCAGATCCCCTGACCCATTGCCTGTTTTTGACCACGGTGTTGTCTCATGATTTGGATTTGTCTGCCTGCCTCTCTTTAATAAATGCTCTTATCTGCACTTGCACTTGCAGTTGGTCCTACCCTTCATTACGTGGGATACATGACAGATATGTAACCCTTGATAAATGCCAGGAGGGCTTAAAATAATGATACCATCTGATATCATATGCCAACACCTATCAACAAAATCACAAGTTAGGCAGCGTTTGCGATATATACCCCTATCATACAGTCATCTCTCCCTTGAAACTTTTTCAGTTCTCAGTGAAACAGCACTGGTTTTGAATGACAAGGAAACCTGGTGGTTATCAGGTATTCATAGATGCAGTCATTCTGTAAGTTTTAAAAATGTCATAGCTCCTGTAAGAATAAAGGAATTGATGTCATTAGACCTAACATCTTCAATTGAGGCCAGTACTACATATGCTGATTGGCAGCATCATAGTGTCTGTCACACATTAGGGTGAGATGGTGGCTAAGATTCTCAGTTAATCTAGACTCACGCTGATTAATTTTCTGGCCTTTGATTTTAGAGAGCTCTTTTTTCTGAGTTCAAGTGCCATAATGTGATTGAAAAGTGTGGACTTGTGCCAAAAGTCCTGCTCCTTGTTAGTCCTAGTACAACAGTATAGTGATGCACTGGGCATCAGGGGAGACCGGGCTTTTTGTATACATCTCCTGGTAAGGATGAAGAGTAGAACTAAATTGTAATGTCTGCTCTTGTTAGGCAAACTTTAGAAAGCATCTGTGTACTGGAGCAATGGGGACATAAAAATATGGTCCACTGAAGTGAACCAATGGAACTATTTCTGACAAAAAGGAAGCTCTGTGAGAAACAATTTAGCCCTCAAGTCTAATGGCATGCCACAAGTACAGTACAATAAATAATGAAATTGTTCAATGTTCATTCAGATTAATTCACCAATTCATTAATTTATATGGGTTGTGAATTGTCGTTTAGACTGACTCACTGAACAATAGAGGCTCAAATCTCAGTCTGGACCAAGAGGATTCACTGGCTCAGGAAGAGTGGAGCAGATATGATATACGTGTAAAACAACTTGCACAATTCACAGCTGTAAATAAAATGCAGATAAAAACAAGTAATGACTCCATCACTGATGCACTGAAGTCATGATCAAAGGGGTGTTGATCACTATTGGCATACATTCAGCTGTAAATATGACTTGTTTAAAATTGAACATCTGACCAGCCCACCAATTTGTACTTGTTGTAAATTCCATATAACAACATTATTGACAATTTTGTCTTTCTAATCTGACAACATTTTGGGGAAGAACCACAGTGTCATAGTCAGGTGTCCATAAACTCTATATGGCTAAAAGTTTGTGGACAACTGACCAACACAGCTATATTGTCTAGAATTCTCTAGAGTGCTGTAGCATTTCAATTTCCCTTCAGTGGATCTAAGAGGCCCAAACCTGTTCCAGCATGACAATGCCTCTGTGCACAAAGTGAGGTCCATGAAGACATAGTTTGCCAAGATTGGTGTTGAAGAAATTGAGTGTCCTTCACAGAGCCCTGACCTCAACCCCACTGAACACAACTCGAACGTCGATTGCACGCCATGGTTTCTTGCCTGACATAAGTGCCTGATCTCCATAAGAAAGCTCTTGTGGCTGAATGGAAAAATACCCAGAGTCATGCTCCAAAATCTAGTGGAGAGCCTTCGTAGAAGAGTGGAGGTTATTATAACAGCAAAGGGGGGGGACTAAGTCTGGAATGGCATATTCAAAAAGCACATATAGGTGTATTGGTCAAGTGTCCACAATCTTTTAGCCATATAGTGAAAAAGGAAAATCTTATGAAGTCAGATATGGCCATGTATGTCAGTGTAGTGTTTTGGCTTCCAAATTTCAGTTATGCAGTTTGTGGTTTGCAATTACACAGCTTTTCAGCAGCAACTGAGCAAGAGGAGGGCAGCGACTGATACAGATCTGCTCACCTTAGTGACTCATAAAATACTGAATCGTTTGTGAACAAAGCATGTCTAATTCTCAGCAGCTCTGGCAGTTAGCAAGGGTCAAATATAATTTTTAATTTTAACACATTTCTATGACATCTGTATTAAGAACCTCATACAGTAACATAAATTGACAAATGCTGTTCTGATACTGTTGCCACAAAAGAAGTAGCACTTAGACATACTGTACACATGCACAGAGACACAGGGATTTGTGTGGAGGGCTTGTCATACTCTACATACAAGTGCTCTTAGAAGATCTTCTCAGTTTTTTCCCAGTATTTTTGAAGATCACACTCAGTTCCACTGTGAATTTGTACGCAGTCCAGATGTTTTTGTAGTCCTACAGAATCCAACAAGGGTGCCATTTATCCTAGCAGGGTATTAACAAATTAGTCACATGCTGTTGTGCATGCTGTTGCACTGCTAGTGTTTTTATCTGAAGAAAATGTCAGAGCATGCCAGACAACTCTAATTTATGTATGTATAAGTGAACCATTATTGAAGACTTTTGTGCTTAATTAAGTAATTACTTTATTTACTATATAAATAAAGAAGTTGAAAATTCTGTGGGATTCTTACCTTATTTATGCACTCCTCTACTTCAATTATCTTCCATTACTCTGTTCTATTTTATATCTGCCCTTCTTCGGTCTATCCTCCAAGTCTATCTGTGTCTCCGTCCCTCTCCATTGTTATCATTAGAGCCCAACAGGCATGTTTATATGAGTTAAAGAATCAGCCAGAATTTTGGCAGAGTTTCACTCTAAACATACTGGCCATGTGCTCATGTAATTGATTCTGCACAAACAGCATTGAGAAAAGAGAGAGGAAAACAAGACACTGGCAGAAAAGGTGGACAAGAGGTTAGTGCCCAGATGGTAGCCTATCCTTTCTGTCATGGTTTCCCGCTTATATTTTGGAAGATCTTTTTTGTCATGATAGGCTGTGGGCAGAATGGTTCAGTGAGGTGTTGTGGAAGTGCAGCTTGCTTTATGCTCAAGGCTGGTAAAACTGACCTTGAAACCTAGAGCTTTGGTGGAATATTCCAGATGTTCGGTGTCAGAACTCTGTGCTTATATAACAGCTGTAGCTACTGCTTGTGTTTGAGGACACATAAAAGCATCCTTATTTATGGAGAGTGGAATTGATAGTGGGTGCTGTCAATGAACAGAATATAAATTTTGCTGTTATAGATGAGGAAGTTACTTTCTTGTACTTCAACTTTTTTTTTTTTTTTTTTTTTTACATTTATTAAGACACATCCTTTTCAATGAATCCCCATTTTAGCTAAAGAAAGTTAGGTAGTAATCTAGTAAAATATTTCCAAGTGCATTTTTCTTCCTCATTTTTCTTCCTCATTTTTCTTCCTCATTTTTATGCAATTCATTATTTATAATAATTCACAGGTACAAGCAATGCATGTTGGGTCCAAGCAGTGTCTAAATTCTGCAAATAACTAAACATTAAGATGAATGGGTTACTTATAATATTTCATTTACCATGGTGTATTAAGAAATATTTTATCATTACAGTAATAATATAGCTTAAGGCCTTAATTATTAGCATTTATGTCAGAGGAAGTTAAAAATTGAGATGTGTGTGTCCTTGTGGGCTCTGTTATAGAACAGATGTTATTTCTCCATCTAGAAAGGCATTTTGTCCCATCTAGTTTCTCATAGATCAAATCATGGAGACCAGAAGACTCGTATTTCACATCTCACACAAGTGAAATATGACAGTTTGGACTTAACCTTTAGTTCTTTATTCTGGCATGCATGACTTTTGGCAGTGGTCACTTCCTCACCTCAAACCACTAAGCTGCTCAGCTGCTAATGGATGATGTTTTGCTTCTCAGGGCCATGTAACTGTTCTCAATGTTTCTTAGTAATTAATAAAATGCATATAACAACCTATACCAGCTCTAACGCTCTAATGTAGAAAACATCATAGTAAAGGATAGCATTTACATTATTAGTCTGTGCTAACAGTTAATATCTGTTGTTGAGGTTGGCATCCAATACACAGCATACACTTTACTCAAACATATTCTTATATGGTAACATAGGGCATTTATATTCTACAAATTTCTTAAAGCAAATATTTTTTTTACTGGGAAAATAAATCTTATAAATCTAACAAATGTACTTTAATTATACATACCTAAATAGATATTCATCAGCCAGCCATAGCAATAAAAACCACTGATAGGTGAAGTGAATAACATTGATTATCTCATTACAATGGCACCTGACAAGGGATGGATATATCAGGCAGCAAGTGAACAGTCAGTTCTCAAAGTTGATGTGTTGGAAGCAAGAAAAATTTGCAACCATATGGATGTGAGTGACTTTGACAAGGGACAAATTGTGATGGCTAGACAACTGGGTCAGAGTATCTCCAAAATGGCAGGTCTTGTGGGGTGTTCCCAGTATGCAGTGGTTAGTACCTACCAAAAGTGGTTCAAGGAAGGACAACCAGTTAACCAGTGACCAGGTCATGAGTGCTAAAGGCTCACTGATACGCATGGTAAGCGAAGGCTAGCCCTGTAGCACAAATTGCTGGCAGAATGAGAAGAGATGGCAGCGAAGAAAGCAAGTGAAAGCAGTGTGATGCTCTGGGCAATGTACTGCTGTGAAACCTTGGATTCTGGCATTCATATGGAAACAAACAAGTTGGATCCATGGAGGCCCAACCTCACAACTTACAGGACTTAAAGGATCTGCTGCTAACATCTTAGTGCCAGATACCACAGCACACCTTCAGAGGTCTTGTGGAGTCCATGCCTCAATGGGTCAGAGCTGTTATGGCGGCACAAGGGGGAACTACACAATTTTTATTCAGGTTTTAATGTTATGGCTGATCAGTGTGTAACCCAGTGCATTTAACACCATCCAACCTCTTCTGCTGAGAGAGAAGATGAGAAGAATGCAGGTGGACACATCCATGATCTCTTGGGTCACAGACCCCAGTTTGTGTGGTTGGGAACCTGCCTGTCTGAGTGCCTGCTGAGCAGCACTGGAGCACCACAGGGAACTGTGCTCTCACCCTTCCTCTTCACTCTGTACGCCATAAACTTTCAGTACAGGTCAGATCTCTGCCATCTTCATAAATTTTCTGATGACTCGGTGGTGGTCGGGTGCATAAGGGACAGACAGGAAGAGACAAACAGGGACCTGGTAAACAACTTTGATGAGTGGTGTGGGAAGAACTATCTGCTCCTCACTTTGGCCAAGACCAAGGAGATGGTGCTGGACTACAAAAGGAAGAGGACCACAACCATCATGGGTCAGCTGGTTGACACCTACAGATCCCTTGGTGTACATCTCAAGAACAAGCTGGACTGGAAGGTCAACTCAGAGGCTGTGTACAAGAAAGTGATGAGCAGACTCTACTTTCTGAGGAAGCTCAAGTCCTTTAATGTTCACACTAAAATGTTAGAGAACCAGTCTGTGGTAGCCAGTGCAGTCTTCTTTGCAGTCGTATGCTGGGGAGGCAGCATTAGAGCTGGAGATGCAACAAACACTCTGATCAAAATGGCTGGCTTGGTCTTAGGCTGCTCTCTTGACAGAAATAATTAATTGCCTTCAGCTAATTCATGCCTGAACTATAGGTGGCACTGACCGAGAATGCATTTTACGCCTGCACACTAGGTGGTGGAATCCACTATTCAGCTGATCGGCCTATCGTTGTCACGTAATGGAGGTTGAGACGGATGCAAGTGCAGAATATAAACGTTTAATATAGAACTAAACAAAATACAAAAAAGACACTATGACTTTTGGGCAAAACACTGTGGCAAAGACTAAACATAAACCAAAGAACAAAACACGGTAAAGAGACAAAGGCAAAGAAAGACAAACATAAGACAAGGAATGCAATGCGAACAGTGGCTATATACATGAGTGCTTGTTAACAGAAACGTGATTCAGGTGCAGGTGGTCATGTGACTATGATGCAGTGGCCGCTGGGAACTGTAGTTCAGAGTTCCTTCTCTGATACATGACAATCGTCTTTGACCACTGAGAAGAAGCGTTATTTAGATGTTGGCGCATAGCATCATAAGGTATGCAAACTGTTAAGTAAATATGTTTTTGTAGTCTCTGTGACTTACCAAAAAGTTCTCTGGTCTAAGACACCACTGATAACGAGAACTCAACATACATTCTCTTCTCTCTTCCAGAATACTTTTCTTCTGTGTTTACACTGGTTTTCAAAACAGTTTTCTGTGCTATTGCACAACCAATCTTGTCCTTTTGTGCAACAGCAATGGCTTCGGGCACTTGATCTAAAGCTCAGATCTAATTGGACGGTCCGTGTCATCGTGGGGCAACGTGGAAAAAAATCGACACACTGATCGGAAAAAAAAATATTGCTTTGTCTCGCCACAATTGAGCACGCCCAGTGCAAATACCTCAATATGGAGCTACTGTTTCGATTCAAGAGTGTCATCACTTCGTACATTCATGTCGCTTAATCACACGCAGTGTGAAAGGCCCTTTAGGATAAGTCCATTGAACAATAGTTGAACTACCGTCATCCATTATCCATATCCATAAGTATATGCACCTTCACTTTACTTCACTGTTCATGGTTCACAATGTTTACAAGTTGACAAATTTGCACTACACTGCCACTTTAATCCCACTCAAATCTTCTGCTGTATCTACAGTGTTTACACCATATTGCACTACAACATCACACTATGATATTGTATGCTTTTTTGTGTGTATATATACTCAGCAAAAAAAGAAACATCCTTTTTTACAGGAGACTCTATTTTAAAGATAATTTTGTAAAATCCAAATAAGCTTTACAGTTCTTTATTGGAAAGGGTTTAAACAATGTTTTTCATGCTTGTTCAATGAACCATAAACAATTATTGCACATGCACCTCTAGAACAGTCCTTAAGACACTAACAGTTTACAGGCTATTGCAATTAAATTCACATGGCTGAACAGGGAAGACAGAAATACTTTTAACCACTGATGCCTGACTATGATCAGAAACACACTGATGAATTCATTAAGTCAAAATTGCAATTGAAGCCAGCCTAGCCAAAGGAGTAGATTTTTGTCTAGAAAAAACAAGAGCATTACCGTTGGTGTGTCCAGGCTTCTATTTTATGTCCAAATCAAACTCTGCAAGCTTTTTGACCCACCTTTTTTCCAGTGTCCCCAACTTCGCCATCTGCAAACGACTCATAGGGTTGTTATCAGTATATACAGTACATTTATTACAGCCCAGCAAATACTCTCAATTTTTTTCAGCCACTTCCCATTTCAATACCGCAAATTCCAGCTTTACTGAACTATAATTCAGCATATTATGTTCAGATGGCCTCAACCCTCTTCTTGCAAATGCGACTGGTCGATATTTACCCTTATGCTCCTGTGACAAAACAACACCCAGACCTTGATAACTTGCATCTACCTTCAAAATTCATGGCATATTGAAATCAGCATATGCAAGCACATGGGCACTGGTCAAAGCCAAATTCAGGGTCAGTAATTCATGCTCGCAGGCTTCAAACAACTTATCCCCCAAATCAACTTTGGACGCTTAGTTTTCTGATCCCGAATCACCTCAGCTACTAAGATATTCAGTGGCTCTGTAATACGTGAAAACCCATTTACAAACCACCAATAGTAACTGCCGAAGCCCAAAAATGACCTAAGCTCCTGAAGAGTCTGTGGTTGCTCCCAATTTGTCAATACCGCTATCTTATCTGGATCAATGCTGACACTTACTAAGCTTTACTTTTTAAATTACAACCGCAATTCCAAAAAAGTTGAGACAGTATGGAAAATGCAAAAAACTAACAAAAAGAGCCATTTGAAAAGTCATTTCAACCTGTACTACATTGAAAACACATTATTAACAAATTATTTGATGTTTTAGTTTATTTTTGAAAATATACACTCATTTCAAATCTGATGACTGCAACACACTCAAAAAAAGTTTGGATTGCTGACTATTTACCACTGTGCAACATCACCTTTTCTTTTAATAAGACTTATTAACCATTTGAGCACTGAACACACCAGTTGGTTAAGTTTAGCAAGCAGAATTGTCCCCCATTCATACATTATGCATTTCTTCAGCTGAGCAACTGTACAGGGCCTTAGTTGCCTTATTTTGCACTTCATAATGCGCCACACATTCTCAATTGGAGACAGGTCAGGATTGCAGGCAGGCCATGTTAGCACCCGCACTTTCTGACCCAGTTAAGTCCTGGGGTTCTGGAGGCGAGGGACTCGTCCACATCTCCCATTGTCTAAGCCGGTACTGACATTGTTCTGTCAGTGGGACCAATTAGTAGAGCAGAATGGGTTAGTGTACCATATAATTTGCTGCTCTGAGGGCAAGGAATTGGTTTTGCAGGTGTTGTTGCCAGCTGTCTTGAATTCAGGGGTATTGAGGCAGTTGCATCAATGACACAGACATCAGGGCATGTGCACCACAAGTGCACCACAGAGTTGGTGAGGCAGAGGTGTTATTGGCCTGGCCTGTCGGTCGATGTGGTATGCTGGTGCCAAGAGTGCAAATGGTGTCAGGTTGCTAAGGATAACTAGTCGCATGCCCTGGGTTTTATGGGCCATTTGTTGGCATCTCGGCCAAATGAGATTCTAGCCATTGATTTTACTGTGCTGTAGCCTACAGGTTCAGGTATTGAAAATGTGTTGGTGATGACTGATATTTTCAGTAAGTATACTTTGCTGGTTCCAACACAGGATCAGTGGGCTGAGATGGTGGCTCAGACTCTGGTGACTGAGTGGTTTTATAAATTTGGCATTCGAGGTTGCCTCCATTCGGGTCCGGGTCGGAATTTTGAGTCCCCATTGATTCGCCAACTGTGTGGGCTTTGTGGTGTGGAAAAGTCTCGTACTACTCTGTACCACCTGGCCGGCAATGGCCAGTGTGAGCATTTCAACTGCACATTGCATAATCTGCTGCACACTTTGCCGGTCTCTAGGAATCGAGATTGGTGGCCTGTCTCTCTCAAGTAATTTTTTGTTACAATAGCACTCAACAGGTGACTGGTGAAACGGAACATTTCCTGATGTTTGGGCAGGATCCGCGGTTGCCAGTTGATTTCCTGTTGGGGAGTGATTTACAACTAAAAGGGGGAAGTGTGCATGATTGGGTCTTGGAACACCAGAAGAGGTTGTAGGTGGCCTTTGCTGGAGCACGTGAACAGTTGCAGGTTATGGCTAGCAGCTGCAAGGCCCAACATGATCAACATGTCCATGATACTCCACTGGTGGAGGGCCAATTTGTGTACTTTCAGGATTATGGGGCAAAAGGTCACCATAAGACCTTTGGAGCCCAGTGGTGTATCAAGTGGCACCCAAAGAAAGGGGGTAGTGTATACCACTGCATCTGTGGATGACCTAGCCAAATTAAGCAATGTGCACAGTTCCCTGCTAAAGAGCCGAGTGTGTAGGGAAAAAGTGCTTGCCACATTAAGGTAGGGGAATTCTTCCTCATCTTATAAGTGGAGGATTAAATAATTTTATCACATATAACCATATATGTGTAAATTTCAAGGAGGACTAATCCGTGTTAAAAGAAGCCTTTGTTGCATTGAGCCTGTAGGGTGGAGTTTTGGTACTGCTGCTGTGTTTGCTCCGCTTTCCGTGGCTCACTGCTGTTTTGTTCGGTCCACTGGAGCAGCCGACTGCTGCTTGTGCTGTGTCATGAGTCCCCCTTTGTGCAGCGTGCTGTGGAGCATGTGAGCGTGCGTGCACGAGCAGGTGCGCGAGCACCTGCTTCTCCTATGTGGACAGTTGTGACATTTCGACACGTGCATCTGTTTATGTTTCTGTTATGTCTCCTCCTCGGCTTGTCATTGGTTGTGGTGTCACGTGTGTCTGTATTGCCCTCAGCTGTTAGCAGTTACGAGGCTGATCATGTCAGCATATATACCGCGTGCCTCCCAACACTCGACGCGGAATATTAGAGTGGATAGATTAGATGATTTAGATGTAGATGAGTTTCATTGTGAATGTCATAGTCATAGTCATAGCCCATGTCTTAGTTCATGTTTAGGTTCGTTAGTTTAGTTCACGCTGGTTTCTTCGCTACCAGTCCCTCGCTGTTGTTTATGTTTTTCATTTTGTTTATCGACCCTGTTTTCCATGACCACTACCTTGATTCCTGCCTTTTGACCCGAGGCCAGAGGAGAAGCAATGGATAAGGTTCATGGTGTCCCAGTTTTTTGGCCCAGCTCGTAATTGGGCGCAGCGGTTAGCAGCCATGAGATCCCGGGTACTGGTGGACAGTAGGCAATTTATGGACCTGTTTTTGAAGGAGTTTGAAGAACCAGGGCAGAGCTACAACCTGGATAAGCTGTTGAAGGGAGTCAATGTGGCGAACAATGCTGACCTGCTGTTCCACATGCATTATGAGTGGATGAGCCACCAAGTGTATGTTAACACGGACCACCAAGCTCTGCTCACACCCAAGTCAGTTGACCAAGTTCCACTCATGTCCAAGCCTGCTGACCTGATTGACCAAGTTCCGCTCATGTCCAAGCCTGCTGACCCAGTTAACCAAGTCCCGCTCATGCCCAAGTCTACCGACACGGCCGCCCAAGTTCTGCCCACGCCAAGTCTACCGACATGGCCGCCCAAGTTCTGCCCACGCCCAAGTCTACCGACACGGCTGCCCAAGTTCTGCCCACGCCCAGGTCTACCGACACGGCCAACCAAGTTCTGCCCATGCCCGAGTCTACCGACCCGGCCGACCACGTTCTGCTCAAGCCCGAGTCCACCGACACCGACAGCCAAGTTCTGCTCACGCCCGAGTCTGCCGACACCGACAGCCAAGTTCTGCTCACGCCCGAGTCCACCGACACGGACAGCCAAGTTCTGCTCACGCCCG
The DNA here is from genome assembly GCF_001660625.3 of Ictalurus punctatus. Classification (NCBI taxonomy): domain Eukaryota; kingdom Metazoa; phylum Chordata; class Actinopteri; order Siluriformes; family Ictaluridae; genus Ictalurus; species Ictalurus punctatus. The sequence goes on from NC_030421.2 coordinate 14,851,137, forward strand.
AGTCTACTGACATGGACAGCCAAGTTCTGCTCACGCCCCAGTCTGCTGACACGGACAGCCAAGTTCTGCTCACGCCCGAGTCCGCCGACACGGCCGACCACGTTCTGCTCAAGCCCGAGCTCACATGGTGACCTCAGAGCCCCAGCCTGAGACCTACAAGGAGGTCTCAACTCCAGAGCTGCAGCCTGAGATTAACCTGGCGACCTCGGTGCCCGCGTATGAGGTCGTCGCTCTGCCTTTCTGCTCGGCTGTGGTCATCTCTATGCCTTCCTGCTCCACAGAGGACATCGTTCCCCCCTCCTGCTTCGCGGAGAGCTTCATTCCTCTCCCTGGCCTCACGGAGACCCATGCTCCTCTCCTTGGCCTCGCGAAGACCCTCACTCCACTCCCTGGTCTCACGGAGACCCACGCTCCTCTCCCTGGCCTCGTAGGGGACCTCGCTTCGCTTTCCTGCACTGCTGAGTACAGCGATCTGTTTTCCTGCTCTGCCGTGGACTTCGCTCAGCCTGCCTGCTCGGCTGTGGTCATCACTCTGCCCTCCTGTTCAGCTGGGGACGTCGGTCTGCTTTCCTGCTCCGCCGAGGACGTCGCTCCGCTTTCATGCTCTGCCGAGGACGTCGCTCCGCTTTCCTGCTCCGCTTTCCTGCTCCGCCGAGGATGTCGCTCTGCTTTCCTGCTCCACCGAGGACGTCGCTCCGCTTTCCTGCTCCACCGAGGACGTCGCTCCGCTTTCATGCTCCGACGAGGACGTCGCGCCGCTTTCATGCTCCGATGAGAATGTCGCTCCGCTTTCATGCTCCGGCGAGGACGTCACCCTGCTTTCCTGCTCCAACGAGGACGTCATCCTGCTTCCCTGCTCCGTCGAGAACGTCGCGCTGCCTTCCTGTTTTGCCAAGAACGCTGTGCGGTCGCCTGGCTCTGCTTGGGACGTTCTGCCCAGGGGGCCGGGGCCGCCAATGAAGATGGATGTCTCGTGGCACTCCAGGAGGAGTGCTTTTGGTGGTGGTGGTGGTGGGGGGGGGGGGGTGTCTGTCATGAGTCCCCCTTTGTGCAGTGCGCTGTGGAGCATGTGAGCGCGCGTGCACGAGCAGGTGCGCGAGCACCTGCTTCTCCCATGTGGACAGTTGTGACATTTCGACACGTGCATCTGTTTATGTTTCTGTTATGTCTCCTCATTGGTTGTGGTGTCACATGTGTCTGTATTGCCCTCAGCTGTTAGCAGTTACGAGGCTGATCATGTCGGCATATATACCACGTGCCTCCCAACACTCGACGCGGAATATTAGAGTAGATAGATTAGATGATTTACATGTAGATGTGTTTCATTGTGAATGTCATAGTCATAGCCCATGTCTTAGTTCATGTTTAGGTTCGTTAGTTTAGTTCACGCTGGTTTCTCCGCTACCAGTCCCTCGCTGTTGTTTATGTTTCTCATTTTGTTTATCGACCCTGTTTTCCGTGACCACGACCTTGATTCCTGCCTAGCCCTGTGTATACCTGTTTGTCGATCACCTGACCTGTTGCAGGTTTTGGATTACGTTTCTGGATCACGTTTTGGATTTACCTGCCTGTGTTTCTCAATAAAGAAAACCGTTCCAACTGCGCTTGCATCCGTTCTATCTTCCTCTATGTCACGAGACGTGACACGCTGCTGCACTTGTTTATTTTGTTGTTTGGGGAGGGTTCTTCTGTTTGTTTTGTGTTGTCTTTTACAGTCTATTCAGGTTATTTATTTATTTATTTATTTGGTTTGGGTCCTTCATGCCCCATCGTAGTCCTTTTCTTAAAATTGTTGCCAGTTTTGTAGAAATATGCAGTATTGAATCCCCTTTATGAATACCCGTTTTTTTGTTTGGTAGCCGATATGTGTCTAGGCTACTTCTGGGGTTACAAATACTAGCTGGGCATATTGTTCAGCTTCTGGGCTTATTGGTAAGTAATTTTGTGACTCATTAAAGACCATTTTATTTGTGTTAATTTTTGTATCATTATTTTGAATTCAATTGTTTGTTTGCGTGTGTGTGTGTGCGTGTGTGTTATGGGGTTATGACTGACCTTCTTTTCTCTGGCTTAAGATTCGAGACCCAGGGCAGGCGGCTAGCTCCCCTTCTTCTACCTGTTGTGGTGGTGGTGTTTCTGGCGTGAAGTGGCATGTATGCTTGATTTCACCTGTGTGCTTGTGTGGAGTGTAAACTGGATTGGTGCAAGCGGTGATATAAGATTTTTCCTACGGGAGGAGGTTGGTGTAGTAGTAATAGGATTTATATATATATATATATATATATATATATATATATATATATATATATATATATATATATATACACATATGTATTATATATATATGTATATATGTATATATATATATATATATATATATATATATATATATATATATATATATATATATATATATCTGAGTCTTCAAATACAACCTCCGCCACACTAGTACACCTGTTCTGATGTTGGTCTATCAAAGTTGCTTAATTCATTTAAATTAATTATTGAGTAGGAAACTTACAGTGGTCTATTCTCCCAAAATGATAATAACATACCAATCCTAGAGAAACCATGGTGTACATAGAAGAGGTAAACATTGCATCATGGCTAAGATAAAACTGGAAAAGCATGTCTTGGTACCTGAGTGGTCCAAAGGAAATAGGTTCAGAGGCATGTTTCTGAAACACAATCCACAAACTATACCAATGAGTTGTAGCTTCAGATGGCCAGGGAGCTAGTTTTCAGATTGCACAGACAAGTAAACAACTAACTAAATAAATAAAACAGTTGTTTCAGAGATCTTACTAGAACAATTTGCTAATTCATCCTCATAAAAAATTAAGGCTCCAGTTGGATTATTGTCCACACAGAAATTGTGTTATTCATAATTTTATTTTTTAAATCCTATTTTTGTAATATTTGTTTTTGTAGACATTGTAAACATCTTTACTTTGTAGCCTATTTTATATTGGAACTTTTGCTGTTTTTTTTTCTTTTTGTAATTGGTGTGTCTGTAATTATAGCTGTTCAACGCAATCATTTTATTCAAGAACTTAAATTAAACTATTAGATGTACCAAAAAGATTGGATAGTATTAACAGTAGGGTGGGGCAGTGGGTAGCATTGTTGATTCACATCTCTGGGTCCCTAGTTCATCCTGATTTCAGGTTACAAAACTCAGAGTTTTGCATGTTCTCTCCATGTCTGTGTGGAGTTTCCTGTGGGTTCTCTGGTTTCCTCCCACTGTCTGACATACAGGTAGGGAGATTGGCTAAATTGCCTTTAGGTGTGAATGTTTAATTCCTCTGCCTTGTGACGAGCGATAACACAGTTGGCCTCCATGACACTGACCAAGATAAAGCAGTTACTGAAGAATGAATGATGAGTATTGACATTACTAATACTTTAGTAATGTTATGCAGACCTGTGCAGACAAACTCTCTGTCCATGGCACAGTCAAAGTCATGGGTAGATTGTTTTTTTTGTTTTGTTTTTTTTGTTTGTTTTTTAATGTTGAAGTTTGAAGATTTATTCAAGTTTCCTTGCATTTCATTTCATTTAATTTCTATCTATGAAATAAAGTACTATCACATTAATGAGCAGAAGTTCATCATAAACTTGCCAGGTAAAAGGAAGAATAGTAGGTAGGGGCCTTAGTTCCCATTTGCATCAGGCCCAGAAATGGTTTACAATATAATTAAAATCCAAGATGGAGAATGTCTTCTTTACAAGGGAAAGATCTTTATTTATTTTATTTATTTATTTTTTATAGAGTTTTACAGATGCATTAAAGTGTCATGTATCTAGGAAAATGCTTGTTATCTGAACATTTGACCTAGAGTTGGTGCTGCATGGGTAATTATTGCGTACAGTATGTGTAATTCATTTTAATTTAGAAAGTCATTATCTAAATTGTACTGATTTGTCAATGACTACATTTACACGCACATCAATATTCCGATATTAATAAGAATTTGGCAATGTTCTAATTAGTATTGAGTCATGTAAACACTGCATTTGATTGGCCAATTCACATTAAGACAATATTCTGATTCCCTAAATTCTGATTCCTGACCCTGGATTATGCCCGTTTTAATGGTAAATTTGTTGCATGTAAACACAGTATTCAGAAAATCCACTGCAAGGAGATATATGCACATGCTCAGTCTGCAAGGAATTGTGGGTTCTAACAGATGCTTAGCTGTAGGCTACGTATTTAGGAATGGCAACTCAGATATACTTACAACAACCATGTATACAGGAATATTCCCGATGCCTGTATGCATATAAACATTGGTAAAGTATTCGTAATATGGCTGCAACCCGAATATAAACCTTAAGCTGAAATTGATGTGCATGAAATTGTAGTCACTGTCTTAATTACTACAAAGATGAGAAATTTACAATTGCATAAAATAGTCACTGTTAGAGAAAGAAGCTCGAAGACTGAGGTGTTTTCTGATCTGGATGGCCCTATGCCACCATAAATCATGTTAACTTTCATGAGAATGGAAATGTGTCATCAGTGTTAACATAATCATTTGAGAGCCTTCCCTTTATTATGACAAGTAATTGAATAATTACTTTTTTTGTTCTTACTTTCAGCCAATTGACCCCTATTGACATTGACTCTAGAAACAAAGCGAATCACGTTTATGCTCCTGACAATAGGCCATGTTAATCCTCCAATTACACCAGTGTTGAGCATGTGGATGCTCGTATGCATGTCCACACACATCTTCGGCAGATGATTGAAATCGGCAGCCTTTTAGTGTTTGACATTTACACAAAATTCACCAGACAAACCCATTTTAATATTCAGACAAACAAATGAACACACATTTCCAAAACATAACTGCTAAACCTGTGTGGGTAGTGCATAGCGTGCTCAAATGCATAATGCTGGTTCCCTCAGTCTCAGACTTTATCTCTCCCATTCTCAAGTGCACACAACCAGACAGAAACACATACGCCCACGCAGACCTTGGTTTTCATGCTTAAGGGAGAGGGTTAAGCGCAGTCTCAATTAGTTTTGGAGAGGTTGGGAGAATGGAAATGAGGAGAGGCAGTGCTTATGTGAGAGATATCTTTATTCATTCAGGGGCTGTTGGTGATTGGCATGGCCTCCAGACGTGCTTTCCCTCTGCTCAGGAAGTCAGCCAGATGTTATTGATATTCACAAATGTCTGCAATTTGCATTTGAACGCTTGCTGTCACCCCCCACATATCATACAGAACCTACCTGTGGCACACAGTTCAAACACCAGGCAGATAGAGGCCAAATGTCATCTCTCAGGAGGTGAATGTTGGGGAGGAAGTTGGTTTTGTTTTGTCTGCTTGTCTGTGCCCTAATTCCAGGGTGGAATTTATAATTCCTGCTGTCTGTATGGGACAGTGTTTTTTTTTTTTTTACTTAATATTCATTCCTTTTGTCTGCATTCATAATTATTATTTTCCTTGTTCTCTGGGTAAGTAGATTAGTATGTGCAGAAACATCTGGAAGTCACAAATACAAAGACAAAGAATTCATAAAGGTGAGTCGTGTTGGGCTGAATGCTAATTAGCACCATAAGTCAGTTATTTCATGTGTCTGAGGGAACTGTTTGGAAAATCTTGCCGTATAAAAAGTCAGACTCCCTGGATCACCAGAGGACACCAACAGGGATAGTTGGGAATTAAACAAGATAAAACCCCCAAATTGCAGCCTTGAAAATTACCACGGAATGGAACACCTCTGTGAATAGGTCTCGACAATAGCTATATGTTGTAAGCTACACAAAGTATTCATAACCATGTTTTATTTTATGATTTTATTTTACTATCAATGGTGCATAAATGATGTTGCAAAATAAATGTTTACAAATATTCCTTAGGAATTTGTTTTTCTTTTCCAATTTACAGTATCTCACAAAAGTGAGTATACCCCTCACATTTTTGTAAATATTTGATTATATCTTTTCATGTGACAACATGAAACATGCTAAAGAAGCTGAGGGTGAAGGTGATGGACTAAACTCTCTCTCTCTCTCTCTCTCTCTCTATATATATATATATATATATATATATATATATATATATATATATATATATATATATACACACACACATATCTGTGGGGCATCCTCAAACGGAAGGTGGAGGAGCACAAGGTCTCTAACATCCACCAGCTCCATGATGTCCTCATGGAATAGTGGAAGAGGACTCCAGTGGCAACCTGTGAAGCTCTGGTGAACTCCATGCCCAAGAGGGTTAAAGCAGTGCTGGAAAATAATGGTGGCCACACAAAATATTGACACTTTGGGCCCAATTTGGACATTTTCACTTAGGGGTGTACTCACTTTTGTTGCCAGCGGTTTAGACATTAATGGCTGTGTATTGAGTTATTTTGAGGGGACAGCAAATTTACACTGTTACACAAGCTGTACAGTCACTACTTTACATTGTAGCAAAGTGTCGTTTCTTCAGTGTTGTCACATTAAAAGTTATAATCAAATATTTACAAAAATGTGAGGGGTGTTTCTCACCCCTCAAGTGAGTATCTCACTTTTGTGAGATACTGTATATAGCAATATTCAATAATGCAATAGTGATATTCAATAATGAACGGCAACCATCTGCCCTAAAAATATAATGAAACACAATGTAAGGTAAAAAATTATACTGAAAACTCTGAGCTTTTTGATACTCTGACACACAGGCAAGGCCAAAGTGAAGTGCGTTGTGCACTACACAATAAAATAAAATCAAATAAAAATGCAAACTATGCACCTCTCTGCACATTAACACCTACGTTTGAACTAGCAAAATATGTGCAAAACATTAAAACATACAGAATTATATTTGTTTCATGCAATATCAGAGACATATCACCCTGCAGCTCTTGCCTGGTTTCCCACTGAAGCTAACCAGGGTTGAGCCTAGCCAATACCAGGATGGAAGACTTCCTGGGGAAAACTTAGGTAGCTACTGGAAGTGGTATTAGGGAGTCCAGCAGGTGGTGCTCTTCCTGTGGTCTGTGTGGGTCCTAATGCTCCAGTATAGTGATGGGGACACTATACTGTAAAAACAGCAGTGTCTTTCGGATGAGACGTTAAACTGAGGTCCTGACTCTCTGTGGTCATTACAAATCCCAGGACACTTCACGTAAAGTGTAGGGCCAATTCTCCCATTGGCCCCCTAATATTCTTCATCCCTGAATTGGCTACATCACTCTCCTCGCCAGGGTGGGTGTTCTGGCACACTATGGCTGCCGTCGCATCATCTACATGGATATTACACACTGGGGGTTGAGGAGATTTCCCCCCATACAATGTAAAGTGCTTTGAGTGCCTAGAAAAGCACTATCCATCCATTTTCTGTACCGCTTATCCTTACTGGATTACGGGGAACCTGGTGCCGATCCCAGGGGGCATGGGGCACAGGACGGGGTACCAATCACACACACATTCACACACTACAGACACTTTTTTGAACATGCCAGTCAGCCTACAATGCATGTCTTTGGACTGTGAGAGGAAACCGGACTACCTGGAAGAAAAGTCCCTGAAGCACGTGGAGAACATTCAAACTCTGCACACACAGGGCTGCAGGAGGAATCAAACCCTCAATCGTGGAGGTGTGAGGAAAACATGCTAACCGTTTAGCCACCGTTCCCCCCTTATTGTAATTTTATTTTCACTGAAAACATTTGCAAATTGTTTTGAATACAGCTAGCAATTTGAGGTAGTTAGAATTATTTAGCTGTACTGATCAGATAGAACTGAACCTGGCACCACCTTGTAGTGAAACAACTACTGAGACTTCTGTGCTTATGTCTCAATATAAATTGGCTGAAAAGGGTATATACATGTATGTATAAACATACATATGGTAGTGCTTGAAAGTTTGTGAACCCTTTAGAATAGTCAATATATCTACATAAATATGACCTAAAACATCAACAGATTTTCACACAAGTCCCCTAAGAGTAGAAAAAGAAAACCCAATTAAATAAATGAGACAAAATATTATACTTGGTCATTTATTTATTGAGGAAAATTATCCAATATTAAATATATGTGAGTGGCCCAAGTATGTGCGTTTTCAATTAATGGGATGACAGTCTGGTGTGAGTGAGCAAAGAACAGGGACCTATCAAAGTCTGATCTCGTTTGTGGAAATGTATCATGGCAAGACAAAGGAGATTTTTTGAGGACCTTAGAAAAAGAGTTGGACTCCACCAATCCACAATCAGACAGACTGAGTACAAATGGAGCAAATTCAAGAACATTGTTACCTTCCCCAGGAGTGGCCCACCAAGAAAGATCACTCCAAGAGCAAGAAGTGTAATAGTCCCTGAGGTCACAAAGGAACCCAGGGTAACTTCTAAGCAACTTAAGGCCTCTCTCACATTGGCTAATGTTAATGTTCATGACTCCACCACCAGGAGAACACTGAACAACACTTATGTGCATGACAGGGTTGCAAGGAGAAAGACACTGCTCTCCAAAAAGAACATTGCTACCCTGCTGCAGTTTGCTAAAGACCACATGGACAAGCCAGAAGGCTATTGGAAAAATGTTTTGTGGACGGATGAGACCAAAATAGAATTTTTGGTTTAAATGAGAAGTGTTATGTTTGGAGAAAGGAAAACAATGCATTCCAGCATAAGAACCTTTTCCCATCTTTAAAATATGGTGGTGGTAGTATTAGGGTTTAGGCCTGTTTTGCTGCATCTGGGCCTGGAAGGCTTGCCATCGTTGAAGGGACAATGAATTCTGAAGTATTCTAAAGGAAAATATCAGGATATCTGTCTATGAGCTGAATCTCAAGAGAAAGTTGGTCATGCAGCAAGACAACAACCCTAAACACACAACTTGTTCTACCAAAGAATGGTTAAAGAAATATAAAGTTAATGTTTGGGAATGGCCAAGTCAAAATCCTGACCTTAATCCAATAGAAATGTTGTGGAAGGACCTGAAGCAAGCATTTCATGTGAGGAAACCCACCAAATCCCAGAGTTGAAGCTGTTCTGTACTAAGGAACTGTTGATCAGTTCTGCAAAAGCCAGTGTGTAGGACTGATCCACAGTTACCAGAAATGTTTAGCTGCAGTTATTGCTACACAAGGGGGTCATACCAAATACTGAAAGCAAAGGTTCACATGCTTTTTCTCATTCGTTTTATTGGGTTCTCTTTATCTATTTTTAGGACTTGTGTGAAAATCACATGATGTTTTAGGTCATATTTATGCAGAGATATAGAAAATTCTAAAGGGTTCACTTTCAAGCACGCACACACACACACACAGAATGGTGCTGTTCATATATGTGAAAGAGGGCAGATAATGCTTTCCTCTTAAATGTTCAGCTGCAGTTTGAAAAGATGCAGTGGCTTCCCATGTCATGGAGGAAGCACATGTTAGCCCTCACTCTCCCTGGTTGGTAGCAGGTAGTTGGTAGAAAATTCAGCCGGTTAACCAGTTTACTATTTCTCAGTGGAATCACATTGTGTTTGTGATTTGCATCTCTTTTTTCCTCTGTATGATAAACTCTTAATATAATATTGTTCAAGAAAACCCTCAGAACTCATCCTCATATTTTTCTTGGCTACACATATTTAGCCTGACAGTGATATGGCTTGTGTAGTTTTTGGCTTTGTTGAGGCTTGCACATGTTTTCTTAGCTTTGCCCACAGTGAATAAAACTCAAGTACTGAATACTCGTGATTCTAATATGGATGCAACTCTCGGTTCAAGATGTTTCACATTTGGACATTTTGGACTTGAAATCGTACAATCAAGTCAGCGTCATGTGTAACATGAAAAGAAAGATAAAAATAAACAACAACATAAAATTAAGATAACAAGAAATTAATTACACTTGAAAGGCATGCACAGAAAGCCGCTTCAGCGTGTGAATACCGAATGGATTAGTGATGTGTCGTTCGTGAACGATTTGGCTCTATGAGCAGGCCTTTTAAGTGAACATTGGGAGCCGCTCCCCGTCTGTACAGAAGCCCTAAGCAGCCATGCATTATTACTTTTTTTCTGTTGTTTGCTCATGATCTCGACATAACAAAAGTTGTTTTCTCGTGATCTCAACTTAATTTTCCTGTGTACTGGACATCCATCATCCCGAAGTCAATGGGAGCTACAATGCCTGAAATAAGGTCTGTGGTTATAAAATACATCAGTAATACCCCACTGAGGATTTAATTTTTTTTTACAAGCTTTTACATGTCTTGAAAAAGACGGTTGCTAACAAGTGGCTAAATTGGACTACAGATGTTGTCGGGGTCATTAAACGTCATCACGCCGAACAGGAAAACTCTTCTATTATAGCCTTGTGTTTATACTCACGTTCTTGCAGCTCAAACTTTCCAACTTGTAGATGTCCATCCATCCATCCATCTTCTATACCACTTATCCTTCCTTCATGGTCACGGGGAAACCTGGAGCCTATCCCAGGGAGCATCGGGCACAAGGCGGGGTACACCCTGGACAGGGTGCCAATCCATCGCAGGGCATAATCACATACACATTCACATACCCACTCATACACTACGGACACTTTGGACATGCCAATCAGCCTACCATGCATGTCTTTGGACTGGAGGAGGAAACCGGAGTACCCAGAGGAAACCCCCCAGCACGGGGAGGACATGCAAACTCCGCACACACAGGGCCACTGTGGGAACCCCCGACCCTGGAGGTGTGAGGCAAACGTGCTAACCACTAAGCCACCGTGCACCCAACTTGTAGATGTATCAATCTATATTATTTTCCAATTGTATTGTTTTTTTGTTTTTTTTAAATAAAGATTGAAAGTTGTCAGAAGTGCAATGGTGGTTACGTTCAAGTCTTGAGACCGTGGTGTAGTTCGTTTATAGCCTAACATTAGCGTTTTACTTCTGGCGAGTGTAGGCTTCAACATCTTATGAATCTTTCTCAATGAAGGAAACATGTAAGAATCATAAACTTTTGTTGGTCACGGAGTTTATTTTCTGCAATAATCCAAAAGCCAATGGAAAAATCCTATTGGATATTTGTCGAAGGAAACAGGGTGATGCTAACTTCCGGGTTGGCCTACGAAAATACCTCATCCCTCAGGATTGATGACTTCCACATTAGTGTCCGACACTTGAGCAGGAGGACACCCCTCTCGCTCTCTTAATGTGGAGATAAAGTCCATCTCTACAGTGGGGAATTATTACATTTATGATGGAGAAGATGCCAAAGTGCATGCAACACCAGTCCCATTCACAAAGTGCCAGATTTTCTCACAATAAAATTACATCGTGAGAAAACAGCTTTTTGTTACGTCGTGATCACAAAAAAATTAAGTCGAGATCATGAGAAAACAACAGAAAAAAATTATAATAATGCATGGCCGCTTAGGGCTTCCGTACGTCTGAGAGCTGATTTAAGTTTTTTGTAAATTAACACAAGACAGAATAATAGGATGATCTTTTCGCCCACACTGCTGATGTTTTTTTTTTTCTTTTTTCTTTTTTTTTTTCATTTTAGGAATTAAAATCAACATCTAAGGACTTGGTTTCATCTCGAACTCGACAAAGGTGGACTCAGACCCAACACTAAAGGTTTGTCAGCAATGTGAAATCCATGTCAAAGACCTTGAAAAATATAAAACATTTGAATTTCAAAATGTTTGCCAAGATGTTCATATTTTCTAGGAGTTTTCTGGCAACTATAAAATGTGTGTTAGAACATCTAACTGTTGGTAGATGATAAGTCCATAAACCTGCAGAAGTACAAGATGTTTTTAAAAGCCCCTGGGCTTTTATTTACACTTCTTCATCTATGCCTCTTTTGCTGTAGCAGATGTTCTTTTGTACAAGTTGTACATTATCTGCTTTCTTTTGACATCCACTGAAAGATGTCCTTATGGCATAGACGTTTTCCCTGGCAGCCTGTAGGGAAGATCCTGGTTGTAGTAGAGCCACTTAAATGTTTGATTTTAATCCCTAGAAAATTCGAAAGACCATGAACTTGTATTTTCTGAAAATTATTTTGTTAGCAAAAATAAAGTTTCTGAACAGGTCCCAGGATATATTAAGTGCATACATAAACATAATTATAGACCATGTTGCACTGTTACAAATGGATTACAACAGTGCATCATATGTAAATATACGTGTGTATATGAAACTACATTCATAATAGGGTTCAGCTGGATTAGACACAACCACACCTGATTATTGCAAACCCTGTTCAATCAAATCAACACTTTTTCAACAGCATGGAGTTGGGTAAAAGGTTTTATGCAGTAACACACTATGCTGAAATTGAAAGAAATTCCAGAAATGATGAGGAAGAAGGTGATTGAAATACATTAGACTTGGAATGGGTACAAAACTATTTCAAAGGCTTTGGGACCTCAAAGAAGCACAATGGCACAGTAGTGAACCTTCCCACAAGCGCCAACCTTCCAAAATTCTTCCAAGAGCACAGCAACTACTCTTCCAGGAAGTCCCGAAAGACCCAAGGACAACATCAAAGGAACTATAAGCCTCTCTTGCATCAAAAAGGTCATTGTTCATGACTCCACTATCAGAAAAACACTGGGCAAAAATAGCATCCATGGAAGAGTGGCGAGGTGAAAACCACTGCTAACCCAGAAGAACATTAAGGCTCGTCTGAATTTTGCCAAAACACACCTTTATGATCCTTAAACTTTTTGGGAGAATGTTCTGTGGACTGATGAGTCAATAGTGGAACTGTTTGGAAGACAACAACTAGATTATGCGGCAAGACAATGATCCAAAGCATAGGAGAAGGTTTGAGTCCTAGAAGTAAGTGAAAGACTGATTTCGGAAGTGTTTGGATGCAGTTATTGCTGCTAAAGGTGGCACGACCAGATTTTAAGTTTAAGGGAGCATTAGTTAAAAAAAAAAAAAAAAGTTTTTCACAGTGGTGATAAGTGTTGGAAAACTTTTTTGCTTCAATAAAAAACAACAACAAAAATACGGCATTGTGTGTTTATTCAGGTTGCCTTTGTTTTGTGTTGTATTTCGTTTGAAGTTATAAAACTATTTAGTATGAGATATACACAAACACAGAAGACACTGTACAACTTGTGCATCAGCACTGTACAACGTACATGAGCCAATATATATAGGGGGCAAATACATTTTCACACAGGCCCAGTGATATTGGATAACTTTTTTGCTTCAATAAATAACTATCGTTTAAAAACTGTATTTTATGTTTAGTCATGTTGCCTTTGTTTTATCTTAGATTTTGTTTTATTTTCTGAAACCGTTTAGTATGAGATATATACAAAAAATGAATAAATAAGGATGGGGCAAATATTTTTTCACAGCAATGTAACTAATAACTTTTTTTTATATTTTAATTCTGTACCATATTTGTGTTGCTCTATGCATTTTTTTCCTTTCTTTTTCACCTAGCATGATGATTATATGAAAGGGCAATGGTTTATAGGTGAGTTATATGCACAAAAATAATCAAGAATTATCTTCATAATATGCATTATAAAAAAAATAGTATAAACAAAAAGGTCCTTCACAAAACTCTTATAACCCTAAATCTGTACTGCTACCAGTGTTGGGGAAGCTACTTTGCAATTGTTACTTGTCTAGCTACAAGCAACTCATGATTCAAAGCAGCTAGGCAAAAATGGCGATCTACACCACAATGTAGTAAGAGAAAGTAAATAACTATAGTGAAGATGATAGGCTAAACCAGTGTGTAGCACTAATGCTGCATGGAAACAGTTAGATACATATTTTGATAATTTTCTGCTTTATCGCATTAAAAACTCTCAACACCTAATGCAACAATGATAACTTAAAAAAAAGAACCACAATAACTAACAACAGCTAGTGAGCTCCCCAGCTTTGTGTTCTTAAGTTTGCGCTTAATCTTTTGGATGTTGACAGCATTTTCATTGCCGGTTTGCGTAGGTTACAAACAATTGTGTATCTGTTTCTGTATGCATCTGATTCAAGAGTTATTTTTAATTCAATAGAAAAATGCATCCTTTGTAGCTGCAGCACAGTGCTGATATTCCCAAAACAGCCTTGTGAAACAATAATGTGCATCTACACTAATTAGAAGCATTAAACTCCATTCCTGGGGTAAATAATAGTTTTCAAGTTCAGATTTGTCTGAACATTTGCTATAATATTCCGTTACAATGATTTAAAAAAAAAAAAGATAAATGTCCAATTATTCCTTATCACAGGTATAGGTTGTATAAATGGTAAATGGCACACTTATATAGCGCTTTTATCCAAAGCGCTTTACACTGTGTCTCATTCACCCATTCACACACACACACACACACACACACACCAGTGGTAGCAGAGCTGCCAGGCAAGGCGCTAACTTGCCATCGGGAGCAACTTGGGGTTCAGTGTCTTGCCCAAGGACACTTCGGCATGTGGAGTCACGTGGGCCGGGAATCAAACCGCCAACCCTACGATTAGTGGACAACCAGCTCTACCACCTGAGCCACAGCTGCCCCATAGTGTATGGCACTATTTATTTATAAAAGTCATTTCTCACTTTATTTGTATAATGTAATATGGAAACATTTAATGGTAACTAATGTGAAATTAAGTGTTTTTAATGTAATATTTACAATGTATTTATTTTTATCTAAAAGAAATGCTACTGTTGCTTTATAATTATAATTATAATATCATTATTAGCTACGATTTGATTATACGTCATCAAATATATATATATAGCTCATTCTTAGAGCTTTTAACCAACTAAAAAAGAACAATAAACACTTTTATAATGAATTGCAAAAGAAAGTAGAATATGCACTAGAAAGTGTTAACTATAAATGATACTTCATTTCCCACTTTACAACGAACCAACCTGCACACTCCAACTAAGTTGGACAGTGGTTTTGATGATGAAGGATAGTGAATTTTGTTAGTGATATGCCATATCAGTATGCAGTATAATAGGCATGACAGGAGTCCATCTAGTTCATAATACAGGAAGTAGGAATAATCTGAGCCTTGGCCAATCAGGGGCAATCATGCAAATTGAAGATGAACTGATTGGAGACAGGGGCTGCATTCCGGAGTCAAGAGCACGTTCTCTGTGTGAGTAAGACAATCTCATCGGATCAAAAGGTTCTTGATTAAGATGCAACACTCGAAAGACAAATTCTAACAATTCTGCTGTCCAGGTGCTCTATGTATCTGAGTGAAAATATTCATCTCGAAAGAGATTTTCATATCCTGCTGATCATAATGATTATTTGGAGAACTCTTTCTTTGAGATATTTCATGTAGGACTAGTTCTTGCCTTTTAGAGTCAATTCAGGGAGGCTGAGGACTGCCTATAAATGCCCTTGATATTATGAGAAATTCTTTGAATATAGTGCTAAAAAAATCATTACATTATCGGATGTGGTTGTTCAGGATCACAAAGTTCTGTAGAGATCCAGAGACTGCTGAGAGAGCACCTTGCAGGTAAAGGACTAATTCCTTGTAACTTATAAATAAAAAATTCAGTTAGGACTGAATTCTGTTCAAACTTTGTAAGAAAATATAGTGGCTTGCATACGTATTCATGCTGTTGAACTTTTCCAAATTTTGTAACATTTTGTAACAGTACAGTTTCCTCCGGGTAATCCAGTTTCCTGCCCCAGTCCAAAGACATGCATTGTAGCCTGATTGACATTACTAAATTTTCTTTAGTGTGTGAATGAGTGTGTGTGGGGGTGTGAGAGATTTTGTCCTGCAATGGACTGGCACCCTGTCCAGGGTGTCCCCCACCTTGTGCCCTTAGTCCCCTGGGATAGGCTCCAGGTTCCCTGTGACCATGTGTAGGATAGGCAGTGCAGAAAATGGATGGATGGATGGATTTAACTGAGATTATACACACACTAAGCCAGTTTAATATGATTCTCTGGTTGTAAGGAATGATTCTGGTTCTTGTGTAATATCTGCTTGTCTTGCTGTTTGCTGTTATAATAACCTCCACTCTTCTGGGAAGGCTTTCCACTAGATTTTGGAGTGTGGCTGTGGAGATTTGTGTTCATTCAGCCACAAGCGCATTAGTGAGGTCAGGCACTAATGTTGAGAGAGGAGTCCTGGTGTGCAATCAGTGTTCTAATTCATTCCAAAGGTGATCAGTGGAGTTGAGGTCCACTCGAGTGCAGGGGTTCTTCCACTCCAACCTTGGCAAACTGACTGACTGAGTGGTCATGGACCTCACTTTGTGCAATAACTTTGTGTAATGCTACAGCATACAAAGACATTCTATACAATTGTGTGCTTCCAACTTTGTGGCAACAGTTTGGAAGAACCACATATGGGTGTGATGGTCAGGTGTCCACAAAATTTTGATCATATAATGTACATTTCCCCAGAACATGTTTGTACAGTGCATCCAGACAGTATTCACAGCACTTCACCTTTTCCACATTTTGTTGTTACAGTCTTATTCCAAAATGGATTCAATTCATTATTTTCCTCAGAATTCTACAAACAGTACCCCATAATGACACCATGAAAGAAGTTTGTTTGAAATTTTTGCAAATTTATTAAAAATAAAAAAACAAAAAAGCACATGTACTTAAGTATTCACAGCCTTTGCCATGACACTCAAAATTGAGCTCAGGTGCATCCTGTTTCCACTGATCGTCCTTGAGATGTTTCTACAACTTGATTGGAGTCCACCTATGGTAAATTCAGTTGATTGGACATAATTTGCACACCCCTGTCTATATTAGGGATGTCACGAGAACCGATACTTCGGTACCAAGTGGGTACCAACATTCTTAAAACATGACGGTACTTCTTTTTCTGCAGTAGCATTGGTACCGTTGGTAATGACAGTGACGTGATTGCAATTCTTCAGGAACTGAAGGGGGCAGCAAATACGCGTAAGCGTTTTAGTCGGTCCACAAGTGCTAAAGAAGAAGAAGCAGAAGAAGAATGCCTACAAGCACACTGGAAAAACTACAGAAATGGCGACAAGTTTAGCTGCGCCCTGACTCGTTGAGAGGTCAGAGGACAGAGCCCAGCCAGAGCCCAGACTTGAACTTGATTGAACATCTCTGGAGAGATCTGAAAATGGCTGTGCACCGACGCTCCCCATCCAACCTGATGGAGCTTGAGAGGTCCTGCAAAGAAGAATGGGAGAAACTGCCTGGAAATAGGTGTGCCAAGCTTGTAGCATTATTCTCAAAAAGACTTGAGGCTGTAATTGGTGCCAACGGTGCTTCAACAAAGCATTGAGCAAAGGCTCTGAATACTTACTGTATGTACATATGCTTTTTTGTTGTTTATTTTTAATAAATTTGCAAAGATTTCAAACAAACTTCTTTCACGTTGTCATTATGGGGTATTGTTCTAGAATTTTGAGGAAAATAATTAATTTAATCCATTTTGGAATAAGGCTGTAACATAACAAAATGTGGAAAAAGTGAAGAGCTGTGAATACTTTCCAGACGCACTGTAAGTGGTAGTTCTTACTGCATATTGAAACAGATATAAATTTTTATTGTAATGGCTATATCCTGAGTGAAAATAATCTTATTGTTAATATTTACAATAAAACTTTACTACTTTAGTAGAAGAGCATATGTGCTAATTGGTTTGGTCACTTGCTTATTAGTGTGCATGCTGTACATATTAGTTGTTCTAAATCTGAAGTGCTGCAACAAGTACACACATACACATGAAGTGAAGTTAAAGCAGCTTGTCAGACATATGGGCTTGATTAGAATAAGGCACGGATTCATCAAGCCATTACACAAACCAAAACGGGTGACTTAACACCCTCTTCGACATTGCCAACTCAATGGTTCAACCCAAAACATGCCCAAAACCTTTCATCCTCTTTGGATGAGTGGGATCCTGTCACCCAAAATCTATTCTGCACACACAAATCTCACTTAAGTTCATACTTTCCAACCAATGCTCTCCATTTGCTGTAACCCAACCCACTAATTATTGGCCTCAATGGGGATAAAGACTTCAGAACCAAATGCAGATGTGAGCAGTTTAAGTGTCATGGCAAGACAAGCGAATCTTCACCTCAGTTGGTATCACTCAGCTTGGTAATCATGTTGTTTAGGAAGAAAATGAAGTCAGTCAATAACAGCAGTTGGGAAAAAAGGACAATTTTGTTAGGATTCCCACAGTGACATCTGGATCAGTGCAGATTCACTGAGGAAGAAAGTGGGGTAAATCCCATTGCACAAATCACGCAGGGAGGAAAAAAGTCTTGACATTCGTAATTACAGCATTGCTTCTTGGCATGCTATTTGATTCTTAAAAAAAGAATTATGGTGGCCTGTAAATGTAAAATGCATTAAGAAACCAATAATATAACAGCAAATCAGAAAACAAAACAGCACAACAAATGCGAAACCACAATAGCAACATCAGAAAAACATTAACTAACTTACTATAGCTGTTTGAAATGTATTGTGCTTTCTGATTGTCTGTTACACTTACAAGCACTATAGAAAATGGTTTGTAACTTCCACATGAGAGGTGTAAACCCAGTTCAGTGATGCAGTAATTCTAGGTTATATTGTGCCCTGAGGTCAGTAATATACTTAGGCTGGGCTCATAAAGAAATAACCATACATTACTGTTAGGAACCTGTAGAGAACGTTTATCTAAAGGCATGGACTTTCATATTATTTATGAGTCTATAATTTATTGTTTGACAGCAGATAATTTACATAAAGCCTTTCCAAAGAGAAATTGTTCTGTAAAACTACTATATATAGTATAAATCTTCAACCCAATTTTCCCACCCAACACTGTATTTTTTCTCATTCACCAGCTACCCAAAGATTTACAAAGTTTGCTGCAGTTAACCTTAATGCCCGTACTTACAGTGGGGTTAAGCATGTTTTACTTGGCAGATGATGTGTGCGAAAGCCTCCCTTTGACTTTTACATCCCTGGCTTTGATTGGCAGCCATTACAAAGGTCATGTGATTCTGTGTTTTGTTCTGATTTGTGGTTGGCTGCTTAAGTGCTGTGAAGTGTTTACAGTGTGTCTAACTGAATTAATGTCACGTGTGGTTGCAACAGCAGGTGCCAATGTTAACATTAATCCTGATTAATCCCCATTACCCAAACATGGTCGCTCCTATGGAGCCACGTGTCAAAGTGCTCCGCACCCAATTCTCACCTTCACTGTTTGGCCCCAACCTTCAGCGGCTCATCAGGTAATGTAAATAAGTAGCAGCTAGTTCTGTATGGAATGAAAAAGCCAAAAATAAAACATTCTTTGTTTATGTACACTGTTAAAAATATATAAATTTGGGTTAATATTAAAGAAGTTGACTGCATGTAATTTGTTTTGGTGTGCTATATGTGTGTGTGTGGGTTTGATGTGGTTTTTTTTTTGTGTGTTAAGCAAACAGGTTGTGGACAGGGAGGAGCTGCAATGAGGTAGAAGCTGCGAAAAGGTTCTCCAAATGCAGACCTGTTGGAATTTAGCTCGTTGAAGCCATGGAATGCCTCCCTCCCAGTCCTCTTCCTGGCTCCTATTTTCCCTGTTCCGCTTGGCTTACGTTAATATAGAGTCTGTCTGAGTTTTCAGGGGATGTTTAAATAGAACCCTACTAAGGCCCACTCCAGACCATATGCTGCTGTTTCTACTGTATATCACGGAGGAAGAAAACCATTTAATCAGCAATGATCAAAAGGTTAAAGGCTGTGTGTATGCAGGGTCCATGGATTAGTCCAATTTTTATTAGCATTCAGATTGATTGGATAGCTGTAGGAGTCTTGTGGAGACCATGGAGTGTTGTTCTTCAAAATTGGTTGAGAGTTTTACTTCAGTAAAAAAAGAAAAGAAAAAGAAACAAATCCAACACTAAGACCACTAAGGTCTATAACTTTGTCCCACCTGCCTATGGTCTGTTGCTTTTGCCCCAACAGGGCAGAATAACTGTATTGGAGCAAATAATTGGAGTACTATGCACTGTGCCAATGTAAGTACCTCTCTATGGACAAAATTGACATGGTGTCTAATACCCCATGCAGGAAAATTTAAGGACCAGGAATCCTCTCAGAGTCACCTCATACAGAAAGTCATTAAGAAAAGAGAACCATTCACAGCTCTCAGTCCTAGTCAGAATGAAAAACACAGGCCAAGAGTAACAAAGTGAAGCTTTGTAATACAAAGTGGAAACATGAGAAGGCTGTGTTCTCAGTTGATGGGTTCCTCATCCATCCAGAAGCTCAGTCACCAGCTCCCAAATGGTGCAACAGAAAAGCATTCACCCTATGTCCAGGTGATCAAATCATGACCACCAGAATCAATGCAGAATCAAAGCTGCGTGTGAGGATTGTACGACTTTGTGCTCACAGTGCGCTATGGAATTTCAGCGCCTTGGCCTTGTGAGTGTGCACTCAATGACCATGACCCTAAGGTACACTACACACCAGCATTTGAATTTAAAACAGAGCTTGTTGGATAAGATTTTTGATAGAAATAAAACACAAGGGCAATAAAATATGGAGAATGAGAATTTAGTGAGAATAAGGGAAAGATAAGAGTCACGCTCTCTTCCTTATAGACAATGTCTCTTAAAAGTTAATTATAGCAAGGCCTATGGCCTGACCAAAAAGAGGAAGTACAACACACAGCACACACTCCCAAAAGCATGAACTCACTCATACACAGACCCAGAGTAATCAGAATAACAAAGTAATGGATAATGATTATTTTACTAAATCGTACTGTACATATGCTAATGACAATGCAGAAAAATCATACACTTAACCATGATAAAGGAGAAAAAGCACACAGGTGATAAATGTCCTCACTCAAAGTCAGCTCAGAAATGCCATAAAAAGCAGAAGTTGGTTCTAAAAAACAAAAGGAGAACGGATAGAGTAAGTGCAAACTCAACAGGTCTCGAGAAGTCTGAGGCAAAAATAAGCGGATTGGAAAGAATCTAAAAAAAACCCAAACAGGACATCACCCAGACATCAGATGTAATGGTATTCTGGGCAAACCCAGGGTGTTTCAACTGTATAAAAAGGGAGCCCCGTTTCAGGGGACTTTCAGATCACTCTGGGACATCCCTCTGTGCAGATCTTATGTGGTGAACTGCAATAAACCCTTGCTTTTCCTACTCATGGCTCATTGTGTTTTTTGTCATCCTCAAACTGATGTAAGTACTTGATGATATTACTTTGTATTTAACTTTTTGGAAAATTAAAGCCAACAAGCTCTTATTGCTTAGCCAAAGACTCTTATAGAATCGGCCAAGACGATGGATTGCTACGTCCGTAACGATATATCCATCGGGGTTTGAGGCACAGTTTTGCTGTGTCATCCTCTCCTGACATCTTTGTCCCTACCTGTCGACGTAAGACCAACAAACTGCTCCATATTGTTGTTGATCACAGTAATTTAATATCGGTTCCCCACGTGGAGATTAAACTACTGTTGTCTCCGCTTCAGAGCCAGGCTTATGCCGCATTATTCAATGCGCGGTCCGTGAATAACAAGGCGCTGCTTTTATCAGATTTTCTTACAGATAAAAGCTGGAAACTGGCATACAGAAAATGATGGGCTCCTGTTTAACCAGATCACTCCAGCGGGCTTTGGAGTATTAGATCTCCCGAGGTTATCTGGCAGAGGCGGAGGCATTATTGTGGTTTACAACCTGAAGTTCAACATAAGCTCTGTGTCCATTCCCCAGTTTTCATCATTTGAATGCCTGGTCTTGAGTATTTCCGCTCCTATATCTACCATCATCGCTACGGCCTATAAACCACCTAAGGTTAAGACACATGCAGCTTTTATGTCAGAGTTTGCTGACTTCCTGTCAATGTTGAGAATGAAGTTTGACAGCATTCTACTTATGGGCGATTTTAACATTCATGTGGACCGGAGTGACTCTGTGGTGGCTAAGGAATTTCTGTCGCTAATTGATTGTTTTAGCTTCACACAATTTGTAACTGACCCGACCCATAACAAGGGCCATATGCTGGATCTCGTGATTGCAAACGGCTCGTTTGTATAGCAGTTTTCATCTGTTGACATTGGACTGTCCGATCATTCAGCTGTCTTTTTTAATCTGGAACTGTATCATCCAAGTGAGTCTACCATCCGAGCAGTAACCTTCCGGAAGTGGAAGTCTATTGATCAGACAGTTTTCTCCAATTTGGTTGTTTCCACCTTAAGCGATCTTCATCCCTCAAAAGTTCTGCAGCCAAATTATGCTCTTGCTACTAATCTTGACTCTTTTGCTCCTCTAAGGTCACGTAAGGTCACATTCACCCACTCTGCTCCTTGGTATAATGACAATCTGCACTCTAGAAAGGCTGCTTGTCGGAAAATGGAGCGCAAATGGTGCCTTACTGGACTGAATGTCTACTATCAAGTGTGGAAGGATCTTCTGGGTGATTATCGAGCATTAATGGAGCCCGGAAGATCCACTTACTTCTCGCAGTCTATTGTAAACAATCAAAAATAATCCCAGACACTTGTTCCAAACCATAAACAGATTGCTTCAAATTAATGCTGTTACCACTTTGCCTGTTTCTCAGCAGCTATGTAATTCTTTTCTTTTGTTTTTAATTCTAAGATTGATAATGGTCGCAAATAAATTCCTGTCACACCTGACTCTGCCACTTCACTCCTTCGTCCATCTGGGTTCACTGGTGTTTCTTTCACTCATTTCTCACTGCTTGATTCCGAGGCTCTCACAAGGGAGGTATCCAGCATGAAATCAACCACTTGCTTGCTGGATCCAATTCCCACGAACCTATTTAAATCGTGCTTCGATGTTTGGTGCCCTACTATCCTCAGCATTATAAATGAATCACTAGAGACTAAGGTCATTCCAGCAGTACTAAAGACTGCTGCTGTTACACCTGTACCAAAGAAAGAAAATGTTTCCACAGAAAATTTTCGTCCCATTTCAAATCTTCAGTTTTTGGCAAAAATACTTGAGCCTGTTGTTGCCTCTCAACTATGTAATCATCTTACAATTAATAACCTCTTTGAACCCCTTCAGTCAGGTTTTCGTAAGCTTAACAGCACTGAAACGGCGTTGGTCAAAGTTACCAATGACTTGTTGATGGCCTCTGATTCTGGCGCTACATCCATTATTATTCTTCTTGATCTTAGAGCTGCTTTCAATACTGTGGATCATGGTCTTTTACTTACCTGCATTGAAAGTGTTTTTGGTGTGTCTGGGACAGTTTTAAACTGGTTTAAATCCTATTTTACTGACTGTTCCGAGTTTATTTCTATGGGTGGCTACAGGTCTGACACTAGCTCTGTGCTCACTGGTGTTCCTCAGGGTTCAGTTTTAGGCCCTCTACTCTTCAATATTTATCTATCTCCACTTGGGAATCTGCTGTGTTCGCTCGGCCTCCATTATCACTTTTATGTTGACGATACCCAAATCTACATTCACTCAAAATCTGGTGAAAACCGTGATGTTTGTTTTCTTTCTGATTGTATTTCTGAGACAAAAACATGGATGAACAATAACTTTCTGTGCCTGAACAGTGGGAAAACTGAAGTTATGCTTATAGGCTCCCATCATCAAATTCGCAAAGCTGGTCCACTGTCTCTGTTTCTTGATAGCTCTGTTCTAGAGACCCAAAGTAAATCTTGTTGTAATTTTCGATACCATCCTCACATTTGATTTTTTTGTTCAGATTACTGTGAAGGCATCCTTTTTTGACCTCAGAAGTATAGCCAGACTGCACCCAATGCTAAACTTCTCTGTGGCTGAAAAGCTGATAAACTCATTTGTTGTCACTCGACTGGATTACTGCAATGCCGTTTTAGCCGGAGTTTCTAAATCCACAATTAACAAGTTGCAATATGTTCAAAACTCTGCCGCCAGGATCCTGACGGGGACCAGGAAATGTGAACATATTACTCCTGTTTTGGAGTCCTTACACTTTCTCCCGGTCAGATTCAGTGTCGATTTTAAGAGCATGATGTTGACATACAAGGCATTACATGGCTTGGCTCTGCATTACTTATCTGGTTTATTAATCCCTTACACCCCAAATCGCAGACTACGCTCCTCACAGTGCAATTTGTTAACTGTTCCACAAACCCGCCTAAAATCTATGGGTGACGGGGCTTTTTCTGTCTATGCTCCTTCACTTTGGAACTCTCTTCCTCCTGAACTCAGGGAAGCTCAGACCTTTGACATTTTTAAAGCTCTACTTAAGACACACTTTTTTAAACTTGCATTTGACTGCTGATGTCTTTATTATTATTATTTTATTATTATTATTATTATTATTATTATTATTATTATTATTATTATTATTATTATTAACTGTGTTGTTCTTATTAACTTTTGTATGTTTTATTTTTCTGTGAACTGCTTATTTTGTGTACAGCGCTTTGAGCAGCTGCTTTTAAAGGCGCTTTATAAAATAAAGTTTATTATTATTATTATTATTATTATGACGATGCCATAGTCATCCGTGGCCGGGAACCAAAGGAGTAAAATCGTCCATGTTCTCTGGGTGGTAGGGATGACATTCTTTCTATCCAATAACCAGTCATGACCATCTATCAGCTCATGTATGTAGAAGAGGGTAGAAAGCACTTTCCTTTCTGTGTTACCCTGATAGATGTGTTTGGCTGGTGTCACATGTCTTGGTGCAACCTTTCCTGGTTGCTAGCTATCATATAATAGGGAAGAGCTGAGTGATGGGTAGGAACTGGCAGGTGATCAAATCATCCTGCAGAGAAAATGAGGCAGGGCAAAATCCATTTTCAGATGAGAGCACTACTGTCAGACACTGGGAAACACTAGCCATACATGAACTTTCTTTTACATTGGACCAACAGGCAATAAGTTTCATAACCCTCTACAATCAAATCAATTTGAACTTTGTGATAGATTTTTAATGTTTTTTGCTGATAAAGTAATAGCCATTCGATCTTCCTTCACTTCACAGTTCTCAGGCCTGTCCCTGAATTCACTGGCTATACCGGTTTCCTTTTATCATTTTCAACACGTTTCATTAAAGGAACTGTGTGATCTGGTTAACCAGATGAAAATAACTTCCACTTCACTTGATGTTGTTCCCATAAAAGAAACTTTTTCCGTAATTGGCCCCAGTATCCAGGTGTTGATAAATTCATCTTTGGATGCTGGGGTGGTCCCAAATTGTTTTAAGCATGCTATTGTTCAACCTTTGCTTAAGAAACAGAGTTTGGATGAAGGTTGCTTTAATAATTATTGGCCTGTCTCTAAGCTATCGTTTCTGTCAAAGCTGTTGGAGAAAGTTGTCCAGTCACAATTGATCCTGTTTTTAAATTCAGCTAAGTTATTGGAACCTTTTCAATATGGTTTCACTGCTTATCATAGCACAAATTCTGCTTTGCTTAAAGTGTCAAATGACATTTTGAAGGCAGTAGATACTGGTAAAAATACTGCGTTGATGTTACTAGATCTTACAGCTGCCTTTGATATTGTAGACCATAACATACTTATTTGGTGCTTAGAGCATTTGATTGGTATCAAGTGTACCATCTTACAATGGCTCAGATCATATCTTAAAGACAAGTCCTTTTTGTAGCGTTGGGTAATTTCTCCTCATCTTCCGCTCCTATTATTAGCGGTGTACCTCAAGGCTCCATTCTGGGCCCATTTCTTTTTAACTTATATATGTGTCCGTTGGGGAATATTATTAGGGTGCACAATGTCTCTTTTCATTTATATGCTGATGATACCCAGTTGTACATACCGTTGAAAGCTGGCGACTACATTCAACCATTGTTGGACTGTTTTGACAACATTAAAAAATGGTTAACAAATAACTTTCAAACTTTTTAAAAAGGAAATAATTGTTTTTGGTCCCCTGAGATTGAGAGATGGTCTCATTAATGAGTTTCGTAATCACTTCCCCTCAATTTCTTCCCAGGTTAGGAACCTTGGTATCATCCTGGACTTAGAATTATGCTTAACCAAGCAAATAAATTCGGTCGTTAAGAATAGTTTTTATCAATTACGGATTATTTCCAAACTTAAACATTTTTGTCTTTCCAAGATTTGGAGAAGGTTATTCATGCTTTTATCACATTGCGCTTAGATTATTGTAATTCATTGTACTTAGGTCTTCCTCAGTCATCTCTTGCTCGTCTCCAGATGGTTCAGAATGCAGCTGCAAGGCTGCTGACCGAGGCAAAGAAATATGATCATGTCACCCCAATATTAGCATCGCTCCATTGGCTCCTGGTCCATTTTAGGATCCAGTTTAAGATTCTGTTGTTTGTTTTTAAAACGCTTAATGATCAGGCTCCTTCTTATCTCAAAGATCTTCTTACACTACATTCATGTAGCAGATTTTTAAGATCTTCTGATAAGTTTCTTCTGTTTGTCCCTCAAACCCATTTAAAAACTAAGGGGGATAGAGCTTTTCCAGTTTCCGCCCTTCATTTATGGAATCAATTGCCATTGAATATCCACCATGCACCTTCTATTATCATTTTTAAAAAGAGGTTGAAAGCATATCTCTTCTCCCAGGCATTTTAATATAATTTTTACTAGTGTCTATTGTCTGTCTTTATTTAGTTTTATTCTGTTTTCTATCTAAATTTTCTTTACTCTGTTCAGCACTTTGGTCAGCTTTGCTGTGTTAAATATGCTATATGAATAAAAAATACTTACTCACTTACTTACAATACCCTCACCCCTTTATTAATTTATTTCAATTTGCTTTAACAACAAACATACAGACCAGCAGATTTACAGAAATCCCTGATTGAGCAAACCCGAGGAGACAAGGAAAAACTCCCTGAGACTCCCTTTTCTGGCAGTCTATCCCTACTTCACTGCTGAGATGTTCACACTTCATCATGAAGTAGTTGCTAAGTTACTCTTCCTCTCTCTGTACAAAAGCGATAACACTTGACCCCTCAGCTAAGATAAGATCAGAAGGCCCTTCCTGCCCTCTCACTCATAATGGTTTCACCATCTCTCTCTTTCTCTCTCTGTTTCCTCATTTCTCTTTTTTCTTCTTACTCCCATGCTAATGTTGCTTTCAAATGCCTCTAAATTCATATATATTATTTGTATAATGTAAATCTATATGGAAAGCAATTCTATGATTGTGGAGACAGAAATCATTTCATGATGAGAGCCAGACACATTTATTTTAAAGCACATGTATTTCAGCTGAATTTTTTCAGCTGAAAAAAAAACCCTTTTTTTGCCTCTCATAACTGCTGTGTCCGCACAGTACCGATAACCTTTGGCCTACAGTAGTATTTGGCACATAGCATTTCTTCTTCCTTTTCCATTTCTATCCCCATCCATCCCTCTTTTCCAGGTTACTGTCATTTCAAATTTTTTTATACTGGGAGTAGGCCTGGAAAACATGACCAAATATGTTAGTAAGTGATGAAACAGTCCTAGTTCCTGAGAATGCTGACAGCTGAAAAAAATTTAAAAATCCTGAATAAAAACACATTTTTCACTATTTTCGGAGTAAAATTTCATTGATTAATTCTGTTGCCAGATGTTTGTGTGTAGTTGCAGCTCAGTGCAAAAGTCTGCATCACCCATGATTCTTGAATGGGGAGAACAGAAAAAAAAGAAGCAATGTTTTCAATTTTAATTACAACATTTAGTTTTTTTTTTGTTTTTTTTTTGTACTTGTAATAATGAAGGAACATTCTTCAAACCTTCAAACACTTCTTCAAAAAGTTATTCAAACACACTGAATAGCTTGTTGGTATTAAACACATTTCTTTGTCTTGTTCATTTTGTCCTAAAGGAATGCAAACTCCTGCACTGGACTAGACCAAATAATAAAAGATCAGGGTTAAAATACAGAACAGCTGCTCAGCTCTGTGAATAGACACAAATATTTCATCAAGCTTTTAAATTTCAGTAGTAGTACTTTAAATTGAATAAGCTTATTGAATGAAGTTCTCTGTGAAAAGGTTATATCTATTTTTAAATCTCTTCTTTGCTTTGATAAATGACTCTATTGATAATTAAACAGATTACAAGGGTAATGTTGGCCACATGTCATGCTCTATTTTGCTTCTGTCTGGTAACTAAGCCACATCTTCCTCGCTCTCTCACTTTATAAATAAACTCTGTCTGCCGTCTCTGTTCATCTCTCATGCCACTGCTCTCCGCATTGTGGTTTCTAAAGAATCAGCCACGCACAATTTCCCTCAGCTCACCCGATGGCCAAGAACTTTGGCCCATCTCTCTTTCAGCATTAATCTACCTATTTTTATGCCTTTCACTCGCTCTGTTCTGTGTTCGTCTCTAGATCTGTCTTCAGAATGTTCAGTGCTGTTTCTTCTTCACTTATTTATTATTATATCTCCTTGGCCATGGCCATGCTTACAGATTTAATTTTTGAAGACAGATGGTAGGGGCTGAGGTTCACTAACTGTTCTGCCCAAATAAAAACGTTTGGGATTGCAAAAAAAAAAAGAGCTGCAAAGGAAAATCCCAGCAGCCAATATGTTTTGTGCATTTCATGTTGTCCCCAGAGGAACTCTCGAACCAGCTGTCAGAATGCAATCAATACGCATGTGCATGTCAAAAACAATCAGGGGAGTTCTGTTGCAATCACGGTGAAGAGTTAACACTGCCCTGTGTTCTTGGAACGCTAACTCATGCACGTGTGACTTACCGGCAATTTCTCTAATAAACTCCAAAAGGATGGACGGCCTCGCCTCAGCGCTCTGATGTGGACTTTTTACTCCAAACACAATCTGGTTGGTTTGGCAAAAATGATTGTGCAGCTGGCATCCCACAATCCCTTGTAAAAAATGGACACTGTAAGTATGGATTTAACTGCATTTTTACCCTATTTGGGAGCCCAGAACCATCCAAAGAATTGGAAAAGGACACATCAGAATTTACACAGATATTTGAGACAGACTTTGTGTGTGTGTGTGTGTGTGTGTGTGTGTGTGTGTGTGCGCGCATCTGAGTGTAGGTCATTCATGACTTGGGTTTACCAGTTACTCAGGGAACTAATTATGAATATGGATAATGATTCATAAGAGTCTTTATTACTTATATTCAACATTAATCTCACAAAAAATATATAGTGACCCTCTGAGCTTAGTGAAAGTAACTAAGATTTGTTATTCATTTGCACCGGTGGGTGCGATATGTAATAAACCTGTAAAATATTAGATTTTTTTTTTCTTCCTGGTGGAAATTAAATCAGGTATTAATAAGGCACAATGAAAGATGTATGCCTTAGACTTCTAGGGTAGAACAGGGTTAAAGAAACAAAAGAAGAGAAGAGAAATGGAAGGAGGTCGAAAAAAACTTGGAAAATATAGACAGAATTAGTGGCAGTGATTGAGTGGACTTGAAATAGACTCCTGGACGTTGACTGCAGGGTGCGGCAGCGTCACCAGCCGTGTGTGTGTTTGTGTGGGTGTGCATGTGGTATACATACCATTGATCATGTCATATATGTGGGTTCATTGGGCAAAGAGAGAAAGAAGGAGATGGTTTTGGCAGATGATCATGAAAGTGTGGCTTTGGTGAACAATATATTTCAGGCCGACCCACAATTTCATATATCCACATAGTCTCCTCCTTTTCCCCTTTTTCTTTCTCCATTTCCCTTTCTCTCATTTTTACTCTCCTAATCTTTCATTGTTCCCTTGATTTATGGGTTTTCCTCTCAGCCCTGCTCTATTCATAAATGGAGATTTCTGTCACAATAAACAATTGTGGTGCCAAACCTCTAGCTCCTCTGAAGTAAACCTCTTGTACAAATAATGTCACTCCAGCCAGCTGTCCTGGTTTCAAGCTGCAGTATTATTTTTATTTTTAAAAATGTATTTATTTTGTCTATGAAATGGCATTTCATGTCATATGCCAGAAAACAAAACAACAAAAGTAATTCCGACTAAAAATAATTACTAGTATAGCCAAAATAAAAGGGTTATAGATCTTATTGCATATCTTAATGCTAGCTTAATGCTGCTGTCATTATTGTTTTCCTTTTAATATTCATACATTCGTTCTTTCTTTGTTATATTGATGTTTTTCATCCATTTCTTGAAACACCAGCAGGGAATTCTACAACAGCAAACAAACACATTAAAAAGGACAGGATGAGGAAGGAAACTTCAAATATTTTTGTCTCAGCAAAATTGTAGCAGCAATAAAAAATGTCACTCTTTGCTGAACAAGACTAAAACATTGTGTGTTTGTAATTTTAATGAAGAAGGTCCTCTGGCCTAAATTTCCAGTTTCTCAGCATGAAATAGGCCACATGAGGAGCTAGGAATAGGAAAAGAGCTGAGTCTGTGCACAAATGATAAAGGTAGAAAGAGCGAGAGGACCATGGATTAGAGAAAATAGTGCTGCTATCATACTAATTCAGCAGATAGAGGATGTACTAGTTGAGTATTGTAGCTGGGAGGGAGAGAGGTTGAGAATATTTGTAGCCAGCATGATTACGGACACAAACACTGCAAGAAGCAGTGCAAGATAACATATCAGATCAGCAAACTGGTATTCATGCTTAGGCTTCCAAGTCTGCTGAAGACAGGACCACACAAATACACTCATGCATTACAGATATGTACAGCTACATGGCTTTAAGGCATTGAGATATATACAGATAAACGCAATATCCTGGATGGATGTATTCCCCGCAGTGACATAACATGGAAATAGATGAATATAAAACATTAGTCTTTGGATGCATTTGACTGAAGATAGAAGCAGTAAAATGGGTGTATTGGTATAGAAAAATAAATAGCAATGATAAAGCAAAGACACAAACTGGGCCATGTGTCATCGAACAAAATGTATCCATTCAGGGGAAATCAAAACATTGTTGGTTGTTCCCACTGTCACGTTCTAATTATGATAGTCTCTCTGTCTGATTTCTGAAGCCCTAGGTAAGGACCACTTTTTAAAAAAATGTTATCACAGATACATAAACCCATAGCATCTAAAGACAATTCAATATCACTTCCAGCTGAGAAATGGACTTTGGATATAAAACAACCTTGTGGTCTTAATTGACAAAATATGCAATTTTTTTTTTTTCTATAACCAGTACCTTCAGTTAATACAATATAAAACCCTTCATGGAAGCCGCATTACTCATAAACTGCACCGCATGGGACATAGCCACAGTAAGAGTAAATGCTTATTGGCTCTGTCCTCACATAATTTTTGGTCAGAAGTCATGGGCCTAGGTATCTCCATGTATAGCATTTGAACCATTTATACAGTGGAGGGAAATAAGTATTGAATGTATCAACATTTTTTTCAGTAAATATTTTTCCAATGAGGCTATTCACATGAAATTTTCACCAGACATCAGTATTAACTCAGGAAATCCGGAAATATAAAGAATTCACAGCATTAAAGTCCATAAAAGGAGTTATGTGGAATAAAGTGGAATGACACAGGAAAAAAGTTGTGAACATGCTAACTGAAATACATTTATTTAATACTTAGTGGAGAAGCCTTTGTTTGTAATGGCAGCTTCAAGATGCTTCCTGTATGAAGAAATTAATTGGCTGCAGTATTCAGGTGTGATTTTGGTCTATTCTTCTACACATATTGTCTTTAAATTTTGTTCAATTGGATTCAAGTAAGGTGATTGACTGGGCCATTCTAATACCTTGATTTTTTTTCTCTGAAACCAATTGAGAGTTTCCTTTGCTGTATTCTTTGGATTGTTGTCCTGCCGGAATGTCCACCCACATCATTCATCGTTCCTTCAATTATATGAAGTCTGTTAGTACCATGTGATGAAAAACAGCCCCACACCATGATGCTTCCACCTCTACACTTCACTGTTGATATGCTGTTTTTAGGGTGATGTGCAGTGCTATTTCTTCTCCAAACATGGTGTGTAGTATAACACCCAAAAAGTTCAATTTCACTCGTCTGACAAGACTACACTCTCCCAGTATTTCATAGGCTTGTCCAAATGAGTTGTAGCAAACTTTATACGAGCTTAGACGTGTCTTTTCTTTAATAATCGTGTCCTGCGGCATGAGCATGAGCAGTGGAGTGCATTGCCTATTGTTTTCTCTGTGACGATGATACCTGCTGCCTCCAAGTGTTTCTGGAGCTCTTTCCGAGTGGCCCTTGGCTCTTGGGCTACTCTTCTGACTATTCTTCTGACTCCCTGGTCAGAAATCTTGCGAGGAGCTCCTATGCGTGGTCGGTTGATGACAGAATGATGTTGCTTCCACTTGCAGATAATGACCCCAGTTGTGCTTAGTGGAAGATTCAGAAGTTTTGAAATACGTCTATCCGATTCCATAAATATGTTTTGAACAATAAGATTCCGAAGGTCTTGGGAGAGCTCTTTGCTTTTACCCATCATGAGATCTTGGTAACCAAAAGCCTTTATATAGACCATCAATTTACTAACCCAGCTGATATTAATTTGCACAGATAGGGGGTATAACTACTTACAGATTTCAGCTGGTTCCTTCCCTTACCTTGCCTTGGAGAACTACTTTTTCTTAGTGTGTTCAATACTTTTTTCCTGCGTCATTCCACTTTATTACACAACTTTATTTATGCATTTTAATGTTGTGAATTTCTTGAGTTAAAACTGATGTCTGGTGAAAATGTCATGTGAATAACCTCACTGGAAATATATTTACTGAAAAAAATGTTGATGTGTCCAATATTTATTCCCCCCACTGTATTAATATGACTCATCACTGTTTAAATGACACTACTGAACTGGAAAGACAGAACTCAACTTTTGATAAAACATTGGCTTAACCTTTTTATAGATTACTCCACTCTGAAAAGATCTGCAGGACATCTGGTCACTTTTTTTAAACAATATATTATATATACTAATTCTTATTTGTACAATTTCTCTTGATTTACTTGGTGCCACTCTGAAGCTCACTCACTCACTCATTTCAAGGGGTGAGGAGTGAGTACAGGGGTCTCCTTAACCTCTCATTTTTCATAAAATTTGAGAAATTATGGCAAATCAGAGAGCTTGAATTGACTTCTCCTGGGCAGATCAGCAGTATAGGTGAAGCTGAGAGTTCACATTGAAGGACACATCCATGGCAATTTGAAGGGAAAAAAAATCCTCGAGGGAAGGTACTGATGGACAGTGACCACTAGAGAGAGGTGCGTGGAGTGCACATGGAAATGTAATGAAATATACAAAAAGGCAGTAAAAAGTGGATGTAATGGGATACAAGGATGCCATAATCACAGTTCAGTCTTCTTCTACCTAACTCTTGATGAAAGGCTGGAGATTGCTAATGTGTGCTTTAATCCATTGCCATTATTAGCAAACACAGTGTGCTTTTAGTCATACGTGTGGTAGCTTGCCTCACTAATTGATGGATAGAGAGAGACAGTAAGGGAAAAAGGGGCAAACAATTAGTCAGGCCACACAGGACACCAGAGCAATGACTGAAACATCTGAAATGAATGATTGCTCACACGCACAAGCACGCACAATCCTCTTATCTCCCCAACATCTAATTCAAAATTACTTGAGGTGACACTTTGAATGGGATCGGAGCCCTCGCTCACAGCCACAGTAGTGCCTCCTGGGATTATAAAGGCCTCATTGCTGAGGCTCTTTGAAAACAGAGCAGAATCGATATCATATCAGTGGCCTATGGAACACCTGACAGTTCAATTTCACAACCACTATTGTGAATCGATAGGCGCAGGAATGGTTTTGGTCCCTTTCGATAGGCCAGCCGCAGTAGTTAATTAGTGCCGGTCACTACTGTATGCATGTTAAAGTGATAACCTGTAACAGTTGATTTCGTAGCAACTTTCAGCACATCAGTCAATAGTGTTATGTATGGATTTTACTTCATGCTGTTTTCATTGGACTACTTGTGTTATAGTTTACCACAGATGATTGCCTGGAGCCATCTCAGTTTACACTAATTAGTCCAAGAGGCACTAATAAATGAAGTTAAGGCAATCAAATGAGCTGAAATACTCCAGTTCCTTTAAACATTACGTAAGATGAACTTCATGTTTTACAGTGTATTATTAGGTATGGCTACTGATCAAAGTGCAACAAGAAAAATAAATAAATAAATAAATGCTTCCACTGACTTTTGCAACTTTTAAGTTTTCTTGATATTGACTCAAGTGGAAAAGACAGGCAAGGACTTTAATCAACTGTTTAAGGTGAAAGCGTAATAGGACAGAATGATGTAGTGAGAAAGACAGCCTAAGGGAGAGAAAGAAAGGTGGAAAAAAAAAAAAAACAAGCCAAAAGTCCTTCCTATTCTCCTTTACTGAAGCCCAGTTAGACTTAAAAATAAACTTGGCACAGTCAGTGAGGGAAAATGACACAAGATTTGCTTTGGGCTTGAGAGGGACTGTGGGATTGGCATGTGCCCACTCTAAATGGGCATCACTCTTTCCCGAGCATGAGTCAGTAAGCTAGTGCCAAATAGGAAATGACCTCAACCTCCAACCACTGAGCTTCATAGGTAGCAAAAGAAAGTCACTAAAAAGCGATTTTCCCCTCTAATTATTTTTTTAGGCAACCATGACTGGACAGTGGTACAGAAAATTGTACTATTATACTTGACAGTTAATAAGAACTGGTAGTGTTTTCATGGCATATTTGATGCTAAATCTTTGAGACATAAAAATGCTGGGTCTAAAGTTTACACTGACTGGAGTGAATGAAATTAATGTCTCTTATTGTAACTATGTGTGATTTTTAAGGCCTGGTGTTGGAATGTTCAGGATATACTTAATATTCTTTTCTTTATAGGCTCCTAACTGACATTTTGGACAAAATCAATTTATTCATATCAATATACAGCCCCAATTCCAAAAATGTTGGGACAGTATGGAAAATGCTAATAAAAACAAAGAGGAGTGATTTGTAAATGCACTTTAATATATTTAAACAAAAAAATCTTCTTTTTGAAGATTGATGCAAACAACACATTCTAAAAAACTTGGGACAAGGGCAATTTAGGACTAATAGCGATGTGACAAGTTCAAATAAGAAGGTGATGTGAAACAGATGAGGCAATCGTCTAATCATAGTATATCAGGAGCCTTCAAAAAAAGATCTAATCCTTCAAGAGCAAGGATGGGTCGAGGCTCACCAATCTGCCTACAGATTCATCAGTGAATAATCAACACTTTGAGAACAACATATCCCAAAGACATATCAGTAGGATTTTGGGCATTTCACCTACTACAGTGCACAATATAATTAAAAGATTTAAGGAATCTCTATCTAAAAATCAAATCTCTGTCTAAAAAACCGCCATGAGTCTGTAATGGATATCCTGACATGGACTTGGGAATCCTTTGGCAAGCCTATGTCAGTCAACACCATTCGCCACAGCATACATAGATATGATTGTGGCAGCATGAGGGTATAAACAAGAAGGACCGGAAAAAATAGCAGAAATTAATGTAACCAAAAAATAAGGAACACCACACCTCAATATGTTGACTACGCCACCCCGGGGGCCTGCTACTGTAACAAGTTAAATAGTCAAATGTTTAAAAAAGAGAGTTAAAAGAGTATTTGTTTTTTGCTGTTGTTCCATTTTTATGTGTTAATGCATCGATGATTCAAGTATAACGCTGATCAGTCATCAATTAGGATGGTCTGAATCCTGCACTCTGGGATCGATTGCTTTAGTCTCTGCCCACAAACCTGGAGGAAAAGCGGTAATTTTCCATTCGAGTAATGCTCTCGTGGAAGTAACACCGACCGTCATGCTTGTGACTTATTTCTCCTCTATATAGGTATGTTGTGCATGTTTAATTCGACTGTTTTATCTGTGTTAACTTGCTGACATATTGCGACGTACTTATATTTTGTTTCTGATAGTTTTTGAGTAAGTAAGTTTTGTCGTGTGTGTGTGCACGTGCAGGTCCTCGCCTTGTACTGAAAACCAGAACAGCACTAGTTTGTGTTTAGCCGTAATTTGAACATGTGGACATGAAAGGCGTGTTTTGTATTTTTATTTAAATAATGTCTTAATGCACTTTAGGTTCACTGTTTTGTACAACTGTTTGTTATGTTTATTGTTGTATTTTTGACAACTGATTCGAGTAAAGCTCTCATGGAAGTAACACCGACCATCATGCTTGTGACTTATTTCTCCTCTATATAGATAGGGGTCAACATTTTGGAGGCACCGCTGTGATTGCTGCTCAGATGTCCAGTGTCCATAGCCTGTACATTGAATTCTACATCATACTACATAACAATACTACAACCAGGCAGGCTACAGTGAGGCACATGTTGCTGTTTAAGGAGAGCTGGAAGTTGGTGGTCGAGTGCACATTTCCTGAGGCCAGTTAGAGATCATCGGGGATAGTAGAGACCCACCAGTTCAGAATCAACTCCTACTCAGTTAAAGGCCCCTGCACTGTCAACATGTCAGCCCTGGAAGAGCTACAGGAAGAGGTAGGAGGAGTGTTGCACACCCTGAATCGAAACAATTTACTGGGAATCTGTGACTTTTTGAACATATCAGGTGTACAAAGAGCAGATGTTAAAGGAAAATCACGCATCTCATTGGTGACTCACATTCTGAAGCACCTTGAAAGAGAGGAAGTGGCAGAGCTAGAAGACAACGGGATGTCAGAGTTATTACTACTGAAAGACAAAATTGCAGATATGTTAAGTGGCATCGATAGTGAAAGGGTACACACTGAACATGACATTCAGGAGACAGTGACACAGAAAGAAATGGATGAACTGAGTATTGCAAGTGAACAGCAAAAATTTGGAGTCATGCAAACTACTACAGTCAGTGCTGCTGTTAATGGTTCTGTGCACCAAGCTACTGCAGGCTCTCCAGTAAACACCCAATCTTCAGCCAATGCCCAGCAGAAGCCAAGCCCACACTGGCACAAAGATTTCAAAATTTCTGGACAAATAGACAAACCTGGCCAGAGAGATAAACTTACATTTTCCAGCCTTGCTCATCAGATTGAGAATGGACTTGGAGGTTATCCTGAAATAGAGATTATGGATGCTGTGATCAGAGCTATTTCTCCAGGCTTGCAGCTGCGCAGCTACTTGGAGGGAAGACCTCATCTGACTCTTCCCGCACTAAGGTGCATTCTGCATTCACACTTCCAGGAAAGGAGCGCCACCGAGCTCTACAAACAGCTAGCTTCAGAACCACAGCATAGCAAGGAGACACCCCAAAGCTTTGTAATGCAGGTCTTAAATCTAAGACAGAAAGTATTATTTGCATCCCAAGAGTCAGAATCAGGGCTTAAGTATGACCCAGCTCTAGTCCAGCATATGAGTCTACACACAGTGCTTACTGGTCTCCAGAATGACAGTATCAGGATACACATGCAGCCCCTTCTGCTAGATACTGAAAACTCAGATGAGCTTTTGTTAGAGAGGTTAAACATTGTCTGTGCAAATGAGGCAGAACGAAGAAATAAAAAGAGGTATAGCACCCCGCTACAAGTCTAAGTTTGGTCCAGACAGAGGATCCACCACCTACAAAATGCTCAGTGAAAGAAGTTAGAGCTAAGGTACCACCTGAATTGATGACAGATTAGCAGAACTTAAGACAGGTGTTGCTTCTCTTAGGGGTCTTAGTGCAGAAATAGCTCATATTAAGGACACACTACAACAGCCTATGTTTCATCCCCAGTCCTATGGGCCACCTTCAGCGAGGATGTCAGGCAGAGACCCCCAGCCAGTTTCCCACCAGAACTATTATAGCAGCCAGAGCCAGTCCCAAGCCCCGGCCCCAACACAGCCCCAGTATGCCCCTCACCTGTACACTAACCCCTTTGCTCATGTCCGAAGGAGGTGCTTTGTCTGTCAGCAGACCAGATCTAATGAACGTTATCATTGTACGCACTGATACCGATGTGGGAGTGGAGAACATTTCCAAGCTGGGTGCAAAATCAGAGGAGTTAGGCCATCAAGAGAGGCTCCTTTAAATGAGAGAAGGTGAACACTGAGGGATGAGTGTTAACCATAGGCAGTGGAATGTCCCAGAACTGTGCAAATTGTGGCAAGAAAGATTCACCAAAGGAGCTGAAGCAATGTTCATCCTGTAAAGAGACACTGTATTGTTCCAGAGCATGTCAACAACAACATTGGACTGAACACAAAAAGAAATGCACTCACCTGATAACTGACAAGGGTAATGGAAAGTCTCCCTGCAAAGACAAAAGTGCACACTACTTGCCACCAATAGCTCCAGTTGTCAACTTGTCCAAAATCACCTCACTAGTTGGCAGGCAGTGTCTTGTTAAATGCTATCTGAATGGTCACCAACTCCAAGCTTTATGGGACACAGGGTCCCAGGTGTCAGTCATTGATGAAAAATGGAAAGGGGAGTACTTACCGAGCTTCAGACTGAGAGATGTTTCAGAAATCCTGGACTCACCTGACCTCACATTGACTGCAGCAAATGGAGCTGAAATACCTTACCTGGGATGGATTGAGACAACCTTCCGGCTTACCTCAGAAACTAACCAAGCCAATGAACTGCTGATTCCAATGCTTGTGACGAAGGGGTGTCACCTGTCCCATCCCATCATAGGTTTTAATGTCATCGAGCACATCTTGGCAAAGACTGATAAGAGCAAACAGTACAGTACTGTGAAGAAATCTTTCCCAAGTCTCAAAAGAAATAAGGTGAGAGCTTTCACACAGGCTGTTAGTGCAGAACAGGTAGATGAGTATGCAGTGAAAACAAAGAAAGAGATGGGTGCAGTACCAAAACACAGTAGCATTCAGATTGAGTGTTGTGTAGCTGCCCAGCCTTTTAAAGATGACATGACCGTGTTGTTTCAGCCAGACCTGACCCATCAGTGGCCAGATGATCTTGAGTTCTATGACACACTAGTCAGAGTCAAGAAAGGTGTTTTTCCAGTCATCATTGTTGATGTTTCTAACCCAACTGACCACGACATTGTTTTGCCAGGGCGCACTGTAATTGGCACAGGACAAACAGTAATGACTGTGTTACCTGCCCAGATTTTTGAAAAGGCTTCAACAACAGCCACCATGAACCACACCAGCATCCAGTCCCCATGTATTGGTAGTGAAAATTGGGATCCACCTGTAGATGTAAGTCACTTGAAAGAAGAACAGAGACAGATAGTCAGATAAATGCTCAGAGAAGAGTGTCATTCCTTCTCAAGATCAGACAATGATATTGACTGTATCGAAAGACTGCAAATGGCCATCTCTCTTAAAGACCCAGAACCAGTCAAATGCACATACATGTCAGTACCCAGGCCACTGTACCAGGAGATGAAAGGTTACCTGCATTACCTAGTAGCACAGGGCTGGGTTAGGAAGTCGAACTCGTTGTATTCTTCCCCTGTTGTGTGTGTGAGAAAAAAAAGACGGCACCCTTCGGTTGTGTATAGATTACAGAGACCTTAACAGTAAGACCCATCCCGACCGCCAGCCCATCCCTCGGGTCCAAGACATCATGGACAGTCTGGGTGGTAATTCCTGGTTCTCTCTCCTGGACCAGGGAAAAGCTTACCACCAGGGATTTATTTCTGAAGAGAGCAGATCAATGACAGCTTTTGTTACTCCATGGGGACTCTGAGTGGATATGCATCCCATTCGGCCTCAGGAATGTCCCTGCTGCTTTCCAACGCTGTATGGAGGAATATTTGGAAGGACTCCGGGATGACATCTGCATCTCTTATCTGGACGACACACTGGTCTTCAGCAAAAGCTTTGAAAATCATGTGAAGGGTGTGTGAAAAGTGTTGAAATGCCTCAGAGAATATAGCATCAAACTCAAACCAAGTAAGTGCGACCTCTTTAAACCTGAAGTCCGTTATTTGGGGAGAATAGTCTCTACAGAGGGAAGTAGAGTTGATCCAGCAGATTTTGAAGCAGTTAGTGCCTTGAAAGTCATCAGACCACCGAATGTGGGCCAGCTCAGAAAAATGCTTGGGTTACTCACCTACTACAGGCAGTGCATTAAAGACTTTTCCAGAAAGGGCAGTTGCCTGTATGATCTCTTGAAAGCAGATTCAAATTAGGTCCCTGAAAACACAAGAAAACCAAAAACAAAGAAAATGAGTCATGTTGTGCCCTCAAATAAGCCAATCACGTGGACCGACCAGCACCAGCAGGCACTTGAACAGCTGATTGACTGTTTGCTCCATCCATCAGTTTTAGGGTTCCCTGATGTCACTCAGCCATTCTTAGTACACACTGACGCATCATATCAAGGCTTGGGAGCAGTATTGTATCAAAAACAAGATGGCAAACTGAGAGTCATTGCCTATGGTTCCGGCCCGTTGACCGCAGCTGAGAAGAACTACCACTATCATGCAGGCAAGTTAGAATTTCTAGCTTTAAAATGGGCAGTCACTGAGAAGTTCCGGGATTATCTGTACTATGCTCCAACCTTCACTGTGTATAGTGACAACAACCCACTCACATATGTCCTGTCCACTGCAAAACTGAACGCAACCACTTCCAGGTGGGTTGCAGAGTTGGCTGATTTTCACTTCACGATAAAGTACAGACCAGGGAAAGAGAACAGTGATGCAGATGCTTTGTCAAGGATGCCACTGGATGCAGAGTCACTGATGAGAGAATGTTCTGAGGAGTTGCCACCTGATGCCATCGCTGCCATTTTCAGCCATTTGTATGTCAGTCTCCACCGAAAGTGAGATAACCACTGCATCAGTCAGTCCTATACCAAAAGATAAGTTAAGAGATGCACAAAGATCGGACCCATGCATCTGTCCTGTGCTAGATAGTAACCTGTCAGGCTCCAAACCTCTAGCTAGAGAGTTAAAGACATTCAGCCCAAAGACAAAATGCCTCTTCAGTGAATGGCAAAAGCTGACAGTAGACAGTGATGGCATTCTGTACAGGAAAACCAAAGCCTGCAAACAGTTGGTCCTACCAGAACAGTACAAAGGAAAAGTACTGGAAGAGCTGCACAATGACATGGGACACCAAGGTGCCGACCGCACAGTATCGCTAGTACGTGAACGCTTCTGGCCCTATATGCAATCTGACATTGAGCACTATGTGACAAAAGCTTGCACCTGTCTCAAGCAGAAAAAGCCATGCCATGAAGTGAGAGCTCCCTTGACAAATAATGTGACAACACAGCCATTTGAACTCGTATGTATTCATTTCCTCCTTCTTGACCGATGCAAAGGTGGATATGAGTACATCCTCATCATTGTTGACCATTTCACCCATTTTGTTCAAGCATATGCCACCACGTCAAAGTCAGGGGAAAATGCTGCAAACCTCATCTTCAGTGACTTCGCTCTCAAATTTGGGTTTCCCTCCCGCATTCATCATGACCAGGGGGGAGAGTTTGAAAATCAGTTGTTCACTCACTTAAAGAAACTCATTGGCATGGCCGGGTCCAGAACAACACCATATCACCCGATGGGGAACGGCCAAGTGGAGTGG
This sequence comes from Ictalurus punctatus, assembly GCF_001660625.3. Taxonomy (NCBI): domain Eukaryota; kingdom Metazoa; phylum Chordata; class Actinopteri; order Siluriformes; family Ictaluridae; genus Ictalurus; species Ictalurus punctatus. The sequence goes on from NC_030421.2 coordinate 14,892,502, forward strand.
ATGAACAGAACATTGTTGCAAATGCTTAAGACGCTGACTGAAACACAGAAATCGAACTGGAAAGAGTCTCTGAACAAACTGGTGTATGCCTATAACTGTACCTGTTGCGAAGTGACAGGTTACTCACCATTTTATCTGCTGTTTGGGAGATCACCTAGGCTTCCAGTTGACATGCTGTTCAGACTGTACACAGAGTCAGGATCCAGTCAACCAGACTATGTGGAGAAATGGAAACAGGGTATGGAGGAAGCATATGCCATTGCAAATGAGAATGCTCAGAAAGCTGCTGAAAGGAGTAAAAGGTATTACGATACCAAAGTGAGGAGTTCAGTGCTACAGCTTGGTGAGTGGGTCCTGATCAAAAACCTGACAACAAGAGGAGGACCAGGTAAAATTCTTGACTACTGGGAAAATACAGTTCACACAGTGGTGAGACAAATGGGATCTGATCTGTGAAGTGAGACCAGAAAAGGGGTAAGGGACGTTCCAGGGTCCTGCATGGAAACCTGCTCATGTCCTGTGATCACTTACCTTTTGAGACACAGCCTGAAGTAAATAAAATTGACAAAAGTAAACAGAAAAGAAGGCACACGCATGTGTCACAGCCAGAAGACTCAGATGAAGACAGTGGAGATGAATATGACCTTCATTATGAGCCAATTCAGGTTCCCATACCACCAGCAGTAACTACTGTTACGCAAGAGAGACATCCTGAACATGAGCCTGAACCAGTAGAACAGAAAGTTGAACTAGCAGTCCCTGTTGCCATGCCAACCCAGCCTCTCAGTGGAGATCAGCCGGAAGAGCTCATCACACCTGAAAACGTGCCGGATGAGGAGATGAACGTACCTGCAAAGAATCTGCCTGATTCACCAGATGCCTCTCCTGCATCAAGTGCTGCTGAACCTGAGGAGTCGACCTACCAGCTACCACAGAGAGAGAGAGACACCCGCCAAGGTGCATCACCTACGATCAGCTGGGTATAGTATCTAGCTATAGTATCCAGCCACAGCCGCAGTTGTTGCCTTTCTACCCTGCACCAGGACTGGTCCCATGGTTGCCACCCTTGCAGCCATATTACCTTCAGCCACCCTGTATGTATGGACTTCAGCAAATGTGTTTACAGAAGTGACATACTGAAATAGAACCATGAACTACTAATGGACTGTTTTCATAGACTGTTTTCATGGGCTGTTGAAATGAACTTTGAATTTGCAGACTGCACAGATCATTGAAGCCAATGGACTGTTGATCAAGAGTATGTGCAAAGACTCTTTGTGGACTGTTTATACAGTAGCCAGTCAACAGATATGGACTGTGAATATGGATTGTTGAACATATTTGAACTGTGACCTTTGACCTAAGTACCACCTTACAGAAGAGGATTTCTAGTGTCAAGTTCTTGAGAGACCGTTTACAGGACAATTATTTGATTGATTTAATGTCAAGACAACATTTATTTTGTAGGGGAGAGTGTAACAAGTTAAATAGTCAAGTGTTTAAAAAAGAGAGTTAAAAGAGTATTTGTTTTTCGCTGTTGTTCCATTTTTATGTGTTAAGTGCATTGATGATTCAAGTAAGTATAACGCTGATCAGTCATCTATTAGGATGGTCTGAATCCTGCACTCTGGGATCGATTGCTTTAGTCTCTGCCCACAAACCTGGAGGAAAAGCGGTAATGTTCCATTCGAGTAAAGCGCTTGTGGAAGTAACACCGACCGGCATGCTTGTGACTTATTTTTCCTCTATATAGGTATGTTGTGCATGTTCAACTCGACTGTTTTATCTCTGTTAACTTGCTGACATATTGCAATGTACTTATATTTTGTTTCTGATAGTTTTTAAGTAAGTAAGTTTTGTCGTGTGTGTGTGCACGCGTGCGCACGTGCAGGTCCTCGCATTGTACTGAAAACCAGAACAGCTAGCTTGTGTTTAGCCATAATTTGAACATGTGGACATGAAAGGCGTGTTTTGTATTTTTATTTAAATAATGTCTTAATGCACTTTAGGTTCACTGTTTTGTACAACTGTTTATGTGTATTGTTGTATTTTTGACAACTGATTCGAGTAAAGCTCTCGTGGAAGTAACACCGACCATCATGCTTGTGAGCTATTTCTCCTCTATATAGATAGGGGTCAACACTACCAGGTAACAGCCCTTAATCTAAGAGCCACAGAGCTCACAAGCATTATATATATATATATATATATATATATATATATATATATATATATATATATATATATATATATATATATATATCTCGATCTATTTGTAACAAGGCTCCTCACTTATAAGTTACACTGCGAGCTTGCAAATACAGCATGTTATAACAATACACTTAGATTAACTAAACTTTTGAGCAACTCGCACCAATTTCCCCAACCCCTTTCACACAGTTGAGCATTTTGGTTGTAAACAGAAATTTGTGCTCATGCGTCACTGTTGTGCCTCCGTGCTTCACCAGCTCTGCTTTGTAAAGTTTGCAGGTTACAGTTTTCTTTGCGGCATTTAATATAAAATGCTCCCACACTTTTTTCTGCTGTCACTTTGCGATTATGTCTCTGTCTGATGGTGACTGAGGTCATGTTGGGCATAAAAGGTAATGGTGAAATAAATAGTAAACAGAAGAAATTCATGTTTGTTTACTCTGGGCATTCTGCTAAAGCTAGTGGCATAGTATTTTGTGCGTTTGACATCATTTGCCATTGATTGGGAAACGGCTTATACTTCTAGTTAGTAAAAAAACTGCTAGTGTTCCATTTCAGATTATACTACCCTTCTAAATTTCATACACTAGAAGGTAGAGTATATAGTACATAGTGTATGATATTTGGGACACAACTTTGGTTTGTACTCTTTGATGTGTGTTTTCGGAACAGAAGTAGCACAATCAGTAAATGTGTGCAGACCAACTAATCGATAATGAGATTGGTAGGCAACAGTTTTTATAATCAACTAATTATTGATTTTATCGGTTAGTTGTTGCAGCTGTAGTTTAGTGGTAGTGGTAGCTACTGCTGTGTACTGGTCCGTGAACATTTGTTTTCAATTAGCATGTGGCAAGAAGGCAAGCCACAGAGTACATTGAGGTTGGCCAAGGTGACCGGGCTCCCGCTGTCCCATGGACTGGTTCTTAAAAAAATTTTATAGAGTAAATTAAATTTGTCACCTGGGGACTTTAATAATGATCGATTGAAAAGTAATGAACTCTGTGGCAGCAACTGAGGTATCATTTTACCTGCAAAAAGCTGCAAGAATTCAGTTAAAATGATCAATTTTGTGGCCTACTGTAGATTGCAGAGGCACGTGATGGGTCTCATTTGAAAGCAACTGAAGAGCTATTTTTAATAGTTATAACGTAGCAGTGCAATCCAGAGTTATTGGGCTATCAGCCACTTCAAATCCAGACAATTCCCATTTTGGTGATGCTGCAGGCTCTCCATGAAGGAATTCTATCACCTGACCTGCTTACTCTTTCTATATTTTAACTCTTTGCTCCTGATTGATACATACATCTTACATCAGCCATGCCTCCTGGTTGCAAAAAAAAAAGCATTAGACCATAGTGATTTTTAAGAGCAAGCCAGAATTTGTTTTCTAAAATATTGTGTTGTGTTTAGTGTCAGAATTATAAATGTTCATAAAACATAAATTTTTACGACATACTTAGGTCTTGTTGAGACTACGTCCACTTCAATGCAGATAAATTTGAGAACTCAACTTTTTCTCTATATTTTGGCCTTCTGTCCACACTGAGATTGCATTTTTGTCCAGCGAAAACAGAACTTTTTGAAAATGCTCTCCCAAGTGGATTTGAAAAAGCCATTTACACATTGTAGTGTGGGCTGAGACAACTGAGATTTCCAAAAACAATTATGTATTTTTTGTCATGTTACACAGTCATGTGAGTCAATTCAACTTTATAGTCTTGGGTTACCCACTCCACCTCTTTGTCTGTCCATTTAAAAAACTCGATGCTGTTCCTTGACATTGCCGCATCAGTACAAAGAAACAGAAAGTAAATAAACACCTCATGGTAATGATGCAGGCCAAAGCGTCTTACATCTTTACACATGCGCAGTATAGGGATGTAAGCCTTTTCAGATGTTTCAGTGTGGACGACAAATTTTTTGGAAAAGCTTTGAAAAGGCCAGTGTAGATGGAGAGAGTTTTAAAATGAAAATGCAGTTTTCAGCTCTATCCGGATTAACAGGTTGCACATGTTTACAAAAAAGTAAGGAGTGTAAAGTGGATGTAGTAAAAGCATAGTGTTTCCAAAGAAACAGGATGCTTTGGACATTTCCTTCACTAACTGTGCAAGCAACGTTCTTCTGAGGCTTCTGAAGTTTGACAGTGGTCCTAGACAATACTGTATATTGCCAAACACAATTTTTTTTTTTTTTTTTTTTTTTTTTGTGGGTCAGTGAAAGATTAAAATATATTACATTTTAGGCATTACAAAACATGATATCAGATTTGAACAGAGACGTACACAGGCTAATAGATTAAAAAAAAAAAAAAAAAAAAAAAAAAAAATATATATATATATATATATATATATATATATATATATATATAATATAAAATTATTTATTTTTTTTAAACAAAAAAAAAACCAAAACAACTCAAGGCAACAATCCAAAACTTCAGGCAACATTTAGTGATGAACAAATCACCCTGAGTGGTCTTTAAGATGGAGAGGTGATTAGTAAATTAGATGCAGGTGAGTGTTATTAGTATGTTGAGTGGTTGGCTGAGAGGGGAGCATGGTAGTTGGCAGAAGATTCTGCATTTCTCAGGGGATGTGACAGTTCTTAGTCCACAAATAATACAAAATTTTTAAATAATCCATTTAAATACTTCTGCACATAGAAAGCCACTCAGAGACTCAATGTATTAGGAACAGCTTTGCTTTTTTCCCTCACAGAATACTGAGAAGGAAGGAAGATATGCAGCCAATTGCACTTCTGGCATCCATTGAACATATTTGATCATTTAAATGTCCAATGCTATGGTTAGACTGAGGAGTATGCTCAAATTTGGATTCTATAGAGAAAAATTGAAGATAAATGTTTTTCATTGGACAGCAATTCTAAACACCATGTTTTGGCTGGTTGACTACATTTATGATAAGGAAAAGGTTGTTTAAATTCATTTTCCATGAACCTCTTTCGCTAATGTCTCATACTCTGAGAGTCTGTATGGATGAAGATAGGCTTCCTTAACTGTTCATAGCTGAGAGATAGGTGTGCACTCAATCTTACAGTAATGAAGCCTAGCCATAAGAGATTAAATTATATTTGAGTGTAATTGAAATAAATATTCTAAGCATGATCTATGTTAAAATTAGTTATAATATTTGAAGGACATCACTCATGTTTTATATTAGTGAGTCTCCTTATATGTAAATTCAGACAAACTCTTGTTCTTGTAGAAGACAAAGTTTTCTGAACTGACTGGATTTTCATTTATACCACATTTCTTGTGAAAATGCTCCTGTGCATGATTTTATGAATGTATTTATTCATTTCCAGCTTGATAAATCGGCCCCAATGGGTGCATTTTTATGCAGCAAAGTGTCATATAGGCTTCTCTCTGTGTTCCACTCATGTGCCCCACACACACATTCCCCACACAATCACACACTTTAAAAGTAGAGTTAACGCAAGCCGAGGCACAGTGGTAAGAATGGCGTCACTGCAGGATCCAACACAGTGAGAGATGATTCCTCTATAAAGGATGTCCAGCTGAAGGCAGTAAAAGATGCTGTGAACGTTAACGCTAACCTTGCGGAGGAACCTTCAGTGGGAGAATTATTATTATTATTATTATTTTTTTACAAGTGGAATGGGCAGGAAGCAAGAGCTCAGTGAGACTTACTTTCCATCTTGTCTGTGTGTCATCTATCCAGCACCTCCACAATTTAAACAGAATTTCAGTCCCTCACAGAGTGAAAGCTTTCCCGGAACAACAGTCCATAGAGTCTGCTAATGTATATCGGTGCTGGATGTGAAATGCAATCAGGATGGACTTATCAAGGTGATGGGTTGAAAGTGACAGGGTCTCTCATCCATTGTAAACACCCACATACCTGCCAGGAAAACTAGTCCTCTGAAATCAATATAGCCATCCATTATAGTTTGGCTTGGTTAAAAAAAAAAGAAAGAAAAAAAAACATGCTCAGAGTCAATGATGATGGAGATTTGTAAGGACTTTTAAAGTGTTTTTTTTTGTACAGGGCCATTATTATGCCAGTGTAGGCTCTGAATAACATACGCCTTTAAAAGGAGCCAAAATCTGTAATAATGAATCAATTCTATTAGCGGTCAGTTAGCATTAAGGAAATGGGATCATTGGCTTTCTCTCATTAGCCAAGCTTGCTTTTTGTACTAGCATTTAGCTCTCTGTAGCAGACAATTTTAGATTATTCAAATAGACCATTCGACTTGAGTTCCTGAAAGGCAAGGTGAAGGAGAACATTCACATCAAGTAAATACTGGCATATATGATGAGGTCATCTGGAGATGTCCGATTCAGCTGTGCTGGTAAAGTGGGACTGTTGATGTCATCTCCATGTAACCTGTGGTTAAAACGTGATTGCTTTTCTCCTTCCCTTGCTTAGTGGATAATTGCTGATCTTTGGTGTGTAATTAACACATCTGTGTTCGTGACACCCAGAGCCAAAGGCCAGAGAGAGAAATAATAGCCTTGCACATTGTGTTCATGTAGACTTCATACTAGTTTTAATCAACCATCTGTGGCTTTTGTGTTTGACTGTGTATGTGTCAGTCACTGTGCAGGTATGTTGACTAATACTAGCCAAAAGCACTGCTGTGAATGCATCTGAATTTTGAGGGGTTCTATGACGTGGTGGGGGTTAGAAGTACGTTTTTTTTTGTGTGTCCTTTGGGGCTCTATAATTCTAAAAAGTGTAAAAAGGTCTGGATCAGAGTAACTAGCTCTACAACTGTGAGTAACTGTCTGCACAACCTTCCTCAGATAATTACATACACATCCTCTTTTCCTCTCCATACCAGCTTTCCTATTTTACAAAATTCTTGACATTGTAGATATTAATGTCTTAAACCTAATGTTAGTGTGACAATATGACCACAATGACTCTGCACATTCCAAGGCACTGTATTATTTTATACCATAGCATTGTTGAATTTTTGAATCTGAGTGATAAGAAGGTACTGATTCATTCATAACAGCAGCTCTTCTAGTAATGCTGGCTGTAATTTGAACATAAGTGTATATTAATGTGCTTAGTCTAATTTATCAGTTCTATGGTAACAACTATTTCACTGGTACTTGGTTGTGTGTGTGTGTGTGTGTGTGTGGGGGGGGGGGGGGGGGGGGGGACAAGTACACCCCATGGAAATTGTTGGTTTTTTAGACATTTGGAGAAGCAAACATTTGATTATTATTGGAACAGTGACTATTAATAATGTTGATATACTTGAACAAAACCACAAGGGAAAGGGCCTTTTTTCAATCGTTTATTCAACAGGAATATTAATAGATGCGATATTCTTCTGGGGAAAAAGTAAATACACCCTTGGCCTCAGAAGTTAGTACTGCCTCCTTTAGCAAAAATAATGTCTTGTAGGCGTTTTGCATTATTGTCCACTAGTCTCTGACATCAGCTTGCTGGAATTTTTGATCACTTTTCTATGCAATAATCTTTCAGTTCCAAGATGTTTGAGGGTTTTCTTGCATGTACTGCCCCTTTCAAATCCCCCCAACAACATTTCAATGGAATTCAAATCTGGGCTTTGATTAAGCCATTACATAACCCTCCATTTCTTTTCTTTTTATCAAACCATTCATTGGTCGATTTGCTAGTGTGCTTAGGATCGTTATCCTGTTGAAAAGTCAACTTTGAGATCAGCTTTCAGACAAGTGACCTCACATTATCTTCAAGCACTCCTTGATATGATGCAGAATTCATAGTTGAATCAATGAATGCAAGTTGTCCAGTCCCTGATGCAGCGAAGCAACCCAAAACCATAACATTTCCACCACCGTGCTTCACAGTTTGTATGAGGTGCTTCTCCTGAAAAGTTGTCCTTGGTCTGCACCAAGCATGTCTGCTGTTACTATGGCCAAACAACTCCTATCTTTGATTTGTCTGTCCAGAACACATTATTCCCAAAGGCCTGGTTTTTGCCTGTATGCTCATTGGCAAACTGTAGTCTTGCAAAGGCTTTTTCCTGGCATGCATCCCAGGTCGAATTCGGTGTACTTACTTTTTCCCATGTGACTGATTTTGTTTTTGTTCATTTAAATTGTGCAAATTATTACAAAATGTCACTTTTGTGTCATGACAGTGTATCAACTTTATTAGTAGACACTGTTTTACAGGATCAAATGTTTCTATGTCAAAAAAGTCAACAATTTCCATCGTGTACTTATTTTTTCATATGACTACATCGTAAATGATGTACATAATCTAAAACGAATATTTATTCAATAAAAATACTTAATGAAGAAAAACATTTTCTATAAAGTGATATTTATTTAACATGTATGGAAGGAGTCTCCAGTGTCAGTGCTTTGCAGTGGTCAGTTTTGTTTTGTTTTTTTTTTCTTTCTGAGATAAAAATTGAGGCTGGTGAGCTAAGGACTGTTATAACTAGGGATGCACCGAATGTTCGGCAACCGAAATTATTCGGCCGAAAATAGCAAAAAAAGCATTTTCGGTGTTCGTGAATTAGTGAAAAGGCCGAATAAATTTGACCGAACAGTGACGTGTTTAATGACGCGACCAAATGGCCTAGCAACCAGAGTGAGACGCGCGAATGTCACGACCTCGTTGAGGGGGCGCACGCGCATGCACGAGCTGTGGACACGTGCGTTTTTTTTCTGTTCCGGAGCATGTTTCTGTCACGTCGCGAGATGTAAGGGTACGGAAGAGTAGAGTACGGAAGCAGGTAAAGACGTATTTATTTAAGGGTAGGCGGACAAATCCTATATCTACTATAATACTCCGCGGGGTGTACGGGGACGTGAGCGGTATATATCTCGAATATAATCAGCCGTATATAACCGAATAGAACCATTTTTTGCACTCTTGTCAATACACTTTTTAATGCACTTTTTTTGTTGTAGGCTACAGAGTGTTACATTCTTTCAGCAGTCAGTTATAGGCCTAAGATAAGCTATTTGAGGGGGGCTCAAAGATGACCACATAAAAATATTTTTATTTCACTCATTTATTTATTTAAAGTTATATTGTGCCTTGTTGGTAGCCTATGCCTGCTGGAATGAAAAAAAAAATGTTCAGTGTTAAATAAATATTTTGAAATTGTAGTTTTTAGTAATAGTAAATAGCACATTTTGACTATTTCATTTATGCAATGGTAAAAAAAAATGGCAAAATAAATGGAAAAAACGTGTTTGGTATTCGGCCTTCGGCCAAGTTTTTCATTATATTCGGCTTCGGCCAAGAATTTTCATTTCGGTGCATCCCTAGTTATAACAGCTATAACGTAAGTGATAACACAAACTACCTTGTCTTGTGGACATTCCACAACCTTAAATGTAACTACGAACTGATAAAGGACGAAGTGTTGTACATTAATAAATTAAAAATTGTTAGCATTGGCAAAATGCTGTGGAACAAGAGGAACAAAACACTTCAGGATGTGCTGTTATAGGAAAATAATCCACTTTGGATGGGGCAACACACCACCCCATAAATGATGATTATCCTATAATAGCGTACCTGTCATTTTATTCCTCATTTATGATATACTTTCTGCCTTGTTTGTCATGCAGACATTGTTCAGAAAGAAAAAGTTTTCTAATTTTCAGTAGTGAGAATGTGTGTCAGATGTGTTATGGGATATAGTGTTATAGATGGAGCTTTGTTCTACCGCACTGCTCAGGCCTCTTGAGTATATGTGTGAGGCAGCTGATTACTAAACATCATGCCACCAGTAACTCGGAATAATGAGTCCTCTCTCTCTCTCTCTCTCTCTCTCTCTCTCTCTCTCTCTCTCTCTCTTTCACAATCACACCTGAGCACTCACTGATCATAGGTATCACAGTACATCCACCACCTCTTCATTTTGCCCTCTCTCTTGCACATATTCAGACACACCGCCTTGTCCTTCCCATTCGGTAATGGTGCATCTAAAAACAAAAGTTGCAGAAGACTCCTTTCCCTGAGCAGAAAAAGCATCGGGTACAGTGAGCCGCAGAAATGGGAAAGGTGATTGGATTGTGCCGTGGCACAGCATGTACCAATTTCCTCAACTTAATGGGATATTTCTTCTCCCCCTCCTTTT